>NC_084883.1:34117500-34760000 GCF_023558435.1 Drosophila sulfurigaster albostrigata
TACATATAATTATAATTATTACTAACGTTGTTCTATTTTGGTTCAAATATGGTAATGAATTAGTAGAAAGAATTGAGTAATATGTTAATTAAAAAATATTTTTTAGTATAATGAATATTGTAAAAAAAAATAATACATACAAAGAAGTTGCTAACCAAACAATAAAATGAAAATCTGCTTATTAAGATATGGAATTGGGAATAGTTGAAGATTGCTTTAAGAACAGCGTAAAATGTTAAGATATTTTTGAAGGATTTCCGTACAATTTTAATAGAAATAGTTTATATAAAATTTTAAATCATTATTTAATATGACAGAGAAATATTATACATTTTTTTGGTTTATTTGATCTGCAACTGCAACTTATCTCTGTAAGATAAGATAAGATACATTACTTACTTCAAATCAAGTTTACTTAGTGATTATCACGAAAATTAAAGTTTCTTTTCTTCCCTTCTTATTCCCTAGAGCTTTTCGTTCGCCCATCTCTAGTTGGTATCATATGCAAAATGCAGCACATGTGTTAAGTAAATCTTCCGCTGGCGTGGCCATAATCATAAACATTTATGGCTGACGCACGCCTGCAGTCATCAGGCAGTCATCAGGGAGGCAACAAGCTGCCAGGCAGGCAGTCAGGACACATCCCCCGTGAGGAGTTTTGGTCGCGTCTCATCACTTTGACGAGTGCAATCCTTTTTTATAACGTATCCTTTACATGGCGAAAGCCACAGGATTAGGTACAACTGTGATGCTCCACGCACGTTTCTGGTCTCGGGCTCAATTTGATTATTCAACTTGACAAATAATTGTCATTTTGATGTGATGCCGCGACTTAAAATTCTAAGTAATTGTAAATATTGAAAATTTGTTAAGGGTGAAAACCCTTTTTTTTTGCAGCTGATGCTTTTGAATAAAAAAGAAAGGGTATACCATATCATTTTAATAAAGTTGATACCCTACAACAAGAGAGTTGTTAAAGTGCATGTCGGACACGAGGCAAATGTCAAGTGATTTATGTTCGCATGGTAAAAACTATGCCAAAAAGGCATTTCCTGCTACGCATTTCCACCATTTTCAACTAATTTAAATTCCTCTTTTCCTTTTCAGAAAATCACAGCATGGCGAACTGTCACATGCTCCACACACAACAAATGAGTTTCGGTGGGGCAATGTTAACAAGCGTTTTACACAATGATACAAGGCAAGTCCTCTGCTCCCACAGAGGGCGGACTCTTGCCCCCTTCCTCTCAGAATTCCGCAGCACACGGCAGTTTGCTTGCTCTGTGTTCGTTTGTTCGTTGACAGCTACGAAGCCATAAATCAACAAGTTAAGTCAAACGTGCAGCAGCAGCGCAGCTCTAAAAGCCAAAAAAATACATGCAGAGAGAAGAAGGAAACCCACAAGCGAAATTTTAAAATTTTACCACACATGCAACAACAACAATAATAACAACAACAACAGCAACCACCCAAAAGAAGCGACAACAAAACGGAATTGATTTCAATGTTTAATAAAAAATTCATGAAAATTTGTCAGCACTAGCTGCAAGCTTTTTGGATCTGTCTTTGGGTTTTAGCTTTGAATCTGGCTTTAGATCGGGGGCTGTTGCTATTAATCACAGTTTGTTGCACTCGCTGCGCCATAAAGTGATTCATGTGTGGACTTGTTGGAGGTGAAGCTGAGAGAGAGGTAGATACGGAGGCAGGAAGAGCAGCAGGCGCATCCTGCCACAGCACTTTGCTGTCACGCCATTTTCAACTTGTTCCTATGATTTATTGTTGCATTTTAGACCGCTGACAACTAAAAGTTGCTTCTGCTTCTATTGCTGCCCCAAGTTGCGGCAACAATATGAGCTCTAATCAGGCATTATTGAACTTTAAGCCGAAATTCATCCCTTGGGAGGACAGAAGATAAATGAATAAGTTTATAGATTTTGAAGGAATTTTTTAATATATACGAAACTATTTTGTATATATTTTTAATATAAAGTTTTGATTATGAGCTGGAGATTAATTGAAGATGACATATACAGTAGTACAGTATGTAGTAGATATATTTACTTTGATATGAATACCTATAAATAAGGTATCATTTATTCGTTTAAATAATTTGAATTTTATTTGTAGTTTTACCAAAAGTCTGATTTTTTCAGGACTGTTATAATTTTACATTTTTAGGATGTTTCTTTTCAAGTTATTTATAAGTTTTCATTTATACACTGAAGATTATTTTAGAAAGTAAAATTCACTTACTAAATTCCTATAGTGACTTTCTGATAGCAAATTGTCTTCTGATTGAAGCAGATTTTTTTTTATTGTTTATTTATATGGCTTATATTGCACAGTTACCAACTCTTCGTCCTCTTTCACTTTTTTTCTGATTTGCAGTATGTAATTCATTAGGATTGGCAAAATTAACTATGATAAACAATGTCAGTATGTTATCGTGAATAGTAGATAGGCTTTAAATTTTTTATGATGTGGAAAATTTAATCTTTAAAAAATTTTCTTATGTGGTACGAATTGTAAAACTTTTTGCTAATTAATTAGGTTTAGAATGAAACAGTTTTTTTTTGTAATAAATCTGAAAGAATCTCCTGATATTTATATGTTTTGTATTAACCCCATTACCAACTGACGTTCCACATTCACTTTATTTATAGTTTGTAATTCATTTGGCTTGCCAAAATTGATTTATCCACGGCTGCTAAATATCGCATATTTATGGTATGTCCTTTCGCCTGTCCCAAAAACCGAACGCAGTAATGCAATTGATTTTTGGTGATAAAAATCAATGTTTTAACAGCAAAAAATAAAAGGGAAAAGGGTACAAGCCTAACCAGCCGAAAGGGGCTGAGCGACAGAGGTTGAGGGGTTGATAAGGTGATGTGTTGATGGGGTGGCGGGGTTGTGAGGTTGCAAAGTTAACACTGCTTCGGTTTGCTTTCGCCCTTTCACTGCCGCTTTCACTCAACCAAATGTTTACACACATGCGGTCGTTTCATATTTCATAAATTTATTTTGCCATTTTTTGCGTTGTTTTGTGTTGCTGTTGGCAAAATCAAAGCATAAAGTTGTCAAGGCGTAGCGAACCCGAAACCCCTTATATCCCCCTCTTCCGCTGCACACAAACCACGCGTCTGGTGCGTGTTTTTTCATAATAAATGGCAGTGCTACCATTTGCCTTGCGTCTTATTTATGAAAATTGAGTTATAATTGGTAGTGCATTAAGTTGTCGTCATCCAGGTTCCTTTTCCAACTCCTTGTCGCAATTTCCATATGCCATATGAGAGTGTGTGTGTGTGTGACGCATTTCTGCATCAATAAATACGTAAATTGAATTTATAGGCAGGACGAGTGCGAGTGCGAGTCGAGTCCTGGCTTAAAAGTGCCACTAAATCAAAATCATGTCACCACGCACTCACATATCAGCAGCCAAGGAATTGCAAGCGGGCAACAAGGGGTTAACAAGAGCATGTGTGCTTCGTCGTCATCGTTGTAGTTTGCATGTGATTTCCACGTTTCCGCTGCTGCTCGCTCTTTTTTATGCTATCCGCGTATCCTTCCGTTTCGCTATGCAACTTGTTCTGCTTTTCCTTTCTTTTTATACCCGATACTCTTAGGATAGAAGGGTATTTTAACTTTGTGCCCTTGGGAAATGTATGTAACATGCAAGAGAAGCATCTTCGACGCTGATTTAGTTGCGATCGGATAAAAATTGAGGAATTTATTTAAGATAAACTTTTGTGTGGGAAAAAACACCAACGTACTACGGGTTTTAGTTACTTTGGTTCACAATTTGTTATATTTAGCATTCTATGGTATATATTGAATGTATACCTTCAACAACAATCTGGTATATTTTGCACTCTTTGATATATTTTGAATATAGTACTATATAAACAATCTAGAAAATTTGGAACTTGTGGTATATTTTGGATATAGTACTATATCCATATACCCAATATAGCCTTTGCATATTACATTAATTACATATTACATTAATTTGTAATATTTTAAAATTATGATGGGTATCTCACAGTCGAGCACTCTCGACTATAGTTTTCTTACTCGTTTTTGCATATGTCCTGGCGTCGCAGTTCGTTGAGTCTTGACGTGTGCCACGGACACGTTCCACACTCGGTGAATTCCTGTCTCATGTGTGGCAAATATTTTGACAGTTTCGCGGTTCGTTAGCACTATTTAATTTATATTATTTAATTTCTTTCGCATCGAGAAGAGATCACAATTAAGTATATATTATTTATCGTACTTTATTCAATTACATTCACTTTAATTCAATATCAAATGCTTAATCCTTTAACGCTGCCAATCATGTTGTCTGCACTCTAAGACAACTTTATTTAGCCATGACACCCTTTCCGTATCCTTCTTCTGCTCCATTGTCCTGTTCGGGATATCCCGTGGCACTCAAGTGTGGCTCTTTCAATGCTGACCACATGCTCGAATTCAAACGCACAAAAGGCCAAACTCCCGCCTCTCTCTTTGTTAAACCCTTTCGCCTTGTGGCCACTTTTATCGCCAGCCTGTTTAGTAGTCATTCCATTTTGGGCCCAATGACCCTTGTTTTTCTCTCTGAACGGTCAACCCTTTGCCTTAATCTATATAAATTATATGATTTTTGCATTATTTTGGCGTAATGTGCACATTAATGACACACTCGAAATTATGTTGTTAATCGAACGGGGTTGCAATGCAATTTATTGCCTCCTTTTTTTGGTTGACTTTTTATGTTATTTTTGCGTTGCATTTTTATGTGATTTTTGCGTGTCTTGGCAAACATTAATTTTGCTGCCAAAAAAGTGACAGACAGTTGTAGGTTTTATGCGAGCAATTCAATACGAGTCACATTACTGGAATTACATGACCATTGGCACGTGAAATGATATATATTGAAGCCAATCTACGACAGACAACAGCAAAGGGTGGATGTTGGATGATGCTAGAAATCTACTCTTAAATTTTGTCTATTTAATTGTAGTGAGTGATATTCACTTAAATACTTGGAGTTAGTACAAATCAAATCAGGTTTTTATAACATTATTTTCTTGTGCCGCGCAGCAGTGATAAACGAAATAAATCTCCAAGTGTCAAGCTGAGGCACACACATATGTTATCCCCCCTTTCTGAGCCGTAAAAAAAGAGGCTGTAAGATTTACCAAATATTGCACAATGATGGATCATAAATAACTTATGTTTGCACGGCGCGCAGAGCCGACAAGCAATTTGAACACAGCGAGTGACGTAACACACACACTCGAATAGGAGAGAAATTGTCACAGTTCCCCTTTCCCCTCAACTTTCCCTCTGGGTGGACATCAGCAGTGACTACTGCCCCGGCCATTAAGCACAAAAGGATGACCCTTGATGCCGTAAAAAAGAACTGACTCTGGACAATGGTCACTTGATGATGCGGGCGCGTCGACGCCAGCGCTTCATTCGGTTCAATTCTCTATACAATACTCACATCTCGCATCGGGTTTTATTCGCCTGCCTTTTTACGGCACAATGTCCAAATGAACGGAAGCGACTCGTAAAACTAGCGAATTGTGAATTATGTCGCTGACATATAGTCCAGTCCTGTGTGTTCCCGCTGTCGCCAGTCAATAGTTGACAATAAAACTGTAAGAAGAAAAAAACAGACATACACACATAAAAAAATTGAGAAGCGTGGACTTTGGTCAGCTTGCAGAGGGAAGGAAGTGCTATTGAACTCCTGTTTTGCTAGATCAATAAAAGGTGCATTAAACAGGACACTCGGCAAGTAGTCGCATTTGTCGTAAATACATTTTATTGTAAATTGTTTGCAATAAAAAAGAAAAAAAAAGCGGAGTTCGAGGTGTGACTGCTGCATTGAATTGCTGCTTAAAGTAAGCGTAAGTAAATGCCAAAGTAAAAGCCATTAACTGCCATTTAAATATTCATTATAGCTAATGCTGATGTGGCCAAAAGCAAACCGCAAACTACTTTCGAGCGTAAAAGAAAATTCAACCAACAAAAAGTGTACTCTCTTAAAAAGTTCAGAACGAAGAAATAAGCGGCAACGTTAAGGATAAGGCTAAGGCATTGAATATGCACACGCCATAATCACATTAAAACGTAAACGATATGCAAATGGATGCGCTGACAAGGAAGCAGCCAGGACTCAACCAGGACCTCAGTTCATCAAAAATGCGCACATGTAAAAATGTGCAAAACGTAAAGAAAACTGTTTGGAAAAACTAACGTGTGTGTGCTTGATGAAGTTTTCTTTTACGTATAGTCCTGCGGCAGGATGTGTGTATAGCTTAAGAAAACATAATGTGTCGAGTGCGTTTTTCTTTCTTCCGGCGGCTTAGTCACGTCCTCCACTTACAACAGCAATTAGTTGGAGGATGCGAGCAGATACTCATTTTAATTCAATAAAAGTCAAACGAGGCATTTCCTGGCCCGCAAAAACTTTTCGCTGCGGTCTGTTAGCTAAAGTCAATTAAAATTTTGTGAAAGCTGTAAGACAACGCCAGCCAAAAACTTTGTGGCCGAAAACTCTCAAGTCGCATATGTGAACGAAGTCTGTGAACTATCCAAACTTCTGACCCAAAACAATGGAGGAGAACGCATCGAACACGCCTCGCAGCATTTTGGCTTTGGCAAATCCGCATTGAAATGAAGCAATCGCATTGGCACTTCAATTAAATTATCACAACAGGCAACACCCGCAAAAAGGACAATAGAATAGACTCACTCGACTGTCAGCTAAGTGCATTTTCAAATCCAGTGAGATGCCAGTAAACACCTAAGTCATTGTCATTGTAGATGGAAGAAGAACGTTGGCAACGCTTCGCATTGTTTTGGGTCGACTTAAGACTTTGGCAACTTCATTATGCTGTTGGCCATTGCGAAATGACTTTTCAATGCGGTGGCAAAAACGAAACAGAGACAATTTCATATGCAAATGACTCTCGAATGGATTTAATCAACAATTGTTTTGCTCTTGTTGTTGTTGTTTCTGCACACTTTGTGTGCATTATTCTAATGAGATTTTGCCAGGCGGCAGTTTTTATGGCCACACACATTAAACAGAAGTCGGAACTGTAGGTAGACACGGTTAAACGTGCTCTCGTGCCATTGTTGCATTTATTTTGATAACAACTTTTCAAATTAAATGGCCAGACTGGAGATTGCTTCAAAACATTACGCATACGACATGTAACACGCTCGCATAACTAACAGCATTTAACATGACCTTTCTGCTGATGCTGCCGCTGTTGCTGTTGCTGTTGCTGTTGTAGTTGCTTGACCGCAGTAAACGTAATTGTCTGTGGCTCTGCGAGTGGTCAGCCAATAAAAGCAAACTGCTCTCGTGTCCTTCTCCTGTTCAAGTGGTCAGTGGCCGTTAGTTTATCCTGGCCATCAAAATGTTGCGCTCAGTTTGCTCTAAACTTTAAATTTTATATTGTTGCCAGCGCATAAAAAACACGCTCCTTAACATGTTGCTGCAACAATGTTGCCAATGCCTTATTACTCCAGCTTTCCTCATTCTCTTCCTCTGTCAGACTTTGTTTGATTTGCATATGACAAACGGATGAGCTGTTGTACTTGGCTCTGGCATCTTCCATTTGGGTTGTTCATTTTCCTGCAAATGACCGGCAATTATGTTGTCTCTCCTTCTGTGTGTGTTTGCATGTTGCTGATAGCTGTTTGGGGACCGTGTCCAAGCGGTGTTTTGTGCCTGGCAGACATTCAAACATTGCATTCTTATTGACTGTAGTGCCACTTTGGCTTGCAACCCCATCGACAGTAATATTCTCCGCTCCCTTTTTGAATCTCTTTTGAATGTGCTTCAACATTGTTGGACTGGCGTTTATTTGCACTGTGCGGTTGAGCATGCAAAATTAAATTAAAAAGCATTAACGAAGAACTGCAATGGGTTCCATTTCCTCGCATTGCATATGAACACGTTTATGTGGACGGTAGGTGAAAGCTGATAAGGTTGCTTCAAAGTTTAGATGAGTAATGCTAGAAATGCAAATAAATATTCAATTATTTATTCATGCAGGGTTGTATCTATTTGCAATTAACTTTATTTTTTTTAAGTATTTTTAATGAAAATTTGATTAATTTTTTTTTTAATATTATTAGACATAATAAACATAACATAATGTATTTCACTAAATCATAAATGAAGTGATTATTAAAAATTGTATTTATCTTATAATTCTCGTGATCTCACTTTAATTTTATAACAATAATTCTGCATAATTTTGTATACCCGCTATCCATAGGATAGAAGGATATTATAATTTTGGGCCGGAAATAACTTTTGCTTTGACTCAAAATTGTTAGGGGGTATCTCACAGTCAAGCACACTCGATTGTAGATTTCTTACTTGTTATTTCTGTAAGTACAATTATAAATTGAGTGGTATTTATTTTCATTTTTAATCCTATAAGGATTTGAATTATTTATTGTATTATATGAAACAATTTATATAAATTTAAAAGCTTGTGTATATTAATAATCATTGCCTAATTAAAGTTTCTCACTAAACAAAAATATGTTAAACAAAAAGTTGACATTCTTCTGTTGAACTTTCCCAAAATGAAATCATCAACAAGGCGTATAATTGATTTTCTGCCTTCGATGGCCGCTTGAAGGAAGTGAGGGAGAAGCCAAAAACAAATTTGAATAAAAAATCAGCCCCGTGGCATTTGATGCACTGAAGCTTAAACCGAATACTGTGGATTACAAACCAAACCCAAGAATTACACACTTGAGTCCACCAGAGACTAAAAGAAGTGGTCGAAGGGGGGAAGGAAAAGACAAGCGTCGCCTGCAGTGTTTTGTGGCAGGGAGCGTGAAAGGAAATCCGCGCAAAAGGACACTAATATAAATAAAATTTCAATTACTCAACAATTAATTTTCGTCTTGTGCGCAATCGACGAAGCGTTAAAAGAAAAGGACACACACCAGCGTTGTCCTTCTTAAGGACTAGTCAGGCGTATTTACGCTAGATATTTTAAAGATATTCGCCAGTCGAAAAAAGAACGGAACTGCCAGCTGTGCCAACTGAGAAGCTGAAACTTTTCATCGTTGTTCGGCATTTAATTGTAGAACACACAATTAGATGGCAACTTATTTGTTTTCTGATTATGAAGCGTTAAGCAAAACTGTCAACGTGCAACCGAGAAACGCAATTTATTGAGAAACTTTCCAAGTTGGCAGCCGAGACACTCTGACTCCATCTCTTTTGCTGTCCTCCCTTTGGCATCCTGGCAAGGCTAAAAGCTTATCTCTGTGCTTCGTCACTCAAGCAAAACGACGAAGGCAAGAAGTTGATCTTAAGTCGGAGATAGTGTCTCCGGTGTAGCACTCTGATGCCGAACTTCCTTCTCCCCTGCCCCTGCCCGAGTCCTTGTCTAGTCGTCGTCACGCACAAAGGACTACGTCTCAAATTAGCAGAAAAATCTGTTATCCGTTCGTTTGGCTTGGCTTGCGGCGTGTTAATGATTTTTCTCTCTCCGTCTCTTACTCTATTTTTGGAGTTGGGAAAAGTTTTCTTGGCTTACAAATGAAGTGACAGAGCATATTTAAAATTGAACAATTTAATCCGCCGAGACGAGACAGAGACAAGACAGTGAACATAGTCGTAGGAGATAGGAAGTGGAATCCTTGCTTGCCACGTTGTTGACACTGTCGCCTGGCTTGTTTTTCTTGCCTGCAAGGAATACAAGTATATGTGCTAATTAGCAAACAGTCAGCCTGCCAGCCAGGATACAATTTGTGCTTGTGTGTGTGTGTGTGTGTGTAAGGATTGTCTTACTCCTGCCACTGTCTATTGAATCGGTCTCAGTGTCTGTCTCCATCTCTGTCTCAGTTAAACAAATAAGTTTGTGCTGCGTTTGTCCTTCGGCTTTCTGGCTGACGTGTCGCCAGGCTTTTGTCTTATCAGACGCCTCGTCCTGCCCCATTGTCATTTTCCAAGTGGTTGATTGGCACGTAATTTAACTGAGCAGCTTGTTTGCAGGCGTGAGACAATGCCAATGCCATGTGTTTGCTAGAGCACACATAATAAATGTTCTGCATATGCTAATAAAAATAATACATAATACTTCTGTGCTGCGAAATAATAACAATTAAATTGGAATTTATTCATCGTTAATGGTCAACTGACAAATTCCTTTTTACAACTTACGCGCATATATAAATACCAAAATAATCAAACTAAAAGCAATGACCCAACCGCAAACATGTTGATTACATGCACACCTAGTGCATCTAGTTGTGTTTGCCCAAACCCAACAAATACCAGAGAACAAAACCAAAATCGAAACGAATCCTTGCTGAACCGCCAATATCAATGACCAAAATCGAACGCACAAATAACCGCAATGTAACACATTTGCAAATATGGCAAAAAGCCATAAACAAAATATGTGAATGCACTGGAAACGGCGGAACCAACCCAGAAATAACCCAGCTATAGTTGTATTTGGTAGGCGGATGAGGTGGAAGTTGCGCTGCAATTGTTTGCCAAAAACATTTAAACCTTTATTTGAAAATTACACATAAACATATTGCAAATGGTTGAACCCAAAAGCAGCTCTGAAGGGTGCCCGCAACAGCCAGTCAATATTTATATGCTATCTGCAGAAGTATATTGACTATGTCATAAAGAATAGAAATAAGTTTAGTTTAAATAATAAATGGTGACAAACGTCTAATAAGTCTCTATACTTTAAATAAGTTAAAAGCTTATAAATTTTACCTCTGTGGTTTATTTTGCATGTAGTATTATATCAATACAGCCAGACGGCCTCAGTTGCTCTGCCTACATATTGTACTCTAGAATTAATTCGAAGATACAAGTAATAATAAATAAAATATATCAACATACAAAATACAAGTATATTTTTTGTATATTTTCGGAATATTAATTTAATATATTTTAAAAATAATATCGCACTTTTTTCGCGTTCATTAAAAATTGCTGCTTTCTTACTTGATTTATTTCATTTCCTATCTGTATGTATAATGAATAAATAAGTTAAGATTCACTGCACAATTATTGTTTAAATTCATAAAGTTTTTCAAGACGGAGTTTTTTATTTGTGCTCTTTACAGCAGTATGGGAATTATTACACTTGATGCTCGAAGATAACTTTTTAAGCCAATAATTTGCAATTTGCTTAAACTCCTTTCGTTCATTATTCCCCTCCTTACTTTGAGTCTTTACATCAATTACCATTTTAATTCGATGCTTTGAGTAAGACAGAGCAAACCGAATTCGTTATGCGATGCAATGCATTTTATTCTTCTGATTTTTCGGTTGAAGCCGTGTGCGAAATATGTGAAAACATATTTACCAATGCATTTGGAAACATCATTAAGTTGAAAATTGTTGTGCCACACACACGAGAGAGTGCAACGGCCTATGAAGGACCACAATGGGGATTGTTGGGGACTCGATTGCAACTGAGTGCATCACCAGAGAGCGAGGAAGAGATGCAGTTTGGAGTTGGACACACTCACAGTCGGATGGGGGTCAAAGGCAATGAATTTTCATGAATGCAGTCAAGTCTATAAAAATTAATGCCATGGCAGTTGGTTGCAGTTGGCAATGAGAGTGCGTTTTAAATATGAGTTAAAAAGTCTGGAAAATGGTTGAGCAGACTTAACCACTCGAGTTGACTCATGTGATCCCAACCAGATGCAGATACGGGGCTTCATCTGGTGCTTCTGCTTCTGCTGCCGTTGGCTTATCAAATGGTCATTTTTGTTTGCATTTAATTAAAAATCAGACAAAAAGGCAAGGACACGTGTCAATGTGTCACCGGACACGGGGCAAAAAAGGATGCTGAGCGACGGGCGCGATAAATCACGCTAAAAACAAATGCCAAGTAATTTATCAATGTCAACACTTGAGCTAAAGTTTCGACTGCAAATCTAGGAATAAAAATCGGTAGAAAGGATTAAAGCCAATGCATAATTAAACGCCTGCCACGCCCCCTTTGTGTGAGGTGAAAACTTCGTGTGTTTGGGGGAGCGCATTATCAATGTAAATTGTGGCAGCCACGTCTGTTTGCATATCTCAAGACTTTTGCTTCAATTTTCAATTTAATTGTTGCAAGCATGAGGCTTTGGTCATTTGGTCAGCCAAACACACACACACACACACACTAATACACACATGGACATTGCTTGTTTGCTTGTGTATTTGTGTGTTTGTTTTGGGTTTGGGGCAAAGTTCACTAAATTGCATTTCGGCACGCAATTAGTGGTTCATTTGCTGCGTGGCTGAGCCGCCGCCTTATAGATATCTTAGACCATCCTCCTCCTCTTCGATCTCCTGCTCATTCTCATCCCCATTCCTGGACATCCTGCGTTGATGTTTGTCCGGTTTGGTCCTGTTATTTGCTTTGTGTGCAAACTTAATTTCATCTTATTACGGTGCAGAAATTTTGCAATTTCCGCAAAAGGCCAAGCACGAGAAACAAGCTCTGGTCAGTCTGCGTTTGGAATTTGATTCTCGGGCTCTTCTACTGCGTCTTGAACTAGTTTACCTTTTGGCCGGAAATGGAAAATACTTGTTGGCAGTGGCGATGGACAGGCTCAAGTGTTTATCTGGAGTCCTAGGACTTGTAATTAGTTTATGTGGCGACGATTGAAAGCGCAATTCAACTGAGTTATCTTTAAGATAAGCTCATCGCACACATCGTCGAATATTTATACTATATGTTTGAGTAATTGTTGAAGCTATGAAGCTAAAGGCTAGATGAACCTACTCTGTTGATAAATAAATCAAGTCTAGCAAAACACATCTTGGGGATAATAGCACGAAGATATTATATAAAGTTATCTTGATGATAGGATAAGATACTTAGTAGCTACCTTAAATGTTTTAATAAATTTTAGAGTGTATCAATGTAAGGCCAAATAAATCTTCTTTGCTGATCAATAAAGTGAAGCTTATAAGGAGTAATAAAATATTTAACGGATAAAATAAAGGTAGAAAAAGGTTTTTTAGGAGGAAATTTCTAAATAAATTAAACAATAGAAAAGTATTCCAATGATAGTAGAATATTTCTATGCCAATTAATAAAAGATTTTTATTTTATAAGATTTTTTATGTAAGAAATTTGCTCTTCTTTTTCTGTTGCTACCGTTTTTATCACTTACACTTCTAATAAATCTAAATTACCTAATTTATTGCCATTCTCGGTTTGCCTTTTTGCGCTGATAAATTGCAGGACACTCCTAAGTAGCATGTTCGCAATTTCCCACAAAAATATTCCACAGTTTTGCGAATTTTATTTCGCATTCTTTTTGTTTTGACGAGCACACAGAAAACGGAAAACAGAAAGCAGAGCAGCGCATTAAAAAGCTAATTTAATTAAAAGAAAATGCAATCAAAAAGGCCATTCGGTAGCTGTCTCACTTTGAGCGTTGCATTGTCCTCGCTGTGCGTGCCGCTTTGCAATTTTCCTTGACGCGCAGGACATTTTTTATGACCGCAAAACAATGACGAAATGCAACTGCAGCAAAAGTGCACAAAACAGAGACACCAACCAGGATATGCAGGATACGCCGTGCGGTTCCTCGATGCGATGCGATGCGATTTTATGCACATTTATCATAATTTCACACGCAGCCCTCGACGAGGAGTCACAACAAGGACACTTTTTTCATTCAGTTGTTGTTGTGTTAGGTTCTGGGTTGGTAGCGCATAAAAAATATAAATTTAAGTGCAGCTCCTTAGGGGGCGCGGCAAGCGAAGAAGAAGAGGAAGAGGAAGAAATTGCATTTCGCCTTTTTACGACCAAATGACATTTATGACATTCTCTTGCACCGAAAGAGGGCAGAGCGTAGGGAAAACCCCGACACTGTGCAGTGCTCGTAATAACCCATTAAAACTATTCGTAAACACACCTAGCTATAGCTACTGGATATCGCCTGCTGTGTGTGTGTATGTGTGCCTGGACTTATGTAGATCCTGCCAGCAATGGCAGCGGGCAACATGTCAACACTTTACTGTTGCGATTTCCTCTTGGCGCCAACAACAATGTTTGAACTGGTTATTAATATTAATGCGCCCGAACCGTAAACCATAAAAAATGCTGAATGCCATCGTTAATAAGAATAAATACTTACGATTGACAGAGTAGAAGTGACGATGAGATACTCTTTGATTTATTAGTAGAAGATCATGAGAACAAAATTAAATTAAAAATATTCCATGAAAAAGAAAACTTTTTGTAAAATCAAGAACATTTGTCTTAAAAAGTGTGTTCTTAAAATAAGACTACTTTAAGAACAAATTCTTAAACCTAAGAAACCAAAATAAGACCAAAAATACTAGATGTAGATAACAAAATTTGAAAGTCCATCGAAAAGTCAATACTCCCTCCTCTACCTCTTCTTACAGGGTATGCGCATATTGAGCAGAAATAAAGCAGTTAAAAAAGCTAGAAAAAATACTGGCCGTAAAAAATCAAAATAATAAAATTACTTTTTATTTACTTTTGCCGCTATTTCTTTGCTTCACTTTCGCTGAGGGTTCGGGAAATTCTTGCGAGGTATTATCAGACACGTTTTCCGGTAATTGAAGTGTTTGCTTGTTACCCTTGTTTGTTGCCATAGTTTTGTTGTCTCTTCTGTAGCAGCAGCGGCAGCGGCAGCTGCTTCATCCTTGGCACATCTTGGACTCTCATAATTCTACTTGTGACAAATCAACGCCCTCTTGTAGTTAACTTCCTGCTGCGATTCCCCTACTACGTACTTTTTTTACGAGTTCGAGTATGTGTAGTTTTAGTAGTAGTCCTTCTAGTCCTTCCTTTTACTGTTGTTGTTGCTTTATCAAAAGTAATTTCGCTTTTATTTCCTTCGACTATTGCCAGCGATTTCCGTTTTTTTCCGTCAATAATTTCATCTCATTTCATTCTTTGTCATAAAAATGGCCAACAGCTAGCAAAAAAAAACGTTGCAAGTAAAAAAGAAGTTTCTTATCCTTGTTGTTTTTGTTGTGCCATTTGATGCATGCAATATGCACAAAGTTTCCTATTTCAATAAAAAAGAATACGTCGCATTGTGGATATAAATCTATAAGATAAAATCTCAGCTTTCCTATCGTAAAAGTATACTTTTTTTCTCAGGGAAAATAGTTGTTGAATGTTTAACTGACGACAGCTGGACAACAACTTTGTTATAAGAATATGGAACCAAAAAGTTAAATTCTAAGGTAGCTTTAACAAAAATGTGAAATATTATTATTCATATTTGAAATTTATTAAATTGTTAGTTTAAATAATTTATGCAGCTTTTAAGATACTAGAAATTTATTAAATAGAAAATTTAAAATTTAAATGCAAGATGCAAGATGCAAAAAAGTGGGATGTTTATAGAATCTAGACATCAAAAGGTATTTGATATATGAGAATTGAAGAATATATGAATACTCAAGAAAGATAATAATTTTGTAATGCTGCAAATCTTAATTGAACGTCTGAGCTAAAGAAAACAATTGTAATCTTTTATTAGGCCCACATCATAAACGAAGTTTATACAAACCATTTCTCAGCACAGTGAAAAGACTTTCATGTGACTTTCTTAAGATTTTCAGAGAACTGCAACAATGGCATTCAATTAGCACCTACATAAACCGCAATTCTCAACGCTTGCTTAGCATAAACATTTATGATGATGCACGTCAAAGGAAATGGCAAGAAACCCTTGAGAGGAAACACACCACATGAGGGGCCCAAAGTCAAACCACAAAAGCTGTGCACATTACCTGAATGCGATTTCTAGTGTAACGTTTTATTAGCTGACATATTTATGCATATTATTAACATTAAGTTTAATGCACCTTTTTGCATTATTATTGTATTCGCTAGTGAAATTTGCAAACGTCGTTTTTCTCATTTCGCATTTTCGGATTTGATGCAGGGATCATTGTCATCGTTGTTAGAAAGGGACGCGCGCGCCTCCGTGGCTCATTAATTTTTATACACGTTACGTGTGTGTGTGCGCTGTGTTGTGTGTGTGTTGTGTGCCTGACTTTGGTTGCAATAAAAACATATTTTATTAGTTGGCATACAACAGCGCAAAAAGGATGCATACAGCGAACTCCGCGGTACATTGTGTCCTGCGACTTTGACTCACCACCGTTTTTGGGCGAGTGTCCTTGCCCTGATGATGACTTGCTGTCAGCATAAATTCATTATTTATGGTGCAATCAATGCGACCGAGCGTATGTCAAACACATCAAAAATCAACAGCTCATCAGTCGTTGCTATAGGCAAAGTCCTAATGTCATTTAAGGCCACGTTGCGACGCTCTCTTGGCGACTCCTCCGGAAGTTTGTTTATTTTATAGTTTTTGCCGACGTTGCTATTTCGGTGCGAAAATTTGCAAATCCTGCGTTGGCCCCGCGGGTTGTCCTTCCGACAGTTGCGGCTCATGTTTGACGTCACTTCTGGCAAATTTGAATCTCTTTTATGCGACACCTCATAATGGGCGACAGGCGGCGATTGACAATTGACGACTGCTCATATTATTTGTAGATACCCTGTAATGTGGATGAAAATGGGTAGCTCGACTATAAATATGTATTGCTCGATTTAAGTGGACTGTAAATTAAAAGAATAATATTGATCTAGAATCAACTAAAAGTCAGACAAGGAAAAGTATTCGATCGTACATTTGCTAATGGATTTTTCATTTATAAAAAAATATTAGTAATATTTTAAGCAATACTTAAATTTCAATATTTAATGACCAAATTTCTTCTTAAAAGTCTGACATGTTTCGAAAAGTTCGGTCTTAGATTTATGAATAGATTTTTCATTTATAAAAACACTCTCCAATAACAATATTTTCATACAAGCCTAAATTGAAATATTTCATGACCAAATTTCATAAACAAAACTTTAATTTAATTTCAATATCAATTTATGAATATTTTTAAGCAATATTACATTTTCTACATGAAGTGATAAATCAATGAACAAAATCTGTAATTGTCTTTACTACAATCGAAAAGCGCTGAGTACATATAACTTTTTCGAGAATAACTCTTTACAACAAATTACATTTCTATGTTTCAAGTACAGTTGAAAGTTTTAAAGGATATCTCGAAGTCGTTCCCCTCCCAAAACACCCCAATTTTTATTTCCTTCTATTTGTTTTCATTTGCTTTTAGAGGGTGTGGATGTCTTTGTTTGTATTGTGAAATTAATGCATAAATATTTGCAAGTTTGCCATAATTCACTTCGTCGTCGCATCGTCGTCGACGATTTGTCCAGTTGAGAACTTGACACATAATGACTTTAATGCCTTTAAGGACTATTATCTGTGATATGATACGATGAAGTAGCAGCAGTACACACAATAATTAAATGCTCAAGTTTGGCTGCGTGTTCTCATTTAACGCTGCCAGCACAGATGATGAATGGCATAGAGTTTCCGACTTTTCAGGGTTTTCTTTTCCACCCCACAATTAATATGCTCTTAATCAAAGAACTTCAGGGGGCGAGTCGAACAACCCACTTTGCCTGAAACTGGACTGATGAGTTCCATCATCCAAGAGGCAGAAGCATCTTGCGTGATTTGCGCACCTCAAAAGTAACTCCCACTCTCCTCTGTTCATATTCCCTTCGTAATGCGTCATTTTTGGCTTAGGTCTATCAATATCCTGGTTTCTATATGCGGTCACGCATCGTATTCCTCTTGTCATAATTCCGAACTTGAATGTCTCTCCACTGACTTGCCTATTTGTTGTTATTGCTGTTAAATATTCATGCGAATCTGCGCGTTGTCAGCTTCGTTTCTTCGTTATGCTTTTAATGACATTTCAATAATTAATGTATTTTTCTTCCCAATTTTTTCCATTTCCGTTTTCCTGCCTCGTTTTCGGTTTGCCATTGTCGCCGAAGTGTGCGTGTTCTTTCGACATTTTTTTTTTGACTAGACTTTTTGACTACTCTCGCCTATCAGGATCATCAATCAAAAGGGCATTTTTAAATGTTTTGCTTGTCGCGGCTTATAAATGATGCTTGTTAGAAGACGACTATTTTTTTTTTTTGAGGGTTTTTCGATTACTTTTTGGGCGTTTGGTGAACAACATTTTAAATGGCAAATCTTCATCAATTTTAATAAGTCAAAATAAGTCAAGTATGCTAATGTTTTTATTGCACCATTCTTGGGGGATAAAAATCGTAAGAACTAATCAAATAAAGCTCGAAAGGTTTCGTTAGCTTCAATCTAACTTAACTAATCAAATTTTCTCTTGCATTATGCTCCGCACAACTGTCATAATACCCAGAGCATTTTTTCCAATTGACTAAATCAACACCCAAACATACAGTCGTGTCCTTGCTGATCCTGCGCTTAGGACACAACTCATAATTCGTGTAAAAACATTTCTACGCCGTTGCACAACTGAGCTAATGCCATTATCTTGCCATTAGTTGTTGACTGATTTGATTTGATTTAATTTCATTCTTAGCAAAAGCAGGGAAAAAAAGGCAAGAAAAGGATATATGCGCGTGGCAATGGCAAATTTTAAATACTCTTCTTAGGAAATGTATAAATATTATCAAAAAAAATTAATCAGCAAACATTAAAGATAGATATCATTAATTTTTTGCTTATTTTTAGCAGTCTCTATTCCATTTCTCCACTTTTTAAATACAATATATACGGATCATTCCACATTGTTGAAAAGCAAAAGTTGCCAAATGTTCTATACAAACAAATCAAGGAATATAAGCATTAAAATATTTAATATTCAAATCAGTTTCGACTATGACATAAATTGATGTTATTTTGTAGAGCATATAAAAGTCGTTTTATTTTTATTATTTTGTTATTTTATTCTTTTCAGTCTATGTTCCTTTGGGACTTCTCTTTTGTTGATGTTTCGTTTTGGGTCTGCGCAAATTTTTTGCTTCATTTTGCATGAATATTCAGTCCCTTTTCTTGGGTTGCCAATCGAATAATTCGTTTTAGCCAAAAACACAAAATTGGCCGAAATGTCAGAGAATTATTTGAAGATTCGACAAAGATAGAAATCGAAAAATTTTGTCGGCAGCTTTGTCGAACATTTCTTGGAAATTTATATCAATAAACCCGAGAGCGGAGTTTGTTTTGATGCGAGTTCACTTAACTTGGGAAGCAGCATTAGAAACGTTTTGCGAACTAATTAACAGCTTAAGAAGTTTGCCAACAAGTTCTTAGAGTGCTTCTTGCTGACTTGAGTATTAACTGTTTTCTGTCTGTGATTTTTACAGCTTTTACTTACAAATCGCTCGACGCGAAACAAAAAGTGTTTTTATTGCATTGTGGCCCAACAAGTTGTCGAGCAGCGCGAAAACATAATCATAAACTTGTCTCAATTATTTTTCATATGCCACGCCCCTTGTTCGCCACCCACTAACCGCTGTGGAGCATTTAGCCAACTTTTATCTGTTGAACGTTAATTAGTTTTGTTTGGTAAAGTGAAATTTTTGATTTTTTCCCCGAGCACACAGAAACTTTTTATTAAGTTTTTCGTCCAAAAATGTTTGCCAATCAAAATGAATTGAACACAAGACGCTCACAGAACGCAAAAAGTCCTGCACAGGATACATGCAGCAGGATGCAATGCGTCTGATTGCAGCTGCATAAGTGCAAAAGTTTAATTAAATGACGGCGGCTGATTCCGTCGATGGAAAGTGGGAAACTTTGTGCCCCGAGAGCAAATGGCGCTTATGATGAGCCCCCTTGGAAATGTGAGCGTTGATTTTCCATAAGGTTTTTCGCGCTGCACTTTGCAAAAATTAACTTAAGAATGCAAATTGTTTTGTTAGCACCTCATTTTTTGACATTACCATCTGGGGGCTGCAGCTGAAAACAGCAGCAGTCGAGTCTAGATTTTTGCATAATTGAATTTGCTACTTTCATTTTGGGAGCGCGAAAAATTCTTTTTGTTAATTTGATAAGTCCGTCGCTATTGCTATTCGTGTGGAAAAATGTTCACAAGAGTTGAAAAACTAACATCTGAAATTTAAATACATATACATAAACACTCATGTAAACTATTTCGATCCTCATCATCTATAATAAATACCTTTCATGTTTGAATAATTAATAATAAATTGACAAACATTTTAATGGATACTCATGAGATTAGGTGTATGAAAGTCTCCGAATGTGATTTCTATTTTTCATAAAGGCTCAATATAATAATTAACTGATTTCATTTCATTTTATTATTACCTTAATATTTATATGAAAATCATTACATTAAAGAAACAAATGAAATTTATTTGCCTATTGAAAACAAGATTTTTAATTGACCCATAATCTTAACTATTATGAATTTTTACTTGAAATGATTATCTGAAAGTTTGTTGTATGAATTGTGCCTCAAAAAGGTAAAATCCTAATAAGAATTAAGAATCTTTATTCTAACCTAATTTAATATAAAATACAATCAAATTAATTTAGCTAACGCTGAAAAATATATTATTTTATTTAATTTACATATTATATAGAACAACATCGTGTTGAGATGTCAGCAACAAACTGAAATGGTATAATCTCAATGTGATCGAAAGCCGTCGGCACTTGGCATTTCAGCAGCGTCGAGAATTTTTCTTTGTTCCCAAAGATTAAAATGTATTGTGTCGGCTGAACAATGTCTAGATATAAATTTAAAGAAATGCAAATATGTATATATTTCTGTTTAATTTATGTATCTTCCGATTTAAAGTGATTTATTTATTTCCGATATTGACAAATGTATTTTATGGCTTCCAAAATTTCCTGAAACGACGTCATCAATTCCCTCCCAAGAAATAAGAGAAATGAATTTCGTTTTCGTTTTCTTTTTATTTTGTTTTTTTGTTTGACAAAAAATTGATGCAATTTTTAGCAAACCTTATAAATAATTATATCGGGATTCTGTATAATCTCTTTGTCAGCTTTTACAAAAATTTTCTCGCTTACAAAAAAAACTTACAAACTAATACATAAGTGTTTCGATAATAAGATTTAAATATACATACATATATCAAAAATCAAATATTGCTAAATCGAAGCTATATGTTCTTGATGTCATCGATGCTCTTCTTGTTGCTGGGTAGAAACAAAACCATTATCACAATCGCTTTGATGAGTAAACTTAAGAGGGGTTGTTTGTTGTAATTTTGGAAAAATGATTTAAGGAAAATCATAAAGACTTCAGTTCTTCTTCTGCCGTCGGTGAAGTACTCCGACGGCAACTTGTTGTTCCTTGTGCTTGTACTGAGTGTTGACTGTAGTAGTTGTTGTTCCAGTTGTAGTTGTAGTTGTGGTTGCCGTAGTAGTAGTAGTAGATTGTAGTAAATGTTTGTGGTTTACTCAAGGCTGCGTTTCTGTTTTATTGCGATGGTTTGCGCCACTTGCCGCACTTGCGTCCCGCTCGCTGCAGGCACTGACTTGCCGTCGAATCCATCATCTGGCGAATGGTGTTCAGCACCATTGTGGCCATTTGCCAGTGACGTAGGCGCAACAGCTGCTGCTCCTGCTCTTCAGCCTTGCGCAGCAACGTTGCCTGGTCGGGTATGTAGAAGGCCACAGCCATTGTCAAGATCGGAGATGTGATGAATTTGTTGGTGTTGTTGTTGTTGTTGTTGATGCTATCAAAGGAAACTTGTTCCTTTGTTTCCAATTGCACAATTGTTTGTAATTATTAATGTATGTCTTTCTTCTGCAGATGACTCAAGACTTTCTCTTTGCAGATTCGCACGTCAACGCACACAATGAATAAATTAACTACACAAATTCTTTGTTGTTGTTATTACTGCTGCTGCTGCCGTTTACGCACACGTCAAATATGCGGCAATTTGGGTTCGTTCACTTTGTTCTGGTTTGCTGCTCTGTTTGGTTGCGCACGTCCGCACGCTTCGTTGGCTTACTTCAAACTGTATGCCGTGAGCGAGCTGTGCGCGCTTTTATACCTCCGCACTCAGCTCTCGCACTAGTTGCTCTGGCTCTCTCTCCTGCGCTTGCTCTCGTTCTCGCTCGCGGTTGCTGCTACTGCTGCTTCTGCTGCTGCTGCTGAGCTAACTCTCAGCGCGCGTTGTTTTGTGTGTTTGCTGTCGCTGTCTCGCTCTGCTCTTGTGTGCTCAGCGTAGGCCTCAGTTGCTGTCGCTGCTGCTCTCGTTGGCGCTCGCTGTGCTTCAATTTTTTGTTTTGGTATTTTTGTTGACATCGCTTCATTCGTATTTTTATTTTGAGTGGCCGCCACCAAAAAAATTTTGTATTGTTGTTGCCAGGCGGCTCTGCCACCTTGCGCTTGTTACCAAGTGTGTTCGAGTGTGTGTGGGAGGGTGCTTTTTTTGTTAGTGTGTGCGTGTGTGTGTGTGTTGTAAGGCGTCGCCTTTGTTGTAACTGTATGTGGCGAGAAGTACAGTTAGCATATTAATTGTATTAAATCGTCGTCGCATGACAAACGCCTGTCTGGCAGCAAAAAGGGAGCAAAAACTCATCTTGAAATATCGGCAAGTGGGCAAAGTTGAGTTCTCATTATGAATACACAGAAACCTATATGTATTCGATTCAACAACAAGTACAATAATTATATTATTGCATATATAGAATTTGTATCAGGTTCTCGATTTTTATTTTATTTGACGAGCCTTTCAGCGATTTCTTTATCAGCACATTTTTTGCATGTTTTACAAGTGTTTCCCACCCATTGCTTCCGACTAGAAAGACGCATTTAAGTAATTGATGTCTGTCATAAATGCATTCTATACGAATACGTAATTTTCTTATTTTTTTTTCAATTCTCTGTCAACAAAAGGCTCGTCCACTTATTGTGTGCATCTATAGATTTTTTATTTTGTTCGCAATTTGCATGAATCTGAGCGGAACGGATCGAAAACGATATCGTTACTAAACGAACATGGAATATTTGGGAGCTTCCCCAATTTAATATAATATTAATTGCACTAAATTTCAGTACATTGACATGCAAAATGTGTAATTATTTCATTCATAATTCTTAATCTTGCATTAATCATAGGTTGTGGGTTTTACGGCGTATAACTTTATATTTAACCTCAACTATTTTAAGGAGTAGGAAGTATGACTTATTAAGCCTTAAAAGGAGTTTCTAATTAGTCAGAGAATAATTTCACAAATCCTTGAAGAAGTTTGTAATTCGCCAGAGGTCAGAAAATAAACAATATTATTCATCCAATTCTAAAAAGAAAGCAACGCGGAAGTGAAGATTCATTTTGCAATGGGATTTTGTGAAAGTGATTAATTTATTGTTATTAAAATGCTAACGGTTCTTTTCATTGTGATGAAATTATGGCAAAATACGTTACAGTCAACTCATCTAAAGTTGTATTCGAGTATTGACTGGCCAAATTCAGTGACTGAGACTCCACCCACAATGTCGTCACTTATCTCTGACCCACGCACACAATCTCGAGCTGTAGTGTCTCAAGTGTCTATCTGTGTTACACAACTTCCACTTAGGGGTTGCTCTAGGTCTATTGTTGGCAGAACTACTCGCTAACATTCGCCTTACACTCTCAACATTTTCTTTCCCATTCGCACAAGCGACAAAGTCGCTGCATAGTTGTTGTTGTTTTTTTTTCTTTTCGTCTTCCTTCTTGGTTTTCCGGGTTCGCGACGGCAACATAAATTTGAAAGGCGTGGCTTATTTACCAAAAACGCCGGGCAACATTTTGTGCCAGACAGAGACAGCAACAACATTTGCTCTCTTTCGAACCAACAAACTCTACGCAGGTTGGAGTTTTTGTGTGTGCTTCTTCTATTTTGGTGTATATTTTTTTTCCTTTTTGGGCTACTCAACTTCAGTTTTTTTTTTTTTTTGTGTTTGTGGGGCGGAGTTTGGTCAGAGACCTTATTTAATGGGCTAACCTAACCGCGACGTGGCGGCTATTTTATGAATCAGCATTTTCTGGGTGGAGCCTCGGTTATGCTTGGTCTGCTTTTCGAGTTATAACATAGTTTATGTTCAAATCATTGCTTGGCCCTTCAAAACGCACTCTTAACCTCTTCAAACGGTGCGTTTTGCCGTCGGTAATTTGCGCATTAGCAAACCATAATTGGAACAATTTTCTTTGTGATGTTCCTTGAGATAAGCGTTTCGACATTTCGAATGACATTAATGAAGCGTAAGAGGGCTGTTTCTCAAGAGATATAAATCTGGGTGGATTTCTTGTTTTCTTAAAGGATTACATGATACCATCGATTCCTTCGATCGACTTACTTGCTGGTCATGCGGGTAATTATTGCAATTTTGATTATTTAAATTGTGTAGTCAATGTGAAGCGACGTGTGTCAACACATTAACTGTGACAGAACTTCATATAACATATTTGGGGTTGATGGCTTTTCAAAACCCATATAACTTTGTTGTCGGTATCAATTTGCATAGCTAATTGCATGGAAATGCAATTTGTTTACTGATTTTTGAAATCATAAAGTTTCAATTCAATTTCATAGTTTAGCTTTTACATTATTGAAAGTGAATGTGTCAAATTAGCTTTTAATTGAGTTTTCAATCTGCATGTCAAATGACCCACATGATCCACCGCATCTCTGACGCGTGTTCCCATTTCATCAAAGTATGTCAATCTTCAATGAGTTTTTCCCTTTACTTTCATGAGACATTTTAAGTTACCAAGCACCAAAACAATTTAATGTTACAGCAGCAAATGTGAAGCTCTTTCTTCTGGCCCTCTGACGTGTCTTCGTCTTTGTCATTGTGACGTTGTCGTCTCGTCGGGGACTGCCTCAAAATTTTATATTATATATGTTTAAGCGATATACATATAAACCCAGTAATACTTGTATGCTAATGAGTAATACCAATAAGCGCGCGACTTGCGTAATATTTCTTTGGAGTTTCCCTCTTTCTCTCTCTTCCTTACTCTCTTTTTTATCTGCCTCTCTTTCTAAATAACTTTGTTGCTCTCCATTTCATCGCATTGTGAGCGCGATCTTTGCCATTTCTCTCACTTTGAATTACTCTCTTTTACTCTTTCGATCGCTTCGTTTATATGTTATTTTTATATATCAATATCATTCCCACATTATCGCTGCTCTGTTTCGTTCTAACTGGCTTTCTGTCTGACAATTTAATTTAATTGTTGTGGAATCATCTTATTTTTGAGCTTTCTTTCGACAGGTTTGTCTTTGTCTAACTGACTTTCATTTTTCAACGCCTGAACAAATTGTTCTCGATCTTTCTGGTCCTTTTCTCAATTTGTACGGTTTGATTTATTTGGTCCAATTTCACTTAATTATTATTTATACGAGCTTCGAAAGAACTTTCCGGCCCTTAATCAGACCGATCATAATTAATCTTCCCAATTGACTTTCTTCGGCTCATTATTAACACAATTAAAAAGTCTATAAAATAACTTTATTATTTTCAAACAATTTTTAAACATCAGTAAAAACATAACACATCAATTTCGTCATTTACTTATCAATTTCATTATGTTAGGATAAGCACACTTTACAAAAGACTTTTAAAATTTAAATCTTGATCGAAAAAAAAAACCCAAACAGCATTTTCTCGATGTATCCAACATGAATTATTTCATAAAATTTCGTTATGTTGAAATAATCAAACTTACACAAGTAACTTTCCCTCTTTTAGTCATGATCTATTCTTTTCAGCTTACGTATTTTTCGCATCTCTGATCTATCTACCTAAAACTAAAGTGAAATTGAAAGCGACAAGCAAGAGCTTCTCAATCCTTCCACCTAAAGCTTTATCAACAGGTTTTCCACTTTTTTGCATTCTTTTCAGCTTACGCATTCCTTTTGCATCTCTGATCTATCTACATAAATATAGACAGTCCAGTAAAGTGAAATTAAAAACCGCAAACGAACGTTTCTCAATCCTTTAATTTCACATTATTTCACATAATTGCAATATGTTGGGGAAATTCAAATTTTAAATTAGTACTTCCTTTTAATCATATTTATTTCTAACTCTCATCTTAGTCTTTGAAATATAAATATAAATTTTAAAATTTTAAAAAGAAAACATCTCGATTTACCAAATTGACATTTCTTTATTCAATTTTTTTATGTTCAAATAATCAAACGTTACACATTCCTTTTCACCTTTTAATCATGTTTTATTCTTTTCATTTGACGCATCTCTTTCTATTTCAGCTATCACTATCTCTTTCTCCTGTTCTGTCTATCAACTTCATTAAGCTGCTGCGGTATTAATCTACGCTTTGCCACCTCCTTCCCTTCCAGACAGCGTTGTTATTCCATCTCAGTCTCAGTTTCAGTTTCGCCCTGCTTATCTCGCTGCAATGGTTAACAATCTCTTTCTCTCCCTCCATATTTTCCCCAATTCGTGTAATTTGTATTAATTTTTTATGAGCTCCTCTACTGGTGGCCCCAACTTCAGACAGAAATATACATTTTTTTTTTATATGTATTTGTTTTCCATTTAGAAAGCAGCGAAACAAAGACAATTGCTGGGTGATCCGTTGCACATGGGTCATTAACTTGCCGCATTTTGTAACGCCTGTCATTGAGTTGCTGCTTAGGCAGACGACGTCGACGTCGACGACGATCGTCGGCCCGTCTACAAAACGAGTGATCGCGGAAGCTTTGCCGTTTCCCAGGCACAAACGCAGAAAGAGAGAGAGAGAGAATCAACCAACCAAGCGATGACTCATCCAGCCAATGCACTTGGCAGTGGAATTGTGGTGGGGAAAGACGAAGGGGAAGGGGAGGGAGGCACACCAAAAACGAGACCCATTTAATGTTGTTTAACGACTGTTTGCTGTGTGGGGTTTAGTCTCGTCGCGTCTTGTCTTTGGGTACAACATGTGCATAACTGTTCGGATTCGGATTGAAATTGTGTTTGCCAGCAGAGGGAATGGAAGGGGGAAACTCGACTCGATCTTGGTAGGGTACCTCAGCTCCAAGCAACACACACTCAACGCAAAAAAAAGATACACGGCGATATGCCGATAAGATTGTTCTACCCGACAAACCGAAAATCAAAAAAACAGATGTGTGGACCTTCTTCGGACGCTCTTTCGCTTGGCCTTTGTTTAATTTATTTGATTGTTCCTTTTGTTTGGCCAGCGTTGATTTCTCTGTGTGTTTGTGTCTTGTACAAACATGTCAGTGCGTTATGCTCTTTTTTTATTTGAGTAATTTTCGCCCCTTTTTTTTTGTAGTAGTCATAGATTTTATGGACAGATAAAGACTATCTGCAGGTCGTTGAGATCTTTGATTTTTCGCCTCGGTTCAGTAGGTGCGTTGTAGACTCTTCTGGACACGCAGTAACGTGTATTCTCTTCGTTTGCTTATGTCATTATTTGTCTATCGTCTTAGTTGCACTAATATTTTCCTCAAGTGGTGTGAGTCTTGCTTGTGGCATGAGTAGCATGACTCATGCTGCGACTTGCTGCGGCTGGGAATGTGTGCCAATTAGACTTGATTATCGGACGTAGGTGCAAGTGTAGCGAGAAAACATATTGCATGTTAACATACATATGTATATACAAATAAATTACGCAAAAAGTTTCTAGGAATGCATATTTATTGTCTTGAACATTTAAATTGGAAATGTTTTACTTTTTATGGCCACTCAGCTCATCAAGTATTTTACTCGGTTGAGTGACTAGTTTTTGGACATTTTTATGCATTTCGAGTTAAAACGCCATGAAATATGCAACACATGGCGTCGTCAAATAGTCTTTTATGCGCTTCGAGTCGTTGTCGCCACACTCCGCCCATCTTTTGTGTTTTTTGCATATTCTATTTTATGTGCCAATGCAAATGGGGCATTAAAAAATTTGCGCTGCTTTCCACGTATGGCAAACGCGTCTCTTATCAATCCGCTCTTATCGTCAGCTGCTCGTAAAAGATGCGCGAGACCGTAAAACTAAAGGCAGCAGCAGCATCGACGAAATCAAAGTATATAAAAACTGGCTACCAGACTTTTCTCACACACTTGCCCATAAAATAGATAAAGCCCAAAAATTTGAATAGAAGAAGGGAACTGCAAGCAGGAGTAGCTCGAGTTGTAGTTGGCCAAGAAGGAGGAGGACGCCAAGTTGTCTGGACGCGTAATCTATACAGGAAACGAGCTACGAGTATTTTTTATAGCCTCACATATGCATCAGCAGTTGGGGGAGTGGAAGCTTGAATTCAATGTTTGCTCGTAAATATAAATTAAATTATATAATTTATGTAATTTCTGTTATTTCACATTTAACCCCATCCGCGGAAGCCATTATCGTAATTTCTCCCAGCGCACTTTTATTTAAATCAAATGAAATTAATTTGAATTGCCTCGAACAATTGTTGATCGAACTGCAAAGCATGTTGGGCATGAATAAGGCTTTTTCTTTATCGTAAATAAATTGTGAATTTAAAGGAAAAATACAGGAACAGAAATATATGCTTACATAAATATTTTCTAATAATAAATATTACAAAGTAATTTCTAAAATTTATATTATGATTATCTATTATTATTCGGTTGTTGTTGTGAATTCACACAAACTCTATTTTAAAACTTCAATTAAAGTTTGTATCAAAATCTATTGATATTGAATAAAGTTAACTATTTTTCTGTATTTATTTGAGGAAACATGACCATGAACATTAAACGTTAGTTATTGTAGCTCTTTATTATTTTATCTTCTTCCTTCTTCATCCCTTACCAAATTTCCTCAATTCCTGGTAATTACTTCAGCTGATATGATAACAACTATTTCTGCTTTACTTGATCGTTTTGCGTTCATACATTTTCTACATTAACTTATAGAAAATTTTTCCCCTTTCCATCACATTTTCTCACCCCGTTTGACATATTCATACGAGTCCAAAATATTTATGATTTTGTAATAATTTTTGATTGCCCTGCGCATGTAATTAATTCGAATTGTTAACTGCTTTCAAGTTGATTCTTTCAACGGCATTTAAAATGCTCAACGCCTATTTTGGCCTATAAATTTTCATGGTAATTAAGTGGACTCGAGGTGATAAAAGGCGTGGATCCGTCGTCGTCCTCTGTTTCGAGGCCTTTATGTTGTGTGTGTGTGTGTCCCTTGAGATACTTTGACAATAACTCATAAAGGCAGTTTAACTGCCCAGCACATCAGAGCGAAGCTCAGCGGGCTAATGACCACGACTCTGGGCCCGGATCGTGTTGTGGCCTCGCATCGCGCAAATTGTGCGCAATTAGTGCGCAATTTTTGAACACTAGATGGCGCACAGCTGTGCTTGCCACACCCACCCACACACATACACCCATCGCACACACCCATCGCACACCCTTCACATGATTAGTACTGAGTGTGTTTTTGGCGTTGTAATTGCTTTTTGTAATTTATGCCCGCGTCGCGACCGCCACAAAAGTTGTCAGCATTTTGTCTCCATGTGTGCCACAATCCTTGCCACTGCCACAGCCTCCGACTATGACTACAACTCTAACTCCGACTCCGACTCCTTCTGCTGATGCACTTTGTCCATCATTATGACAGCTGCTTGACGACCAAAAAGGTCGCTTCCCGTAGCCAAGCTGATTGGGCAATATTTCCTTACCCGGTTGCCCGCTAATTTTTTCGCGTTATGAATGCGCTTTGTGTGTGACATTTGACATGACTGACATGACTGACTGAGTGACTGAGTGAGTGAGGGACTGAGTGACTGAGTGAGTGCAGCTGATGCCACGAGCGAGTTCGTCATGGTGATTACATCGAGCTGGTTCTCGGGCTTTTGTCAGACTCAAATTGATTTTAATGGGCTCTTCGTTCTTCTGCTCAAAAAGGGTGAAGTATGGGCAATGTTATGGCATACAATTAGTTAAACGCAAAGTGTAATAATCCTCGTATTCTGTGGCTGTGAGATTTGTTCGGTGTTATTATAGAAGATGCCAAATCCCAGCTGTTTCTCAATTAATTGCCATTTAGTGAAGTCGCAACTTCAAAAAAACACCACAAAAAAACAACAAAACCAAACAAAAACCACTTCCGACAATAGTACACAGTGCCACGCCCTCTTCTTCTCCGACTCCGCTCTACACTTGGCTACATTTTTGTTATAATTATGGCGTCCAACGAGGCGTGAACATATGTTGTCGTCGTGCCCCCCAAAAAGCTGTGCTACGTTCGCAGCAGCCACAAAAGTTTTTTAAGGTACAGTAGTCGTTGGATAAGAGCGACATAGATGCATGTTAGGTATGAAGGCTAAGTACTTTATGCAGTTAGTACTGTGCCACACATGCCAGACTCGCTGAGGCGTTCTTTTGGTCAAAGCGCCGTGTGGTATGCAACAGCAAAAGTTGCATTCAAATGCTGAATGCGAATCTGAATGGGAATGTGCTTTTTATATGGTCCACAGTGAGAACGAGACCGAGTTTTATGCTCGAGATGCCAAGGAAACAAGACAGTGAGAGGCGACTAACTGATACGCTATAGAAAGGCACAAAGTATGTGTACTGAATAAAAGCAAATTTTGTATTTTCTTATGTAGAAAGAAATGCAATGTATGCCAAGAATGCTATATGATATAAAACATTGTGAATAAAATCAAAACAGTGCAGTATTTATTTTAAAATATATCAAATTAGTATATAACAAAATACTACAATATTTGGTATATTAATATAAGTTTTAAATATAACATACAAAATACTAAAACTATATAATATGAATATATTTGGTATATTAATATAGTATTACATTTAAAATATACCATAAAGTGCAAAATATACCAGATTATCAGCTAAAGAAACTAATACCCGTAATAGGTATTTGGTATATTAATATAAGCTTTAAATATAACATACAAAATACTAAAAATATATAATAGGAATATATTTTGTATATTAATATAGTATTGCATTTAAAATATACCATGGAGTGCAAAATATACCAGATTATCAGCTAAAGCAACTAATACCCGTAATAGGTTTTGCCCATAAAAAAGTATTTCCTAAATAGCTTATAAAATAAATTAAATTTTCAAGAATCATAGTAATTATTGTATGTACCAAACATTTCTTTTCAATCGCCAATTACATAATTTACAAAATTTGAAAAACACATATATTTAAATTTAAAAAATGATTAATAAGAGAGATAAAGTACGAGCAAAAATTTTTAATTCGTGTTTGGAAGGAATATTCTCTTTAAAGAATGAAGATTTTGTCTGAACAATTATGCATTTGTGAATAAATTTATCAAATTTCAAAAATCACAAAATGTTCACAGGTTAATATAAGATTTAATATTCCATTAATCCGCAATCATGCAAAATGAAATTACTCTTTATCTAAACCACAAGTGTTCTTTGCTTAATAGCTATTCATCTATAAGCTGCATCTAACTTGAACATGCTCAAGTCTCCATGCCAGACTCAATGATCTCTTGGATCACTGCATTTAGACAGAAGCGGAAAACCCCTTTTTTTGTGATGCCTCTTTTGCGGTCGATTTTTATGACCACTCGGCGGGAGTACAAAAAGGCGCAACCTCAAACCAGTTGTTTGGTATCAGATTTGGTCAACGCAGCTGCGGCCATGCATGGAAGCAATGTGTGAGTGTTGTGAATGAATATGAGTGAGTGGGAGAGTGAGTATGAGTGTGAGTGTGAATGTCGGGTGCAGGTTCATTCATGCACAAATGGTTCAAAGTGAATTTTCAGGCTGCATTTGTCAGTTGTCCACGCTCGTTGGACAGTTTTTACTTTCCTTTCCATTTCCAGTTGATATTTTGTTTTTAATAATTGTTGCAAATGCGCTTTTACGCTTTTGACTTCAATTTGCAAGCGACGCTTTTGATATTTCTTGTTGCTGCTACTGTTGCTTTTTGGTTTTATTGTAATCGCATTAAGTGCGCTTATTTAACGCAAATCTGCCCCAGCTCATTGCCTCAGAGCGCTGAATGAATGAATGTGCTGCAGCCAAACGCTAATGATGACTAATTTGTTTGCATTGCCACAGACTCGGCCACATTCGTAGTCTCAACCTTCATACCATTTTATTTTCCTTTTTCCACTCTTGAGTTGAGTGTGCCACATGTGTGTTTGTGCCATATGTGGCAAGAGTGGAAGCAAAAGGATCTGAGCTCGCTCGAGTTTTTGTTATTTTTGCAACATTTAACGCTTATTTGGCTCTTTGCTAAGCTTTCATTGCACGACTCTTGGAGTGACTGTTTGTTTTTTTTTAGGCTTTTTCCTCTCTCTCTGCTCAGTTTGTTGTTTTTAGCTGCAGTGCACAATTAATTCGCAATTAGCATTTTGTTTTGAAATGTTAGGCAAATGTTTTGAGGGGTGCACAAAGTGAAACATCAAGTGAACGAAGGAAGGAAACATCAAGAGGAAGGGACAGCAGAAAGTATCTCGCATTGGGAAAACAGTTCAATCCGCTTAACTAATTTACTCACCAAGACAGCTAGGAAAATCAAGTAGAAGAACAAGCAATTGCTAAATTAACAAATTATGCATCAGCCAAGCGCAGAGAACAGGACGAAAACAGGACAACGAGCACTTAATTTAGTTAATGCAAACGCTGAGCACAAACTCAATCCCAATCCCTCCACTTGTCTGACATTTGACAGATGAACTGGGCAATCCTGTGACAGGCTTAGCCAGGCGAAACTGTCCAGGTTAAGGATACATTCGAATCGTTTAAGCTGCTGATGCGGCATAATTTGTTATCCACAATAAGTAGAATGAAAAAAAGGCAGGACGGGAGCAAAAAAATAGCAGCTTCGTTGCCACGTAATTGTAGCAAATAAAAATAAGGAGCAGAAGGACAACCCTCAGCAAATAAGGACATCTTGTGCTGGGCAAAGTTAATGGACATCGTTTTGTTTGCACCGCTTTTTGGACAGCAGCATTTAAGCACAAAGCTTATAAATAAACTCAAATAAAATAAAACAAATAAGTAGCAAGAAACCCTCCTTATATACCTTTTAAAATGTTCTCTAAAAAAAATAAAAATAATAAATATAGAAAGCAAAAAAAAAAAGATATTGCAGTTGAATATAAAAATATAATTTACAACTTTTATAATAAAAGCAAAGTTATTAAAATGGGAATATTTCTCGTGTATAAATATTCTATATTTTTCCCTTTAAAAACCCTCTTTCCTTCCTTTTAAGGATACCAAGGACTGAACTAAGCCTCTTTTGAGACTAGCACTTGGCCAGCTCTGCATATTGCTGCCAACTGCATTCTGTTGATAATAAAAATTTAATGATTTTATTGCTTATGAAGTTGTAATTCATTTTGTGCCACAACCCTTCGACAATTATCCTTTTAGATAAACAATTGCGCCAGACAGTGCTCGAATATCCTAAGAAAACAAAAAATACAGAAAACAGAAAACAAAGTGCCGACGACTGTCATAAAAACAAATTTTCATTGTTTGTTTTCTTTTGCGCGCTTTTTGCTATATTTTTATTTCATTTTTTTATGATTTACTTTTCGCTTTTGTTTTTGTTATTCTGTTTTTTTCCGCTGTCGTAAAACGTTTATTTCATTTATGCGGCATATTCCCTTTGGAGACGTTGCCATAAAAATTCGTGTAAAATTATGCAAAAAGGATTAAAAACATTTGCAGGAAATCTTTTATCCCCCTCTACAAACTGTGTAGCAGCTGTATTTGTCGACTGCTCGTCATGTTTTAATTACGCTCGATAATAAAACTAGTATCAGAATGCAGCGAGTTTTATTGCTGATGGGAATGTTAAAGTTAAAGTAGTAGAAGTAATGCTACTTCGAAATCTCAAAAAGGAAATTGGGAGTATTTTTTTGATCTCCAATCAAAATTGTCAAAAATTTCTCACATAATTCCGCAGAATCAACAAAGAACACGCTGCTAGCTAAGTGACAGAAATCTATATCAAAGGGTTCCCTTTTCACATTGATTGCTAAGCAGCAATCAATTGAAAATCACGCACTGAGGCTGACCAAAAGAAACTCGATTCCTAAAGCTGCCATATCCACAATTATTTGTAATGACAGGACATATGATGAGGACCTTCGGCCTCATGCTTTTTTCTAAGCCAAAACGTATGTCAATTTGTCAAATTCGCATATATTTTTGCGGTACTTTTTTGTTGCTGTTGTTGTCCTTCTCTTTATCGCAAATGCCGTGCGACGGCTTTTTATTGATATCGTCCGGGGCAACACGTGTGTGTGTGTGTGTGGAGCACGGAGGATTGAGGACTTCTCCTGGCCACAACAATGTAATCTGATTCCTATGTCCATTTCGTTTCATATGTGGATGGAATTGCCTTTGGCCAGGCTTTTATGCTCAAAAATGCCAAATCATTATAGAGGAAAAAAAAAACGAATATGCTTTCGACTTTTCCCATTATATTTTTGCCATGGTTTTGTCAGTTATCCTGTGGGTTATTTGATATTTTACAGTTGATAATAGCATCAGCAAAACTTTTCATATGTGCGTGATCATTATAGTTGATTGATGTGAATGCTTTTGCTATTGCACTAACATGGTTTTGGATTACGCTCCAAATACGAATGATGGCGGAAATATTTCTGCAAAATAACTGTACTGAAAATTTAAAAAAAAGTTTAAGTTTTTTTGTATTTTATATGTTTTAATATTATTCTTTATTCCTGAATAAAAATTCGATAAAAATTGTAGAAGCTATTTAAGAAATACTTTTATGTATATTGCAAATTTTGCCTGCTACAATCAAGTTTTAGCTGATTTGCCTTACAATCTGGTAAATTTAGTAAAAATATACATATGGTATATTTTTAGTGTACTACTTTTTTATTATATCAAGTATATATTTTAGTATTTTCGCGGTATATTTTATACTATATGGTTTAGTTTGAATGTAATAATATATAAATATACCAAATATAACCTTTTTGTATATTTTAGTATTTTTTGTGGTTTATAAATTTAAATAATTAATTAATTACGCACAAATTTGCACTTACTCAAAATTACTCGAAAATAGGTAAAACTAATAATTTATTTGAATTTATTAGCCTAAAGCCAATAAAATGTCTTATATAATGAGCAGATACTAATCAATAAAAGTAGTGAAATTAGATATTATTACATAAAATTTAGCACCTACAACTGAGCAAAAATCCCTTACCAATATGCTATCAAAGTGTTGCTAATCTTTTCATAAAGTATTTCTCCCTAGATAAAAGGTAACTTGCCTTCATTACCATGCAAATCTCATGCTTCTCTTATGCTTTTGCTTCTTTAGGAGCTGTGGATTAAAATCGCATTACAATGGATCCATTAAAGTCACGCTGCACGTTGTTTCCCCCCCTCCGGAGTTGTGTCTTCAGCGAGAACTGTACCAAAATTGCACTTAAGCCCTGTTGTATGCAAATCAATTGAAGCTACTCAGACGCTGGCCAAAACGTTAAGGGTTGAGATTTAATTATGGGAAACAAGAGACTCCCCTGCGAAAAGTCAACACACACATACAATGTTGGCATTGTTGTAATCGGGTACACGTAATTAAGCACTGGACACAAGTCCAGTCGAAGAAATCTTCACTCCCAGGATCATCAAGGTGCCTACGAAAACAATCGTCAGCCAACAAGCCAGCCAGCATATGGAATGTATATTTAACTCTTTCAGTTTTTATGGTCATTAATATGCTTGATTATTTCCCCTCGTCGTCGTCGACGGCCGTGTCGTCCTCTGATGAGGCAGCAGGACACGTGACCGACCGGCGACGACAACATTGAGAGAGCGAGTCCAGCGCCCGCATAAACATTTTCATCCTGAAGTATCAACTTCCTGTGTGGCCCGTGCAGCATTCAACAATCAGAAACCATAATAAATATCTGGTGCATTGTTTGTTGAAAATATATTTTTAAATTGTGGCAAGCACTTACCTTGCTCTCTGTGTGTTGCATGCAACCCCATCAGGGCAGGCAGCCAAAAGGGTTAAGTAGCAAAGAGGATGAGGCTTTAATTCTGGCTCAGCGGCTCTTCCTTTTTTTTTATTCTTCACTTTTTTTTGGGGTTGGGCCACGCCCCGCTCGGCGGCTATTATTAATGCTGATTGACGCCTGTTTTGTAATTTTGTAATTGAAACTGAAGTTTCCTTCTATTTTGACATCATTTCTGCTGCCTTTTTTTCCTTATGGCTTTCAGCTTGTTGTCGCTTCTCGTTGTTCTTCTCGTTATTATTATTCTTGTTGTTGCTCTTGTTGTTGATTTTTTGTAGCCCACAATCATTTGTTCGTTATCCTTTGATCTTTTCAATGTCGCGAACAGGAAGCTGTGACAACATGCTCTTCTTTTTATTTTTTAATTTTTCTAATGCAGCTTGTCAAATTATGATTCAGTTGCGCTTTTAGAGATGCGTACTTATCGATACTATGCAGAGTCTTTTAGATATTTAAAACAGTTTATGGTTTGTCAAATTTTTAATGAATTTCAAACTGTATTTATTGGAATTCTAGAATTGTTTATAATTTAAATTCACAAATTATTAATTTCTTAAATATTACCCGATTTTCATTTAAATTATTTAAGATTTATAATTTATGCTTTTTATCTATATTATAAATCATATTGTATAACATATTTTTAGTTGTGTATAAATAAATATTTGCTTAGGTATTTGACAGAACATATGCTTTCTACTATTTATATTTAATTCTCAGCTGTACTTAAAATCCTAGATTTTTCACGCATAAATCATTTTTTATCTTTTAATATATTTTATAATTTTGATTGCTTTCTCAATGCGTATTTTTTTATTTCCGTTTTAAATTTTTTATTAATATATAAACTTGTTCATAATTTGCTACTTTTAATTCTGTATTTTAATAATTCTATATTCATTGCAATTATTTACTCTTATATTCACTTATATATTTATAAAATCAATCGATCTATGCCAGAAATATTTCCTTTTCATACCAATGTTTCATTAAGTTAATCATCTTTTAAAATGCAACCGCAATTACTCAAAATATGGCAAGAAATATGCAAAACTCTGCACATTTGCTTGAGTCATCAATTTTGGTAGCAGGTTTGGCATCGTAACCAAGGGTCGTCTGGTGTTATCTTGGGTCGATGTATCAACTTCAGGCTGGTGCCTGGTCTAACTCAACAAAATGGAAGCACTTTAAGTTTCAGCCAAGCGACAAGTCCTCAATTATCAGATTTGCATGACTGATATGCCGAACCAACTGGCCACAATGCTTTCTTCCTCTAGTGATGGCAGGCAAGGATCCGAATTTCTGGTCTCTGTCTCTCTATGCTCTGCCGCAGCATAATATTTCAAATGAAGCGTAGAGGAGCGGAGCATAGAGCAGGACTCATTATCAAAGCACAGCATGTGGTTAGCCCCAAGTAGCGAGGCAAAGTTCCGTTCTGCTCTGCGTTTTGGATGATGCTGATGATGAAGCAACACTGCAGAATTTCAGTCAATTTCCTCGAAATTGTTTTTTGTTTGTTTGCCACACACAGAGAGAGCGACTTTCCTTCCTCCTTCTCCATCGACTCGCTTAGGCTTCCTGTCTGCCTCAGCTTTTGAGGCAATGTGGCATTGTTCGGTGTTACAGGCGACAGTGTTAAATGGTTGCAATATGTCATCAGGTTGGCTTCACTGCCAACTTACCCAGAGTCTGAGTAGATGTGCCAGCCATGATAGTCCAATCATGGCAAACCAAGCTACCAGCCAAGCAACCAAGTTAACAACAAGCCAACCATGTGTCTTTCGGGTTCGGGATGCGGCGCCATTTGTATGAAAAATCGCCAGGATGCTAATACGTTTGACTTCCGTTGACGGATTACCGACTATTTGGTCTATGCCTGCCCTTCCTGACTGCCATCAAGTTGAGCCAGCTCCAGCTCCAGCTCCTTCTACTTTTGCTTCCCCTTCAAAATTGCTGCGTTTCACATTTCATTTGAATATTTTACTTGAATGGTATTTTTTTGTTTGGTTGCTGGTTGCTGTGCTCTCCTCGCTCATTTCGAATCGTGGAAGCTATCTGATAATTTGCTGCTGCTGCTTCTCAGTCGAGTTGTCGTTAGCGAGACAAAGCCCCCGTTGCTTTGATAAACAGAAGGGCCTAGCGCCAACTGGATGAATGAGTAATACACTGAGAGAAAGCGAAAGGAATGTCAGTAAAAGACTTTTTTGGAAAAAATAATCATAAGCAGGCTTAAAGGTTTGATTATGTAAGCATCAATAACTTTGTGGTTCTCTGTTTACATTATTAATAAACACTGTTTCATAGTAAAAACTGCTTAATTACAATAGAATTATGTAATTACTAATTTTAATAAGTTAAACTTAATATAGAAGTATTCGATTCTCATAATGCGTTTTTTTTTTAAATAAAGCTAATTGATATACCGCAAAATTATTAAAAATATACCAAAGTTATATTTGATATATTGATCCAGTCCTGCATTTATAAATATATTAGATTGTCAGCCAAAGCAAGTAATACCCGTAGTTATTATGAGTTTTTGACAATGCAAAAGAATCTCATATTAATAAATACTTGTATCTTTCTTGTAAATAAAAGACAATGCAATGGAATTACTGATATTTCTCTATTTATTATTATTTTCAATTTACTATACAATATACTAGTTCTATTCCAGCAAAATGAAACAGCTCCTCAATTGAGGCTTTCTTAATTATCAGCAATAAATCAAGCAACTGATCGTTTATTTTAATAGATTTATTTTAGAAAATATATATTTTTAAATTGTCTTGTATTTCTCTCAGTGTACTGCTGGTTTGGGCGCATTGATATGCAAATTTTTCAAATTCGTTGCAGCTTCTCTTTTATTTTTTGTTTGGTGTTTTGTGCTTTGGTTTTGGTTTTGTTGGCTGCTGCTTTGGGTTGGAACTTTTTCTATTTTGGCACCATTTTGATTGCCATGAATGAGTAACGACCGGAAAGCTGTTTTTATGACCAAGTGATAGCGATAGCCCGGACATTGAGCTCCAAAATGGCCAAGGTAAACCAGACAGACAGTAGCTAGGTGAATTGGCAACTGAAAAATTGCAAAATGGGAGATGGGGAAACTGAAGCTACGTTTTCAGTTGATAAGCGAGCAAATTGAAAACGGCGTCGACATCGGAGGCGTTGAAATGACAAGCGACCCGTTGATTCTGGCAATTTTGTTGATGGATTTCAGTTAATGGTGCTGGCAAAATTACTGCGCTACGGTTTGTTGCGAAAAATTTAAATAAATTGCTCTCATTTGTGTGGGGCTATGCAAACACTCGGCAAACGAAACATCATCATCATCGTCGTCATCGTCATCGTGTTGCGTTTTATTTTGTTTCTAAATTGAAATTGCAGTGCAAACAATTTAAATGGGATTTGCATAAATTTTCGCAGTGCTTTTGCAATGGTCAAGCCGGAAACTAAATCGGTTTTGTGTGCAGGACAAATCACTTGTAAATTGAATTACTTTTGCCAAAGCAAGCAACCCTTTTTTTTTTGTTGGTTACCTCATACTCATACTCATCTAAGTCACAAACTTCTTTCACACTCACACTCGACGATTCGAATTGAATTTCACGCATATGTGCGTTTATACAATTTGGCCAATTTTCAATAATAATAATAATAATAATAATAACAACGCCAACATGCAGTGTGAAAAGTTGTCATAAAATCGGATACATGAAAGACAAGCTTCGATTGCATTTCGAATGACAGACTTAGAGATGTGCTATATACTTCAATTGGCAAGCTTTACCTATTGTCTTTCGTGTGATCTCCCTAGAAGTTTCGCACTTACAGGGTATGTGGAGAAAGGGTTGACATTCGGCTGCAGGCTTTCCCCGGCAACAACTCAATTATGTCTGGGACACACACATGACTTGACAGACAGCTAGCAGCGCCTGCATTATGTTCCTTTCTTTCTGTTTTTTTTTTCTGCTCTTTTTTATGATAAGTAGCCGCTGGCTATGAAAATCCTTTGAAAAGCACCCGCACCCAGCCACCCACAGTTTTTCTTACTCTTTTTTTTCCCTGACTGCTTGTGGCAGACCAATCAACACCAACAACACACGAGCTGTGCGACAGCGTTTGCCAAAATCACATTTTCCATCAATTTTCGTACATGATTTGCGCAAAATGTTCATTCGATATCGGCGAAAGGGTTCGAGAGGATGGGTGGAGGGACTATAAAACTGCAACTCGTCAGCAGTTGAAGCCGCTTAAAGCCAACGGCTGTGGCCATATTCGGTTTAATACACGTCACATGTTTTGACGTGGTCACGATGATAACCTTTTTTTTTTTTGTTTTTTTTGGTTTGTGGTGTTTTTTACAATTTTATGGTAATGCTGCAAAATGTTTTTATAAAAACATATTTTGTAACAGTCCGCAGTGAGAGAGAGTGTAAAAACCAAAATAATAAAACCGAGTGAAAAAAGGATAATAATGCGACACGTTGTCCACGAGAGGCCCATGCCAAAAATTGTTTGTTGTTGTATTGAAAAGCATTTTACTTTGATGTTTCTCGTTTTTTTTTATTTTGAGCATTCGGTTACCTTCCTTTTTGCTGTTGCCGTTGCGTTAATAAATGCAAATAAAATATGTTTAAATTGCATTATTTAAAAAAAATTGCGTCGTTAATTTATATGCAAATACATTTTTGATAGCTAAAATGTCACTGACTGCAGTGGACGAGGATGCCAATTTTTTTTTTTGCTTTATGTTTTTTGTTCTGCAGGTATTTAAATTTTATTTCATATACATTTTTGTTTTTTATTGTGTTGTGTGGCCAAGCTGGTTAGCCTTGCGGCAGCGCAGCAGGGCCCATTAATTTTGATAGTTGCGCCATGGCATATGAGAGATATCCTTTTGATAGACGTGCAGTGGAGTGAGTAGGAAAAGGGAAGAGTTGGAGTCGATGGTTAAAGGGAATCTTCGGTTGAATTGTCATGGCAATGCCGGACTTTTTTATTAAACATAATTTTATTAGTTGCATTTCATTAATTTGCAGATTTCACGCAATTTAATATTTATAGTTGGTTGACCTCGTTTCTAATTAAACGCAAATATTTGGATAATTAAATGGCGCAAATTAGCAGCTCGAATTGGTTAAATGAACAAGGCAAAAAAAAGTTCTGAGATTTAAAGAGAACTGATTGTCATGTTTAAAGACAGTTGCATAATCAAATCTACATGACATTATGATAATATATTTGCATTTATGTATATTTATTTAATAATTTCTTTTAAAATTCATAATTAACAAATTTTAAGTGAATTAATTTCTTCAAAATATATACGATTTTTAGGAACCTGATTTATTAACAATTTATAAAGAACTTAATTAAATTTACTTTTCAGAAAATGACACCAATTTTCGGTATTTTCATGGAAGAAAGTCCACAACTGCTATTTCAAATTTGCAGCCAAAACTTTGTGCACGTATGCAAAAGTACGAAAAGAACAGAAAAAGAGAATAAATCTATGCTCAATTTTACAAAAACAATGTGCAAGCGATCAACTAAGAAAAAGGAATATGCAAAATCAATGCACTGCTATTTCAAAGTTCACAACTGTATACAACATTTAAAATTAAAATAAAATGTATTTATTTATTATAGTTAGATATAATTAAAATGAACACAAATTTATATTTTATTTGATTAACTTTGTAACAATATTAAATTTAGTATTATACAATAACTAATAGTAAGTAATGTAAGTAAAATTTATCATCCAAAATCCACAATCAACAACTACCAACCAATCCACAAAATATTTCGAAATCTATGCATTTCCATCACTTTATTTACCAGCCAAAATCTATTCATTGTCTAGGGAAAATCGTTAACTAAGCGTTCGTTGGCGTTTGCGGATATTTTGCGTTGCGAACAAAAGCTCTTTGCTCTGCCTAATTCACTTTTAATTAACAAATCCCAGCCAGTCAATGCCAGAATGCAACCAGAACAGAAACTTTGTTAGCAAATGAAAAGAAATTCAATTAAGCTTATTTGAGCGTTAAAAGCCAATCATGTCAGAGCCGACCAAAAAGCACAATGAAAAGGACATGCAAGGACATCGAACAGAGGCAGACTCATCTCACTTTAGAGAGCATTTAATGGATGGAGGAGGGACGGACAGCTTAACGACAAAAGGGTTGCAAAAAGGTGTCGCTGCCTCAACACATGTCTCTGCCACTTGCAGTTGCAGCAGCAAGTTGCACGTTGCAGCATGCAGAGGGGGATTTTTCGGGCTAAAGCCAAAGCCAAAGGCGTTTTATGTGAATGCCTTCTGATTTAATTGCACCCTCGAAGTCAGATTCAAATATTGCATTGCAGAATGATTTGCAATTTGCATTTGCGTTCGAAATTTTCTCCAACTAGCGTCCGTTTTTGCATACCAATTAATTAGATGCGAATGCAATTTTAATTACACACACAGTCCAGAGTCCGCAGTTGTGAGTTGCATTTTGCAGTTGGCGATTGCATTTGGTAAATTGCAAAATGGACAGATCTGGAATTTATGGTTGGTGTTGGCTTAGCGGCCGCAGACCGAAAGTGGATTATAAGAGACGTTTTGCCTCATCGAAGCTGGTGGCAACTGTACACCTCACACATTCCATTCCATTCCATTTTCGTTCGCCTTGATTGATCGCCGTCCGTCTCATTCTAATTCTCTTTCTCATCGTTGTCGAGCGTCATCGTCATTTACCCATACGTCAGTCAGTCAGTGAGTCGTAAATGTAAGCAAACATGATGGTGGTCACGTGTCGGCCATGTAAGCTGCGAGCAGGACACGTGTCCTGCTCTCTTGTTGTCTTCAACAATTTTTGAAGTGCCTTCGCCATAAGTGAGAGGGGTTGCTTCAGAGAGTGGGTTGAGTAAGCAAGTCTCTCTCTCTTCTTCTACACGCATCTTCTTTGCTGACTTCTTCAGCTGCTGTTGTGCGTGAGTTGTGTGTGTTTTTTATTCGCCGTGTGTCGGCGCTAAGCCTAAAAGTTTGATTTGATTTTCGGTTTTTTCTTTTTTTGTTGCTAAGCACATTAACGCATGTTTTCACTCATCAACGCTTGGCTAAGTGTTTTAGTTGCAGAAGGGGCGAAGAAAAGGCGTTACAATAATATTTTGTTAAGGCATACGGCTAATAAAAGAAATCAGGAAGCTGCTCCAGTTGCTTTATTAACATTGCTTTGCATTTTGTTTACATAAGTTAGAGGTAGTGTTGGATCAAAGGATTCTATTAATCACAGAGTCTTGAGTGAATAATATATACACATTTTATCAATTGAATTTTATAGCAAGCTTAATATAAGCTTAATAAATTTTTCTTACAAAAATTTAATAATACCAGACTTCTTAAAAACTCTCAAACATGATTCCATTACCAAACACAATAAGCGAAGAAGTTGAATTTAGGATTTATAGAATTTCTTTTATTTGGCTTAGATATTCTAAGCTTTTTGACATATAAATAAATGCACATTTTAAGATATTATTATTGTAAGTTTTCATATATAATATTATTGTGGTTAAACATGACAAAATTTGTTTTGCAATTTTCTATTATTTTTTTCTTAAAAAAGTGTAAAAATAGATTCTTTAATTTTGTTTATAGTAAACTTCTCAACAAATAAGTAAAGAGTAAAAAGGTAAGAAAGCACTTTATTACCGAAAAAGTCTATTATTTACCTTCAATTTTTTTAATAATAGACTACTTAACAATAGCGTAAAAACGCAATCCATTATCAAATAAACCACTTCACTTCCGCGGCACTCAAGACCCAAACAATAACCCCTTCATGAGACACTTTATCAGGCACTCGAAATCCATTTCAAATGACTTCATTTTCTAATTTCCAATTGAAATATTGCATAAAATGTAAATGGAAAACGTGGCCGGGATAACAGCCCTGCGCATGGTCTACAGAAAAAAAAAACAACCAAAATCAAAGCTGTAAAAACGCGTTGCATGTGGCAAGCGAGCGACGCACGCACAAAGTCCAACAAACAATTGCGAAACATTTACACGGACACACGCTGCAGCGAAACAACAATACAAATTCGTCAAAAATCAAAATCGAATCAACAACAAAAAACTAGGACTATGGAAAGGGTAGCTCAAAGTGAAGAAGAGCAGAGTAAAATCTCGCTGTTCTGTGCGCCTCACATGACTTTCGACACCCCGAGGCGACGTTTTGGGATTGTGAATTGTTGCACGCGTCGCATTCGGGGCAAAAGTAGAAACAATCAGAGTGAAAAGCCTCAGAAATAGTGGCAACAATAACAAACAACAAATTGCCCCGAATCAGTTTGCGAGGACATGCGCCACAAAGGACTCGACGCCTGTCGCTGTTTGCACAGAAGTTTGGCAGCAGCAGCAGCAGCAGCAGCAACAACAGCGGCAACAATTATTACATTTGTTTAACTTTGCCCCATGCACTGCGGGGCAATTATGTTTGAATGCTTTTGTTTGCTGCTCTCGCAGCCGACGGCGACTGGCGAGTTAATTTAAGAAAAACTCTCGCAGAAAGGCTTGAGCTTGAGTCTCGAAAATCCTTTGCGTGTGCCAAGTTCTGTTTTAATTGCTTCAAAAATTGCTCATACGCTTCATTGCGTCGCGAAGAAGTCCCGGGAAAGGACATGACAGCGCGGGGCGCAGGATACGCACCCTGTTGCTGCCGGCATTGGTCGACTTCTTATTGTTCTTGCTGTTGCTGTTGTGGCTTGACAGCCGCAACGTCGGCCACTGTGCAAACACTTCACAAACAGGATATATCCAAAAAGGAAACTCGAGCTCAGTTGTGTTTAGGGCAGACTCTCACTCATTGTCCATTATACTAATTGCCTGGTCGAGTAACAATTTTCAATGCAAGACCGTCACATAAATCAACTGCATATGACCAATTAATCATATAGTCTCTCTCACCATAAAATAACACCTGAACCGCATGGGCAACATTTTTAATATGTGTGTCGTTTTGTGGCTAAGTAAACAAAACCCGCAAGCCCCAGAAAAAAAATAATGTGCAAAACCCCAAGCGTAAAAGCCGCAAAACCAAAAATTGGCTACCAAAATCTGGTCCTGCTTTCCATATAGTCCTAATTGATTTATGAGGGTTTTTTGTCGGCCAAACCTGCGAACCCAAAAACAGAGGCCAAACCAACTGTTTGTTTTTGCTTTGTGTTTTGTTTCGTTTTGTATTTGTGCAACTCGCTTTTTTAGATATCACCCGAGTGCAACGTGAAATTAAGCTGAAAATTACGCCAAATAAATGATTTACGCAAATAAATGGAAATTTATTGAGTCCAACTGTTTTGGGCATACATCATTTTGCCCACTACACATATTTCTCTACACATTCACAGCTTCTGTTTTTTTTTCTCTTCTCCTACGTCATAAAATGCGGCAACAGCAGCAGCTTGTGATATGCAAATTTACATTTTGCATTGCATACTTTTTGGGGTTCGAACATATTGCGGCGGATTTTAATTAAGCGCAAAGGCAACAAAACAAGAAGGAATAATGTATTATAATATGTAGTGATTAGGCGAAGTGTAGATGCTCTAAAGCAGTAAGAAACATATTTAACTTTTAAATATGTATGTATAATTCAAAAAGAAATAAATATTTGTTCTATATAAGCAATTTATTTTGGGTGAAATAATAAAAATATAATTATAAAATGTAAATAAAAATATAAAAGTAATATGAAATATATAAATATAAAATAAAATGAAATTAAAATTAATTTATACAATTTAATGATACAACTTTTTGAATATTATTGAGATTTTTTAAAACAAACTCCAAAATCAGTAAAAGGTTTTTGAAAATGATAAGTTATAACACAAGATTAACTAAATAGGAAATACAGAAATATATAAATGTAAATATATGTAAAATATTATAAATATTAATATTCAAAAGATTGATCAAATAATGAAGATTGCTGTACTTTTATTCATTCATATTGAATATAAAAGAAAAGATTTATATTTTTTCAAATATTTTTGCTTTCTAGTTAGAAAATTTATTCTACAATTTTCTTTCTATGCAATGTATTTTCGATGAGATACAATATTTTCATATTAAATTTAATATATTTTTTGAAGAGTATTTTCCATGAAAAATAAAGTTGTATTTCATTTTAGGTAAGGGTATTAAAATACGTTGGAAAAAAGGGCACCCTAAAAAACGCACATATGTAACAGGATTAATGCACTGTCCCTTCGATGCTGCTGCTCTGCTGATATGTTCTCACATCTGGCGTCATCAATGGGGCTTTCCATTTGATTTGCATGGCATTTAATGAAACATTATTTTCGAATTTGTCTGTTTAATCGTGTGACAATTGGTCAAATGCAGAGCCCCGAGCTCCCTTGACATATAAATCAAAGGATTCGATTTCCAATTTTATGTTCATTTATTTTGTGTTTTTTGTCTCTCTATTTTTTGTTGTGTGTTATGTTGTTGTTTGCAATCAGTTTGTGTTTAATGATTTGCAATTAGGAAATTAGTTTGATTTTTAATTAACATGCGGTTTTGGGGCTATTTTACTATGTTTTCATTTTCCTTTTCATCGCAAGCGGTTTTTTGTGTGTCGCTGTTTTTGTTGTTGTTTGTGCAAATTGCCACGCAAATCATTTAATGCGTTTTTGTGGTTAGAATTGTTTTTGTTGCCTTTGGGCAGGACGATGGCCAGATTTGCATTTAATGAGCTTCTAAGTGGATTTTAATTTAATTAATGGATACACTTCCATTTTTTTCTTGCTTACAAATTTTTTTAGCTAATTTAATTTAAAGTTTGTTTTTAGTAATTTGGAGAACGTTTGATAGAAGAGGTAATATGTATTTGTATTTGTAATTAACTTGTTTTTATTTGCCCTTTAACAGTCAAGCAATTTAATATACTAAAAATATAATTTATATACTTCGATATGTAAAATATCTTAACTTCCTTTATTTATATATATTAAACATCATTCATTTTGATTTATTTAACATGACATTTAAATTTTGTTATTTCTTATTTTTACAATATATGGTCAACTTTGAGTAGTTTAATAATGAGAAAGATATTTTTTATATTTAAACTTTGATTAATCCTTTAAATGTTGCATAAAAGAACATCAGTCTAAAATAATGTAATAACATAAAGTATATTTTAAATATTTGTATTTTTAAAATGTCTTTAAATTATCAGTCATCAAAACTTCAAATATTAATTGTCCATATATTTTTTATCTTACAAAAACATTTTTAATGATGAAAAAATGCAATACATTTAATAAAATATTTCAAGTTCCCTTCAACTGTCAGTCATCAAAGCTGTAATTATTACTTGTCCGTCTATTTATTTACCTTTTATCACTGTTTCTACTAAGAACTCTTCTTTGTCCATAAATTACACCTAAGCCTTTTTTTGCTGCTGCCTTTCTATGCCACAAATTCATTTAGTGAGTGCATTTAATTAAATCTGCGGCGCATTTAATTCGCTTGCCGAGGAAAAAGTCGAAAATCTAATTAGCTTTTGGCTCAACTCGAAGGAACTAATTACCACGGCAGAAGCAGGACACAGAGGAGCACAGAAGGATGAAGAGGAGGAGGCGAGTTTCATGTTTGATCCAGTACAAATTAACAAATTGTATACTCTTATTAAGAGCAAAGCAAACGGAAAGAGCACAAAGCACACAAAATGAAGGCGAACCACACACAAAACACGACGAAAAAATTGCAAACGTCATCGAAACCAAAACTCACCCCGCCCACAATTTCCTCTCCCCCTCTGACTCAGTCGCATGCTGTTGTGCAACGCCTCGTGCTGCACTCAAGTGGCTTTATCAGTGGCAACCGCAGCTCTCTTGGCAGGATACGTACTAATATCCTTTAGAAATTGTTTTTTTTCTGTTCGTTTCGTTTTCATTTTCGGAAAAAGCAAAACGGCGAATGAAAATTGCATTCAATTGAGCGCATTTATTGTTTGAATTAAGTCATGAGGAAAATTCCATTAGGTTGGCAGAGAAATTGCACTGCTGCTCGATGACTGGGGCGTGTTGCAGCAGCAGACACATGTGGCGCATTAGAGGCACGACCTTCGTGCCACTGCTGTGGCAAGTGCCTCGAAAGGCGAAAGCGTTAAATGGGATTTTGTGCAAGCCAACAACAAGGAGCGGCTCAGCTCTCAGCTCAGCTCAGCTTTTCTGTGTCTTTTGTCTGAGGCGCTGCAATCAGCGACATGCCACATGCTGCATGCGGCATGCAACCCACCTGCAACAAGCGCTCGCTTCGAATATGATTGACAGCTGTGCCCGCTGCATTTGAGTCGCATGAAATTGAAAGGCAGAAAAACAGCAAACACAAAAAAACGGCAGCGTTTGATTAAGTTCTTTGACTGAACAAAAAATTGAAAAAAATCAGCTATAAGAACAGTGATTGACTCTCATGATACCCTATAATCGTTCGCACATAAATCAAACTTCAATTGATAGTGAAATTTAATTTATGCGATGCCCACTTAGTATTTATTTATTATGGCAATAATTTTGCAAACATTATCAAACAATTTGTCACAATCAACATACCCGAAAGGCAGTCAGAAAATAAAAACAAAGAAGTCACTTACAATGTTGTGATTGGTTTTTCCTTGCATGAGTTTATTAATTTCGAGTCGAGCCTTTTGGACTTCTTCGGCTAATTAGGCAGAAACCACAACAGAGGCCTTAAGGGAGGAAGGAGATCTGTCTATGTGTCCTTTTATGCAACTTTGCTGCTGACACTCTAATTAATTTTCAGGGAGTAGACAAAAGTACTCGAAATGCATTTACACAGAGATAAAAGACAGTTGCAGTTGAGATGAAATTAAAACAGCAAAATGTAAAAGTTTGCCACAGAGTGGAAGTTACCCAGTTGACATTGTTTGCCCATACACTTCATTTATTTGGAATTAGAGCTGGACGCTGGGCAGCAGCAAAAACACTCGCAATGCACTCAACGCCAACTGCCAACGAATTTGAATCCTTTATGAAGCGTGGCACAAACAACACAAACCCAAACACAAGCACACACATAGATGCTCCTGCTCATGCATATATTGGCCAAAAGTAGCCTCATCTCCACACTCGAGAGTTTTAGTCTTTCTCCTCTCGTATGTGCAGCAGACCAAAAACCATTGATTGTCATCGAATAGCTCTGGACCAGGATGTCCTGGCAGAAGGAAACAAGAAAGAAGGACACAGTCAAGTGCTTGACTGTGAGATACCCGCTATACAATTTGAATAAAAGCAAAACAGTTAAAATATACCAAATTAATATAATACAATATATTTGGTATTTCTATATTATTACTACATTCAAAACATACAAAAGTGTGCAACTTATGCCTGATAGACAGTCAAATTATAAAATATACCTAATAAATATACCGAGAAAGTACTAGAATACACCAAAGGCTATGTTTTGTGTATTGATATAGTAAAGAGAGAGAGAGAGAGAGAATAGAAAATATACCAGATTCACAGCCAAACCAAAAGTATTTATTTAATATATTTTACAATTTTTATCTGATCAAATTATCGGGAAAATAGCTATAGTTATTATTGTCAATACCAAATTTCGAGATTTTAGCTTACTACGCTAGCTTACGCTTCTTATCAATTAGTGAAGGCGGATGTGGGCAGGGGAAAAACTTGAAACAATCTTGATCTGTCTGCAGACATCAAAAGTATTGTTGATAAAATTTTGTCACTATAGCTAACAGTCTCTTATATCTAGGTGTTCAAACAGGCGGACGGACAGACAGACAGACGGACAGGGCTATATCGTCTGGGCTGTTGAGAATATATATACTTTATAGGGTCAGAAATGCCTACTTCTGTGTGTTACTGGAGACACCCAAGTTATAATACCCTTCTACCTTATAGGTAGCGGGTATAAAAAAAGCAGCTTGAGCTTCGCAAGTGACCAAAGTGTCCAGCTGCAGTCTCCAACCTTTTCCTCTCTCTTTCTCTTTTACTGCAGCTTACGTGTTTTTGTACATTTGTTACGCTACACGTAATGCAATGACTGTATGAGTGTGTGAGTGTTGTCCTGTGTGTCCTGGCATCGAGTCCATGCCACGTCACGCTACACTTGATAAATCTCTAATGCCACTTTGGGTGTTCCAACCGCATCACAGCGTTCTCCTTCTCTCTTCTCCCCTTTTCTTGATCCCATTTGAATTTGCCTCTGTTGCTGATGAGCATTTGTGTAATTTCTGTTGCTCTGTGCTGTGCTGTCCTCTCTCTATCCTTGCCTGTCAGGACAGTTCGATTATTAAAGGTTTGGTTGTGTTTTGTGCCAAACCACTTGTGTGTGTGTCCCTGAGGTGTTTTTCCAATGCGACTACGTTGAATGCACTCGGCCAGTGTTTAATCAAAGGTAATTAGACTGTAGTCGATTGTCTATAGTGAGAGAGAAAGGGAGTGAGAGAAAATGCTTGAAGCTCGCAAAGCAGCTTAAGCGTAAATTGTAAACATAACTTTAGTTTTATCAGAGGCGAGAGTCAAAAGTGAACTACAATTTGCCTTCAATATGAAATCTCACTCTCTCAACTCGGGCTTCTAATGAGCTTTTCGCCAGTCGCCTCATTTCACGTGCCACTTGAACAAAGCCGGCGACGTTGGCCGCCTAATTCCTTAATTAAAATCGAAGCCTACGCTCTGGCGCCAAATGGCCAATAGAGAGAAGGAGGAGACAGATGGAGGGGAAGCAAAAGCGCTGTTTCAATGCAAAATCCATTGACTGATTGCAATATTTCACTTTTAAGTAACACAGTGCAGCGCCTGTTCAGCTCTCCACCAACAGCAACAAACAAACAGACAGGACAACACCTCGGCTTAATTTGTATGATCAAGTTTGTGGGTTGAGGGAGGGGAAGAGAGGAGGAATGACACTGTGTGTGATGCGTTTTATTAAAAAGGACACAGCATGGAACGAAATCAGTGCAACAAAGTTGCATGCTGTCGATGCTTCATTTTAAAATGAAATTTCGCCATCAAAGCAGAGCGACCACTTGACCAGGCAACAGCATCTTGTTGAGCCAAATGATGCCCAGGCCGAGGACAACGACAGCAACGATAAGGACAAGGAGTAGGACAACGACAGTTTGTGATGTGGGTTCCAGGGACACAAACTCGTCGCGCTTTGGCATAATAAATTAACAAATTTGTCTGCACGGCGTTCGCTCTTGGTTCGTTCTCGATATTCATGCGGGGCGCTGACAAGCAACTTGCAACTGGCAACTGGAGACGGGCATCCACCTGTGTCCACTTTTTTGGGGGCAGCAACTGCTGTCCATTTGGCTGCTGCCAATCATGTCGGATTAATAACAACACACAACGAGAGAGGAAAGTGAGGGGGGGAATATAGATGCACTGGGAAAAAAGCTATGTATTTCGCAATGATTCATTGCTGATCAAAAGAAAATTTTGTTGTAACTGGATTGAATTCTTAAAAAAATTAATTTTGTTCTGCAAATTCGAATTTTATTATATAATTTCAATATTCATCTGTATAACTGTATTTATATTCTTACTGATATTTATTTATTTGCTATTTTTAAGTAAGCTACCCCAGATACCGTAAGATTAACGAAATCATCCTAGATTAACTTTATTATTTTGCTAGAATACTTTCTGATTACCTTTAAATTACCTTTACCTTTTTTAGATTTAATATTCCACATTCCGTCTCTAGAGAATAGTATAAATAAATAAAATATTTAATGCGTTTTCAGTTACATCATTTCAATTCATTGTCAAAAGCTGTGTTGTCCAAAATATAAGGCGATTCATATAAATTATATCTTTGTATACAGTAAATAATAGAACAATCTGAAAATATTAAATATTTATTACAAATTGGCATAACGTTTTTGTATAATTTTTATTTTCTTATTTTTAATAAGATAAATTACTTATAATTGTGAATATTCGATTGTTGATTACGCAAACTCAAGTACAACATAATATCATTATTTGCAACTATTTATAAATCTTCTTCAATATTTTGTTATTACCATTTGCTGAATGAAATTCGATGTTAAATTTGTAACATCGAAAGTCTCGATTTCAAATGTACCAAATTTCTCTAATAAATTCTGTCAGTTTAATTTCACATCACCTTTTTCTCTCTGTGCAGATGAGAGAGCTGCTTTATTCATGGCTAGCAAACCGAACCATTCAAGCAAAGTTGCCACTGACTGACGCAGCTGCTGCTCCCAAACCTGACCACAACAGTTGGACAATGACTCCCTTTATGCCATCTCCAACTCCTTTTGTATCCTTCCCTCACTTCTCTCCACTGTGTGGGCGACTAAATGACGCGTCGCATGTTGCCATTTGCAGAGTGGAGAGTGCCGACTGTCAGTGCATTACATGGCAGATTCATACTGACTCTGACTCTGTGTCCCACTCTTGACTGGCTTTTAATTGTAACGGGCACCCAAGTCGCAAAATCCCATTCCAACTCCATTTTGCATTTCCTCTTCTCCTAGCACGCCAATGTCTGTCAATATTTTGCGTATTTCATTGTTGCAGTCAGTTGTGCCAGTGCATTTGTTGTTGCACTTCTTGTTGTTGTTTGAGATTTATGCCCCAATGTGACCAGCACTTTAGCTACCCATAACCCCATCCTCCAGTCTACTGCTGCTACCAACGACCAAGCAACCGCAACATGTTGCAGGATGCGCGCTTAACACCCAAATGAAACCCGAACGAGCAACCGACTGACGAGCCAACCATCCAACCAACTGACCAACAAAACCAACCAAAGGACTCGCCAACCTGTGGCCATTGTGCGCATTCCTCAATGCTTAAATGCTGACCGAAAACACTCCACAGGCACTTACTCTAAATACCCTTGATTAAGTGCAGCTAAGGTATATAAGTGCTGTGGAGATTATGCTGGTAATGTTCTGAAGTCTTTAAGTGATATTGGACGAAAATATATAATTATAAAACTAACATATACGAGGAGGAAAAGAAAAGAAGTGTAACTTCCATATTATTTGGGAATATAAGAAAAGGAATCTAAATCAAGAAGAACAAAAATTTATTAAATATGTTTTATTATATATTAATAACTCTCTAATAACTAACTCATTCTGTTAGGTAACTAGGTGTTAATTAACAACTCTTATAAAACGTACAATTATCTTAAAAAGCGATTAGTTGTCTAGAAAATGTGTATAGTTTTGATTAAATAAGTTTTGAACATTCTTAAATATTATAACAAATTTATATCAATTTTCTAATAGATATAATCATATTTTCGAAAGACACATTCGAAAGAGAAATATTTACTATAGATTAAATATAGTGATTTTACAAGTCATATGTATTGATTGAATTATGAAAGTAGACAAAATAAATAAATAAATAAACCAATATGAGATAATTTAGGTTTTTTTTGATGACAGGGTATATTTAAGTCGTGTTTTGCCGACACTATTCACTTTGCTTAGTTTGTTCTTTTTTTTAGCGTTTCCTTATCCGTTTGTTGTTTGTCCGACAATTTGGTCAGGCGTCAGCTTTGGCACCTGCTGGTGTCCTGGCCAAACGTATCCTGTTCCATCTAAGCCCGAAAATCGTTCAGCAGCTTACTCAAATCGTATGTATATAAAGTAAGAGTATGCTCAGTTTTTTTCCATTCTGAATTTACTAACATAGAACTGTCGATTTGTACGTTTCACATGTCTCGTTGTTTAGTTCTTTTCATTGGAATTTAATTTTGGCTTTGAAGCTCGTGACATTCTATTTGCGTATGTGTTTATTTGTGTGTATGTGTGTTTTAGCCACTCTTTTGTTGTTGGCAACGAGGCACGAATTTGTTTCGAAAATTGAATTAGATTGGCCGAGCATACGAGAACGGCAGCTGATTTGATTGCATTTTGGCCGTGCATGTTGCATGTTGTATGTTGTATGGCTAAAAGAATTTTTGTGGCATGCAATTTGATTAACTGGCGCGCGATGCATAAATTATGTCAAATTATCCCGCTGCCCTCGAGGCTAAACCACTTACAAACCACATGGCTGCAGCTAGTTGTACATTAGATTAGCCCAACTAATGCACTACATGGTCATCATCAGCTGAGTTAACCCGATGTTACAACCTATTTTTGTGCGTCCAAAAAAAAATATGAATAGTGTGTCAAAGTGTGTGAGGTAATTACAAACACGATATCCATATCAATTTTCGTTCGTAAATTGATAAAAACAATAAAGGGGAAAAAACTGTGACACTTTGTGTAGAGTTAATTAAATAATAGTTGCTTAGTTTAGTTTTTATAAAATACTGAACCTTCTGAACTATTTTTTCTACCCGCTGTCCATAGGGTAGTTTTTATAATAGCTGAAAATTTTATTGCAGTCAGATAAAATTTGTAGAAGCACTTTTGTGTGGGTTAAAATGTCTACTTGTTTTGGCTGACAGTCAATAAGTACTATATAAATAAACCAAATATAGAATGTGGTAACATATATATATTTTTTTTTTTAGCACAGTCAAATCTACTTTGCTTGCTTGTTATGACTGAAGAAAACAGATGGAAGATATTGTATTCTTATAAAACTGTAAATCGATGGATGAAATAAATCAGATACTTATTTTCTCTTGCATAATTTCGCTAAATTAACTGACATATCAAATTAGACAGCCTATTTGATTTTATAGCCTCAGTTGTAAAAAAAAGTTTTCTAGCAGCTTAAATAATTGTGACCCGTGTCTAGCAAAGAAATTATGTTAATTTTGTTAGCTGACAAATTTTACGACTCTCACAACAAAATAAAAATAAAAATTGCACGAGTTTTACGACTTTCTAATAAGCAAATTTGCAAATTTTTTTGCTTGCCATTTTTGCATAATTAGCCACAGTCTGAGGCGCGATTCGAGAATCGTAAAAAATTGGCACGTGCAGCGAGTGAGAGATTTTGCCAACATCTGTCGCAATGCGGGACATCGACAGAGAAAGAAGAGAAGGGAAGGGGGTTAGTCATAAATGTCCGATGCATAAATTGTATAATATGAAATTCTAAACTTAAATGAAATGATTAGTGACGGCACATTTCGACTGCAGGCGCGATAAAAATGGGAAATGCAATAAAATACGAAGCTGACAATAAAATCAGTTTGATTTTTCGCAGGGTTGATGAGTTGTTGATTGAATGTAAAGGCGCAGAAGGGAGAAGGGTAACACACACTGATATGACGGCAACTGTTTTGCATAGAAATTGCAGAGAGGTAAAATTGTAGAGGGGATGATTGGAATGTTTTTGGCAGGTTCACGTTGGTTGCATCGAAGCTTTTGGCGACCTTTAAATGCCTTTTACCGTTGTCGCATTTTCCACTTTATTAATTCGCTAATTGACAGACTTATTGCAAATTGAAAACAAAAGCGCGAACAACACGCGAACAGCGAACAAGAAAGTGAACTGAAATTCGAAATTCGTTCTGCGCCCCGAGCTATGCAATAAAAATCAAGCCCGCAACGAATTTGCGCAATCAGCTGGAAATTATTTACATGTTTATACGAAATTGAAACAACAAACAACACACATCGAGTGTGTTGTACAGAACGTCGACATATGCATTGTCCTCCTTTGTGAGCACAACTCAATAAAAGGCACAAATTTACATAGAAAACAACAACGATGCACTCATAAATTCCGCAATTAATGATGCAAAAAGTGCGAAAAGAATTTGTGCACAATTTGCATTGTTCCCCATCGCCCATAAAAACGAAGAGTGTATTCTCGCGTTATATGTGAATACATATGTTTTTGGGGTATATACTTAAACAACGTTCCGGTTGTGTGCCTCCGTGGCTAGTTGACTTTTCAATCAAGTGCATTTTGTGAGTTGTTTAGATTCGCTGGCAAACGAGACACAATCCGTGGAACATATTTAGCAAAGAGCTGAAGAAAATGCTTGGTTTCAATTGCTTATTTTACGAACCATGTTTATATATTCAGCTCCCTTTAAAAATTCTTTTTAGATTCGTAGTCTTAACCCATATTGCTCCATTGATAATCATATTTACAATATTTGGTTGTTCATCTTTAACATTTATCAATACTTAGTTTTATGGCAAGACAAAAATGGTAATTGAAAAATTTCTAAATAGTTTAAAAAAGGAATGTTCAAATACAAATTACAAATAGTTGATATTTTCGTATAGATAAAAAACTTATTGGAAGTGCGACAAAATTTTTGACTCTTTTTTTAGCTCAACAAAAATATCTTCTAATCTTCCTTCACAAGTGTATATCGAGTATTTAAAAGTCATTGAAATACAACTTTTTGTATATTCACACACTTTTCAATACTAAATTAAATAACGAAGTTGAAGATTGAGTTCTAAACGCAATTAAACTATCCATATTTAATTTTTAATTACAAATGAAAAGAGGGTAACATAATATCTTCATAAAGTTCAAATATAATAGATCATTTTGGTAAGTCTTCATTAACCAATTTAAAATTACTATCATCCATACTTTCACTCTGTAAAGATATCTTATATTTCTACTTCACAAATCGAAGTCGAGTATTTAAAATCCATTTGAATAAAACTTTTTGTAGATTCACACTGCTTTCTACAACTTCACATCCAACTCAGTTTTTTATCTGCAACACTTTTGGTAAAATATGCAGAGCATTTACAGGTCCTACAATCCCGACAATCTCCTTGACTAGCTTGCTGAGAGTTATATCTACACTGATTTATGCCTGGGCAATATGTGTGTGCTGTGGCCAAAGCCAAAAGCGAAGGACACAGTGAGAAAGCATGGCGAATCCTTTGGCCGAGCATAACAGGAAGCAGAGCATCAATTCAGGCGAAATACGAGCGACTGCGACTCCTTCGCTATGGCCAAAATAATTTGAATGAAATGTCCATTATGGCTTCCTGTGTGCCGGCAAAAGATCCGACGACGACGCCAACGGCGACGATGAACGTCTTTTTGCCAGGCGCCAGCTTCACACAGTGATTCACAGTGACCACAGAGAGAGATGGAAAAAGGAGGAAGGCATTGCGAAGGATGCTCGACAATCCTTTCACAACTCGCATATAACTTTGGCCCATTGCTTAAGTGCACTTTACACATTCTTTTATTGTGCCGCCTTTGGCACATAAATTCAATTTGACCAAATTGTTTTCGTTTTTTGCTCTGTGTTTTATCCACTTTTTTTCGTTTTTCTCTGTTTTCGCAATATATTTATATGCAATTTGCATAAATAATCACTTTTACATGTCCTGCATGCTGTTCCTGCTTCGTCCTGGCTGCATATGCAAATGCTTGCCTCATGAAATGCGCATTAAGTTGCTTTAATTGCATTCAATTATGCATCGCAAAGGATATCAGCTGGATGATGGTGGGGGGAGTGAACAGAGGGGAGAGAGAGCGGGGTGGAAACTCTGCGACTTGGCTGATAAGACTTTGGGTGACGCCTTTGCTCAAAACTTTGGCGTTTCACTTAATTGCAGTCATTACATTCTGATGCAGCTTGCCATGTTATCATTATCATGGTGGAAGCCACGCTGCGTATGCGTAATATATATGCATATAATCTCATTCCATCGCATATGCGAGTGTGTGTACACTGCACACACAACACACACACACACACACACATACTTCAACACAATATCTCACATCAACAATGCACACTTGAATAATTTCAACGCGGATTATACTAATTAAGCGCGCCAATACCCAGGCCATTGAGCTGGCCATAGAAACCCCTGTAACTATCTCTAAGTCATGCCCCACCTCCTCACTATATACACTGCCCCTTCACCGCCACCGCCCTTTTGCACTATGGTCAGTTGCATTGCCGGCTTCCGCTGCTAATTTCAAATTCATTATCCGCTTATGACGCCCTCGAAGTAAACCGCGCACAGTGTGGCAAGTTTGCTAAGAAACCGTAAGGAAATGGAGTGATCATTTGATCATTAATTCTTTAAAAATCTCATTTAATTGAATGGAATTAATTACTCATCTCATTCCATTTTAAAATAATTTAATACTCAGATGATCACTCAATTTTCTTTCTTATAAATCTTTATTTCTATAAATTGGTGGCAACCATTCTTTAACATAAAGCAAATGATGCTGTCAATACTTTCAGTCACATTTTACTCCACAGCTAATTAAATTAAGAATTTATTGGATCTTATCTGTTTGCAATTAATACTAATTCAGAAGAGCTGCCAAATAGGTAGCAGTTAACAAACTTAAATACAAATATACAAAAAATTGTTATAATTCTGATTGCTGCATTATTTATAATTATTGCTGTAAGATCGATCTTTTTTATTAAACTTTCAACTAATTGAGTTACTTCATTTATCACCTAAGCCAAAATATTATTATATATGTATGTATATTAGTAATGCTCATTTGTATAAAACAATCAGAATTATATTTTTCTATTAACTGCAAATTGCAGATAATAGCAGAAATTTATTGGGTAAACGATGAGGGAGCAATTTTCGACACTTTTTCCATTTTAAAATAAAATGTCATTGCATATCGAAATTTCTTTCGTTCACTAAGTTGTGTCGTATATAATGAATCTGAGAATATTAAATATATTAAATATAAACAAAAATATGAAAAGTTTAAGCGAAATTTCCCAAAATAAGACAAAATTAATCGTTATTATAATTTACTGGAAAGTGTTAATGAATATTTGAATATTAATGCGTATTTTCAAATAATGAACTCTGACAGCTGTAAAACTTAGTTTTCTTTGTTAATAATAGCCAATTAAATATGATATCGAATTACTGCTGTACTTATTACCTGGCTGACCGTGCACACTGTGCAATTTCTTACCTAGGCTATGAAGATGTGTTGCGAGTTTTTGGGGTGATTTATTTCGTGTGGCTCGAATGTTGTTTGGCTGCCCGTCATGTTGGCTTAAACAAATCATTTATATGCAGCGTTTGCAATTATTTGCACTTAATTGTGTGCTAAGTGCCCAGTGAGAAATGCCAGCGAGATGATGTTGCAGCCTCGTGGAACGTGCAACGTGGTGGCAATGCTGCTATTACACTCTGCCTCTCCGCCCGGTGGAACGCGTTGTCAGTGCAGCGGAAGCGATGCCCGTTGATTGATATCGCATTGAGGCGTGCTGAAAATTATTTGCATTGATAATTCGCTGATTAATGTTTGCCACCGCTGGCGATGCCGACGTCGCAGTCGCAGTCGACGTCGACGTCTCTGCCACTGTTCTTTGGTCTGCCAACGTGTCGCGATTTTGGTTTGCCTCGTTCCTGTTGTTGTTATCCTCATCGCTGTTGTTGTGTGTCCTGTTTGTGTGTTATGTTGTGATGTGTAATATTGATGTGCTGTTGGTTGTTGGCTGCGCTGTTTATTGGATTGGCTGAGGTTTTTGCATTAATGCTGTAAACAATTAAGTGAAGCGTATTAAGTCGGATTTGGGGCCGACTAACTAATTTATGAGCCCAACTCGCAAATGAACAGCGTAAATTACATTAAAGCCATATATCGAACACGACTTTAAAGCGATGCCATAATGGAAGTTCATTAGAAAAATATTATAAATATTCTATTAAATCCAAATCGAACTCGACTTTAAAGCGATGCCATAATGGAAAATCATTAGAAAAACATAATAAATATTTAAGTGGCTTATTAAAAGCGTTCGACAGACAAGCATTGAGCAGAGTAAACAATGTGTTCCCATGAGGATGAGGAGAGAAAAAGGAAACACACATTCGATTGCCAAAATGGTAGAAAAAACATTTTGCTAATTTATTGCGTTTTAATTCATATGCGAAATGTCAGGCGCCTGCTTGCGGATTTCCTTTAATGTTCTTAAGTAAATAATCAAATATTTAGAGAGAACGAAAGAAAATGGTTTGTGAGGCGTCTTTCTCTACGGTTTCCTGGGCAGCCAAGTGTGCATTGAATTGAGCTTCATTTGTGCGAAAGAAAAAACCAGAAATCCAATAAAGCTCCTTGCACAGCAGGATAACAGAATATGAAGATAGAAGCACCTTTCTCCTAGAGTCTGCGTCATAAGAAAGAAATTATTTTTTATTCATGCATTAAATTGTTTTGACTCTCGCTGATATTTATCAGAGTTTTTCTTTATGTTTATTGTATTTTTCCTCTCCTCTCCGCTCTCTCTCTGCTTGCCGCATGCTAATCAAATTACACATCGTGTGTGTGTCTCAGTCCTGGCCTTAGAGTGTAGCTACCCCTCGGCAGCTGAATCATTTCTCAGCACCTTTGCCATCAATAAATGGTATGCTCGGCTCTATTTCAGTGGCTCGCCTGCAGCGCAATATCAAAAATAATTTGTTTGACAATAAAAGACGATAAACATTAAAATTATGTGCCAGAGATTTTTTCCTTTCCTCCCAAAAGGAAACGAAGCCATGAAATGCTGCTGGCTGAACGCGTTGTCAACGCTGCTGCATATCCTTAATATGCCTCATCCTCGGCTCAGACGCTTTATGTTTAATATTGCCAGCAGCGTTTCGCTGGGGGTTGGCTCCAAACCCAGAAAAGATCTTCAATGATTAGTCCGCTAAACTCACTCGTAAATTTGTCAAATCGCGCAAGTTATGCGAATAACATTGCCCAGCGTTTTCTCTTTTTTTTTTATCTACTTTGCATTTTGCTTTAGCCTCCCTTGGGGGCAGCTTGTCTTGGCCAGCATTTTTATTTGATTATGAAATTAGATTTTTTGACTCGACTCGACTATGCGGTTCGCTCTTTGCATTTCCCTTTATGCTTTACTCTTCTTTTTGCTGCCTCATTAAATATTTCTAGCTTGTTATTTTTTGCACTTTGGCCGCAGAATGAAAAACATCAAAAAGCGCGTGAAAACTTTGGCTCAACAACGCAAAATATATTGCTTGAAAATTGCACTCAAACTTTTATTTTATTTTTTTGACATTTTTCATGCGTTCTGCTATTTTTTTCTTTTTTTTTTTGCCCTCTCAGTTGCTTTGACAATTGTTTGACGCTAACGAAGTCGCTTTGTTTTTGTTGTTGTTTTTTTTGCTTAACTCCCGTTTGTTACAACTTTTCAATTGTTTGGCTTCTGTCATTACCTTTGACATCGCTTTGCCAACTGCTGTTCTGCTTGTTGTTGTTGTTGCTGCCTTTTCACTGTCGCCGTCTTTTGTCTATCGCGCTTTTGTTTCTCTCCCTCCCCCCAGAAGAATGTCACGTTGGCCGCTCTTTGATCTGCCGCAGTTGCATTTTCTATTAATTGTAATGATGGAATCGTTGCAAGCTGCAACAATAGCAACTTCCTCATTTGCCTTCAGGGTGGCACTTGGGAGTGTAAAGATGTTGTTGCCTCGTTAAATTTAATTATTATCTCTTAGCATTTGGGATTAATCTCAAATGTGTTTTACAGTCAAATGCAGGAGTCAGATTTGTACCACAATTGGTACATTTATTTTATAAACTCTTTCTTAGCATTAATTTGTGTATATATAATCTTTATCAGTGTCAACAAACAGAAAGATAATATAGCCATGTTCATTTGTGCGTCTGTATTTATGATTCCTGAAAATTTAGTAGCGATCTGATTACATTTTATGAAGTTAATCAATAAATAACGGCTACTGAAAACGGTATATTTTTAACTCTGTGGTATACTGGACAAGAGTAGTTCATACATACAAATATACCAAATGTGACCTGTGTGTGACCTTCGGTAGATTTTTGTATTTTTTCTGTATAATAATTTGTAATTTTTATAATAATAAATAATAAAAAAGTTTAAAGTTTAGTAAAGTATTTTCAGGTAACAGCTTTCTCAGAAATATGGATTCAAAAATGCATAAATATATTATTCTGATTGTAGCATGAGTTTCTCGTTCATTATAAGCAATACAATTTGTATCTTTTATCAACTTGGACTGTAACCTACAAATAAGAGTAATGGCAATGAGCTTTGGTTTTCATTTACAAATTTTACCCTTGCAAAGATGGATTGATATATAATCGATTACCTCTAATAGCGCAGCTCATTAACCAGACCTTCAATAACAACCTGTAGATACTCAATTAGTGCCATTAGTACACAATTGCAATTGTTATAGACGTCACCGACAATTGACATACTTGCCCCAAGAGGCAGCTCGCATCATAAGAGACTCGCTATAAGTGCGTTATCCTTTGAGGATGACTGCATGTTAACCTTGACCCAAATCCTGAGTACCCAGCTCTGATGAACCAAAGAGTAGCAACAAAGGGATTACTTCTTTAGTCCCTAGTTCAGGTTCTATTGCAGTGACAAGACGGCATGTTGCAACATATGCAACAGTTGCAACAGTTTTGCAATTGACGCACGACCTTGAGCTGGTTTATCCTGGCCACTCGAGTCCTGGCTGTGTGTAGATGTAGCAGCTGTTGCCTAGGGGCAAGTCGGGCAGCCATAGAGAAAACATTTGAGTTGCTCAGTTGTGCTTAAAGCAACTGTAAAGGCAACGGCAACTGTAACGTGCCACACAGTTGAGTTGTGGCTGCAACAGAGTAGAAGCTGAAATTGCTTCCACTTAATAAAGCACACTAATGATGACCGCAGGACGAAATGGAATGCACTTGAGCACGTAGCAGGGCAACATGAAACCACTTCAATTCGTTTGTTTGCCCTATTATCATTATCCAAGTACGAGAAAGGTACTCTAATTTATTTTTAATAATGTTGTTGCTCCGTTTTTTATTTGTTGCTCTCAAGTATGGCTTCTTTTTGTAAATATAGTATACGATTTACTTGGGGAAATTGATTTGCCAGTCTTCTAGTTTTGTGTACTTTCAATTATATTTCACATTTTTTCGTAAAGCCTTTGAAGATGCTCCACGCTCTAGTTATGCTAGAAACAAATATTTGCTCAGGCTTGGAAATATTGTAAAATATGACTGCTTTCAAGTCCAATCACTTTATGCACTCACATGTGTAGTGTATGGCCATAAAACAAGTCGATGATTGTAGGAAAAAACCTAAACTGTTTATTTACGGGTCACTTTACCCCCAGCTGCGTACACACACACTCACACACACACATGCACTTAAGGTCTGCTTTCACCACTTTCACTGCTAAAAAAAAAAAAAAAGAAAAGGGTTGCCATCGTACTCAACTTGTATCGGGTATCATCATGTGTGCAAAATGCAAACAAAAGTGCAAATTCTCGGGGGAACATTTGATTGAATTCAGACAGTTAACCGCCTCTAATGCGCATTTCTTGATTTCTTCCTTTTTGGTAGGCTTCTTCTACTTTTTTCTTTATAATCCCTTTTCGCTTATCTGTTGGAAAATATAAAATTTTTTAAAATCATCTTGAGGCAGTTGATTTAACAAATGCTATTTGTTTTTGCCATCTATGATTGATATTATTACGAGCATTGATAGATATTGCTATTGATTGATGGAGTTTAAAATCTCCAGCTCCCACTTTCTCCTGGATTTTATAAAATTAAAAAAGCAGCTTAACTGCCCCGCAAAATACTTTGTACTCGTATTTGCATTACATAAAGAGTATTACACTGAAACGGCACTCATTCTGCCCGCAGGCCTTTTTATTTATTTACTCTCTGTTTTTTGATCAGACGCCACGCGACATTTTTCCGCATCGATTGAATAGCGTGAATATTGTGAGTGGATGTATCTGAGTATTGCCTGGAAGTAGCCTTTGTCTGGCAACTGGCTTTGATCTGTGCCATCTACTTATAGCACGCTGCTATTTGAATACCATCGAGTAGATATGGCACTGCATTGTCATTATGGTATGAATGACTGGGTAAATTATTAGTACTGATGATGAAGGTAAGACTACATAAAGGATATTCTATGATTATTAAGTAATCAAGGTATGCAATGAATTTGAAATTTATTATTAAAATAAGGCTAATAATGCTTACCTCTTCTATAAAAATAAGTTATTTGAACTTGATCAAATTTACATTTTGTAACGCTAAAAATATTATTATATATTTCATTTCTGATAGGCAGCATTATCATTGAAATAAGAATATAAACCTCAAACCATTTTTTTGATCACTTCTATTTGCTTCAATTCAATTTATTAAGCTGATTTTCTGTAAAAATATAAGTTTTGCAATAAACGAAGTCCAGTGCTATTCCCTACTTTATTACTCTAGTTTTTAAGCTACATATAATATGAATATTCAATAAAAAAATAAATAAATTTTACAATACACTGATGAATTTATTGCATTATTCGTATAAACAAAATGTATGAATTATAAAAATTGTCATCGATTTTGTGGTCTAAGAAACTAAGACTCAATTGTTGTAAAAGCCAAATCTGACTTCTATCAAGATTTTCCCAGAATGATTAATTTTCTCATTATCTGTACACCGATTATCTTTTCTACAATTTAAATCAACAAACTTTTCTTAATTCTCCCACGCCAAGATATAAAATTCGTTGCTCTTTTGTATCAATTAAGTTATGTTTTTATTACGAATTTAAAATATTTATTTTATGCTTAACATTAAGTTATAATTATCATTACAATTACAATTATATAGCCAACCAAATTGGCTGCTTTTTTTGTGTTGCTCTGTAAAGTTTTGCTATTGTTGTCTTGTACTATGTTCATGCTCGTGACACGAAAATGATCTTTTGGACTCTTCGGTTCACATCGATTGCTTAGGGAATATTGCCTATGAGAATGGGCCTAAAAATCAAATTGACACAAATACACGAACATCAACTTACATTTAACAGCAAAATAAGTATACAAAAATATATAGTACATATATTTAATAGTTATTTTTTGTTCTTGTTGTTGATGTATATATAAATATATTTTCATAACTATTCGCTACGTAAGAAGCCAACTACCTAAAAATGGAAATCGATGCGATTTGTGATTCGTCGTCGAATTTGTAAATAGACACCAAGAGAGTTTTGTAAAAGTTGTTTTTTTGTTTTTTGTTTTTTTCGATTTATAAACTTAAACTAATTAGAATTATTAGTACTATTTAGTAGAAAAGTGTGTACTTAAAATTTAAATCGTATCTGTATGAAAACTAGCTGCTGCTTGCACTGGGCCGACCATCATGAAAGAACTAATCTTAACTTAATTCAATTCATTTCGAATTTACATCGTAATTCAAGTGTTTAAATAACTTTACCAAAATATGCACTTAAAATATTTTTAGCAAAATTATTTATCACATTTGCGCTTATCCAAACTTTTTTTTTTGATTTTTTTTAATTTTTGTTTTTTAATCACGGCAAATTATGAAAATCAGATCAGAAGTAAATGTTAAAATTTCGAAAAATAATTGCTGCATTTCCTTGGGTGGGCTTTCCTTTGGAAAATGTATTCACATCGGTTGCAAAATACTGTCTCTCATTTTCTCTCCCCCTAAACTCGTTCCTTTCAGGGCACGCTAGTTCTCACCAACGAAAAGTAATCACAAGTTGCGCTTAGGAGCCGTCAGTCCTCCAAGTCGGAGGGCCTTTGAATTTGTAGTTGTTGTTGTCGATTGGAGATGAATTTTACTGCGCCTGCGGCTGAATCTGCACAGTGGCTGTCAGCTTGGCAGATTTTCCCCTTCTGTTGCTGCAGATAGAACTGCTTGAGCACCTTGCACATGGCCAGAGCAAGCATTTTCCAGGCCAGCAGTTGCTCCTCTGTGCTAGGCGCCGTCCCATCTTCGGTTGATGTCGCTTGACTGTGACTTGTTGCTGTTGCTGCTGAAGTTGGCGCCTCGTAATCCACCTGGTCGTAGCCTACATCACTGCTAAACGCGGGACCATCCACTTGATCTCCATCGCCGTCGGTAATGTGGCTGGACTCTAAGCTGGCAGCCGTCGCGGCGACGGGCTCGTCCTCGTAGAAGGGAATCGCCATGACCAAGTCACAAATATTACGTCAAATTGCACGGAACTTCCTTGTTGTTTGCTTTTCACTACAGACTGTGATGTGTTGCGTGATTTTGCTTGGTTACGCACTCGTTGCGAGCTGTCGTTCTACTGACTCGCACGGCGCCGCAGCAGGCGTATTTATACCCGGGAAATGCCCGCTGACAACAGTCGTGACAGCAACAAGCGAACACAAAAGGGCAGACAACCCAACCACCACCACCAGCCCTAACCCAATGCCAATCGTCCACCCCCCAAAACAAATGAAAATATACAGCTCATTTGAGAGCGCACACTTCCGTAACGTCGCTCTTGCTCTCTCTCGCGCTCTCACTTACGTGCTCTCTCTCTCTTTGTTGTCACTCTCTCAACCCCCAACCACTGACTTGGCACTGTGCCGTAATGTCAGCTACTTTCTGACCTCTCGACTCTGCATCATCACGTGCTGTAAACGTTTCCCTGAGAGAACGAGAGAGAGACAGCGAGAGCGTAAGTTTTGTCTCTGCTTCACACTTGTGGCATCTTACGTTACGTCCCGCTACGTAGGTGCTTACGATAAACGTAACTCAACTTCCCCTGTTGACTGGCAACTGTGGCGGGGTAGTTTTTATTTTCGATATTCGAATTTTCGAACTCCGCTTTTGCTCAGCGGCATTTGCTTTGCTTTGTACGTGTCCTTGACCAAATTCCTTGGCATTGTGCTTTTTTGCTTGACTATGCCGACTATTTCAGTTTTCAGACTATACGTGTGTGTTTTTGCCTCTTTTATTAGCTTGATTTTATGTGTACCAAAGCAACCTGTGGATGGTATAGTTAAGAATCGAATAGTGAAGTTTGATAGAACTAGTTATATTGTCTTAAAAGTAAGGATCGTTATGAAATAGAATATATTTAGGTTTTCTTCTAAAGAAACAAACCTTAAACAAATAAACATTATCTTTAGTTATATATTTACTTCTTTAGCAAGTATTGTGATACTATATATTTGTGTCTTCTTTTAAAAGAACAAACCTTAAACAAATAAATATATTCTTTCAATTATATATTTTATTGTTTATATTATTTTTTATGTATATTAAATAACAAAGCTTTTACAAGTCAGATTTATAAATTTATTCTTTCCATAGCTGCTCCAACTCGACTTCTTCACCTTGAGTCGCTGACTGCATTCAATTTCGGGTTTAACATATTTTTACAACCTCCGAACAATGCTGTAGTTGTTTCCACATGCCACGAATATTCTTTTTATGATGCAGCAGGAAATGTGCAGTACACGAGCTGCTCCCTAACCAAATCAATTTCACAAATCAACATAATCAACTTCTCGCCGTAAGACCACACATAATGCACTCGCCAAAAAGTTCTTTTCTCAGCGCACCTAAAAAAAAAAGTACGAAGTGCTATAAAAAAATGTAAAAACTTTTTTATAGTTGCTGCATAAAAAATGTAAAATAAAATGCGGTGAAATGGCAAACAAAAAAATGCTAACAAAAAACAAATATCAAGAGGAAAGAAAAACTCCAAAGGTACAACAAAAGAAAATGATTGGAGAGGTTGGCCAACAAAGGGCAGTCAGCTGGTCATGTCCTTCTGTAATGACATCATACTTGTATGATGATGGTCTAGCGCCAACCTCAAAATCAAAACCCATGATCTAATTTTTGTGCAGATTTCAGTTGCAGTTGCATTGTCTATGACATCTGGTATCACTTACCTGAGTGGCCCTAAGGAAGGTCCTGGAGACAGAGAGAGAAAGGAGGGTGCAAAAATACAAATAGCTGGCGAAAAGGAATGCAAAAAGAAATAATGCTCAAAAGCAAAACAAAGAAGAAATTGTTTTCGCTTAAAAGAACATTCAAATGGAAATGTTCTGCTTGGCTCAACACAAACAACAAGTGCAGGCAAACAAACTGCATTTATTTAGTTAACAAAAAAGCAAAGAAGAAAAAAGTATCATGAAGAAAGAATAGCATTTGAGTACCTCGACAGAACGTCAGACGTACACACCAGACAATGCATAAAAGTGAAGTGCGCCGGGGCATGTGATGAGGGCGAATGGAGAAAGGTGCACGTGGAGGACAAGTGCAAGCAAAAAAAGGGATTTAAGGGAATACCAAATGCTCTGCAATTATGTATAAAAAGCATAGTCTTTTTTATAGCTATCAAATGTGAAAAATAAGAGACCCTTTCATCATTTAAGAGTGAAGGGATTAAAGATTTTAACCTAAAATGAAATTCCGCCTAGATCATATACTTTTGTATTTATAAACTAGCTTTGTATTCTCAATAATATGACTTAACTTAACTTTTAGGCTAAGACGAAGTAACAAAATTGACTTAGTCAATGAATTTTATTTAAGATTTCCCACTATTCATAACTTTTTTTTAAATATATATAATGAATCGATGCTTTGAAAATAATGTTCTTTTCATTTAAGATATTCCAAAAAAACTAAAATTGAAGCGTGTGTGCTTTTTTAGCGTTAATTGAAAACCTGAGATGCAACCAGAGTCGAAAATATAACATTGGGTTCATAACTCTTTGTGTTATTATTCTTCATACTTTCCTTTGCTCTTTTTCGTTTTTACATTCTGCTATGAGCGATGAAGCAATACTTTAAGAGGTGACCTATAATTTTAGAAAGGAATGTACAAAATAAAAAATTAATTAAGAAGTACTGAAACTTATTTGCGAAACATAAAAATGTATATAATATTAATAGATAAAAATCCCTTAACTTGTTTAGATGTTTCATACCCAGTCAAGTAGCTAACTTGCCTATAAAGCAAACAATCTCATATTCGGAAGGGCATCAAGAGAGGGAAAAAAGTGTAGCATAAAAAGCAGCGTCGTCGTCGTCATCGTCGTCGTCGTCGTCGCCTGGCGCACTTTGTTGCCTTCTGGCTGTCAGATTGATATTAAATTATATACCTTATTATCATTTCGCTGTTGTGTGGGAGTGTGTGTGTGTGTTTGTTGCAATATCAGAAGGTAGCAACACATGTGGGCGTGGCAGCAACGCAACAACGAAAGCCATGTTTATTTACAGCTGGCAACAATTGTTGCTGCACTTTGCTGGTTTTACCAGCTTCTCAACTCCTTCTCAACTTCTCGACTCCTGGACTCGACTCAAAGTCAACGGCACACACTTCACATGTGGCTGCTGCTGCTGGTTGTTGCTCGGTTGCATTTGTTGTGTAAATTGTTGTTATTTTTCAACAGCAGTCAGAGAGACAGAGAGACAGATAAACAAGACAACAACAGAGAGAAGAGCTTCGTTCTTCGTCCTCGTAATATGCTTGATGGTTTGCGCGCCCAAGTGACATTAAACGGCAACCATTTGGGTTGGGATTGAGATTGGGATTCGACTTCAACTTCGACTTCAGTTTGCCTGGCTGCACTCATAAAAGTGGCTCAAGTGGCTCGAAGCTTTAAGACGAAGAGCATTTTAAAGCGCTCGCATCTCAATTGCATTGTATAAAATATCTATATAGAGGTATTTCAGTTTATGCACTCTTCTTTTATAATGGTTATCAAAATAAATTTAAGTAACATTTCTTCGATAACAAATAAATAGGATTAAAGATTTTGCTGTGTTTATTGTTGTTGAGCATTTGCTTTTAGTTTTATGATCAAAGTTTGTAAATGATTTATCTCTGATAGACTTAAGATGAACTCGTCTAGTTTACTTGATTTATTCACAGTATGGTAAAAGGTAAAAAAGAGTTGTAGTAAGAGTATTTAATGCCATTATTATTATGAATATACTTTTGCTAATCGTTGTGCATTGTGCGCAGTCGACAAGCCAAAAATGAGCCCACTAATTAACAAATTGATTTATGGAAATTAAAATGACAAATCTCCAGGGATCAGGGCTAAAAAACTCATATGCAAATTCTAATGCCAAAATAACAAAAAACAACAACAACCCCTTAGAGCGGGAGTTGGCCAAAAAACTTGACTTTGCGGTTTATTTGGCAGTCGAACCAACCACCAAGGGAGATTTGCGGGAGATGAGAGACAGACATTTAATTAAGGTGTCTTCATGGCAACATCTAGTTGCGAGTTGTGAGTGGAGTCGAGTGGTAAATGAGTCTAATTAATAACGAAGCATTTGCAACATAATTCATGCGAATTGGAAAACTGAAGCTGCCAAAACATTTGTGGTTTGAGTAATAATTTTTAAAGCCGCCTGTCAGTTGTCCGAATGCCAAAGTTTTAGTTCAAGTGGTTGTAAATTGTTGTATTTATTTTTTTTTTAGCTGTGGTCACATTTGGTCAGCAATTGCCTCTGATTTGAGTGCGATATTTTTGTGATTTTTTCTCTACTCAAAAAAAAAGAGACAAGTTGATGAGTTAAGCCACGGTGTTGGACTTGAATTTATGGCCTAGACGATATGTTGTTGTTGGGTTTTGCATTTGTAATTTATGCAAATTTGCGTTGCCTTTTCTTTGGCGCAATTAATTCTCTCGCAGTCAGTTCAATCATACACGCTTAATCCCCAAAGCAGCTTGTCCTTTTTGGCTAGGCAGACAAATAAAACATAGATCAGCAAGTCGTCTTTTGTTGTCTTTGGGGTTTCATTATAATCGAATTTGAGCGATAAACTCAACAATGTCCGTTTCCTTGGACTGCGTAATTTACATGTCCTGGCCACCAAAAAAACCAGAAACTAAATAAACATTTTTGGTCCGAAAGGCAACAACAAGAACATCAAAAACGTATAATTTATGGTTCGTTAGGTCAAGCACAAGGCGAAGCCTGTCAGCAAGTCACACTCTCTGGATGTTTGGCCCCAGGACTATTGCTCCCTTGTGTTCCTTATGCAAATCTATTCTTACACATACTTCGTTCGATGTGTCGAAAAGCTGCGTATTCATCTTCGTCAGCTTCGTCTTGGGTCTGGTATTTACTTACTACAACTTTGAACGAGGTGTTGGTTTAGCTATTAAATGGAAATTATACAAAAACCCCAGCACACAAGGATCAACAGCAACTTCCTTTTGATTTGCCAGTCTCTACCTCCTCCTCCTCCTCCACTAAACTGTGGGAAAACTCTTCGCCGATCACATGTGAGTAGTGAAATTTATGTGGGCAGCTTCAAACATTCCACTCCAAGGCCATAAAAAAGGGACAACAAGTTTGAAGAAAGCACATGCGATTAGTTGGGGGAGAAGTTTGCTGGCCAATACAAATGCCAAAACCGAATTTGAATGAATGACCCAACGAGGCATAAAGGACAGACTCAAAAAAAAGGACGAAAAGGAGTGGAGTGGTTGTCCTTGTGTGTGTGTGTGGCATTTGAATGGTCAAATAAGCATAAAAGGCGACAAAAGTGGCACTTGCAACTCTCGCCCAGAGACTTCTCGCTTACTTTTTTGAGAAAAGGTTCTTTCAAGTGGATCTTATTGTTGTAATCTGTGTGTTTTGTGTGTGTGTGTGGAAAACACTTTAAAATGCTTTCGACTTGTTACTTAAATGATTAAATGCATTCTTTTGGGGGTTGTTTACATGATTCTTCTGTGTTGTCTAACTGCCGCATTTGTGGGTGGCTTCTTCTTCTGTTCTCTTTGCTTGGCAGCTCAAAAATTTCATATTAAATGTTTTATGACCAGAGCAGAGACGACTTTTTGAATTTGTTGCCTCGTCATTGGGTGTATTTTTATTGTCAGCAAACGCATTTAATTTAAATTATATAAGAGCAACACTTTTTATATGCCAGCATTTACTTCTCGCCATTTATCTTCTCAAGCGTTGCCAATCTAACTAGATACTCTACAAATTAAGGGGCAGCAATTGAGGCATTATAATGGTGAATTGTCTGTTTGTGTTTTAAATATAAATGGTTTAAATTGTTATTATCAGTCGAAATACTTTTAAAGAGAATACGCATATTAAATGCTTCTTTTATGATTACTTGAATAACTTTTTATTGGTTTTTCTTTATACATTTCAAATGGAATAACTCTCAATTTACTTTTCCTGTATATAAATTAGTTAATTATTTTATCTACGTATTAAATTAACTCAAAATAAGAGTATCCAAAGTTCGCTTTTTGTCTTCTTTTTCTTCTCCTGCCCATTTAAAGTAAAAAGGCGACATTAAAATTATTTTTTATCGACATTTTATTTTGCAATTTTACTTTTTTAATTTTTTTCCCTTCGTTTTACCGAGGGTTGGCAACATTGTGGTACGTGTGCGAATATTGGCTATAGGAAATCAGCAAATGGTTTTTCCTTTTACGATTGGAAAATATTTTAGTTTCGTTTTGGCTCTTCATATTTCTTCCTTTTTCTCTTTTTTATTGTGCATTGTAAAAAGTGTATTTTTTCATTTATCTCTGCTCGTTTAATTTTTAATATAAAACGCGGCAATTTCCAAGTTTTTGTAAAGCGATTTTTAATATGCCACATAAATTGTGAAGGATTTGCAGCGCTGACTGATTGAAATTTATTGACAAAGCAGAGGAGTAAAAGCAGAGAAAAGAAGAAAACATCAAATAAATTCAGTGCTCATAAAATTGTCTACGCCAAATCCATCCAATATATCAAATCAACCTTCGACTTCTCACATATGAAAGAGAGGTGTATTAACCACTGACAAATCGACAGAGCAGAGGGCGTACATATTTGACTACCAATTATGAGCAATTGCCTGCAAGTCGCAGACACCTTCCCCTGAGTACATTACACTCTCTCTTCCTTGTGGAAAAAACACTGATAATTTATTGCACATGCCTACACTTTAACACCACATGCAGGTCTGAGTACTCATACACTCAGTAGTCACATATTCATATTCATATTTTCATATTCTCATATGCATTGTCTCTTTATCCTTTTCGGCTGGGCGATGATTTGCAGCCGTTGCCACTAAATCAAGCATGAAGCATTAGATCACACATTGGAGCTCCTTAAGCCACAGTGTGTGCGGATAATAAATGAATTGTTTATGGACTCGCAGACAGCGACAAAGTGTCAATAGGTCTGACAGTCTGTCGACTGAGTTGCGACGCTACCAAATGCTGGTTAGGTCTTCTAATAAGTAGAACTACGTTACATAATTGTTGCTGTTAACCGCGATGAGAAGTTATGAAGAAGACACATCTGAAAGCAAGTCAGGTGACAATTAAAGGAGATGAAAAACTTTAACAATAGTAATGCAGAGAAATTCCCTAATACTATTCCAGAATATAATATTATTTTGTTAAATTAATATAATACAACTTTAATTGAAACTATCTAACAACATACCATAATACATAATACTACATATCATAATAATGATATTCTAAATAAGTAGTTAATGCCCAATTTAACATATATTGTATTGATTAATATGAATTACAAAATTCAACAATATTGCGAGACATTCACTGGCTATACAAAAGTATATCTGATATATCGCGTAAAACCAAAGACTATAAATAATATTTTAAAAATACTGAAAACCAATAGTTAAAGTAAAGTTCTAAATTGTGGAAATAAAACCTTGTATATTTGTTATTAGAAACTAGATGTTAAATAATATATTTTTCATATATCTTTTAGAACCAGAATCACGAAAATCTCTTCAGCAATTTTTGTGTAAAAAAATCAACATCTGCTATTTCAGCGTATAGTCAAAATGTTGTGCACATGTGTAAAAATATGAAAATAAACCACAATGTTATCTCTATGTTTTATTTTACAAAATACAATCAGCAAGCGATCAACCAACAAAACGGAATATACAAAAACCCATTATGTAGTTATGTATCTATCGCACTGCTATTTCAAAGTTTACAGATGTAATATTTGTATCCCTACGTACAAATTATTAAAATTTTCTGAAAAACATCTATTAAAGTTTTCAAATTTTTGTTCAGTATTGTAGCTCAACTAATCCCTAGTAATACCTCGTTAAGAGTGTTGTAAGGCAATCCTGTTAACAATGTTACTGAATGTTACATTTTTGTGCCAGCATTCATAAATATAATATTAATTACGCTCCTTTTGACAGACTGACTGATTGACTGACTGACCATGACGACATTGACAGCATGAAAAGCGTGCAATTCATTTGCTTTCAATGGCCAACATGATGAAATTCAATATCTGACCAGCAAATAGCCAGAGCTCTCTCTCTATCTATCCCTCTTTCACTGTGTTGCTATCTCTTTCGCATTGCTGTAAATGTCTGTCAATTGTCAGGCGTGTTTTATTTGTTGTTGTTTGTTGCCATTGTTGTTGTTGTTGTTGGCCACACGTCGCCACAGCCCTCAATTAAAATGGAACCCAGCGAAGATGGTTTGAAATAAAAGAAGAAAAAGAGTTCAATTGATAGCTGACATATTCCTTTGTGTCATGGTCGCGTATCGAGGGAGGAGTGAAAAGGAGGCGGAAAAGGGAAGCGAGGCGCTCATGCAAATTGTCGAAATATTTTCAACTGACCAACAATTGAGTGGTGCCCGAGAGTGTGTGAGTGTTTCCCTTCAAGCCAAACACCACCCGCTCACCTTTCATGTTGTTGTGATTGGTTTTGTCTAATGGAACTCGAGCGTGGCAACAATTTCATTGAATTGGATTTCAATGTGGCACAAAAGCCGCGTTACTTTTTGATTTTCTTCTCTCTTTTTTTCCTCCGTCACTCCGTCTCTCCTCACTCCCTCGCTTTCGGCTATACAATTCGTTGGTCATTAAAAAGGACACGTGCATTGAAGCACGTGACTAACTTAGGCACTGGACACGCTTTTGTTTTCACTTTTCACCGTATAAACTTACCCAAAAATTGTACCTCGTTTGTTTGTTCCTTCCGGAAAGTAAAGAGCAGGAGAGAACGGAGGTGGCTGCTTGAGAAATACTCTTTACAATGGGACGCAGTGTAAATATTTGAGCCGAACTTGACACAATGCGAAGCGTTTTTCGCTTAATTTTTATACAAATACATTTATTATGCTTGTGGCTTGGCCTTTTATCGAATGTCGAACATCGGGTGTCGGTTTCGGTTTCGGCTTCGAGGATCCTTTCAAGAGGGTCCTTGCGTTTCCGGCGTGTGACCATCATGTTAATTTGTTATTAATTGTCTGCTTCGGCATTATTTATTTGTTGTTTGTTTGGTTGTGGGCGTTACTATCAGTCGCTGTCCAGTTGATTTCTGTTTTGATTTCCAGTCTGTTGTGACAGTTTTCGTGGTAATGTGAGAACAAACTAAAACCCAATGCGTGGGATAGTCAGGAGATTGATAAGTTCCCCCTTTCCACGATTCGCTTTCGATTTGTTACGCTGTTGTCGAGAGAAAAAAGTTTAAACCAATTTCCGACATGCAGGCGTAACGAATCTCGAGCGACTTGCATAAATTATGAAAATATATTGTAAAATGTTGAATGGGGAAACCCTTTAAATGCAGATCGAGCGAGAAAGGGTTAACAATCGTTTGACGCGGGCGTGAAAAAAGCGCAACAACCACAACACATACAAGTACCAGGAGGGACTAAAAAGGATTCACCCACTTGCCAACTGCTGTTTTGAAGTGTCTCTTCACTCAGTCTCTCGCTTGAGTTTTTCGGTTGGCCATCAATGTCAGTCATAAATTCATCACGGGAATCTGTTTTGGGTTCGTGCGGTCACGTGACTCAGTTAGATAATGTTTGACGTAAAGGTTTATTAATTGCTTAAATTAAAATAGCAAGATGAGTTCACATCTCGCCTTTTGGGGTTGCTCTGACTACAAAAAAGTGTGAATGAGCGTTTTGTTGCCACAACAACGAAATACTTTATAGCCGCAAAGCAAAAACTACTATTAGCAATTTAGTTAATTGTGTAATTTTCAATATACACTAAACGCCGCGGGAGATATCCCAGATCCCAGACGGGAAAAACAAAGCAAGGGCTGCAAGAAAAGTTGCTAAGTTAGACAGTGGAAACAAGGCATTAGTTGTGAGAGTTGCCGTGGTAGATATTGTTATTAAAATATAATAAATTTGATAAGAAGTAAAAAATTCTACAAAATATAGGTGATGTTCCGCTAAATTTGAAAATTCTAAGATATTTTATTAATATATCTGCTTGACTGTCTAATTAGTTTTATACATATAATCAGAAGTAGAGACAAAATAAAGTATGTGCCAAAGAAGTCATTTATAATATAAATACTATATTTATTCACTTATATTTTACAATAAAAGTTTAAAATAGAAGTAAGTCTATAGACTATACAATTACAAAATGTATAAGGAGCCAACGTTTTCCATTAAACCCTTCATTAACTATAGAGAAGTAATTTAGTAAAGTAATTTTGAATTTGAAACATAGACTTCAGCTTTTTCATTAGGTAAATGTAACGCTTAACGTATTTTATTCCTATTCAAATTCTTATATTATTGTTCACTACAAACATTTTTTTTACTATAACCGAATAAGTTAAGATAATCAAAAATGATAATTGGTAGAAATGGTTAAATAAGAGAGTATAATATTTTTTTTTTATGTAAATCACTTTCGTAAAATTGCACTTGCTAGTACTTGAATAGTGTTTTAATACAATAATCTAATTCTTCAGGTGCATTTAATGTTACTGCCCTCGTGTTAAGTCAAACGAATTCGCATGTGTAAATTGTGTTTGAGGCAGCTTACATAAATTCAGCATCATCATGACAATGTCACGAGCAGCTTAAACAAATATAAATCCTTGTGCTAAACACATGCCCCGAACATTTAATTGGGGTTGGGGAGGGAGGAGACACATAATATAGTAGACAGTACAAAGGACATTGCGCAACAGAGCACTCGAAGCGTTGTCGTTCGCTTCATGCGCAGACACACAAAAACAAATAATTACAAGTAAAAATCGCTGGCAGGATAATGGCGCATAATGATGATGATGATGATAATGATGAGCAAGCCAGACGATGCTACCAGACTCGGCAATTAAACATTTTCAATAAAATTTACACCTGAGCTCATTTTAATTGAGTTGCCGTGCCGAGCAAACCACTCGAAACGAGACGATCCAATCCATGTCTAGTGCCACAAACCCAACTCCAACTCGAACCTCAACTCGAACTCGAAGTCGGAAAAGATAAACTTTGTTTTCCAGCTCGACTCTCCACTTAATTGCCCGGACATGTAGTTGAAGTCTGCTTTCATTATTTTTTTTTGTTGTCCATTCTTCAATTGATTCCTGCTTCAATGTAGTGGAATTGATTTGTGGATGAGTGGCCACGCCTCCTAGCAAACAAAATTAGTTGCAATAAATAAGAAAAATAAATTCGCAAATTTGAACAGGCGACAAGCGGACAAGTGAAATATTTTTCAAAATCAAAAATTTGCATACACACGGGGAGAGTTGAAAATTTGCATATTACCCAAATAAGTATGCCGTGATATTATTACTTCAAATACTCTAAATCTGATGGGACATATCTGCTATACAAACCTTTTTATAACCTTTACCCATAGGGTAGAAAGGTATTACCATATAACTTAGAGATTAGAAAAAAAGTTATTTAAGAAATACTTTTGTACGGGAAAAACGCATACTTATTACTATTTAGTATATTTAGTATACTTTGCATTATATTTCGAATGAAGTACTATATCAATATTCCAAAGATATAATTCGGTATCCATTCAGTATTCTTGTGGTACCAATTTGGTATATTTTCAAAAAAATACCGCACTGCTTTGCTTTTATTTACAATGGGTAGCGGGTATTTCACAGTTAAGCCCAGTTAAGTTATTCTTCTTCCTTGTTTTCTTCCTTCAACTAAAAAGCGCATCTGTTTGTCGCCTATAACAAAGAAAACGTGTTTATTTGGTTTTCTTTTTCGATTCTTATGACAACACCAAATTCTTGCCGCAATAAACATAAATTGGCACAAGCAAGCCACTCCACCTCTTCTCTGTCTGCTCCCAAATGTCAAATGCAACCCCGATTCGGACTACTGAAATTGCTAGCGACAGTCCCCTGGATATGGCCCATAAATGTAGCGCATGCAAATTTGTTGCCTGATTTGTTCATTTTGTTTCAATTTGCGCTTTCTGGCGATTTCTTTTTTTTTTTGCTATTTCCTTATGCTCCTTTCAATTCAATAAAGTTTGCATGGATCACATTGCATTCCTCAAATAATTGCAATTCCCCCAACTTTTCCCCCTTGGCATGTGTGTCTGCTATGTCTCGCTTTGGTTATGGTAATTTTCTTTTATTTTCGTTTTTTTATATTTGAGCCTGTGTCTGTTATTAGCATTTGACTCTTGATTGAGTCTAATGTTACAGCAAATTGTTGGCAAATTGCAAGGGAACAACTTATTGAAAGCGAACTTGATATTGAACTGCTAGAGGAATGCTTTTTTGGAATTATTTTGTCATTTGTTAGAGTGAATCGAAGTGGGAAGCTAGAACAATGAAATTGTTAAAATCATAACTTAAAAGAAATGGCTCTACTTTTTTATAGATATATGATAATTCAAGTATTTGAATGCACTTTCAATGAATGGGGTTTACTTTTTGTGAAAAATATATAAATTTAAGTTGCTTTATTTATTGCTTCATTGTTTTTAATTCATTAGCCACTTTAAGTTAAAATGAACTTATAAAAAGTATTCTGTATAATTTAAATTTAAATCAATCATTTAAATTATATATTTAGTTGAAGTAGTTTCATTTTATATAAACAGAAGTAAGTTATGCAAATATTCAATACAGTTTTAATTTTTTATTTTCAGCATGTTTTTAAAATTTTTTAGGAGCATCTGCTAATGAGATTCTTAAGAATAGAACATTAATTAATATTCCAAGTAGTTTATTTTAAAGTAAATGGAAGAAATGCTGCAATCATATGAATTCAAATGAGCTTTAAAAGCATTAAGTGAACTTCTTAGAAACAATTCATTAACTGAAAGATGATTTATTACAAATGCATTTGATTCTGTAATCAAAATCTTATAAGGTGAACTTATAAAAATATATTAAAAATAGTTTTGTTTTATATAAAATTAAATTCCACATTCAATGCCATTTTTCTCTCTTATTTTCAACATTTCTTCATCCTTCCTTTTTAAGGAGCAGCTGCTAATCGCTTAGATTAATTTGACCCTTTTCTTAGATGCTGTCCAATTTAACGCAATTAAATTGCCTTTCAGTCATGCAATTAAATTCAGCGTCGCTTTTAATTATATTTTAACAAATTTTAATAAGGCAACCTTAAGGGGGCGCTCGCACCACATTTATGCTACTGCAAAAAATTGTTAACAACTTCAATTAAATTATCAACTTGCAGCCACCGTTGGGCGGACATTTAATTACGAATGCAACAACAAAAAAAAATGGAAAAATACAAAAAATAGAGAACAAAAAAATGTAGAAAAAAAAAGCAAAACATTGGAGTGAGTAAAAGTTGTTGGCCGTGCGGGTTTAACTCAATTTAACTGTGAAAACTTTTGCCAACTCCCATCGAGTGCCCCGGCTGAGGCATTAAAAATGCTGGCAACGCTTAACGCGGCTTAATTGTGGTCACAGGTGTCGAGGGCAACATTTTTATCGTTCTGTTCACAGTTTACGTAACAAAAAAAAAAAAAGTTGGTCCTCTATTACTTGGGGGTGAGTTTCCTTCTCTCCCACTTTAAGGCATTCGCCTCATTTTGCTAAAGACAATTTTTATGACCTTTACGACTGTTTGCAGAGCCCATTGAAATGGCTTTGATTTTGGCATCTTCCAGAAATCTGCAATTTATATTTTGTTTGCATTAGCCTCGTAAAAACATGGCACAAAAAGGTAATTTGATAGGTACTGCCAACGCTTCTTCTTCTCTATCTCTCTTTTGGTTCAACCCTTTTCGACAGGATTATAATAATAAGCATTGTGCACTTTGCAGCGTTCGCATTTTTTAATTGCTTGAAATTTAATATTTTTATTTTTCCCGCCTTGTGTTTGTTTTATTTTATGCTAATTATTTTTGTATTTTCCTCAATTCTCAATTTTTTTATATTGAAAGCCAATTATAAAATTGAGTTTTTGCACTTTTCCCTGCCGCGTTGCCATTGGAAATGGCTTTTTGGCGTTGGTAATCCGATAGCCGCAATTAGCAAGTGCTGGAGAATCCAATCATAAAGGGAAGAGAGACTTGGCATCAGCAGTAAGCTGATTACCAGACATATGATTATACGGCAGCTTGTTGCATGGTTAAGCGAATTATGAATATACACAAATATGCAACAAATTAACATGTTTGAACTTAATATGCATCAACTTCTGTTTGTAATAAGTTTAATGATTACTGATCACCAAAAAAAATGTTAAAAATTTATTGAAATAAAAGAAATCCAAATTTTTAATTTGATGACTACATTATCCTAGTGGGTATAAAATTGTTAAACCTTTTAAATGACAGAAATAAAATTTGAAGATTAACAGAAAACAGCCTTTATACAAAAACGCGTTTTTCTCTTTTCGAGTGAAAGATGCTCTCGAAATGAAGCTGCCATTGTGTTTAATTTATTTATGAAAATTGACTCATTAATAAGGCAATAGCTGTCAAAAATCGCAGCATATTCAATACGGAAAAGAATATTTCGATGGCTGGCTGGCAATTGTAATTAGATTTACACCTTCCACAATGAGGTTGAGCTGTCAACTCCTCTCTCCCTCTCTCTCTATCTCTCTCTCTCTCTCTCTCTCTAGCGAATCACTTTGCCATGCATACAGCTATTTATATTTATGAGCTGCAGCTGATCCGCAGTTGAACCAGTTCCGGGCGAGTTCACCGAGCTGACATTATAATTCAATAAAGTGAAATGCACTGGCGTTTGGCTTTTTTTAATTGCTTTTCAATAACACGACCGCGTGTATCCTTTGCCTCCCTTCCTCCATTCGCGACTGTGCCGCAGGATAATCGCGTTGGCAACGTGTTAAAATGTTGAAACATTTTTCTCGTGTACGGGCTAAAATATTCACGAAGTGAATTAAAAATTGCTGGCTAATGCAATTCGCTTCGGACCGCGCTAATTTAAATTTTTGAGTAGCCATCGCCACACACACAATAAATGCGCAACTGCTCCCCCGCCTTGTATGCGTGTGTGTGGTATGCAACAAATTGTTGCATGGCCAAACGCTTTTCAAACTAATGCCGTGCACAACAACAATGTTGTGTGTTGTGTTGTGTTAATGTTTACACAAGCAGCGAGAGAGAGAGAGTTTGAAAGTAGAGTATGCATATGACACAACCACAACAGCAATGGGAGTCAACGTCGCACGGCTCGTTGATTTGCCAAAAGCAGACAACAAACGAGTATATCCTCTTGCAAATATCCTGCCTGGCATCCGCTTCAGCTTACATGCTGCCATTCACTGCACAAAGTGCATCAGTTGCGCTGCGTTGCACTTTCGAGTGCTTCTCCCCCTCTTTTCGTTCCCTTCATTCCCTTGGTAAATGCATTGGACTGCCGCATGCCGGATGCCGCCTGTCGGGTGTCGATAGCAGCCTTAATTAAAATTAACATTTTTTGCACAAAACTTAACAACTGCCAGACCAGAGAGAGATCAGAACACTCTCAGGTATCACATCCTCATCCGAAATCCCTTACATTGTCAGCTTGTGCTGTGCGCTTGATTTTAGGCCAGAGTTAACTCAATTTGTTGGCTCAACAGGGCCAAAAGTGGAGACCTCTTTTTGCCCTCTGTGGCCCTTTGCCACATACTCGCATACTTCGATTGATTCTGATGATGGTTATTTAATTTGAAGCGTCAAGTGGGCGTTATTGATGCGGCTTAGAGTGCTTTCCAGCAGCGAGAGTTGTTTTGCAAGTTTTAAAGAGGGACAAGATAGAAGATAGAGATGATCTGAAATAAAGATGAGAATTATTTTTGTATTTAGTATATATATTTATCTATAAATGTAATCAGCAAAGATAATATTAATATTAAAAAAAAAACGAATGTCTTGACAAATCAGTTTGGGTTTGTTTCCCCCTTTCTATTTTCCAATGAATAGAAATTTATTCATTTATTTAAATAAATATTTACTATATTGTATTATAGTACTTAAAATAAATTCATAAAATTAACCTTCCATTAATATTTATTAAATAATGTCACTCCCAAATATATATAGTGTAGAATATACGTAATTCTATTTAAGACCAAGTCCAATATCTAAATTGTGGCTTAACTGTATATCTGTATTAATATGGTAATTCGGTATGAGAAAGCTGATAAATATCATATCTAAGCTAATACTACCGTATAACACATTAACTGTCAGAACTAAAATTGATTTTTAAATCATTTCAATCATTAAATTTTTCAATCAGTATAAAATTAAATTGTTAAAATAATATAAATATCCTCGTTTGAATATAGTATAATTTCCCCATGTTTATCATTATATATTTCCCATATTTCCTTACCTATCATATCAGCCTTTGCTGTGTTTGATCTGATACAAATTCGCAGTACATATGTAGCAGCCCAGCGACCATGTCATGTAACCATATTAATGTTCAGCTCATATTTCCATTTAGTTTATTTGACTTTTGAAAATGCATTTCCGTTGCACGAGACCCGGCGGCATTGCAGATTACATGTTGCTCGCTGTTCGCAGCTCGTTGCAGGTTGCCAGCGCATGAGTAAATATCAATATTTACACCTTTAATTAAAAGCGCTAACAAGGTTATTTAGTAGGTTTCAGGGGCGAGGCACTCAGTAGTCGGCACTCGCACAAAAAGCGAGCTGTGAGAGGAACTCAGACCCGTTTGCAGAAAGCTTTTAAGCGAAAATAGCAAACACGAAAAACTATAATATACATACATAACTTATTTTACAGGATCCAAGCTTGAGCTTTAAATTGAAATCAGATGCTAGTTGTATTTGGCTGTGAAATATATTTTTAATTATTGAACATGTTCATATTCAAATTTTTAAAATTGCAAGAAAAGTATTTAATGGTAAAAAAGTCATTTTAGTAAAGAAATATTTATTGTTTGAACTTAAAATTGCATTCTGATTTTCTACAAGAATATTAAATTTTAGCATAACTATAGTATACTATACATTTGTAGGTTAAAGTTATATTATATTAGGGATTATTTAAATAATTGTCTGCAGTGTTTTTGAACTGAAAACTTAAAAGCCTACTATTATTATGTGATAAAGTTTTCATAAATGAAAAACTAATTTGAAAAATCATTATTTTGTGTAAAACGTCGGGTCAGATAGCTATAAATATAACATAACTTGTATTTAATTTAGTTATTGTATTGAATAATTCTTTATTTATTTAAAAATGTTAAAATTAATGTATACAATAATATATTATATTATAAAAAAAATCATATCTAATAAGAAATACAGCACAAATATATATAACAAATTAAAGAAGAGTAAAGTCCTGAAAAAGTCGACAAGAAATGCTGAGAAATATGCAATCTAAAAGCTGTGCATCAGCTGGTCACATTTGTTTGCGAATTGCATGTGGCTCGTTGTCCCCATGGACTCTCTACCCACTTGGAGTGCAGCTGGACCTAAAGTATGTGAGTGCGTCTAAAATATTTGTCATAATGCACGTGTCAGCGTCGGCCACAGTGCAACACCCACCGAGTGTGGTGACATTAAATCTGGACGATGCCGCCTGCTGCTGTCGCTGCTATTGCTGTTGCATGTTGTTTAATTAAAAATGCCCCAAAAGCATTTAGCTCATACCCAATTGAATGGCTTGCAATGGACTCATCGATGCAGCAGCAGCGTTGACAATGAGACTGAGTGTGTGCATTTTTAATGAAAACGGAAAGCAAATAATCAGGCTGAGCGGAGATGGTGACAATCTCTGGCGGGGATCAATGGCGCAACGGTCAAGCCCGGGACAAATGGAAACAAAGCCAAGGATTTTGCATAATAAAAAGTGCAAGCTTGTGGAGCGTATGAATTTAATGATTTAATCACAAGCAGCCCTGGGGCACAGTTGCAAGTGCCACGCCTTGTTGACACTGCATGCGTGACAAGAGAATTTATCAAAACCAAAAAAAAAGTGCAAGTGGCTCAAGGGAAATAACCAAGTGGAATTCCATAACCCAAACTCCTATCCGAACTTTTGTCCACAGGGCGTCTTTGCATTTTGTATTAAAAACGAAATTATTGACTTGCGAGGAAGAGAGGAGCCTGTCAAATGCTGGCATGTGGTCAACATTTAAGTGTAATTAATGCCCGTGGCCAGTCGGAAGTTGCAACGCCAACGACGCACTTCCTGTCCAGCATTTTTGGCTATACAAAAGCAAATATTGCGCTTAATTTGATTAGCGCGTGGCGCGTTGCAAATGCAACCCATAAATGCCGCCGGCATTGCAGTTATCATATCTGCGTCTGCTTCATTATTTTTGGGGGGATTCCAAAATGGCAAACAAATAATTCTTACTTACTTCACAGCGGAGACCTTTTCGCCTTCAAAAACAATTTCAATCCAAAGCTCTCTAGAGAGTTTCCATTTCCCTTTCCTCAACTCCGCATCTTGAGTGATTATTTTACTAATTAATAGTTAAGGTTTCGGAGGAAAGTTTTTCACTTTGAACTGCCAGAAACTATATGCAAATTTCCATCAAGTTTTCTTTACATTTCTCGCCGCTTACTTAGACCCCAAATCAAATTGAATTTGTTCCACTTGGCAGCCACTTCGAATAGCGAGCTAGCCAAGTGTGGTTCTATTCGCCACATGTGGCATAATTACAAGCGTGTCGGGATCTCCAACTTCATCTATAGTTTACGAAAAGTCAATTAAAGTCTGACACTTTTAGTTCTTAGCTTTCATGTTGTCCCATCGAATATTTCACTTGCTGTGGTCTGTGCGATTGACAAGTCTTAGAAGAAGTCTTTATGCTCTAAACTCTTTGTGTTAACTGAGTGATGGACAGCTTGATTGAAGCTGTTGATAATATACCACCACTAAAGGATAAGATATGTGTGAATTACTGTTGAAAGGGACTGTTATTTTAATTCCAAAAAAAGGTTAAATATTCAACTAGTTACTTACTTTACTCAATTTAATTTGTTTTTCAATATTACTTGCTTAGAAAATCCTTTTCTATTAAACATCAGGTTAATATTTTTAGATTGATACGCAAAATGTATATTTCCTTAAAAAAAAATGTAATATGATATATTAATATTAAAAACTTTTACTTAAGCTTAGCTTAAGGACAGTTTCATAGGAATGGAAATAAAAGTATGATATCCATTTCTCATCACTATACTCGAGTCAAAGCTTTGTGACAGTTTCACACCAAAGGGAATAAATGTATATTCAGTTTTATCACGGTATGTTGTTGCTTTTTAACTTTGATAAAAGCTTGGCAAAACCCGTCAAAAAAAAACACAAAAACAAAAAAAAACCCATAACACTCATAATGATGACACACTTGCCACATAAACCACACGCACACACACACACACATACACACACACTGTAACAACCCACAACAAACTAAAAGGGAAGGAAGAAACTGAGCAGGAAGGGTATGAAATGGCACCCAAAGGGTTGTCCTAAAGGCTTTTGCCCAGGCACAAAATGGCCACTAAAATGCACGCTAATGAGTTTCAATTACGTTGGAACTGTACTGAGTGGTAAATCAGAGCGGGGGTGTGGCGGGGAGTTGAGGCAAACATTCGCTCTAAACGTTTTTTATTGACGGCCGACGACATCGTTGTCGCTTCTGTTGTCAATTTGGGTAAATTTTTTGACGCTACTTTGATTGAAACTAAACGACGGCCTGGGAACGAGGTTTGTTGAGATGGGAAGTTGGCTTGATTTTAATTAAATTCCCGGACGCAGCTGAGCTAAGTCGAGTTACCATCGAGAAGTCGGTTTCATCACTTGTCGTTCTCATTCTCATTCTCGTTCTCGTTTTGATTTGGTTTTTTAACTCGTAAACTTTTATGATTACAAACGCTGCTCGTTGTCGAGGTGCTGCGGGGTGGCATGCCACTTTGTGGCTGCTTGTGGCACATGTTACAAGCCATCTAAATGGTTATGGCGCCGTGCATTTTAAATAATTAATGATCGAGTTTAAGCGAAGTCGCCGCAGTTTTGCAGTTGTCCTTGCCTTCTTCGTTGTGCCCACAACATTTCCGTTTGCTCTCTGTGGCTGACAACTCTAAAGGGCGCCACAAATGTAATAAAAATGTTCAGCCAAAAAGTTAACTGACCAGGCAAAAAAGTAGCAAGAACTTACGAATGGGGAAAACTTGCAGACGCTTTGATATCGACTGCATTTCAATTCCCAAACGATTATAAACTACGACGACGAGTTGCCAGACCGTTTGCAAATTTAATTTACAACTAACACAAAGACTAAAACCACCACAATAACTTTAAACGAAAAATGAAAGGCTGACAAATACCATCTACAAATGAAAGAAAATTATTAAAATATTATATTACAAAACTAGGTAAAACTTAATGCACTTGAAATATTCTTTAGTGGTGTTCATTAAAAATCCCTTCTTAAAACAAATGACATTCAAAAAACTGTAGCTTTAAAAATATTATAAATTTAAAAACGGTGATTAAATAACAAACCCTTGTTTTAAGAATTTTTTAATCCGAAATTGTAGTTTACAGATTTTGTTTTGTGTAAAAATTTCAATATATAAATATATCTAATAAAACTTGCTTATATAAAAATCTCTTTTATTATATTTTCTCTAATTTGTGGCCCATAGTAATTTTGTGATTATTACAAAACAAACATTTAAAATTATAAATTAAATAAAGATCACACATATGTATAAACATATAGCACTTGGCATACTAATTAATAAAAACATATTTCCTTCAAAAGTGAAATTTACATTTCACTTAAAAATTTACTTCTAATATACCCCATTCGTGTTTACTTTCCTAGGGTATTCTGCCGCACAACAAGTGTAACAAGTGCCACAGCACTTTGGGCAAAACTTTTTACTTTGTTAAAGTCCAACTCGGAATTGTGCTCGAACTTTTGCACTTGGACACCTGAAAATCTTCCTAATGCCATAGCTTCTTCCCTTTTGGAGCTGTTGATGGCGTCTGAAGGTTGTAACCGTTGTAATCGTAGGTCAGCCTTTTACAGTTGCCTTTGCCTTAGCGTCAGCCCCAACTCAAATTAGCTGCAGACCGAAAGTGCACAGCAAATTATGTTTATTATTACTTTGGCACGCAATTTGGGCTGCCAGCTCCAAGTTTTGCAAGTGCAACCAACACCTTCGACTCTAAACTAGAGTCGCACTCCATGGAGTTCCAAGTGGCTGCTTTGAAAATTTAAATTAATAAGCCATGGTCCAAACGCACAAACGGCGACTCGATGAGTCTCGTTAAGCGTCTGCAACTCGAATGAGAAAGAGTAGGATGAGTCTCTTAGCCAACTAACAACCGAAAAAGAACAAAAACAGTTTTGGCAGCATCATCTTCTTTGGCTCACAGTAAATTGCACTTTAATTGCACTTTAGGAGTCGCAGCCAAAAAGCTGCTAAACTTTTGTGTCCGTGTCTCAGTGTTCCAAGTTTTCAGTTGTGAAACACAATGCTGCGAGACAGGAAATTGGTAATCATCATAAATAAGTGATTAAAATTAATTAAAGTCATTTTTGTGACAAAGTTAGGCACTCATTTGAAAAGAAACAAAAAATATAAAGAGAAAAGCAGTTACACTCTAAATGAAAAATAATTACGAAATTGTGTGAAGTAAAGATGCAACATCCGCTTTGCACTTCGACAAGCATACGAATAAAACATTAATAAGCTGCGATATGTAAAACAGCTTAAATACAGCTTTGTTAACAAAAATTTCAATATTCAATAGATATTTAGATTTTACACATATTTTATTGTTTATGTGCATTGTATAAAATATATTATATTTTAGATAATTGGCCTATATTTACTATTGACATTATGTACATTATTTCATCTCTCAATTATTTATAATTGAATGTAGTTGTGTTATATTCTTAGGTTTGAATATTTATGGGTTCATTGGTTCAAAGTTGCAGAAGAGGTGTTCATAAATTGTACTTCTAAACGCTTTTTGAGGTTGAGTGTTAGGAGTGATTCTAGTAGGCGGGAAATTCTTTATATAGAATGGTTACCAAAACAATTGTAGTTCCAATAATAGAAGCTGAATGTATTTATCAGTAAATAAAGGGGTTAACCTTTAACTGAATTGAATGTTAATCTATCACAAGATACTTTGCTTATCGCTTCAGCAAGTTTCACTTCGGCCAGTTCCAATTTTGTCTCCATTTCGTGCACATGGTTTTCATTGTGCCTGATTTGTGTAAGCCATTTGATGTATTCACTGGGCAGACCAGTTTCTTTGGCGCCCTTGACTAATACCTTGAGATATGTGGTCGATGGCAATCGACAATAAGTTGCCTCCTCATTGCAATTCAATCCATGAACATCCGTCTTTGGTTGATCACATAAATGGTAAACTCGGCATTGAATTTCGCGCTTGTCATTAAGAGAATCCACAGAAACATTTATTGGTGCATAGATGCCATAGGATACACCTTCCTGGCTAAAAGTCGAGGGGGACAAAGAGATAGTAAAAGATCTGAAACAAGTCAATAGCATATTACATACTCATCCAAAGACTCCAGGTGACACTGGTCAACCTCCCAAATTGTGCCAAGGACCTGAGCTCCTTTCATGGGTACAATAGTAGCCGGTGCGCCATTCCAGGTATTACTTTTCCCGTGAAAGTCAAGTCTGTAATCCTGCAACAAATGCATCTAAGTAACTGCGATAAGGAGCATTTATTTGGAAATAGTTACTTTCAGTTTGCCAACTCCAATTCGTCTCGCAGAGGGATTCTGAATATGCATTCGGGCAGCCAACATATTGCTCCCATAACCGAAGTAAAAGAATTTATTCATAACTACAGATAACCTGCAACAACACAATTTAATAATATTTTAATAATATAATTGAGTAGGGTAATAAATTATTGTACAAGCGTTTATTCCAGATTTTGGAGAACTTCGACAAAAATACAAATCTGATAAGAATAATTTATACAAAATGATAGAGAACTTGTGCAACAATCTAGTCTTGTTCATACAGTAGTAAACTCACACTAACAGATTAAATTAGTTAACCACAAAGTGGCAAGTCACTTGATTAAATAAAATCACACTTTATTTACAATCATTGAGAATAATATGAAAACAACTTGCAACAGCTGGCAATTAATCAGTGTGACCGTCAGTTCAATTTCATAATGTACTATTTTAAGTAAATATACCGACAGCACTATTTGGATTAATAAGAATAGCTGCCAAAACTAAATTTATTGTACATTTCGGTTTTTATTATAAATACAAGTGAAAATAATTTTCACCTTTTCTTGTTAAATAACATAAGTACATAAATACTTATGATTAAAAATACTGTTCAAATCACCCTTATGAACTGCTCCTCACGTGGTTTGGAACCACGCTGATATGGTGAGAACAGTTAAATACAAATTCACAACAAACCACTAGCAAGGACTGCAACCCTTCACAATTTTAGAGCGACTGGACTATAATTCAACGGAATCCAGTTCAAAAAGATCTTCCAATTCTTGCACAGTTTGATTGTTGTGTTTAAAACCCTTAAGCCACGTTATATATTTCTCAGGAATTCCGCTCTCCATGGCGCCCTTCACCATAACCCGTAAATAAGTCTTCGATGGCTGCCGATTTAAGGGCACTTCGTGAGACGGCAAATCGTGTACGTTTCCCTTTGGCTTCTTTGTTATCACATAAAGTCGAGCTGGAATCTCTTTGTCATTACTGCGCAGTTTTACCTTGACACTGACAGGTTTATATCTGCCGAGATGCACACCTTCTTGGCTAGAAATTCAGGAATTAACTTACTATACATTGATACCAAAAGCGAACTAACTTGTCCAGGTCCGAGAGGTTAGCCAGATCAATCTCCCAAAGTGTGCCCCAAGTTTGCATTCCAAGTGTGGGCACAGCAGTGGCCACTGCTCCCTTCCAGAACTTGCTGGGCAAACTGAAGTCGACACGATAATTCTTTAATAAGGCGGCACCCAGAAATTTCGCAGATGGGTTTTTGATGTGAATGCGCTTGGCCAACATGTTGCTGCCAAAGCCGAAATAAAAGAACTTATCGCCGTGCACCTCAGGCAGTTGTTGCAGAAGGCTCAGTCCTCGTATCTGACTCACGCCGCACAAAGCCATAACCAAAACATTTAAAGCGCTTAGTGCTCTCATATCGGTCAATTTGGATAACAGTTAGATTAGGTAAAGTATGACAAGCTTAAAAATACAATTTAAATAGTCTCAATCATTTATTCTGCAACATTTTAAATATCGAAATAGTCTCTGACATTGTTTTCAAAGATGTTTAATGACATCTTAACTTGCGATAAATTGGATTGCGAACTATTTTCACAAAAGTATTTGTACTACAGTTCCTCATTTTCAATTTTACAATGCCACCGATTGCAGCTCAAGAAGCTCTTCCAAATGTTGCACAGTTTGATTATTGTGTTTAAATCCTTTTAGCCAAGTAACATATTCCTCAGGAAGACCGCTATCAATAGCACCTTTCACAAGCACTTGGAGGTAAGTCTTCGAAGGTTGTCGATCCTCAGGAACTTCACTTGGTGGCAAATCGTGAACATTGCCTTTGGGTTCATTCGTTATTACATAAAGACGTGCTGGGATCTCTGTGACATTGTTTTGCAGCTTCACTTGCACGCTGACAGGTTTATACCAGCCAAGATGAACACGTTCTTGGCTAAGAAGGCAATCGAATATTTAATACGTATTATCATCAAATATGTGTGTGGAACTCACTTATCTAAGTCCGCTAAGTTGGTAAGATCTATCACCCATAAGGTGCCCCAAGTCTTAGAACCAGGTGATGGAACTATGGTGGCCACTGCTCCTTTCCAGAACTCACTGACCAAGCTGAAGTCGACGCGATAATCCTCTAAGAGTGCAGGACCGATAATCTCAGCTGTCGGATTCTGTATGTGAATTCGCTTGGCCAACATGTTGCTGCCAAAACCAAAATAGAAGAACTTATCGCCATTCACCTCAGGCAATTGTTGCACAGGGTCTAATCCATATATCTGACTCACTCCGAAGAGAATGATGACACAAGCAATGAGAGACTTCATATCGCTCACTTTACAAATCAGGTTTTATGTTAGGTAAACAAAAATATGCTTCTGCTTTGACACAACCTTCTCAACGTTCAACCAAACGTAAACTGCGCAGATTCAAATTTGATCAACAACATTGAAGTCATCGAAATTATGTCTGACCTATTTTTAGTAATACAGAACAAAGTGATGATAAGCTAAGATGCAATGTCGCACACATTTTGTGAGCTATTTTAATCGTCATTAACATCGTGTGAGTATTTCTATTTTTACACTACACATTTACAACTGAACCGATTGCAGCTCGAGAAGTTCCTCCAAATGTTGCACCGTTTGATTGTTGTGTTTAAATCCTTTTAGCCAAGTAACATATTCCTCAGGAAGACCGCTATCAATAGCACCTTTCACAAGCACTTGGAGGTAAGTCTTCGAAGGTTGTCGATCCTCAGGAACTTCACTTGGTGGCAAATCGTGAACATTGCCTTTGGGTTCATTCGTTATTACATAAAGACGTGCTGGGATCTCTGTGGCATTGTTTTGCAGTTTCACTTGCACGCTAACAGGTTTATACCAGCCAAGATGGACACGTTCTTGGCTAAGAAGGCAATCGAATATTTAATATGTATTGTTATCAAATATGTGTGTTGAACTCACTTATCAATGTCCGGTAAGTTGGTAAGATCGATCTCCCATAAGGTGCCCCAAGTCTTAGAACCAGGTGACGGAACTATGGTGGCCACTGCTCCCTGCCAGAACTTACTGACCAAGCTGAAGTCGACGCGATAATCCTCCAAGAGTGCGGGACCGATAATCTTAGCTGTCGGATTCTGTATGTGAATTCGCTTGGCTAACATGTTGCTCCCAAATCCATAATAATAAAACTTATCGCCGTGAACTTCTGGGAGTTGCTGAACATCCGAATTGACTCCAGTCAATGCGATGATTGCTAAGAGCAGCGGAATATTTTGATTCATTTTTAAATTTTGTTTAGATGAACTTCAACGTTTCAAGAACATTTGCAAAGTGCGACTGTGCTAAGCTTGCTGACTTTCAGCTTACGCTTCATATCAGCAAATTGACATATATTTTTATTAATTAGCATTCTATTATATTCAACGCTTTCTTAGAAAGGGAACGCAATACACGTTTGAAATGCGGGGAATTCAAATAAAGAAAAATGTTTAAAAACTAAAGTTTGAATATGAATAACTTTTTATTTATTATTGATAAACTTTGATTTTTATCATTCTATTGTTCGGTAGCTTAAATTTGCTTGTCATTGTTTATTGTTTATTGTTTGTAGGGTATTCCGCAGTCTACTTTTAAAAACAATTTAGTTTATCAGATAATCTAGACTTTCTATATAAATGCATATTTGCAAATGTATGGCTATTTGCATTAGGTGGTTTAATATTCATGACAAAGGCAAGTAAAAAATCTCTACAAGAGAGTGCTCGACTACGAGATACCCTGTGAACATTAGATTGGAATCATAGTTCAAATATAATTGATTTTATGTAAAAATGGATTAACAAATATATATATGTTTTAATACATAATGTTACATAATGAGTTCTGAATAACTTCCAAATTCCAAATTAAAAGCATTTTAATTTATGATAAATTAATATTAAAAATATATGCTTGTTCACTAATCTTTTGTATCTAGCTTTTATATCTTTTATGACACAGGGTATAAAACTGATGCGCTTTATGAAAATCAATGTTCAATTATTTATGACAAGTCACACACTTGTTTTTTCCATTCCTTTTAGAATCGTTTGTATCTCGATATGATTTGTATTTTATTTTCATGTTTTTCTTATTATCGTTTCTATGGCCATCGATTGGCCTTATTTATTTTCAATTATATTTCAATTATAATTTATAGGCTTTTATGTTTGTTGTTGTTCATTTTTTTTGCTTTGCAATTGATTGTGAAATTTGCTGTTTGTATTTTCTTTTTGCTTTGAGATTTTTACATATTTTTTCAAAATTCAATTTTTAGCAATCTTTTTAATTGGTATTTGATAGCGTACAATTTGTATTGAATTAATTAGCAATGTCTGAATATTTTGAACTCGATGAAGTAGACTAAAAGAAGATGACAAGAAAATATTAGAAATTCCTTTAAATAATAAAGACTTCTAGAGTGCTTAAGAAGATGTTTAAATTAAGGCAAGCAACTTATTCTGAATGATAAATTACAGCGCTGTCGTTATTATTAGCAAAGCAACCCTCGCATAACTATAATTAAGCGAAAGTTATGCTTCACCCATTCAATATTGAGACTTTTGTTTTATGGAGCGACAATGTTGTCTCACCGACCGACAATTATTTTGACAGCTATTCGGGTTCAGCTCGATGACTGTCAGCCATGTATTTGCTATTTTGCTATTGGCATTAGTATTGGCCATCAATTGGCTGGGGCGCCACTAGTCACTTGCCACTTGCCACAACACACAGCACGCTTTATGTTTGTGTGTGTGGGCAATAAGCGAGCGACCCACCAATACAAACAAAACATAAATTGTAACGAGCTTGTCAACCATCGACGACGACGATGGCGACGTTAAATACCAACGACGTCATTATATAATTGACTTCATGATGTTTTGCCGTCTTGCAGTTTATCACCGGGTTGTCAGTGATAGCCATAATGATAGCGACATGCAGCTGACTAACTTGACTGGCTAACAATGATGTTGTCGCTCGTTAAACGGGGTGCCGAGCATTCATCCATCAATTCAGCTGCCAAGCGACAACAGTCTGTGGCAACCACATGGCGAATGCGTAATTATTTTTGACTTGACTGCACAGTTGTGTGTGCGGGTGAGTGCTCCAATAATAATAATAATAATTGCAATTGCAATCGAAATTCATAAATGCATCATGCATTACACATTTTCAAGCTGACCTAATGCATTCATTCAATTGTATTTACCCCAAAATTTGCATCTTGTAATTAATTATTAATTACAACGCACATTCGAAGAGGAGAAATGGGAATGGCAGCAGTATTTGTAGTGTGTGTGTGGCCCCTCATTTTAATTAAATTATTTGCATTGAAGCGAGAACGCACACTTTGATTATGCAAAAGGTGTTAAAAGCGGGCAAATCATGCCGAGAATAATATTAAATAATTTCATGTGGAAAGTGGCGTTGATTGCTGTCAGACGGCATCAGGACAACTCTCGTCTTGTATTCTCCGCACACAACTGGCTGAGTCCCTCTGTAGCATAACTTATGGCATATTTTTTTTTATTCCATTCGGTTTTTTATTTTTTCGTTAAGCCTGCAAAACATATTTTACCGGTGCACATAATTTTTGCACGCAAATATTTGCGAGACAGACACGCGTCAACCTGACGAACTTTTCTACAGACGCAAAGTTGGCAGTTGAATTGCCAAAGTTTGTACACTCACTCACTCACTCACGCACACACACACACTCACTCACATGTGCGGGAGGGGAACGTCATGCCCCTAGACACTTTCCCTTCCCCTGGTGGGCGCGCTGTCAGCACAAATCAAACATCCCGACTTTGCCGAGCCAGCTGAGAACTTTGTTTATATTTGCTATGCTTAAATTGATTACGATATTCTCTCAAGAGTTTATAATTATACACTGCCCCAAAAGTGGAGTATATGCACTTTTACATTAAATTTAACATTAATTAATTAATTGACTTTGCAAATAATTGTATGTTCCTTAACTTGATTATAAGATAAACATTCTTTTAATGATTAAATTTTTATTTTGAACCATTTCTCCATCACTGCTTCGCATCAGCTCTTCGACTCATCGAAAGTGTATCAAGTTTTTGTTATATTTTTTTGCCAGAGATATGCTTAAGTGCAGAAATTTAATCCGTTTACTTGGGGAAATTTTGTGCTCGTGGATTGTGGATTTTTGGTTTTGTGGCTCAATCATTTTAATGGCAGTATCATGTTAGGCCTTGTCGAAAATGTATCTCCTAGATACAAAAACGTAGATACACACACACACACATGCAGCGAGAGAAAGAGAGAGAGAGAGACATATACACATATAAAAAAAGCTTTTGCGTTCACTAACGCAAATCTGATTTAAAGATGTGAAATTGGTCTGCTTGCACCATCAATGAATTTAAAATTGTATTAAAAATTGTGCAAAAAAGCAAATATTTGTATTTATGTGCATTATTTATTTCCATTATTTGGTTACTCGGTTTTTTTTTTTGTTGCGCTTTTGTGTACTTGTTCATTTAGGTAAAATGATTGGTTTACGCTTTGTTAAATATTTTATTCACTTGCGCCCACATTATGTTGGTTGAAATAACGCAAAAGTAAATGCAAATATAAATTGTATAATTTTAATTTATGTAAATACTCGCTTATTGTATAAATGCCTTAATTGCTCAAAAAGCGCGATTAAAATGTTAAAATATTTATAAAATCATGCGCTTAACTCAATTATAAAATTGTCAGCCATGCTGTTGTGGTAATTCTTTCATATCTGTGTAATCACATAAATCGCATAAAATTGCTCAAAGAGAACTTTGTTTGTGCTCAAAACTTTCAACATTTATGACAATACAAATTTCGAATAATATTGATATAAGGATAGGTGGTAATATTTGAGAAATACTGTTTCCTCTTTCAGTCGAGTAAACACCTCTAAAAATAGCTATGTATATATATTTTTAGAAATTCGATATCCTTATGTAAAACCAATTGCAAAGTGATATGCAAAACTTTAAAATAATAATAAAAAAAAATATATAAAACAAACATGCCAACTTGTAGATATTTTCAGACATGCATCAGCTAAAGATAAAGAGTTTTCGCATGGGAATGAAACGCGCGGAAGTGGAAAATCCATTTATCATTTGTTGTGTGTCCACAGTGTGTGTTGGTGTGTGTGACAGGCGAAAGGCAGTCGATAATATTTGCAAACCCGAAAAAAACTAGCGCGTAACAAATATGCAAGTAGTCAGTTGTGAAAAGGGACAGAAGACGCGATATTATTCCAGTGTCAAGGCGAAAGATGAATGTGAATAGCCCAGCAGGAGTGGGAGGCATGAAAAGTGCCGTACTTTCCACATCTCGCTATATATTTAATGTATTTAAAATGTGAAATATTGAATCAATAGACTAAATCTTCGATCATTTCTGAAGAAGACTGATAGATTAAACGAACTTCACGGCACACACGAGAGCCCAGTAGTAATGGAAGGCATGAAAAGCGTATAACTTTCTACATGATGAGTAACAATATAATCTTGTTAAATTGTATATATTTCAAATGTAAAGATTGTATCGAGAAAAAAATCCTACGCACTTTTCATTGCATGTATTTAAAATGTGAAATATTGAATCAATAGAATAAATCTTCGATCATTTCTGAAGAAGATAGATTAAATAGATAGATAGATTAAACGAACTTCAGTTCGATTTCACAGGACACACGAGAGATGACTGCCAATAGCTCAGTAGTAATGGAAGGCACCAAAATTGCATGACTTTCTACATGATGAGTAACAATATAATCTTGTTAAATTGTATATATTTCAAATATAAAGATTGTATCCACTGAACTGATTGTTAGATAAAACGAGCCTCTGTTCTATTTCACATCACACTTAAGTCCAGTATTCTACACAAGACATGTTACATTCTTCTCAAATTGTATATATTTAAAATATGAATGATGGGATCCATAGAAAAATCCTAAGCACTTTTCTAAAAAAGATTGTTAGATAAATTGTTGAATGAAACTTTTTAGCGAACTTCAGTTCGATTTTGCTTCACATTGAAGGCAATACTCCCACCTATATATGAGACGCTCTATTCACATGTGTTTGACATAATTTCCCGCTGTGACCTTACTTTGCACACAGACACACAAAGACTTGTGTGTTAACGTATGTTTAAGGATGTATTTTGTGGATGCTTCGTTGCCCGCATTGTTTGCATTGACTGCCGATGACTGTGATCATTTGTGTGCTCATGTGTGCGTGAAACCCTGCCAAGATACGACACACCGTACGACACACAACAATGACATGAGAATGGAGCTATTTTGTAGATGGAGGAGTCACAAGTATATACTATACCATACATATGTATGTATATGCTATAGCTGGCAAATTATTGTATCCCATGTCTATGTCGATGAGAATGATGGCAACCGAAACAGTAAGACCAACAACTTTAGGCCTAGGCATATTTGAATATTCATGTGAATATTCAGCTTGCCTGAATGATTGCGGAATTTGCAGAGACGGAGACTGAAACCCAGAGCTGAGGGCTTTGCAATGATGCGAGTAAAGCCGGTTTAAATTGCATTTAATTGGGTATCGAATGGATGTGTAGCAAGTGTGTAAATTCGAGCAATTAACAGGCAATTGACAGGTGAGAAGTTTGTGTATCCCATAAGATAGAATAATAGCTTGTCAAACTCTACCATCTTTTCGTTCTATATTCATAGTGTGAACATTGTCATCATTTCTTTCGTTATACTTGCCTCCAGCGATGCAAAACAACTCTGAGAACAGCCTTAAAGTACTCAGCATAATGGTAACTGCATATGACCCAGGGAAGAAGCTTATAATGTTGTGCGAAGCTGTCTGTTTGGCGAGCAAACATTGTGGTTGTCTGCTGCAATATTAATAAGTCAGCTGCAAAACCATGCGACGGTTAATTAATTAAAAAACTAGCTCTCCTTAAGGGGCATGACGCTGTGCCATTAAATGAAAGCCAAACATTAAATGATGAACCCTTTTCTCACTAGCATTTTTCTCTACTTATCTCCATTAACTTGTTCAACTGTTTAGCTGCTTCTCGCGCATGTCTGCCAACTTGGTTCCTTTAGTTTTGCTTGGATTGATGGACACATAGCAAAGGATAAGCGCAGCTCAGTCTGTGGAGCACCAAGCACCAAGTGCTTGAAATCTGCACTCCTGACAAGTCCAACTGACAGCTGTCCTATTTAGCCTCAACTTATGCGGTCGACAAACTTTTGTTAAAGTGTTATAAACCATTTTACCGCAAGTCAGTTTATAGCTTGATGGGGCGCATACTTCTTAACTTGCATTAAGCAGACTAATTAGAATTAGATTTCCTTAAATATACACCATTTTATTATCCAGGAAGAGAGTAAAAAGAGGCAATCAAGGCAGATTCATATGTATATAGTTATATTTATATATTCCTCATCAATATCAACTGAGTATAATAAAATGACTTATTAAAATCAGCACCTAATTGGTCATCATCGACTGATTTGAAATGTTAATCAGAAAATTTATAAATATTAAAACAAATAAAAGATAAGTATTGAACTTAAATCATCATACTTTTTACAAATTTCAAGCCTTTATTTGTTTCCAGTTCAGATTTTCATTAATGCTTCAAATAGATTTACGAGCTGACAAAACATGTTATGATTTTATTTCAATAAAATTCAAATTCAATAGAGGAAAAAGCAATTCTGCTGGTTGTTCCTGATTCATCTTGAGGTTGCTTCAAAGTTTGTTCAACTTTAGACTCCTGTTGTTATTGCTGTTAATCAAAATGTTGGAGAGTCACAAGCAGAAACTTGTGACTGACGTTACCTGATTTAACGATTATAATATTTGTATCTTAAGTATTATTTTCTTTAACTCCAATAACTATAAAGATTCACTATTACTAATTTTTATATAAGTAACAACTTGTTCAAATCTTATGATTACTTCAGCTATAGCATCTCTGACTCCTTAATTTCAATAAGTTCTTAATATTACGTTTTAGCACTTAAGTGTAAGGCAGGCAAACAAAACTGTGTTCCGTGTGAATAAGTTAATTAATAAATTATTACATGTGTTACATAAAATTTACAAGCAGCAAAACCAAATATCATAACATATCTTGGCTTTGTATACACATGTGCTAAGTGTTAACAGCTGCAAAATATAAAAATAAAATATAATGACGTAGTTAAACAAATTGGAGTCTGAACTTAAATCTCGGAGTCTCTTGGGCGAATCATCATTTTGACGGAGCTTAAAGATTTGTAGCCCTTCCAGTTGTACCACCAGATGCTTTCCATATTTTCCACTTGCGAATCAAAGTATTTGCCAAAAAGATTACTGTGAATAACAAATCAAAGTTATATTCCATTCTTTCAATGACTAATGTGTTACCTTTACCTATTGGCATACAAATTGAACCAACCGCCACTTGAATAGTATTTCGCACAATTTCCATATGACCAATTATCGTTATCCCAGTCGAAGGTTGTAAATTTATCTCGAAGATTATATCGCAACGCATCTCCAGCATTACCCGAATAGGATCCCAGAGAATTCAGTCTATATTCATCTTCATCGCTGTCTATGATAAAATTATCATAGTGAGCATAGCGAACGTGATTATGGAAATCCATAAGCTCAATACGCAACTCAAAGCGCTCCGATGTTGTCATCTGATGCAATGCCTCCAATCCAATGAAGAACTCTCCCTGCAGCTTACCAAAACCATTGCGATAGTCAGACCAGTTCCTATAAAAATTTTCACTGCCATTGAATCGTGTTTGCACCACTGTCCAACCACCTTCATCGCATAGCACTTCAAGTCTGCCCACATTGGGAACCTTTACCTTATGAATTGATTTCTTATAGAGAGAAGACAATTTGTTGGCAACTCTTGTATAATCAATTCCATCGTCTGATTAGCATGAGCCTCGTCCGCTGAAAACTGAAGTAATTCATCAGATTGTTCGTTGTTTTCGGGACATGTCTTTTGCTCCAGCTCCTTAATGAGATCATCCTTTTGTTGGATCGCCTCATTGAACAAATTTTCATTAGTCTTAAGAGCCGCTAACTGATTCTCCAATTCGAAAATCTGCTCATCCTTAGAGTTGACAAGATTTTCACAGTTGTCAAGTTTAGTCTTTGTTTCCGCAATGTTCTCCAGAAACAATAACATTTTGAAACAATAACCATCGCATTGATTACTCACTTTAACAATTTTCTATAATATAATATTATAAATGAATTTTAGTTTAAATCGTTTAATCTCCTACGATTTTGCAATGCTCACTCACATAATTTATATTATTGGAATTGCTTTTTTGCTGCCACAAACCCGAAAAGCAACAACAACTTGAAAATCATCACGTATTTAATTCTCATTTTCGTCTCGTTCTCGACTGCGTTTGAAAGTAAACTAAAGCTGAGTCTCAAATGCCAGCTGCATATAACGAAATAAATGGACTCTCTTATCGCAAACTGTTTACATTATGTAGTTCTTTTTGTTGAGCTCGTATTTGATTCTGTAAAAGTAATTGAACCCAGTCTTAAAACATCCGGCAGCAGCAAAGATCGAGGAAGAAGCCGATTCGAAATTCCAAGTAATTCAGAAACAGATAACGAAAATTGTATTTTCTACAAGTGATAAACCCCTTTAAAGTGGAACAAAGTAGGTATTAACATATGTTTGTAACTATTCGAATACTCAAAGCATATTTACATTAGTTTAAGTATCTAAGTTATCCATGTTAAGAGTCTAGAGACTGTAATAGTAAAGTTCTAGTGGATTTAAAAATTGTTTCATATAACTAATAATAATAGTAATCATGCTATGTAGATTTATGTCATATTTTGAATACTCTACGCATAGCATCACATGCTTGCTACACGCAGGTCAGTTTTTTTTAGATTTATTTATAGAATGACGCAGTTGAATTCTTATCGCTAAACGCTATGCCTAGGTCAGTTTCTTGCCAGCATTGACAATATACATATGTACATATACATATATGAATGGAAAAATCTAACAGTTGTATGAATAAATGCACAATACCTATTTAAAAATATTTTCATTTAATGTTTACAACTGCTTCCCATTTGGTAGAAAAGTATAAGCATATAACTCATGGCCAACAGGAAATGTATGTAATGCATATCTGGTATTTTTTGAGTCTCTGGTATATTTTTACTATCGTATTATATGTAAATATAGCAAATATACATTTTGGTATATTTAAGAATTTTCGTGGTATTTCATTTGATATTTATTTTCTGTGAAGTTTCATCTGGCGGCCGTTAATATTGAGTGAGAATAATCGGGAGTTTTCGATTCAATTTGAATTGATTAAAGCTTTTGAATCTTATCAATTTCTTGTTCACTTGACTCTCAATTCGGGTTCTATTCAAAATTTCGAAGAGAGAGAAGAGTGCAAGTAAATTTGGTCGTTGCTTTGCATTTTGAAAATTCTCTATGCTCGCTTCAAAGCAATCTATATTTAGATTACCCTTTTCATTATCTGTGGCCTCAAGCTTTTTACTCAAATTGTATTAGATTCAAAGCTGAAGACTGTGGCAAGTATTTCAAAAATATTTTAAATTAGAGAAGTCAAAATGGTTATAAATCAGATATGTAATGCAATTTCTTTTATTTTCTTTGGTTAAATGCACAAAATAAAGCTGAGTTACAAACTAATTCGCACTATATAGTTCAAAACACTTTTAAGATCAAAAGCTGTCGATGATTTTTTTTAGTGGAATTACGTAAATTATCTCTTTTAGATTACAAAAAGCGCAAACTCCTCGTTTTAACAAAATCATTGGTTAAGGGTGTATGGATGAATAAAAAGTGTATGTCAACATATTAATTTTTCGCAACAACTTACAACGGTACAGTAGTAATATTAAAAACGAACTAACGTTGTTGTTTCACAACAAACATTATCTACAATTTATTAGCAGTGCGTCACACAGCTCGGATTTTCTTTGGTTATGTTTGTCATAGTATTGCATATGAGTATACTAATTTCGTTCCTTTTTTTCTGGGCGCATTGCAATTTTTACAGCTTTCCAGGTCTTATTGTCCTTCCACCATATGCCATGCTCATCCATCACTTCAGAGTGTAAATATTTGCCAAAGAGATTCCTGTGAAAAGCAATGAGAATTATAATCTATTGTTTCGTAAATTTCAGTTCATAACTTACATAGTGGCCACCTTATCGAACCATCCGGCACTTGAATAATGCACAGCACAATTTCCCTCGACCCATTTATCGTTATCCGAATCAAAAGTTGTGAATTTCTGTCCAATATTAGACTCAAAGGCATTTTCAAGATTGCCATGATGGCCTCCTATAGACTTCAAGCTATATTTCTCCTGTTCACTGCCTATAATAAAATTGCTATAATCCGCATGGTAAACATAATCGTCGAAGCTCGTAAGCTCGATGCGTATGTCATAGCCTTGAGATGATGTCATCTGATGCAATACCTCCAAACCTATAAAGAACTCGTCCTCTAGGTAACCAAATCCACTGCGATATTCGTACCACTTTCTATAAAAATTTTCACTACCGTTGAATCGATTGAGAATCACTATCCAACCAAATTCATCACATAATACCATATGATTGCCCACATTGGGCACCCATATCTCATAAATGTAAGTTGATTCTGCATATTTAAGGCAATTCAAAGGTAAGTCTTGAATTTGCAAATCGTCCGTCTTATTTAGAGTAGAATCCTTGAAAGCCTCAATAGGGTCATTCCCATAGTCCTCAAATAAATCATCTTCTATCTGACTAGCATTGGAAAGCCAATTCAAAGTGTTGTAATTTAAGTCTTGTAGATTGAAATCATCAGTTGTCTTATTAATTTGGGCTTCAAACAATGAAACACCTGATTCTTCGATGTTGGAACAAATTCTATTTTGTTTGATCTTCACATTATGTCTTTCAAGATCAGCCAGTTTCTTCTTCAATTCTAAAATCTGTTCATTTTTGGACTGAATCAGATCTTCATAGTTGTTGAGTTTGAACTTTGTTTCCTCTATGGTCGGCAGTAAATTCTTCAGAGTATTGAAACAATAAGCATCGCATCGATCATTTGAGGCATCTTCCTGCAGTTAAAAGTACTTATTTAATTTTAGTGTATTGAATCTTTTGGATTTTCACAAATCTCACATAAACGCTTGAATTGGATCTGTTCTGTGCTGTTACACACCCAAAGAGTAGCAAAAATGTTAGAATAATAACGTAATTAATTCGCATTTTGAAATTTTCCGTCGTGTGTTCGAAAGCAGACTGAAGCTAAGATTTATATGCCAGCATCATTTAACGCATAAAATGGACTGTTCTTATCACAAATTCAACTCTCTCGAAAAACACGAATTTGGTAGGGTGATAATTTTTCATTTAATTTAGTGCCATTTAAGAAGGCGAATGACGTAAGCCACAATAGAAAAATAGACATACTACATATTTACATACATACTTATATGGAAATAGCTTATTCTCTCTCTTAGTTATTTCTCAGCTATTCCAGCAACCAAAATATAAGTACATTTATTTTTAAAATGACTGTAGTTATAGACGTTCTTATTATAAATGTATCTCAGTAGAAATGAGTGAAATACACTGTATAAAAAATAAGTTACGAATGATGGCAATACAAAAATCGTAAAAAGTTAATTTTATTTTAAATTAATAATATTTCAATGGCGGATAAGTCCCATTGAACAGTGTTTAAAATAAAAATTTGGACTCTTACTTAATTGTTAAATGCCAAAAACACAATTTAGTTTTGAGAGGTGATCCTTGTCTTTAAATTGTTTTGTTATAGTTTAATATTCTCTACATTTTTGGTGATCATCTTACGGTCAACGAACTCGTGATAAGACTTTATTTTTAGATGCATCGGAGAACAAGAAAATAAACCCGGCTTTAGGATTTAAAAATAACAGAAATACAAATACATATGTATGTATGTACATAACTGCACAGACAACCGACAATTATCAAAACATTTTGGCTTGACTGGCTGCCTTTCTTTCAACAAGTGGTAAAAATAGTGTTGTTTTGTAATTTAGTATCGTGCTTGAATTAATATCAAACAGAATTAATTAATTAAACAAATGAATACATTTTTTTTATTTACGACTGAGAGATAAAGAAAATATAAAATAATGAATACTTATGTAATTGCGCTAATCGATTGTCAAAGTAAACTTTCCTTGATCGTCTCTATCGCACTTATTCATTATTATAATATATGCATGTTTGTACATGCATAAGTACATAGTTCAATGTATAGGTTTTCGTTATGATGATATTGACACTGTTGTTTCTCGTATGTAACTTACAAGTGCATGTTTTGTCTATTTGATGAGAAATAATACTCCTGGCAAAACTGAAAATAAAATTGCACATATGTTTTTCGTAGAGAATCAATATATTTAGTCAGAATATCGATGTAATATCGATATACTAATGGCACGATTGATCGACAGCGGATGGGATATCGATGACATGAAGACCGCGTCGCCTAGAAACAACGAAAGTGAACAAATGTGCATTGAGCACTAACAATGTAGAATTGAAATAAATGACACAAGGCTTTTTCTGTTCATAATCATAAGTTGAAAATAAACTAAAGATAAGGCACTCGAAATATAGCCCGACTTTTTAGTGTCAGTCCTTATTCGTTTTAATAGTTTTCTTTTATAAAGCAGTATGAAAATCTACCTTTGTAATCTGTTCAAAAGGAGAAAATATATTATTGAATCTGATTAAAAGACTGTACTGCAATGTATGTGAATATAACCTAATTTGGATTATTATAAAGGATAGTATATGACTTAGCCAAATTCTTCAAAACTTCATTGTTATTTTTGGTTAATATATCTTGAAATACATTATTTATATTATCTTAGATTCATCTCAAACTGAAGATTTTATGGTGATGTTGTGCCAATGAGGAAAATGTGTGAATGAGAATTTGACTTAATTTTCTGACTGTCTTGGGCGGATCATCATTTTCACAGAGCTTAACGATTTGTAGCCCTTCCAGTTGTACCACCAAATTCCCTCCACACTATAGGCTTGCGAGTCTAAGTATTTGCCAAAGAGATTACTGTGGAAAACATTAAAAATAAATTTCCATTCTTTTGTTGATTATGCTGTTAATTTACCTATTGGCATACAAGTTGAACCATCCGCCACTTGCATAATAGTTGGCACAATTACCATTCCAGCCATCGTTATCCCAATCGAATGTTGTAAATTTATCATTTAGGTTGTATCGCAAAGCATCTCCAGCATTACCCGAATAGGATCCCAGCGACTTCAGATTGTACTCTTCCTCTTCGCTGCCTATGACAAAATGGTCATAACGAGCATAACGAACATGAGTTGGTAAATGCATAAGCTCAATATATAACTCATACGGCTCCGATGTTGTCATCTGATGCAATGCCTCCAATCCAATAAAGAACTCTCCCTGCAGCTTACCAAAACCATTGCGATAATCAGTCCAGTTCCTATAAAAATTTTCACTACCATTGAATCGTCTCTGAACCACTGTCCAACCACCTTCATCGCAGAGCACCTTAAGTCTGCCAACATTGGGTACTTCTACATCATTAATACCAGTTGAATTCTCATAGATAAGACAATTTGTTGGCAACTCTTGTATAATCAATTCATTTGTCTGATTAGCACTATCCTCATTTGCTGGGACCTGAAGTAATGCAGCTGATTTTTCGACATTGTTTTCTGGACAGGTCTTTTGCTCCAGCTCCTGAATCAGATCATCCTTCTGTTGGATCGTCTCATTGCACAAATTCTCATTAGTCTTAAGAGCCGCTAACTGATTCTGCAATTCGAAAATCTGCTCATCCTTAGAGTTGACAAGATTTTCATAGTTGTCAAGTTTAGTCTTTGTTTCCGCAATGTTCTCCAGAATAGGCTTCAGCATTTTGAAACAATAACCATCGCATTGATTACTCGCTTCAACAATTTTCTATAATATTATAAATGAATTTTGGTTAAAATCGTTTAATCTCCTACGATTTCGCAATGCTCACTCACATAATTTATATTATTAGAATTGCTTTTTGCCGTCACAAACCCGAAAAGCAACAACAACTTTAAAATCATCACGTATTTAATTCGCATTTTCGTCTCGTTCTCGACTGCGTTTTAAAGTAAACTAAAGCTGAGTCTCAAATACCAGCTGCTTATAACGAATGAAATGGACTCTCTTATCGCAAACTGTTTACATTATGTTGCTACGATTTTGATGCATCAGCGGAATTTAGCTTCGATCGCTCGTATTTGAATCAATACACGAACGTGATATTCTCTCAATCTGGCCACAGAAAAACTCGGGGAAGAACCCGATTCTAAATTTCGCTAATGTGAACAAAGGCAAATGAATATGCAGTCCCTATGTAATCTTCTTCTTCTTTTTATACCCATTTGTTAGAAAAAAGAGCGGGTATAAATGTTGATTCACGTAAAGTATATTTAAAATATAATAAATTTACTTATTTAGTTAATTCAATATTTTGGAAATCATTTTTCACATCAAACATTTAAGAAAAATTTCTGAAATTGCTAAACAGGGAGTGTTGTAGCATAACTCTCACGATTTATTAAGAATTAAAAAGCAAATCAGCACAAATTATAGTTTAGCATTGTGCCCACTAAATGAAATTGACATTACTTAAGGTAATAGGTACTTGTGACAAACAATGTATGAATTAATGTTGAGTGTCTTCTTGAATATTATTCAAGGAATTTAATGCGCAAAAATTTAAAAAATGTTTACGCAACAAAACGAAATTAAATCTAGCATTATTTTTTACAAAGTTCTTGTTGACAATCCTCATTCAGTATTGAAAACTAAATTCAAAATGTTTTTGATGTTTATGTTTGTTTAAAATGCTCTGCACAAATTACAATAGTTTGCTCATCCTCAGTCTATTAACATGATTTGGATTTAGGTATTTCTTTTGCATTTACAAGTAATGAGTTGGCTTTGGAAACGCTTGTTTGTCTGCCTGCCTTTGGTCGCGTCTAGACCAATTAATAATATTTCGTGTCAAGTAGAATATTAGACAAAAGCGCCGAAAAGCGCCATGACAATAAACAAATGCGCTGGCATTTGGTTTATGTTTAAACAGAAAAAAGTAAGCAACAAAAAACGAGAGGGAAAAGAAGCGCAAACAAAAGGGAATTCAAAAGTGAAGCAGAGCTTTGTGTGTCTCGGGTTCGGTCTGTGCCCCAAACTGAGATTAATACGCTGATTAAGGCGCAGTCAGTGCTGCGTTTTAATTAGCGGGCCAAAGTAAATTGAGCTGTCAAGTGTGCGAATGAGCCCTTGAGCCGGGCTCAGACATAGCCTTAGCGATTAGTTGATTGAGTAAGTAAGAGCTAGCAAGGTTTCTTTGGTTTGATTTCGTCGGGCGGACAAAGGGGTTCCATTTATTTTTTAGTAGTATTTGCATAGCATTCTGGCAATTACTTAGGAATTGCGTGTACCACATAAAATGTTTGCCATTATTATTTTATTTCGCCTGTCGGTTAAACGCAACTCAATTAGTCGCCGTGCACGGCATAGTAGTAAACTTTGTTACTACTGCGATGATGACCATGCCCACTTTGCCTATGTAAAAACCAGAAAACAGGGGCAGATACGCCGTGCCACAATATGCAAACATTACACGAAACGTTTTTGTGAGGGGGAGGGCTTAAATGAATTTATCACGTGCCGAAATAAAGCGTCAGGTTCCGCCTAGGTAGCGTAATTAATTGAATTTGAAAATGGCAGCGCCTAAAAGTTCAGCAAAACCCAGAAATGGCAAACTTCATTTCCAAACTGTTTGAAAAGTTAAAGCTATAAATACCCGAGAGTGCCGCGGCGTCAGTGTGTATGTGCAACACAAAGAGAAGCGCCAGCTCACGTAGCGTATACGTAATATCAACTTACACTTAATGCCACCTACTTATCAGCGCTGCTTCCGAATGCAAAAGCTCTCAACAATCGGTCATTAACTGCTCTTCTGGGGTAATTATGGGCCCCACATAAGCTCCCATGAGCCGTCAAAAGCAACGCATCGAAAACAGAAGAAAACTGTGTGACACTGCCAAACACGAAAGAGAGTGAGAGAGAGAGAGGAAAATGAGAAAAAATAAATTTAATGACCTGCTCAAATAATCCGTCTTGTTTTCCCCCGGCCAAGCGCACATTTGCTCGGTAAGTAGAAAAGTCTACTGCATAATGAATGTCGCAGAAGTGTGTCAACGAGCTAACAGAAAAGTATTGTGAAAGTCAAGAAATCGAATGGAAACGCTTGCCACAAATTTAAATTCTTTAAACAATTGCAAAAATATATGTAGAAAATATAGAAAATATTTTTAATTTCTTTACTTGTTAAATGCAATACAAAACTTGAGTTTATAATTAAATCGGAGTGAAAAGCCTAAATGCTTTTATGCATATTTTATATCTATTTGCGAAGCGAGCAACAGAGGTTGACAACCCTACGCGGCATTCAAATAAAGCTGTTTATAGCTCTATTGTCACGTTTTCTGCTTTCATTTCAAAATTATGACGATTAGAATGTGAGGTGTGCTTGGCTTCGGGTTGGAATATCACAAGCAATTAAAAAGTTACTCCGAGCCGATGCGAAAAGGTGTAGAGAGGAGATGGGTAGCAATAAAATGTAATGCTTAATTTTAGTATGGAACTTTTGTAATTGTTGTGCTAGCAGCTAATTTATGCATTAGCATTAGATGCGAAAAAAGGTTGTGGCATACTTTCAGGCGCCATTTAATTGCATTTCCCATTTCAACATTTTTGTGAATAGATTCGCCTCGACTCACCTGACATAAAACGGTCGACGGAGGTGACAGAGAGATGTTGAAGATGATGAACGGGTCGACACGACGCAACTTTTTCGTAAGCCTCTTCAATTTTAATGAGTTGAAGTTGTTGCCGCATTTTGAGGGGTCGAGTGCCAACCGCCGACCGTCGACGGTCGACCGACTATGTCAGAGTTTTCAAAGCCAAGACCACAAATTGGCTTGTCTGCCAACTGTTTGGCCTTTATATTTGTTGCTGGCGGTGTGAAAGAGGCCAAGCGGCAAACAAAGAGTGAGAGGGTTAATTAAATGGGTGTGTGTTGTGGAAATTCTCTCTCTCCCTCTCTCTCTCTCTCTTCTCTCCAATATCGGGCTACTCATTGCACAACTGTGAATAGAATTGTTCCCAATGCGCAATGAGTTTTGATTTCATCCGTAGTATGCCATAAAAGTTTTGCAGTTCAATGTTTGAGCTAGTAGAAGCAAAAATTTTGAAATGTGTTTGACTCCGTTTGCGTAATTCAATTGGTTTGCTTTGGCCATTAAGCATTTCCCTGTGTTTGCCATTCAACTATTTATTTTCAATTTATATTTTGCAGCATTCAGTTGCAAAACGAACGTTGAACGTTCGAAATCCATCTCACTCTACCCACTGCAGGGGTGCCACCGCAGGCTCAGTGCTAAAATCGCTTAGGTAAGTGCATTTTATAGTTTTTATACCCGCTACCCTTAGTGTAGAAGGGTATAACAACTTTGTGCCACCAGATAATTTATGTATTAGGCAAAAGTAGACAACTTCGGCACTATAGTTATGACAATCTTACATTGTTCTCTCTTTTAAATTAATTGGTATATCGATAACCAAATATTGCATTTGGTATATTTTAATACGGTAGTGGGTATCTTACACTGATTTTTGGTACATAATTATAGTTTTTATGATTCCTCACAATCTCTTTCCAATCGGTCAGAAATTTTAGAAGTTATATAAGAAATACATTTATATGACCAAACACGCTTACTTAACAGGTCTTAGTTGCTTTGGCTGTCAGTCTGGTATATTTTGCATTCTTTGGTATATTTTAAATGTGGTATTACTATATCAATATATTTCTGCTTTCATTGAAAATAGGTAGCGGATATCTCACAGTTGAGCACACTCGACTGTAGTTTTCTCACTTGCTTATATCCATTAAATTGTCGATATACTGGGTATGCTGAGCCTCCAGTAAAGTAGCTTGAATATAAAGCAAGCTTTTAATGTTTGTTTATAAATTATTATTTATTTAAAGATAAAGAGTTAAACTCAAAGTTGAAAATTAATGTTTTTTTTGTGGTATCTTTTAGTCACTCAATTGTGTGCCCAGCGAATAGTGTGTGTATGTTTTTTTTTTTTGACTGTTTAATAAAGTTAATGAGTTTTCGCATTCAACAACAAAGTAGCGCCCAGAGCGTAGCTAAATAAAATGTCAGAAGCTTTTGCTGTTCGGATTTTCATTTTGTTTTCCATATGCAAAAATATTTACCCTTTATCTAAGCTGAGAATTTACCAATGCCAAAGGCAAAAGCAAACTAAAGACTGTACATTGCAGTCAGTGTAGAGCACATTCCTGCTGGCTGACTGACTGACTGACTGACAAGCAAATTATTTCAAATTCTAATGATGTTTGTAGTCCACAAACAACAAATAAATTGTGATCCCATGCCCTTGCTTCAAAGTCGAAGGACCCATGAAATATTTATTGTTGCAACAATACAACTCTGTACGGCAGCTGCAGACATTTTATCAATTTTAACATTACACTAGTATATGTATCGTATTTGACTTTGATTTCTCTGGCCATTGTCCAACAATATTCGACATTCGACATTTTCCCTTCTCCTCGCCTCCTCGACCAATTGCTACTCAAGTTGGCACTTCAAATGTGTCTGGCACAGCCTGAGGCCTTGGCGCAAAGTATAAAATTTATTGAGATGGTCTAAAAGAAATCGACAAGTCTGTTGGCCTAGTTAGCCAGCTTCTGCGACTGATGTGTCAAGTCTGAACGCTGATTAAAGTGCCAAACATCTTTAAATTGTAACTCTGGTCATCTGTTGTAAATTTTAACATTGTTTTCTACTAGTTCTGCATCTCATTTCCGTCTTGAGCTTGTCACCTCTGCTCTGGCTTCTTATGTATTCAATTAGAATCGCAGTCTCTTTCTCTCGCACTTTTGCTTCAATCAATTTCCATTTGCCGACAGCTGGCGACGAGGCGAAAGGAGTCTGGAGGATACAAGAAAAGGCGGCTGGTTGGGTGGAAGGAAACTCATTATGCTGTCACCTTAATTATTATTTTGGCATTTCAAGTTACATTTAATTATGCAAAATATTTTCCTTTGCTCATTTGAGCGGAGGAGACAACGAAGGGGGGCGGTCGGGTGGTAAAGAGGCGTGACAGAAGCCGTGTTGTGGATATCTTAAAAGGATCCTTTTGTGTACCTATGCCGCTGTGATTTGAGCTTAGCTGCCTTTTTCTTCTGTGTGTGTGTGTAAGTTTGCTTATTGTCTCCTGCTTAGTTGCCAGGACACGACCCAGAGCATTTCCTTCCCTTCTTACCCCGCCTTATGTTACGTGGCTGTAAGTCGTTCTATAGTTTTGCAGTTTTGTGACTTGCCCAACTTAGTTACAAGGGACACAACAATCTGAAACAAGTCAACTAACTAGAGAACTGGCTAACAACTGCCGGCAAATTCTTTCTATTTACTTTGTTTGCCATTGTTGTTATTTTTGCCACTGTTATTGTTGTTGTTTGGTGTCGGTGTTTACTTAGCGGCTTCTTTTGTGCTGCTTGTTTTAGTTGATTTTGTAACAGAAATCGGCAACATTTTTGCAGCCATTGCCTTTTGCTCTGCTATTTGGCATTCGTGTGTTTGTTTTGACCAGAAACTCGCCCCCATTTCCACCAACTGAGCCAGCAAGAACAACAATCCATTCCCTCGCCCCTCACTTCGTCGCCTGTTAAATTCTAGCAACCCAATCCAACGCAATCCAACCCTAACTAACCAGCGAGGCGTTGCTTTAATTGAGTTCACAATAAACTTTGTAGCTGGTTTTCGCTTTTGCTCTGCACGATTAAATAAACATTTACACTCGATTTAAATGGACATACACACACACACACACATAGCCAACCATTGTGTGTAACTATTTCGAAATTTGCTGTTTAAACAACCGCTCCATTTATGTAACGCAGTACTCCATTTGTTTGCGGGTAACTTGATATTGAAATGGTTTACTAACTGCAAACTTTAGCTATTTGCTTTTATTGCTAATGCTAATATTGTTGTGGGCAGAACAGGTTCTTCTAACAGTTTATACTTCAGCTTAAGTGGAGCGACTTCAGAAGAATTCAAAAGCCTTGAGCCTGAGTGTCTTACCAGCATCCGGATCCTTACTTTATTTTTAGCGCAAATGTCACGTTTTGAAGTCCTTTTTCTTTAAGAAAAGTATTCTTCTAAAAGTTTAAATCCTTTTTGGCTTCAAATACCGTTAGAAAAGTTGACGACCGCATTGAAATTAACAATAGATTGATATATTTATTAAGAAAACTATAAGTTTTTACTAGCTTAATTACAAATTGTATTATTCTTTTGGCCTAAGCTCTTTTTTTTGGTATCGCTTACTTTAAATTAATTAAAACAGCCTATCCTAATACTTTTCTATAGCTGAGAATCATTTCTAAGATATTCAGTTTATTGAGTTTTTATTTTCCCATTACATTCCCACTTCACTAACATTCAAACAATTACGAAACCAGCCAACGGTTTGCATGCTTTCATTTCTTTAACTAAACCTAATCTTTACCATTGATTTCATTGCTTGATTAAGTGGACGCTTATCCGCATTAACTCAATTGCAGTCGACCACTTTCAAAGGCCAAGTTAATCGTTTCTCAACCTTTGTTTTTGCTTATCATCAATTCCCACTCTCGCTCCCAAGTTTCTCATCAACTTCCTGCTTAAGTTAAAGATCAAAGCAAAACTTAAATTGCCTGACCGTAAGCATCGCTTCGCATCGCATCGCATCGCATCTCATCTGATTTGTTGTTTGGCAAATTAACAGCATACATCATTGAACTGTAAGCTGGCAAACAAAATAGGGAAGGAAGGAAGGATAGCAAACGCCAACATTTCTTTATATATATTTTTTTGGCAATGTTTCTAGTTTCTATTTCACTGAAACTTCCGACAGCTTAGCGTGTAAGATATTTATATTACCAAGACTACAAAATACTCTAGGAAACAGAGCACTAGTTAAGTAATTTAAAGTAAGGGTCAAGAACTTCGCCTAGATTGATATCATTTAAAGAAAATCAAATATGTGTTCCTCTTTGCTGCATGCCTGCGTTTTGGCATGTGAAAATATGTGGAAAAACTAAGAAAAATGTTAACAATATTTGACAGTTCAAGCGGAAATATCACTTTGGACGTCGAACAACAGAAATCTCTTTCGAGAAACGAGAAACGAGTTTGTTGTCCCTGACTGGCAGACAGAATGGTCGACTGCTTGTCGGAGTGAAGTCAGCTTCTGTCGAAAGTGGCTCGAAAAAGGCGGAAAGAATGTGTCAATAATGACTAATGGCCAGGCCGGAAAGACGAAAGTGTGCGTTTGTTGTCCAAGGCCCATCCGTTTATTGTTTGGGGGCATTTTTGTAGCTGGTCGGCTTATGCGTATCGCCATTTATATTTATTTTTGCATATCTTCAGCTTCGCTTTCGCATTCGTTTTTTTTTTTTGCTACTCATGATGTTGAAATGATTGAGGCCTACTCTTTTTTATTTCCTTCTTCGCATTCTGTTTTTATTTTTTTATGGATGAGTCCCAGTTGGTTTTCGCTTTTAATTTCAAATTCTGGGGAAACTTTTTAGCCAGCCTTTGTGCTTTCAGGGGATTTTAAATGAGGTAGGCAAATGGAAACATTAAGAAAAAGTTTTGGCTTATTTAACACACACACACACATACACTCAAGCACACTCGACACTCTCGCCGAGAATGGGGAATGGGCAGGAAATTGTAGAACTTTTAATTAATTTAAGGTTGCTTAATTCATTTACAACCAAAATGCGACAAACTGTTAGCGAAAGATGCTTTATACAGGCATTTTAAAAATCCTTTCAACGCGATTTAAATCGCTTTTCAATCTCCATTAAGAGTAAATAGTTAACATTTCTCTGAACTCCAGATCAATAAGTAATTTATAACAAACAAATACGCCTCGTTACAGTGAAAAAATATATAAAAAGACCGAAAATAAATGAACCTGGCCCATAAAGAAAGAAACCACCGAAATGTGTCAGGAAACCCAAGCTCATTACAGCTGACAGAATAGCGAGTATACGACTCGGTGTCTGTGTATATATTTGTTATCCAAAAAAGGCTCCATTCTCTCATTGAAAACACGTGCCACATTTCCCGTTTTGCAGCCGCAGTTCCAACGAAATGACAAATCTTTGTGGATGCCGTCGTAGTCGGGGCACAATTATGGTCAGCAAATAAAATGCTCATCAGCTGGCATAAAAGGCTCTCAGGCCAAGGAGAGAGCTGCTGCTGCTGTTGCTGCAGGAGTTGCTGCTACATCTGGAGACCAGTATAAATAACTATGCCACACAAACAATGGCCCAGCACAAAAAGCAAAACAAACTCAAATTACACAGAAGAGGAGTAGGAAGAGGTAGAGGGGGAGTGGAAGCATTGGGAAAATTGTTGCGGCCAAGGGCGACTCCTCAATGCGGCCTGCAATTTTTTTGTATCATTGTTACGTATACGCCTAGGTGTGCGACTACAAACTACACATTGAATGTGTTTGGGTGTATGTATGTTTGTATGTGTCTGTGTGCTCTATGTAATTAATGTTTTCCTGTTGCCCAACCCTGGTTCTGCCGGGCTTTCCTTCTCATCCTGCTGGTGCTCCCGGTCCTGCTTCAGCTTCGACTTGCTAGCTGCTTGGACCACTTCCAAAGTGTGTGAGCGTAAAGTTTGCGCAAACAGGAAATTGTTATTGCTTTGTCGCCTTAAAAAAAAAACACAATATTGCGTACAACTGAAATATAGGGTGACTTAAACATACCTTGGAATTTTATAATAAAACAAATTTTATACAATTTTTTTTTAGCTGATTTGTAACTAATCACTGTATAAATAAGAATATAGTAAATACATATATCCAAATTGTTTGCTAAAGTTAATTCAGATAAATTGTAAGATATATTACTACATACATACATTAAAAATAATTAACAATGTTTAATTACTGAATTATTATTGAATAATTTGTCTTTTAATAATGGTCAAGTAAATAGTACAGTAAACTCGAAAACAATGCCTGAAATAAATTTAATTTCTTTATTTTATTATGATATGGATTGGATGGACCTAAATGTTTATCTTATAAACAACGGGAAACGTAAAGAAATATTTATATTACTTAAGTCAAAAGTGCTGTCAAAGCTAATTTATTCTCTCTACAAATAAAATTAAAAACAGAGGTTGGGAATATGCAAAATATTTTTCATTTTATTTTTAAAGTCAATTATCTTCTTTTATACTGTAGGTCTTGCACACCCTCTTTTCACTTTTTTCTTTGGGTATCATCTGCGTCTGAAGTGAGTGTCAACATGAGCTTGTGGAATATTAAAGAGCTGACCGAATTTGTAGCCAGTGCCAATGGGTCATTGACTTGCTGATGTGGAGCTGGGCATGAACACAAATGTCTACATATAGATGTTGAAATGTGTGGGTGACTTTGTGTGTGTGAGTGTTGTGCGTGCGTGTGCGTATGTGGGTAATTAAGATGCTATCTCAATGCGTGGAAATTGGAGGCAAAGTCCCAGCGACTTTTGCAAGGCTTTTCGCCACAACAAACAACGGAAAACTTTAAGATTGACGGATTTCTCGGCTCGACTTTAAGCAGACGCAACTTTTGCTTGGTTTCGTTGCCAATTTTTTTCAATCAACACAATTGACGGCCACTTGCTGAACACAACTCGCCAGCGCTGAGCTATGACCGTCACTTGGGTGTGGCTAATTTACGCCCGGCAATTTGTGGAACGCTCTTCACGCACTTCCATGTAATTGATGACCACTGTGCCACAAGTACAAGTACAATGGGGCGTGGGACACTTGGTCATGCCCAGCAGTAAGTAATTTACTTGCAATGGACACCAAGGCTGCGTTTCGACTTCAGTTTTAGGTGCTGCCTAAAAGCCTGACGTGCGCCATTTATATGGACAACATATTTTAAGCATGTTTATGCGATACCAAAACGAAACGAATAACAAAAATGAAAGCTACAGTCAAGTAGGACCGACTTTGAAATACCTGTTACCGTATTATTTTTAAAATATACTGAATTAATATACTGAAAAATACAAATATAAACCGAAGGCTATATTTGGTACATCGATATACTTAACATTTCAAATGGAGTAAAGAATATACCAGATCCTTCCAAGATTATCAGAGATTGATATACTATTATACTTAAAATTCAGTACCAGTGGCAGATTGTCCTAACTATAAGGTGGGAGATGATTCTCTCCGCCTGTTATTTACATTTGCTGGAGACAAAAAGTTATAATACCCTTCTACCCTTTGCGTAACGGGTATAAAAGTAGCAGAGACAATGGGCCAAGCGAAGAGGAAGTCAAAGGGAAACAAACATAACAGTTGGCAGCAGTTTGGGTTTGTTTACGGAAGTTGCTTGATGGTCAAAAGGTTCATTCAACTGGCGCCAGTTTTGGCTGTCAGTTTTTTGATCGATTTAAGCTTGACCCTGTCAGAGGCATCATCTACTACATATACCAGGAATACAGCGAGTATATTGATATTTGCTACCTCTGTCAGCAAGTTATGCAATATTAAATCAACATTGACTGATTTATGCCCAAAATCACAAAACCAACTATCGAGTTGGCTCTCTAATCAGGACTCATTTTCATGTTCTAAACGACTTTTAGTTGTGTGTGGCCCCCCAAAACAACAGTCATCAATCATTTGCCGCTGATGGCGATGATGATGCAGCTCATGTTTGCTTGTTTGTTTGCTAGTTAATCGGTTTACTATTTGAGGGATCCGTTCATTAAGCAGCTTTCCAACTGCACATAGACATCTCGATATCCATTTTTAACGCATTTTAAATATTGCTGTCAAGTGCAGTTGAGTGTAATTGCACTGAATTTATTGCCAGTTTGGAAACAACTTTGCACTTTGATGCAATTTTTGCTGCTGAAGCGGATTACAGGCGAGAAAAAGCACGAACTAAACTACAAAAATTGTGCAGAACAAAAAACAAACGCTCGACTAACCACAGAATTTGCGGCAACAGTGAGAAAACTTTCAATTTGCTCAGCCATGTAGGAGTATCGAAAATGGGGTGGCAATCAGGCAAGCAAAGTGAATGCAAAATAATATATAATAAAGCATAAACCACAATAAGTGCTGCAATGGAGTTCGCAACCGCAAGAACAAGAGCACAAGACAAAGAACAAAAACGATATAAAAAATAGTAATAAAAATCATAGAAAAAGAAACTTTTCAATTTGGCTACCAAAATTTGCGCAATTTCCTCAATGGCGAATTTTTGACGCTGTGCAAACATCAAGCGAGGATTCGCCATGTGACTGCGAAACAAATCGAAAAAATATACACAAAATTGCAAGTGACAATGGGGAAATTATGGATTATGCAAAGTTGTCGAAGCGCTGATGATATTTCGACAGCTCGAAAGAACTCTCAATGGCTTCCAAAGTGTGATACATAATGCATTTGAAATGAGATGCATTTCTCTTATCACAATTAGATCAAAATATATTCTTTTCATGCACTTTCACTGTTTGTATTATTATATGATAATAATATACTCACTCCTTATACAATGAATGCAATTTGTTTGAACAATGTTTAAAATAAATTGCACAAAGTCAGAAGAACTTTTATTCTTGATAGCATTGATACACAAAATATACCTGTAATAGTTTGTCGATTTTTCAATCATATTATCCTTTACTTAGACTAAAGTATACTTTGGTCTGATTAACATTTTAACAGACTTCAAAGAGTTGTATCCTCTAAGCGTATACCACCAAATGCCTCTGGCATTTCTTTGTCCCCATTTATAATATCGGCCATTAAGATTACTAAACAGCAAAATAATATAAAACAACATTTTAGAATATTATCATATGGGTAATTCTCTGGCGAAAATATCGCTTGCGACACTCTCTAAAGAGGAAAAATATATACCAAAACATTTTTCTATTTTCAATAGATTTTAGTTCTTGATTAGCACTTTTATTAGAGTTAAGTATGATTTTGAAAATATTTTTCCAGTTAAGATAATTTTAATAACAACTTCGTACAAAAACAGAAAATTAACGAATTATTATATTTTACTGTAACACAGAAAAAGTTCCTTAAATTAATCGGAGTTTTAGCTATAGTACTCATTCAAAGCTATTAGAATAACGTTTATTTATTTTCAAAATTGTTTCAGTTTATATTTTTTTAATAAATAGTGTCGCATGAGACTTTTCTACTCATTTTACTCACCTATTTGTATCCGAACCGAACCACCAACCGCTTTCATAGTAGTTGGCACAATTACCATGGAGCCAATTATCATTATCACTATCGTAAGTGGAGAATTTATCATAGAGATTATAACTCAAAGCATCGCCAGCATTTCCACTATAGGTGCCTAACGATTTCAGCGCAAATTTCTCCTCTGCGCTGCCAATGAGAAAGTTATCGTATCGCGCGAAATACAGCTGATTCTCAGAGTCAATTAGTTCTATATACAATTCATACGGTCGCGATATTGTCAGATGATGTATATATTCAAGTCCTAAGAAAAACTCGCCATCGAAGTAACCAAAGCCAAAGCGAAATGCATTCCAATCTCTATAGAAGTCCAGGCTGCCATCCAATCGCCTTTGTATCGCAATCCAACCTGGTCCAGCGGCACAAGAATCGCAAACTACACGAAATGCATCTACGCCGGGAACTCTTATCACTTGATTACTCTCTCTGCCTTTATCAGTTAAGCAACTTTTTGGGTTATTCGTATTCGAATTCACTAGATTCTGCAATTGCAACACTGAAAGTTGCAGATTATCAACTTGTGCTTTTAATTGCTTAACTGCAATTGCTGTTTCATCAGTCGAAAGAGCTTTTTCGGTTTGGAACGGTTTCTTTTCTTTGTAATCTGGACGTTGCATCTGCTCTTCTACATTGAAATTTGGCTTTTGCAATAAGCCCAACACATTTGAGTTATCATTTGCTTTGCTGCCAATGTTTAGTGTTTTAATATTCTTATAGGTTGCATTCAATTCGAGTGCACCCAGAATACCCTGAAGATCGATTATATTTATCAGCTTGGATTCAAGTAAATTGTTCAACTAAAAATAAATTATTATATTAAATAATTTTAAGGAATTATTCGATTACACTCACAACTTTATTATCTTCAGTTTCGGTTGATAAACTTAGAGTAAAGCATTTCAGAAACAGAATATATATGAAAAATTTCATCTTTGCAGTCATCTTCTCATGAGTTACATTTATCGCGTTTGAATATCAAAAGGGAACTAAACAGAAGCTGCAAACTGTAAACAATTTTACGGTTCTCCTATCCACTTATCAACGCTGTCTTATCAGATATTCATTCATCTGCTACTGACTAAACAAAAAAAAACAAAGTTGCATCACATGTTCATGAGTCATCATCAGGTATTCTTTTTTGCCGATTTCAATGAGAATAGAATACCCATTTTCTGGCAGTTTGTTGAACATTATATTGGTCAAGTTCAAGGTCGAACCAATAATGAGTGAAACTTATAAAGATAAGTTTTACTTTTATTAAGCAGCCCTAATTGGACCCTACACTACTTTTTATGGGGATGGATTTAAATTTTTAGTTACTTTAAATATTTTGAATGATAAAACTGTGGTAATAAAGTTTCCGCTGCTGAGTAACTGTTATCGAAACATTTTCTGAGCTCACGGGTTTTGTTTTAATCTACATTTAAGTCTTTTGAAGATGAAAGTGTTAAAAACTAATGCATTTTATTATAAAGTTTTACCATAAATATTTAATTTGCTTTTCAATGTGACTATTTAACTTATCTTGTTTTAGCTACATTGCAATTTCCTATTTGTATTTATTTATTCATTAATTCTTTGTTCCATCGCTAACAACACCCAAATTCACTTTCATTTACTATTTACTATTTAAAGTTGTTTAAAAAAAACCCTAACATCTTAAATAGTCAATAAAATAAACAGTTTAGTAAATAAAGAGTGAGCACTTTGTGCAAATTTTCAATAAGCAACGGATGGCAATTTTCCTTTATAGCCAAGACCCGAAAAACACTTTATTCTAATGAAATTTAATTGAACCATTCTGTGGCCCTTGGAGAGCAATTGGCAATTTGCTAGACATTTAATTTTGAATTGAATTTCAGTGTTTATTTAAATTGTTTCACTTTGCAATATGCTCGAGAGTCTTTCACCTGATCGTGCGTCCGCTTTTGCACATTTATATATTTGAATTAATATTGTGTGCAACACACACGGAATTAGAGTATATAGATTTCAATGTTTACGCTGCAAACATATATATATGTACATAACGTATATCGATCGTAAGCCATTTGGCAGCATATCGAGGTGCTAATGTATTTATAAAGCGACTTTGTTGTATTTTTAGTTTTGAAAATAGAAAAAAATGGAAATCTGAAAATCTGAAAATGAAATGAAATCAAATGGGAGGGGCTGGACGTTGCCTTTAATCTGTTCATTTTCAACGCCCGATTTATGAAGTGTGAAGCATTAATTTGATTTCTCTTCCATATACAACATGCGAGTGAGTATGTATATGGGGCGTATACGTAATCGGCCCAGCTATAAATTGGGTCAAAATATGAACAATTTACTACGCTTTGAAGTCGCAGCAGCTCGACTGACCGGAGCAGACATTTTGCCACAGAATTCAACTTTGAAAATGCCCCCCATGGAAATGCCTGATGGTGGAAAAATCGCCACAAGTAAATAAGCAAGGACGAAAGATGAAGCAGCTTTAAAGGAATTTAATTAGCTGAAAATGTGCTACTATGTATAGAGCGCTTGTGTTAGACGAAGATTGTGAATGCTTGTGAAGCGCCTCGAGCAGCTTTCATAATTCAACTGACAGCAGCTGAGTTTTCTGCATCAATATGGCAATAAATTGGCCATATCCTGTGTCCTTCCATGCTCAGAGCTAGTGTCTGTGTTTGTGTTTGTGTTTCATACTGTGTCCGGTCGCTGTCTCGTATCTTGGCGCACGTAGCGACTTTTAAGTGGTTTCTGTGCTTGTGCTTGACCTTAAACTTCAGCAATAGCTTCAGGTTGTGCACGGCAGGGGGATTTGCATCTGCATCAGCCAACTATAGCTATAGCTATAGCTGTTCTGTGTATATATAGTTGCATTTGCAATGAACCTTGCGAGGAGCAAAGCAGCCAGACAAGCCCATTAAAATCCAGAGAGCGCTGAAAAGCTGCTACTACTCGCCGCCCTGGCCACTTTTGACATCCTTGCAAGCAGCAGATGGCTGTTGGTGTCTATATTGGGGAAGATGATGAAGCGGGAGAGAGAGCAAAGCATATGGACAAGTGCATCATCAGAATGCAGGCGGGAGCATCATAATTCCTTTGCTGCCTGCTAATGAAATTCCAAATAATCAATATGCGAGTATGCCTGACCTTCAGACTGAGCCAGAGCATGTGCTAACAAATAGCCAACAACACCCAAGTTCTTCCTCTATCCCCCCTCTTAGTCCCTCTTCCTGCTGCATTGCATTGCAGCTTCTGCTTGTTGATGGCAATATGAAAAACATTTGGCCCTGGCAATCTACACACATCGCACATTGGGGGCAAAGTGAACGAAAGAAAGAACACAAAAACAGCAACAAAACAAAAAAAAAAAGAAAAAAGAAAAAAGAAACTCGCGCGAGAATAACAAACTGCCATAGCAATTGTTGATTTGCTTTTGCTTTTGTTTTTTGCCACACTTTGCAACACTTGGCAAGCACTAGGATTTACGATGTGCTAACCCAGCCAACCAACGAGCCAAGCAGCCAATGGCAAAGTCACAGTCCATCCTCACTCCATTAGATACAAATTGAAGTCTATTTGGATTCCTTTTGATGCTGGCAAAACTCTTTATACGCTATACGTGTAGGTTAAAAGTTCATTAGTATGTTAATATTCAAGAATTTATGAGCTCTTTCTATCTGCATTTAAAGTGAAAAATAAATATTAATAAAAGCTTTTCATATTTGAATCAAAATCAATTCTTATTAAAATAAAATCTGCTTAAACTTTATTTCTTTAACTGTTCTTCTAAAATTTGTGAGTGCATTCAGCATTCTTTATGCGAATTGCCAAAATTCTTGACCACATTTCTTTGCAATTCAACTGTGAAAGACTCTGACAAGATTTCATATTGCACGCTCCACTGTCCAATGTCCCAAGTCCACTGTCCACTGTCCAGTGTCCAGCGGTCATTTGCCAGCAGAGTTGAGTTTTTGTTTAGTTTTCATTATATTCTTCTCTCTTTCTCTCTTTGCTTTTTTTTGTAACTTGTTTTCCACTTGCTAGAGTATGTATTTGTGTGTGTTTCCCCCTTTTTCTTCGCCTTATTTTTTGTTGCTGTGCAAAGTGTTTGGAATTGTCTTTGGGTTGTAGGTTGTTAGCATCTTGTGAATTTCCAAATGGACATTACATCAAGCATGAAAATTGCTCTTCATGTTGACAATTTTTCCTTCTTGCTGTCATTGTTGTTGCTGTTGTTTTTGTTCTTGCCATTTGCCATTGCTCTTTGTTGTTTATTGTTTTGTTTTTCTCTCTGTCACACTTTGGGTTTTATATTTGTGCTTATTTTCACACTTTTCAATGCAAGCTCACTCTTTATATCTCTATCTCTAACTGTATCTGTATCCGTATCTGTATCTGTCACGCACGTCTTAAGATACATTTGCAAGTCAAACAGAGTGAGCACGATTAAGATGGAGATTGAGAAGAGATAAAGATTAAGAGCATAATGGTCCATTTGCTGTAAAGTAATAATAAATACATTTCTGTACTTCTAATTCATGTGCTTTGATTTGTTTATCTAGAATAAAACGAAAAATTTACGTTTTGTATTTTATTTATTTTTCATACGAACTTAGATTTCACTTATATTAGAGTTTTAAGTTTTAAGAGGCAAACAACTTTTGCTGCCACTCGAAATGACACTTAAATATTTGAAAATATTTTACTGCATTCCTGTAACTTGTTTTTTTTTTCGGACTATTATTAAGATGTTCTGAAATGTTTACAACTACGAGAATATTAATAAGCTTAGTTTACGTTCAAAAATACAAATAGCACACGTACATAAATATTCAAATGGCAACATTAAATCGTTTGTAGTGTATCTTAGTTTTCATATTTCTTGTTTGGTTTTATTGTTGTAAGTACTCTTAAGTTGTAGAGGGACATTTAAACTGGCTTCGAACATTGGTTTTGTATTGGATATTTTAATGTGGTTCTTTGTTTGTTTCTTTATTTAAATTAGTAATTAATTTTATTCGAATATTATCGTTAGCAATATGCAATACTATTTAAATGCTTACACATTATAAACAAAGTTAATGAATAGTTGAGTTTTTGTTTTTCTATTTTTATGTATAAATGTTTGTGTGTTATTTGGTTGTGAATTCCCTTCCTTTCTAATACAATAATCACATTGGAATTTAATTCGTTAATGTGATGCATTTAATTACAATATTCTTTGTTTTTGGTTATTCTGTTTTGCTTCCAGTGGAATTATATTTATATTTCTGCTGGAATTTTTGAATTCTCATTGACTTGTGTTTATTTTGTTTTGTTTCTTTTCGGGAAATTGAGTGTGCTGTCAAAGTCTTTCTTTGGTTTAAATCTTTGGCCAAACTTCCTTTCGCAATACTCTAAGATTATATCTTTGGCTTCATTCACCTATTCGTTATACACATGAAGAGTGGGGGAGGGAAAGGAGAAACAGATGCAGACACCGACACACAGACACAACACACACTCATATACATATCAATAAATATCAAATGCCATACTTATAACAAGCATTCCGATGGCCTCATCAGCTCAGTTTCAAAGTCCAGTTGGACCTCCACTCGCATCTCTCATCTCCTCGCTATAAACACAACCGTCTCGAGCGGCACCCCAGGAGCAGCAGCCAGGTCTTATAAATCCGTGTGCAGCACAGGAGGCTTACAGTTGTTGGCTGCTGTTGCTGCTGTTGCCTCGGCATTGACGACAATGAGGGCAGCGGCGGCGGTTGCGGCATTCGGTGTCGCCACTTGAGTGGGGCAGGGGCAAGTGGCAAGTGTTGTTGGCTGTATCGAGGTAATGACATCGGTGCCAGCCGTTGTTGTTGTCGTTGTGGTTGTGGTCATTGGGGCATTGTTATTTCGACCACCAGCCAGTGTCTTCTTCTTGTTGTTCTTGCCATTGCCATTGTTGCCATTAGCATTGTTGGGTCCAATTAGTCGCTCCGATTGCCGTCCCTTGCCGAACTTCGGGAAGAAACTGTTCTCCAGCTGCAGCTGGGCATTGACATCGTTGCGAGCGGCACAAGTGCACGCCTTCATGAAGCTCTTCTTGAAGTTGTCGCTGAGAAAGGCATAGAGTATCGGATTCATGGCCGAATTGGAGTACGCCAAACAGCCGCAGGCGAGAAACACAACAACCTGCAGCTTGGAGGCGCAACTGTGCGTCGAGTTAATCAACGCCACCTGCAGCACCCAATGTGGCAGCCAGCACAATATGTACACCGTGATCACAGTGAGCACTAACTTCGTAACCTTGCGATGCGAACGCTTCTTCTCCTTGCTCTTGTGCTTCGGTCCCACTGTGTGCAGCTTACGTATAACCAGACAGTAGAACGTCAGGATGAAGATCAGCGGCGTGGCAAAGCCGAGTATCAAGGAATACAATATGAATGCCGAATCGGACTGCATGTTGAACAACTCCGGCCACTCAATGTTGCACGACATGTGACCGGGCTTCGTCTCCACGGAGTTGGCAAAGAGTATCACGGGCAGCATCAGCAGCACCGACGTCATCCAAGCCACCGCAGAGACCAGCTTTGAGACAAACGGTGTGCGATAGCGTGGCGATGAAATTGGATGACAGACGGCAATATAACGATCAGCAGACATGATCAGCAGAAAGATCGATGAAGTGAACTGTGTCACCGAAGTGCTCACTAAGTAAGCCTTGCACATATAAGTGCCAAATGCCCAGTTGCCCGCATGCATGGTGTAGATCACAAAGGGAATGCCAATCAGAAAGCATTCATCGGCAATCGCCAGATTGAGTATATAGATATTTGTGACCGTCTGCATCTTGGAGAAGCGCAACACCACATAGATGACGAGCGTGTTGCCAAACAGTCCGACAATGCAGACGAGCGCATAGAGTATCATGGTGACCAGCAGTACACCAAAGTTCCAATCATCGGCGCAATCCCCACGCGACCCATTGTAGGGTCCGCTGCCATTGGGCAGCTCACCGCCAAAGCCCACGGGTAGCGTGCCATTAAACTCGGGCGGAAATACGAAGCCAACTCCATTGTTGTAGTTGTTGTTGTTGTTGCTGTCGGCAGTCGAGAGATTCGCATTCATGTGCTTATAGTACTCGGAGTGCTCCAATATTGAGCTGCTGCTGCTGCTGTTGGATTTGCTGCTCGGCTGCATTGCAATTTCTGTTGCTGTCGCATTTGTTGGCGTCGCTGCTGGCGTCGCTGTCAACTGCTCTGTGGGCGTTATTAAGCTCGTTAGTGTCAGGGCTGTCAGCACAAATAACAGGATGCCACAGCCGCCATGGACATGGTCCATGTGGCAGTTGCGGTTAGCGGCACCATTTGGTTTCGAGTAGCCTTTCATGTTTGTTGTGCGGCTTGTTGTTGCTCCTACTACTGCTGCTCCTGTTCGTTGTTCTTCTCGCTGTTGCTTCCCTCTGCTTTACTCTCTCTCTCTCTCCCAGTTGTTGTTGTTGCTATTGCTGTCGCTATGCTCGCTCGCTTGACTAATTTTCAATCCCGGGCAACGCCCATCAGTTCAGCTGCCTTCTGTTCAAATTCAAATATTTTGATATGCTTTCCATACTTGATGCGTGGGCCCGTTGATGATGACACAGCTGCCTGCCGCCATCACATAATTCCAGCCTCTAAAATTATATAAAAGCAGACGAAATAGGAAAAAAGGACATTATTATTATGATTATTACCATGTAACCGCATAATGCTTAGTACTTATTCTATTACACAACTGCGTTAGTTTAGCCTCGCCCTCTCTCTCTCTCTCTCTCTCTCTCTCTCTGAGCCTTAGCCGAAAATTGTTATTCAATATTCAGTGGATTTTCCACTGAGATTTATATGGCCAGCGAGCTCATTCTAGCTTTTAAAATTGCCTCTGGGCATCGTTTATTATAAGCTCATATTTACTTTTATGCTAGAATAGTTGTTGAAAATTGTGATTTTCAATTTATTATGCAGCTTTCAAAACATTATTTCAGCAATCGATTCAGCTTGGTTTTGAATTTAATAACGAGTATTTAAAGCTACGGAAAATATTCTTTTACGCTGTAGAAATATTTAAGGCACCTTTTAGAATTTTTACTTCATTTCAATACAACATAAATATTTCCACCAAATACTTTCGAGTACAGTTTTCTATCACTTTTTCTGCATTATTTCTTAACTTAAGCACAAAAGAGCATTATTTACTGCAACTCTTGATAGTTTCCATCTTTGCCATCAATGCCACTGTAAACGCACCCAATAAGCAGACTTGCTAGAAAACAATGCAATCAACTTGTAGTATATATGAGTTGATATTATATTTAGTTTGAAGCGAATAAATTGCTGCTTGTTTTCCGGCAGTAAATAAATAGGATTTTCATTGTTGAAACTACAAATTGAAAAATGTCTAAGCTTTTTGTTGCAAGGGAAACAAAAGTTGGCAATCATGTTTACACATTATTCTACGAGCGACAGCAATGTAAATATAAAATAATTAAAGCTCTTAAATTAAAATGATCATTGAAGCAGTTTATGAGAGTGAAATATAATAATATATAATTTTAGTATAATCTCTTATTAGGACTTACTTTAATTTAACAATATTTTTAAAGAATATTATCTTGAAATTTTTTAAAAAACCTTTTTGACCAATTCGATTTTTTTCCAAATTTTACAAAAATTATGACCAAGGTAAACGTGGGATTGGAAAGCAGGCAATAAACTAAAGGACAGATATAATGACTTAATTCGGAGCTGACCTGGTTATCCCAATATAAAGTACCGCAAAGGAGTACCTGCGAACCTTTTAGAAAACAGATGGTCACTAAAGACAACCCAAATTTATTACCTGCATGAGCAAAATCGCACTCTCTTCTCGGAGAGGATCAAGAATTGAAGTATAAATAGGTGGTTGCACAACATTCTAAATTCAGTCTTTGACGTGATTACACAACGAGCGCAATGGATGAAGTTTGTAGTATTTGCAAGAGCTATTCGGCCGACTTAGTAAATGTTTTCAAAGAGCAACCGTCTCTGCAAAATATAATTAGACAGTGCTTCAACTTTAAGGCAGAAAATAAAAACTGGTTGCAAAATATGTGCATAAATTGCATTTCAGATGTCCGAGCTGCCCATCGATTTAAAAGAAACTTCGAGAAGAATGTGGAGAAAAAGGGAAAAGATATTGACGACATTATTAATAGCCTTGCCACAGAAGATTGGGATCTAATCACAAGTATTGTAAAGCAAGAGAGAAGAGATCTTTTGTGCGAAGATCAGAGCGTACAAGAGAGTGCAGAAAAAAGCAAAACTAACGTAAAATCGAAAGAGTGCGAACCAAGCGTTAGTGCGAAGAACATCGCAACCCAATGCACATCAAATATAAGTGCGATTGTGAGTGAACCCACAGTCTGTGCTATGAAAATAGCACCCCAAAAAACAACTAATACAAGTGCGAATGAGAACCAACCAAATCATGCGAAGAAGATCATACTCAAAAGCCAACTAAATATGAGTATGAAGGATAGCGAAATAAATGTCACTGGAAAGAATTTCGTACCCCAAACAACAACAAATATAAGTGCGAAGGAGAGCGAATCAAATATTAATGTGAGGATGATCACACCCAAAAACCAAATAAATATGCGTATGAAGGAGAGCGAACCAAATGTGAGTCACAATAACATCGCACCACATATCACAACAAATATAAGTGCGGAAAAAAGCCAACCAAATGTTGGTGTGAAGAAGATCGCACCCAAAATTTCGAAGGAGAGCGAACCAAATGCAAGTGCGAAGAAAATCTCACCCCCAAGTAAAGCAAATGTAAATGGAAAGAAGAGCGAATCAAATGTCTGTACGAAAAAGGTCGTACCCCACAGCACATCAAATACAATCACGAAGGAGATGGAACCAAATGTCAGTTCGAAGAAGGTTGCACCCAAAGGCCAAGCAAATATAACTTCGAAGGAGAACGAACCAAATCTCAATCTGAAGAAGAACGCACCCAAAAGCACAACACATATAAGTGCAAATGATATCGAACCAAATGTTGGTGTGGAAAAGATCGCACCTAAAATCCAAACAAATATGAGTACAAAGGATAGCAAAGCAAATGCGAAAATCTTGCCCCAAAGCGCAACAAATATGAGTGCAGAGGAAAACGAACCAAATATTGGTGCGGAAAAGATCGCACCCAAAAGCCAAACAAATGTGAGTACGAAAGAGATCGAACCAAATGTAAGTGCGAAGAAAATCTCACTCCCAAGTAAAAAAAATGTAAGCGCTAAGAAGAGGGAATCAAAAGTCTGTACGAAAAAGATCGCACCACACAGCACATCAAATACAGGCTCGATGGAGATGGAACCAAATGTCTGTTCGAAGAAGGTTGCACCCAAAAGTCAAGCAAATTTGAGTACGAAGGAGAGCGAACCAAATATCAGTGTGAAGAAGATCTCACCCCAAACCAAAAAAGGTATAAGCGCAAAGGAGAGCGAACTAAATGTCAGTGAGAAGAACATCGCACCACAAATCACAACAAATATAAGTGGGAAGGAGAGCGAACCAAATATGTGTGCCAAAAAGTTAGCTCCCGAAAGCACAACAAATACAAGTGGGAAGGAGTGCGAACCAAATTTTGGTGCAGAAAAGATCACCCCTAAAATTCAAACAAATGAGAGCCCGAGGGATAGCGAACCAAATATCAGCGCGAAGAAGATCTTGCCCCAAAGCGCAACCAATATAAGTGCGGAGAAAAACGAACCAAATATTGGTGCGAAGTTGATCGAGCTCCAAAGCACGTCAGATATAGGCGTAGAGAAGAACGCACCAAAGGTCACTGCGAAGAAGATCGTACCCAATAGCAAATCAAATATAAATACGAAAAAGCGTAAATCACAAAGCAAACAAAAAGCAACAGTAAATGAGAGAGAATCAAAAACCGAAGCAAACGGAACCCCCAAAGAAAGCAAACCAAATGTAGGTGCGAAGATCTCACCCCAAAGCATTGCAAATATGAGTGCAGTATATGAGAGAGGATCAAAAACCGAAGCAAACGGAACCCCCAAAGAAAGTAAACCAAATGTAAGTGCGAAGATCTCACCCCAAAGCATTGCAAATATGAGTGCGAAGGAGAGCGAACCGAATATTGGAACGAAGGAGATCGCATCCCAAGGCACAGCAAATATAAATACGAATCAGATTAAATCACAAACCAAAGATAAAACCGTAATGAATGATAGCGAACCCAAAGTAAACGAAAGCACCAAAGAAAGCGAACCAAATTTGAGCACGACAAAGGTGAAAGAGACCGAAACTGCAGCACAAACGAAAGACAGCAAATCTCAAAGCAAATCAAGCCTGAAAAGAGCGAATGACAGTGAAATTGCACCTGAAGCCAAGAAGAAGAAAAAGAATCCACAAACTGCACTTGAACGAGTCAGCAATGATCTCATTATGCCAAGTCTCAGAAAGTTAAACGCAGAGGCATCGACATCGCATAAATGTAAAATTTGTAAAGATGCCTTCAATAGCAAACGTGAACTGACTAAGCACATAAGTAACCACAATATTAATGAACAACGACTTAAATGTCCATATTGCTTAAAGTATTTTATATATGACAAAAGCTTTCAGAATCATCTACGTGTTCACTCAGGAGAACTTCAACTTCAGTGTGCATATTGCCCTTTGAAATTTACCAGACATTACGATCTGCTGCGTCACACGCTAAAACATAATTTTGCAACCGTTGAAAATCAAAATAATTAATTCATTTAGTTTAGTTTAGAAAATTGTTTTGTTAATTAAATAATAATTGTAAGAATAATATGATCAACGAAACTTGTCTTAAAATTATAATAAATTGAAATTAAAATTAAGCTTGTTTGTACTTCAAAATAAAATGATTGAAACCAAAACCAAAATCTTTCAACTTTATTAAGATTGTAAACTCTGTAGACAAGTAATAGTTTTCAGGACATTGACTTATTTGCCACGCGCCAGGGTCACAAGAGTTTGTAGGTCAAGGCACAAAATTCTGCCCCCATAGAGGCAAGAGAAAAGAGGAGGAGGTGCAGAGTATTCCACGCTGAGTGAGTTAAGCTCTAATGAATTAATTGTTGTAATCCCCGGTTAGATAAACAACATGAGTTGCCAGAAATTATATATTGTGCTTTATAGAGAATGTGGCCTTTTTGGCATAACTGGGTCGACAGCTGCGATTAATGGCATTTTGGGACAAGAGCAATGAGAAATGGAAAGTGAAATAATGGCACGGGAAGCTGCCCTCAATTAGTCCCGTTCTAATCACTAGCTGTGCAATTACTGGATGGTTAAAGCCGCATCATAACTGCCGCACACAAAGCACTGTCAGCCACTGTTGGGTTGGCTATCTACCTAGCTTGATTAGCCGGACAGATAATCAAGACCGGGGTGATAGCGAAGCACAAACCTAAAAGGCCTGACCATGACACAGCCAGTTGTCAGTTGCCAGTTGCCAGTTATCAGAGTACGGAGTGGTGGCCAGTAAACAGGGTTAGCAATCAATTGCTACACATGTTGCCATTGACGGGGCCATGCCACAAAGGCCATAAAACGCTTCACTGACGTCTAAGCCAAGTCAAATGAAAGGGACAACACAGAAGATGCAAGAGAGACAGAGAGAGAGTGAGTGAGAGAGAGAGAAACAACAAGGCCACATGGTTATTAGAGAGGCTGAGAGAAGGTAATGACTACATATTGACCAGCATGTGTGTTGTCAGACCTCTAATTGTAATGTGTGCATGTATGCGTGAGACTCCGTGTGTGTCCATGTGAACGTGTGTGTGTGTGTGGGTAAGCACACACCTTAATAAGTCGTTAGCTGTTTGACTTGCAATTGAAGTCCTGCACACCTCTTGCTTGGTCTCCTGCTTACAAATCTTGCTACTCTCCTACATTAATATTTGGCTACTTTTGAGGCAAGCTTTCAATTCGAGTTGAATTTGAATACAGGAGCTTTATAATTCATTCATAATTTTAATAAGTATCATTAACTGCATATGCTGCTCTAGATTAACCTTATGGGGAGTGAATAAAGTTTTGAATAACATGACTATATTGTTGGAATTGTGAATAGAATATCAATATTGATAGATACTTTTGTGTAAAGTATAAATAAAAGACAAGAATTTCACTCATTGCTTTAGAAAATAATATTTAATCAAAGCCGAATAACAATTAAAGTATTAAACAATAAGATGGACCATACAATAGCTTAAGAATCTTGAGACTCTATAAAATTGTATTTAATCTAAGCTCAATATTGATCGAAACTACGTCGCATAATCTCAAAATCAAACAAATAAATAAATAAAGACAAAAACTTCCAGAATGCCAATTAAGTGTGCAGGAATTTGAGTTTAAAGCTTGCATTGATTTAATACTTTATTCATATCAAACATGTGCATCTAGTAGTCGACTGATTGTCTGCTGTGATTCATCGTGATTTGGTTTCATAATAAGTTTTTGCACACACACTCTGTTTAATTAAAATTTAGTTTTAGTTTTGAGTTTTGCCTTTGCTTTTGATTTTAGTTAGTTTGTTTGTTTGTGTGTTGGGCAGAGCAATGCCCTAAGCGGCTTATGTCAACTAATTTAATTGGTAAACTGACAAAAGTCACTTCCAGTTCAACAGCAGAAGCGCTGAGTCCCCAATGGGCGTTTAGACTGTCGTAATGCCAAATGGGATTTGCCTGCTATCAGCATACATCATATATTTCCATTTCCCACTCTTCTCTCTCGCTCCCTTGGGACTGATTTGAACAATAATTATATTGATTTACTTGCTAATCTGCTGTTGTAATGTTTAACTTTTGCAATTTAACTGGTAAATTGTGCAAGGAATACGTCGGCATAAGGTCGCATTATTCAATGAGTTAATCTCAGCATAATTATGACATGGTCGTTTTGAAGCGTGTTCCGCATGTTCACACTCTGTGCAACATATTGTGGCATTTGAATAATTTCCCTTTGTTTATGCAACATAAAACATTCTGCGCAGCGTTGCGTTACAGAGACCAAAAAACAACATGCAAATGAAAATGAATATTAAAATCCCCTCAACAAAAAAATACAAAAAAAAAGCACACAGAAACCCAAAAGTAAATATGCCTCGAGTGCTGCGCCTTGCGGATGAATCCTGCTCCTGTGATGGGAACCTTGAGACGAGTTTCGAGAGCGTTAGAGTATTCTCTTGGCTGGCTCTTTAAACTCAACACGCGCGTGCTCCTGTGGCAAAAGCTCGTCTCTCGTTTTCGCTCTCTAGTTGGCCTCGCCAAGGCCTTTGTCTAGACACTGATTCCAGTTGCGGCTCTGTGGCCCAAATTAATTTATTGTTTAAATGCTGGATGGGAGGCGTGACTCTGTCTATGTCTATGACTGTGTGTGTGTGTGTGTGTTCTGGGCGTGACACGTCGTTGACGCTAACATTAAGCGCTGTTGAAAGCGCGCGTGGCTCATCATCTTTAATGGATATTCATAGAGAGATAACTTAAAGTGAACTCTGAGCTCTGAGCAGTCGACCCGCGTATACGCCCCTCGTTGACGCCTCCACAATATATATAGCGATTCGATACTGTTGTTGCCTTTGCACTGTGGCCGTTGTCTGTGGCTGCGAGTGTCATAAATCAAATTATATAGATAAAAAAGTGCGCTCACCTCTGCAACCATCGAGAGACACGCGCCAGAAAGCAGAAAAATAAAAATTCAGACCAAAAAGCCAACTTTTAAACGGTGTGCAACAAATTTTGTTCTCTGTTATCGTGTGAAATGGTTTTCTTAATTCTCTGCCAAATTGTTGGTGGGATTTTTAAAGTGATATGACACCATTTATATTTAATATTGCTATGAACAGTAGATTTACTCTTAAACCTTAGGCTTTCTTGCCCTTTACCAGTTTTGTCAAAGTCTCTTTATAAATCTTTTTGAATTATGTATAACTAGATAAGTTATTAAATTCTTTAAATATAGTTGTGATGGTTTACAATATGAACAACAATTATCGGTAAAAAGCTGAAACTACAATTATTTAAATTAAGCCCTTTGATAAATTAGTAAACCCTCGTATTATATTGTAATTATTCAAGTACACAGTCGGAAAACAAAAATAAAACGTAAAAGATAGATTCTTAATTAAAACACTCTTAAGTGTGACCAAATTATTGATAATAAAAAATACTCTGTTGTATAATGTTACTTGTTCAACAGAAAGTGTCAATGTTAGGCGTTTTCAAAGAGAAAAAAAATCTATTTGAACATTATGCTAAGACAAATTAAGAAAAATATTTTCATAAAATGAAATTGGCAACTTCACTTGCCTTGTAGTTAGTGTATTTGATGTAGTCGAACTTTAAAATCGCGCTCATTTTTTGTCGCTCCAAATTATACACAAGTGAATTCGTTTTTATTCTTGTTTTTATTTTGTATTTTTATTTTGTAAAGTTTTTTTTTTGTCGCTGAAAATGTTTTACCGTCACCTTCGCGGTCGTCGTTCACCTGTGATAACAGAAAATTGCGGAGTGAGACATTCACAAGAAGCGCCAAAGGGAGCGAAATAAATATACGTACGAGTATACACGTACTTTTGGTAGTAAGTGTATGTATGTTTGTTGTATGGAATATTTAAAGTAAACAAAGCGCTTTTTTGTGAATGTAAGCGCAGAACTTGATATGGATATGGATAAATGTATGGTATATAGTATAGTGTGTGTGGCCCAGTGAAAAATGCAAAAGTCTCGAGGGCGGCCTGTAGCATTTGCCAGGCCATCTTAGTGATTGTTTGTTGTTGCTTGTGCACATTTTACATAAGAATAATACATCTCATTTGTTGGACTCATGCATGAGTCCTTGGGCTGGGCAATTATGCCACTTTGTTCTGGTTCATCTTGTGTTTCAAATTTGTGCAAAATAATTTTTAGCGAGCATAGCTGATGGGGCATTTAAAACAGTTTAAAGGGGCGTTGAGATAAATTTTCTTTGTGTTTTTTTTTTGTGTGTGTGAAGATATTCTTTTTGTTCTTTTTTGCTTTGGGGACCAGCTCTCGAAAAGCAGCTAAAAATTCCAAGAAGTATATGAGTTATAATGTTTTAGGCCATAAAACGACGGCACTCGCTCTTGGGGCCATAAAAGATGTCCCCTACAAGAAAAAGAAGCGGGGGAAGTAAATGGACTTTGGCTTGGCTAAGTAGGAGATTGATACTGTATCTTTTTTTTTTTGCTGCCGAGATTTGCATAACAAAGCATGAGGGATCGGGACGTCGTATTTATGCGCGCCTGACAGCATCAAAATTGGATAATGGAAATTGGATTCTAGGCTAAACGAAAGCGACAACAATCGCTAAGAACTCCAGACATAAAGTAAAAGGAAACTTTCAAAGCTCAAGCACTCTGTGTGTGTGGCACTTGACTTGATTACCACACACAAGGACACACACAGTCGACACGTGTGGCATGTGGCATGTGGCTGGGCACAACATAAACACAAACACCTGTTGAGATTCAACAGCTAGAGCTGGAGACAACCACCGGGCCATGTGTTGTTCTGTCGCTTGTTCGTTCGTTGGTTCTTTCCGATGGCGTCTTATTAATATTAATGAGCATATGAGCTGGGCAAATGCCAAACGCTGACATCCAGGCTGCCAACGTCATTACAACGTGCGAAAATAAATATTTAATTATTTATAAATCATGACCTGACCATGAAGACAGTCCATGTCTCTGCACTCTTCTCTCCCTTCGCAGTGGCATCTCAATTGTCCGCATGGTCGCATATTTTAGCGTGGATCAATTATGGATGATGGACTGAAAATACATAAATTATACAATGCCGAACACATTTTTGGGCGAATGTTGGCATCGAATCGAAAATATAATTGCTGGAATACCGGAAAATGCTCAGCTTACGACGGTTATTAATTGACAAATCACAAATTCATCGGAAAACAGAATGCAAAGCTGGGAAAAATGATGGCAAAAAGCGTAGGTGTAAAGAGTGGGTCACAAGCTTGAGAGAACACGACTGCAAAATACCCTGTGTGACAAATTTCATTTCTAGATAACATACAATATTACTCTATCAAATAAGATATTCTATAACTTCTCAAAATATATTATGCAAGTTCTAATGACTACATTAGTTTACTATAAAATGGTGTTTCAAAGAAATTATATAAAATAAAGTCAGCTGTACTTTCACGACATCAAATCTCAAATACCTCGTACTGTGGCCGTAACTCACGTTTAAAAAGTTATTGCACCCTTTTTTGCGTGGGCAAATGGGACTCAAATGAAATGAAATGTGTGCGCGAATGCAAATGCTTGAAGAGTGATAAAGTTGATGGCCTTCGCATCGACTTACTGCTCAAAATACGACTCTACGTCGCTGGGCAGTAAAATATATATGTTCGTATATCTGACTTATATTTATTGTTATGGCTGAAAGGACATCTTTGGCAAGTGCCAACTGGCCAGAGGGGCAGTAACTTCATCTTGCACATAAAAAAAAAACAGAATATATTGTATATGGCAGCAGATGATGGCGCGATAAATGGACGTTGTCCACATAAATCGCATCACTACACGAGCTGAAGGCCAAAAGTATCGTAAAAGCCACGCAAAAATGGCGCTGAAAAAGTATTTTGAACTAGAAATGGAAAATGTAGTCAGTCGGCTGTCAGATATGCAGATCATTGAAATTGTGACATGGAAACATTGTAACTTTTTCGAACATTGCGAAACGTGCCTAACTGCGGCTCAACTAACTTGGCCAATTTACGAGCTCCGATTGCCACATGAAGCATAAGTGAAACATGAACTATGAATGCCAATAAAATTGATAGGCTTGTCTCTCTCATAAACATCGGCAATGAAACCATCCGCCGTGCAAAGAACATCTTAAGTCCGGCTTAGAAATCAATATGCCAGTTTTTATGTGTTTCCTGTCGCCGCTCTTGATGACTTTATCGTTGCTACTTATTAGTTTTTTCTTGCGGTACGATATACTTAATATAATTTCCTTAGTTATACATGGTCGTTTTATTTATGCTCTTGTCCCACGCTCAACTCGTTGACAAATAACTTTCGTCTTGAATTTCTTTTGGCGACGAAGTTTATTCTATTTTCGCGTCGCGCTGAAACTTGCAACTTTTCAATTAGTCAGACGACTGAGCAATTAAATTTACTCAGACTACGCTTTTTGCTGCTTTCATTTAGCATTTTTGTTTTTCAGGTTCATGCTTCGCCAAGAATTCCCATCTTCCTTTCTGCTTGCCAACTTCCCCAGACATTTATCTTACTCGAATATCCTCTCCTCTCCCTGTACTTGTTACAACCCAGGGCATGTTGCCTTGTCCGGCCTGGGCCGATGACTCGCCATACGGTTATTTGTTCTTGCCACGCTGTGGCAATAAAAAGTAAAACCTTGCAACAACGTCGTGTGCCAAGAGGCGAGCTCAACGACAAACTTGTCGTAATTCACTTTGAAGGCAAGTTTTGCCATCGATAAATTTTCTACGAGCCAAACACTTGTTGCATTTGCCTCGTATACGGCCTGGACTTTTGATGGGCGGCGTGGAGTTTGGGCTTGGGAGCTGGGGAAGGCAGTTGACTGGACGCAACTTTGTCCCAAAGCAAAGTGTCAATGTAAATCACTCGCCATTCACATCGATGAACAGTTTCACAAGTCCCAGACTTTAACTTCTTTGCCAATAAAGGATCAGCGGATTGTGTTTGAAGATATACGAAATGTTTCATCAAATCGAATTTCTTTTGTTTATCGCTCAACAAATTTTTTTGTTGATTCAAGCAAATGTGTACGACACATCGATAAATATTTTCACAAGTTCAACGACTTTTCTAAACAAAAAAATTGCGAGCAATTAAAGAAAAATATTAGCACAAGTTCTCAGACTGAGATGACATAGAAAATCAGTCAAAATTAGCGAAATTAAAAATCGGAAAATGAAAAAAAAATTTTTATTGAATTTTGGATGACTAATTAAACACATTCAATTATAATTTCTAATGATTTTGTATGCCTGATATTTGAAAGAATTCTAAAATTAAGATCAAAGTGAGTTTCTTTTTTTTATACCCGGCATTTTTTATATTTAATGGTATATTTTGAATGAAGTCGCACATAAATATACAACATAATGCCTTAAGTATTATTATGTTTTCGTTTAGTACATACTGTAATACTACAATACCCGTAGGCATATTTTGTATTCTATGGTATATTTTGAACGACATATTTTTATATTTTCGCTTAGTATATACTACATAAGTATTACAATACTATTTTAATTTCTTACTAGTCCATATAGTATATTTAAATTAAGTCAAAATCCAAGGTACTTTCCCAAACTTAAAGCTCACTTTAGCACTAAATTTTATGCAGTCGTTGTTTGGCCACAATTAAGGCTCATTTCCCTAGGAACCGCATGACAGGCATCACGTCCATGACATGGCAGCTTTTGCCACAACAGACGCATTGAGTGACGTTCTAAAAACAAACCCACCGTAAAATGCTCGCCTCTAAACATAATTGAAATATCGATGGTTGCCGCTAAGTGAATGGCTTTCAATGTTGGCCTTTTTAGGCAAAAACAGGTTACCCAAAAACTGCTACAATATTCACCCAATGAAGCTGAGAGTAACTCTCAGATAGTCAAGTTAAAGCCAGAAATTTGATTTTTTCCATTTAGAGGGGACATGCGAGTGTATTGCTTTTCATGCAGATGGCAATTTTGTAATGAAACTTCCACAAAACTGCACTCCACATGGCCAGACAAGAGTGAACTGCAAGATACGTTTGGACTGTCGATGCCTGACTGACTCTTGATGAACTGAGGATGACTGTGGGCAAAAGGTTTATTTGTACACCGAATTGTGCAATTTGCTGAATTGCAATTGCTCTCGATTCTGTCTTTAAATAATGGTAATTCAAGTTAAGTTGAGAAGATATTGATATTTGACCTAAATTATAAAATTACCTTTAAGAAAAAGCGTTTTAATTTACGTGCTTAGCCAAAGCACTTAGCCAATCCTTTTTAACCACCTTTTTTTGGGTTTGAAATTTCAATTAAAATCCGCTGGGTTCGACTGAAAATTGAAGGGTTTCCATTTTCTTCGTCAGTCGTTTGGTAATGTCAATAGCCAACTTTCGAGGGCCGCAATGGAAAATTGTTAATCAAATACACACAACAAAACAAAAGCAAAAAAAAGAAAAGAGCAGCAGTTGCTGAAGTGTGGCTAAAGATTCGAACAAAAAGAGCAAAACAAAAAGCGAAGAAGAAGGTAAATGGAAATGAGCTGCTCTCGTTTGAATTGCAAACTTTACCGCCATCCTCGAAACTAGTTGGCAGGCCCGAGCCGGGCTTCACGCCAAGTTGGCCAGCCAGCCTCATCGAACGTTGCTACAGTGCTGCCTTCAAGTGGGTGGATAGCGAGCATTGTGCGCATAAATTAGTTTTTTAGTTTCGTCGATTTTCCGTTCTTGCCATGAATTACCTTTATATGTATTGACGATGAAGAAGAAGAAGAGAGATGCTTGCTTGTTTTTTATTTTGTTGCCGTCCTGTCAAGTTTTATTAAAAAGTTTCTTGTTATACGCAGCTTTGAGCTCATTATTTGCCTTTTCGCATGGTAAACTTTTTTATGCTGTTGTGAAATATATTGCAAAATTCTATATGTTGATGGAGATCAATAACTAACATATTATGAGGCGATTGACGGAATGTCTTTTTGCCAAAAATGCTAGAAACTTTATATTGAAAATAATGCAATAATAGTTTTTGGCTAAAACTAAACATGTGTACACATAAGTGGGTGACTGTGTGTATGTGTGTGTGTGTGTGTTGCTGATAACAATGTCGATTTAATTACATTTTATTGACTTTGCCGCTACCAGGCGAATGCCGCCTATCGGGGTTTTTGGGGGCCATCGACGGCACGTCATCATTATAGCTTTTATCAGACATTAGGCCACATTATGTCCTCATCCACACACACACACACACACATACTGTGATACAGAATGTGTGATTGTGCGCTGTTGTAATTTAATTACTTTGTCAAACAGTGGAAAGAGTAATCATTCAGTTTGCACCGATTTGATAATTATGCAAAACGCATAAACTATCAACTGACACAGAATATAGAGTTACGATGATTGTAGTTAACAGCTTTTTTTTTATATTTTATTCTCAATGAGTCTGTGAACACTTGTAATTATTGTTGTAGAGTATTTCGCTGCGCACATTTTGTGAAATATGAATTTCGTTGTATGTAGTTGATGTTGGAAATTTGCTGTTGTGGGTGATAAGCACGCCATTGCGCACACAACCAAAGCCAAGTTCACACACACACACATACAGACACCCATTGAGGGGCAGACAATGGGCCACAGCTACAGCCACAAATACAAATACAAACACATTATGTAATTACATTTAATTATCTGCATTGAGTTTGCGGCAGGGTTGTGTGTCTGGCAAACCCCAGGCAACAACTTCTCCATTTCTCTAATTTACTATTTTACTATTTAACTCATCGTGTTGAGTTCTTCCCTTTACTCTCTGTTCCTCATACTCTAGATCTGTTTATTAATTTAACTGCTATTTCATGTTTCAATGCCCTTTTGTGGCTTCGCTCTCTTTAATACTTTGCTTTGGCTGCCCCGAAAAGTATGCAGCACTTTTTATTTGACAGCTGGCAACGGAAACGGAAGGGGCATTTGTTTTTTGTTTTTTTTAGAATGCTTTCTCATCCCTTGCTTCAGCACTTTTGACAAATTTCCCCATATGTAAACTGTCAAAATTTTCACGTCATAGGGGATATGAGTTTCCTGGCAGAGAACACACAAATGCATTGAATCAACGTCTTGGCACACAGCGAACAACGCAACCTTTGAGCTTCCTCACAATGAAAACTGTGTGTGGCCTTGAGCTGGCTGCCTTGTGCTTTAGCTTATTTCGTAAGCGTTTTTTATATTTTTGCTTCACTTTACTACACACTTCACATATAATAATCGAATATCATAATTTAGTGGCATACTTAATGTTTTTATTTGAATTTAAAGCTCATGGAATTGGAAACTATAAAGGTCGTGTAACATTAAAGTAATATTCACATGCTATCAGAAATATTTATATGATTGGTTTTACAGCGCAATTATTTATCTGAATAATAGTCTTTAAACCTCATTAATCTGGGAACAATAAAAGTAGTTTTTAGTGTAACATTTAAATAATACTAGTATGCTATGAAAGATATTTAAATGATATGCTTTATCGTCCAATTTATTGCTCCGAAAAATACATAGTTTTTAGGCGCAATTAAGAGACCCATTTTATTTCCAATCGAATTTAAAGCTCATGAAAATGGGAACTATAAAGATAATTTTTTAGTACAACATTAACGAAATTATAATGTGTTTTCAAAGATTTTTAAATGAATCGCTTTATAGATAAAAATGATGATGATTCAATTAACCGACTTTAAGCTAAATGAATACAAAAATGTTATAAAAATCAAAGCTGCAGTAAATAAAAATAATACACTTTGAACAACATTATATTCATTCTTGATTCTTGATTTTTATTTTAGTTAATTTCATTTTGTTAATTTTCATTGGTTTAACCAATTTCAGGTTTTAAATAGAAAATAAAGAAACTCAACCTTAATTTGATTTTTGTTTTTAAATTTAAATTGTATTTAAATTTCCCCTTTTCCCAATATTTAGTAACATTTTTGCTACGGAGACTGATAGAAAACTCATTTTCTTATTTGTTTCATAAATATCAAAATCTATTCATAAACTGTCAGACGCTATAAATAGAACTGTTTTCTTCATCTTCTTGTCATAACAACCAAATTAGCTTAAAAGGGTTCTATATCCTGTTTACTGTGCAATTAAAAACGAATTCGCAAAAAGTATGAATAAATCGAGTTTATTTGCAGACGCACACAATTGGCATAGAATTACAAAGGCAAACAAAGATCCTTGAAGAAGAACAGAGAGTGCTTAAGGTTTTTGTGTCCTGTAAGTTTTGTTCCCCCGTTTCTCCGCCTTATAAGCCATATAAATTTCCGGCAGTTTCGTTTTACCGCTTCGCATAAATTTGACACTTTTTTTATATTTATTTTTTTGTTATAAGTTTAGTGTGTGTGTTTTTTACGCACTCTCTGCAGTTGTGAGTTCATGTTAAAGCTGATTTATTGTATTGTGGATATAATAAATATTTACCTCGAACTTTCCTTCACTTTCCACACTCCAATCCTGCCGTCTGTCTGACTGTTGTTTGTTCTTTGTTTGTCGTTGCTGGGAATCTAACAAGATATTCGTTTTGTTGTCGTTTATAAATATTTCAGATTTTTATGTTTTACTTTTGTCATGAGCCCCGGGCAGCAAAAAACACACACAGTTGTTGCTTCGAATTTAAAATATTGTTTCTTAAATCAAATAATGATGACGATGATGTGCCTGTTTTTTTTCCTCTTTTTATTCAAGTGAATTGTGAGCATTAGCATTTATCTTGTTGTCACTCGACAGTTTCGGGGAATTTCACTTGCCTTAGTAAATTTTCCCCACAATTTCCACATCATTTGATCTTCTATTATTTATTTATTTGTTATGAATGCGCGCACACATCAAAAATCATAATTTTTCCACTGATTGTTATTCGTTGGCGTTTCTGTTTTCGGTATTCAAATAAGAACTTTACGCGTCTGTTCTTCACTCTGTTTTCTTGGTGTGTTGGAGTAACGCAAGTTTTTTGCCAAGCGTTGGCTTTCGTGCACACGTGCGCCTCGCTTTGTTGACAGGCAACAACTGAAGCCGCTAAAGAAGCCGCTGGCATATTAACATCATCTGCGTGTGCACGCGCTGCTGCTGCTGCTGCTGTTGCTGTTGCTGTTTCTCTGTTAATGATGATAATGTTAATGATGATGCTCTGCCAGGCCCACGCCAAACAGCTGTTCGGCACGCGAGAGCGAGACGGTTGCGTTGTCTGTCGGCTCTCTGTTACGAAACCGAAGCAGCAACGCGTTGCTCCTTTCGGAGTCGGCTTCCAGCGCTGTTAACACGCTCTTAACAGTGGCTGTTAGCAGTTGTTGTTGTTGCTCTTGTTGCTGGGCATGTGGGTGGCCGGCGTCTGTTAGTGTTATGCATGTTGAAAGTGCTTTTGTCTATGGTATGTTTGAACGTGCGTACTATATTTATTATTTAATATTATTGTAATTGTTTTTTAAATGCCAAATCGAGCCATTAGCAATTAGCAATTGCTTTGTGTGGATACGGTGTGTGTCTGTCTGATGTTGGCCGCAGTTTTTGCTTTTATGTCGGCTGCGCATTTGTTTATAAACAAATTATGCGCTCTTGTTCACGTTCTTTGCGTTGTTTCGCGTGCTTTGTTTGCTTTTTTGTTTATGGGTGCATCTTCTGCGAATAGAAAAAGAAAAGCAATCAAAAGCAATTATTGATAATAAATCAGCCATCGATTTATGAATGTGTCAATGGATTCTTAAATACATTTGTGACGTCAAAACGCAATGCTCTTTGCCTTTATCCATTGCCCACAGGTGTGTGGGTGTGTCTATATCTCTCTCTGTATGTGTGTGTGTGCTGTCTATGTAAATAAATAATTAGCCATAAGCCAATTTGGTGGCGTATGCTTAATATTATTATTGGCAAATGCAATGATGAGTGGCTCTCGTAATTTGATGGCGCAGTAGAGAAATCTAATTAGTCTTCATTAAATTATTTAATTTGTGTGTGTTTCTCATTCTTTCCTTCGCTTTGTTTTTTCTCTGTGCTCTTCTATAAATAAAGTGTGGCAAATATAAATAAAGGTTTTGCCTCTGCGGCCGCACAAATATTTCACTGTTTATTAATGCTGTTAATTTTTAAAGCCACATTGGCTTCGCCCATCGCCATCAACATGCTGTCTTTTTTATTTAAGCGCTGTTAACATTTTTAAGCGTATTGCGAACGGTGCCAGGAAAAGGAAACTGCATTAAAAAACAGCAGGCAGCAGGCAGCAGGCTGGCAGACAGTAAGGATATGCCACAACAGCAGCAGCGGCAGCCATACTGCATATCCTGCGGAGTGCAAGGCGAATTGTTAATGCTCTGTTTAATCTGTGGGTTAAGAAGGAAATGCAGCTGTAATCTCAGCAGGAATTGCCATGCTTAATTGAATCAAACATATTTTTAATTAAATTCGAAACACTGCCTTTGGCTGGCTACAGAGTATGTTGTAAGTCGTGCTCTGCTCTCTCTTGTCTCGTGTTTTTTTTTTATTTACAATATTTACAGCATAATAAACTGTACGCCGCTGTTGCTTGCTTGCTTGCTGCTGCTGTCAGTGCTCAGACACGACACTTGAGGCCTGCTCGTCTTCCTCTAAGAGGAGGCAAAGTGCGTGTGGCATGTGTTGAGAGTGACGAGGCGAAGACTCTTAATAAAAACCAAATTAGCTGAAGCACATTAAGTTGATGCGTTAAAAAGTTGCAGCCAGCCGCAGCCGCACCCGCAGCCTCAGCAAACATTTCCCGGTTCCTTTTCCACTCTCTTTTTGTCACTTCACTTGCTGCCATGCGTAAATTAATAGTTTAGTAGAGCATCTGAAATGGCTGTTCAGAATCACAGTGCCAGCAAATTTTATGGTGCAGCCATCAAATTTTAAAGCCACCGCTTCAGATTGCTCATACGCACCGTGGCGACTTCAGAGTGCTGCCATAAATGCTGACCTAAGGCCAATAAAAATGGAGTTAGCTTCTAATAAAAAGAAAATACTGGCTCTTAAAGCGAGGTCAGTCTACATACGAGTAACACATATAGTCGATGTATATATGTGACTCTGTGTTGAGTTAACTTCGTCGTCTAACTCTTGAGCTCATTAGCAGCTGTCCTCAATCGATGAAATCGCGACTTAAGTGCAATTTCCTTCCTTCCTGTCATTTGCTGGTCATTTTCATTTTCATTTACGTGTCAAATTTACAATTTCCCACCCGCCTTCACTTCTGTTCGCTTATCGCGAATCGGCCATCGGCACACGGCGTCTTTAGGTTATACGTTTTTTTTTTTTGTTCCTTTTATAAATTGCTTGGTTCATTAATTCATTTTAAATTACACGCCATTTTGTTTCATGTACGCTTAATGCAAATTGCATGCCGCATATGCCACTGGCCTTTCTCTTGCCCCTTACCCCTAAAATCCCGCCTTCAACTTCATTCCCCGCTACACTTAAAATACACAGCAACTTTGTGCAAAATCAGGCGATGAAATGTGTTTTAAATGACTTCCGTCGTTGATTTTTCCCACTTTTTTCAGGTTTTTTTTTTTTTGTGCGCTGGGCTTTGATTCAGCATTTATCAGCAGCGTCGTGGCCAGAGGGCGTGGCATTGACGTTGCCATTAACTATGCAAATTTGCGGCCTCATTAAATGAATTTTAATTATGATTCGAACATAAAATGCAACAACGTGCTAATTAACATTTAATTGCGAGGCATAAACATTAAAACAGGTTAAGTAAATGCCTTATGCAGCAACATAATTGTTTATTTTGGCCCACAATTGAGACGGAGAATCTCTTTTCTCGCTGGAGGGAAAAAGCACTCACATGACCCATGGGGTTAATACTGTGACATTAAGTTGCAATATCATAAATCAACAGGGGTGGAAATGTGGAGCGTATTCAGTCTCTGCTTAACCCATTTGTATAGTTTTTGTTAGCTCAATTCAAACGCTTCGAGCATTCGACTAGTTGTTTGCATTATGAGCAAATCTCTAAAAGAAATCACGTAATATATTTGCATATTTATGGGGAGAAAGCTGGGGAGGAGCTGTCAAGTGGTGCATAAGCAGCAAATGATGCCAACACGTGCGAGCGCTGAGATAGTTTGTGTTCGCCAGAGCATAAACAAGTGACGAGTAACAAGCAACGAGTATCGAGTGACTATTGACAAGCGACTAGTAACGAGTGACCACTAACTAGTGACTAGTAACGAGTGACTTGTAATGAATGACGAGTAACGGGTGACTAGTAACTTGTGACTAGTAACGAGTGACTAGTAATGAATGACGAGTAACGAGTGACTAGTAACGAGTGACGAGTAACGTGTGACTAGTAACGAGAAACGAGTGGAGAAACAGCGAGTAGCAAGCGGCAATATTGTGTCTAGTTGACTTTGATGGTGAATGTGAATTGAGCTAGCAAATTGACGCATTTAAATGCTCATTTTGAACGGCAGCTAAACAACCCGCTCGACATTCAACCCAATGACCCACATTTAAAATGCTGTAACACACACACATGTACTCCACTAACGAGTCAAAGCGAGCGAATGTACAATTAACCCAATTGCAAAGTGTTGTCAACACATGCCGCAACTAAAGCGGGCAAAATACGCTGCGTATACGTAATGTTATACTTGCTTCGAGAGGGAGGAGTGGAAAGTGGATTGAAGTCGTGCAGCGTGTCTGTGTAATTGAGTGTGTGTGTGTAACATTTCCTGCTTTTGTTAAACAATTTCCGCTAGCTTGCATTGCTGCCAGCCAACCATGCATTAACTCAGCAACTACGAACAGGTTTTCGCTTATTGTTCCCACACTCTATGTTACTTGGGCATTGGCATCGGCATTCGCTATGTTAGCCATTTCTTGACTGACAAACCCTTTGAAGCTTGCCCACGACTTGCACATCATTTGCATAACTGCACACATACCGAAGCGAGAGAGATAGACTAGAGGAATGTTAGCTTGACTCCCCTTGGTTACCGGCTACCCAATTTCCAATATGTGCATGCGGCTTTGACAGCAACTCTAATGACAATGACGACAACTCGCTGATGTATGCTCTTGTTGACATTCGTCGTCGTCGTCGGCGACGGCGATGGCGATGGCTGACAGACAGCAACTCTTGCATGGCATCCCAAAGATTGACACAGCACACCTGCCACATCCACATCCACGTCCACGTCCAGGTCAGCAGCGTATCGCAGCGTGCCAGCCAACCAAAGACTTGGCCAACAATTTCTGTTTTTTTTTCTGCTCTGCTCTCGTTTTCGTTTTACCTGACACTACACGTGCCGAGGTCACCACGCTTGGGCTCTCAGCACGCTCAACACGGCGTCGCCACCGCTGCCGCCGCAGACCCCACAGCCTACAGACTCCCCCTTTTGCTTCTTTCAAAGTCTGTGACAACTGTTGATAGCACAATTTGGCATGCATTAAATTGTCACACACACACACACATGACACACTAAATGCTATTTTGGGATACTTTATGTAGTTTTAATATGCCACTGGAGGGCGACAATTGTGTTGACAGCTAATTGGCACGATTCCCTTGCTTGTTTTAAAGAGCAGCTTTAATTTTTGCCATATTCAAATGAGTTAAACACGACCTTACATTTACCTTATTCAAATGAGTTAAACATACTTTGAGCTGCTTTGCTCTGTTCACTGCGTGCATTCTTCTCGGTTTAGGCACTCCTTTTGTGTGCTAAGCTAAATCTCTTTGTTTCGTGCGGCAGTTCATTGAACAACTTGGCCAAATGCCTGCCATAATTTAAGCACAGACTGCGATGCATTACAGCATTCCAATGGACCTACTGCAACCTCCTGATATATGAGCCAAGCGTATTCGTACTTTGGCTGCTTTAAATGTTATTTATGTAGCTGAAAATGTGGCACAAGCGAAGCCAAGTCAAGGGAATGCACAACAGAATACACAGGAAAGCGCTGCGCTGTATGGAATGTGGTCGAGTCTGGGACAAAACATTTCACAAATTTGCTCCCAAAGCGGAGCGCAGGAAAAACGACAAAGGCGCCGCAAGGTATGCAATAGAAATAGCGCATTGCATTTGAACTCAATTTTTAGATAGCCTAATTTCAATCGCTCAACACTCAACACTCAACACTCGACGCTCGACCGTCATTTAATTTATATGCTTGGCCAACTTCTTTTGACCAACGAGCAACGCGCCGTAAAATGAGAAATAAAAAAAATATACAAAAAAACGCAAAAAACGAATGAGAAAACGATTTGCTGGAAATGAAATCAGCGAGCATGAAAAAAACCAACGCGAGCCACAAGCCCAAGCTCACATGGCGCGAATTTGTTGGCCGACGTTTTCCCCTTTCCCTATTCCTCCTTTTCGCCCGTTTCCATCTCTTGGACATTCCGAATTCCCCTTGACTCGAGAGTTTTCAATGCTCGAACTCGCATTTGTTCAATTGTGAACAGGGTCGGCAACAGACGCCACAGCTGGTTCCCCTTTTCCCCTTTTCTCCATTTCTGTTTTTGTGTTTTTTTGTTTGGTGTGTGGCTGTGGAGCCACAAAAACATTCAACGTAATTGATGTGAAGAGCTCAAAGGATGCTTCGTTCCCTTTCTCAACAGTTTGGGATCATCAAATAACATCCATCTCGTTGATATATATTGCCAGCGACCAAAAAGGCTAAAAGTGTGATTAGGCATTTCACCCCAAACGCGAGCGCTTGCTCCCAAAAAAATACAAATTTATCTAAATACAAAGTATAATATTTATGCGATGCTCAGCTGCTGCCGCTTTAATGCCATTTCTCACCACCCGCGAACTACGAAATCGCACTTCCAATATTTCCCAATGCTCGCATTAAACTTCAATTTTTAACTATTGAAGTGAAGTGAGCGATTACAAAACGTTTGACCGAGCACAAAGTGAACAACAAAAGAGGGATTGCAAGGAGCAGCATAATATATTAAAAACTATGCGGATCAAGTAAAAGTTAATTTTTTTTTTAAATGTAAAATCGTCCATTGAGTTCACTACGATTACGTATACGTAATTTACATAAGTCATTATAATCTTGTTTTCTTATGATAACAATGATAATTATTCAATTCATTACATTTATGTAACGGAGGTGGAGGTGGAGTGGATAGACCCTATCGGTATTAGTTGTCATTAGCAAGTCGATCAGCACTAAGCTATCGGCATCATCAGTCGTCATGAAGTGGAACAACAGACATGTGAAGTAGATCATAGGTCGTCAAAGGTAAACAGAAGCAGCAGTCATAACGAAATCAGTCGTCAGGAAACAGTATTTCTTAAGTTAATCAAAATGAACTTTAACACACTTGAGTCGATGGCCTTAGTTGCTAGCACTCCCTTTCTTTTAGTTATTATATTATTCTGTATAATAATTTACTTGTAAATAAATAAACGAACTTTAACACATATTACCAATTATCCAATAAATAATCAAAAGTTATTCTATATAACCAACAATACATATATGATATGATTCAATTTGATAAATATAATAGAAAAATAAAAAATATACCTTAAATTCAATAATTGAAATAGTTAAATGCTTAAATTACCAAAAATTCTTGAAATAATTTCTAATCTAATCTTTTATATTTGAAATTTAATTGAATAAGAATACAAAACAAATAAAAATATAATCACAAGAGGCACACACTTATAAACTTGTTGCAAGTAAACGCTAAAGTGGTTGTGCGTGCGACAATTTTAAGTTCAAGTGTAAATAAAGTCATGACCAAGGGGCAAACGTGAGCGCACAAAATTGCAATTACCAATGCTTCAATCGAAAGCGTCTTTTTGTCTGTGTGTGCCACACACACTCACACCCTCATCACTTGCCACCTGCAACACATTTTTACGGTCGTCGCAGTCGCCGTCGCAATTGAAGTCAAGCGCAAATAATACGAATCGAACTAGGTGGCAATGCGACTGCAACTGAAACTGCAACTGCGATATTTTATATTGCATTTATTGGGCCACCTGGATGGCAGATAGAATTCATGAATTCATAGGAAGAGCTGCTCCATTAAAATGTTTATGTATGCGATTGTCTCTCAGCAAAGGTTTTGTTATTGATTTCACTTTTGAATTTTCTTATTTGGCTTTTAATTTTAGTTGCCACTTACCACACAATTTGAAACATTGAATAATTGATAAATCGAAAAAAATTAATGCGATTTATTATTTGAATTTTTACAATATTTGATATTTATTTCGTTATTCGAAAGTTAGCTTTATTCAATTAATTTGCATAAACTAATGAAATTTGAATACAAAATACATATATCCTTTGGTTTAATAATAGCGAAAAGTAATACAATTAATATTTATGTTTATCAACTATAAATTTATCATTAAAGTTCGATAAAAATTGCAAAAAAGAAAGATTAAATATTTACTTAAAATTAAACGTCTGTTTTTTTAAATGATTATCTTAGTACCGCTCAGCTTCAAGCTGAAACTAATTACCAGAAAACTATAATTGAATATCAAATCCATAATCTCCAAAGCCAAACTATGCTTTATATAAGTGTAATTAAACACGGTTATTGAGCGTTCACTGCGTCTATAGCGCTTAAGAATCAGCTCATTCAACTGTAAAAATCAAATTAAATATATGCCACAAAAAAAATTTAAAACTTTTTCACCAACTCACCTTTAAATGACGAATACTCTTTGTGGTATTTGGCCTCCTTAAAGACTCGAGGAATTCATATTCATATAAATCTTTTAAAATCTGATGCTCTAGCATATCGATGGATCGTGTTATTTTCGCTATATGAAACACGTTTGATCGAAGTATGACAAATAATGGGCTTATAGAGCAAAAATAATAATTCAGACAACTTTCAGCTGCAAGTATGATATCTGCGATTAATCTGCTTATAATAGCAGGCCACAATATTTTCTGAATGCTTTGACGCAAGTTCAGAAATTCCTCAAAGTATTTTAAAGATAAAGAACGTTTTATTTTACTCAGCTTTAAGTTTTGATCTAAGCTGAATTTTAAAGACTTCAACAAATTATTCAAGAGAAATATTGCGAAATCGTTTAATAGAAATATCAACACAAATCGTACTTGCAATATCATAATTATGTACGAACTTTTATAACGATTTAGGATCGAAAGCAAACTGAACGCGTAACACTCGCGTATCAAATGAAGTATGAGGTAGGCGATAGACATCGAAACTGGTTTTCCGAAGTACTCAGTATGCATTTTGCCAAGGCGCACAAACAAGTTTAGAACTTCTAAAATTTTTTCCCGCTGATGAAGTAGAATAAATCCACTTGTCGATCCACCAATGAACTGCATGAGGAGCCTTAAATTATTTATTTCAGTATAAGTCCATGAACTTGCTTCAACCTGAATACAAGTGTGAAGACTACAAAGGTTGATCAGAATTACTGCGTAACACCATGGAAAGAGAGTAGCATAATGTCCAATATATACATAGACACGAAACCATCCAGATGTTTGAAATTTCTGTCTGTGATGATCAAAGTAGAACTCGCTTATGCCAAATAATTTGGTCAAAAAATGTAGCACCTGGAGAATTACTGTCATCCTCCGAATTGTGAACAGCACTGACTCTGAAGGATAACTGAACAAAGAATTGAATTTATTTTTGTATAACTACAATTAATCGAATTAATAGGCAATTTAATTAATGAAATGGTAATGCACCAAATTTACTTCTATTACAAAAAGTCAATATACGAGAGAGCATGACATAAAAGCTTATTATTATTTATGAATATAGCACAAAATGATATTAAAAAGAGAATCAACGTTTTCTCTTTTTAAAGTCAACCGAATAGGATTTCAAATTGGTAAACATAATTTTATTTTATTTACAATTTAAAAGATACATTGTTTGGAACACAAATTTCATTTATTTATTATTTCAACAATGTATTTTTATTTTAATAAATATTATTGTTAGCTCAAATCGCTTAAAAATTAAAATAAAAGGCCAAAATTTACACATGGTTTGAAAAAATGTTAATTCAAGTAAAACCAAAAATGCTCCTATCATATGCATCAATATTATTTTCTCATCCTGTATTATTTCTTCAAATAATAGAAAGATTAAGCTTCAACAATTATTATGAAAAAACAATAATATTTAATTACTTTAATTAAATTCAAATTTAAGCTGTTGTTCATCGAACTTTATTAATTTATAAATCTATTGTGGGATATTTTATGCTAAAACTGATAACAAACAAACTGTTAACAAACATAAAATCGATCATGTGTAGAACCAAAGTACGCCTTACAGCAATGCAGTTGTAGACTGTGATGACTCTTTTCTGCAGCGTGCAATGTTTCAATTGCAGCAGATCCAGCTTTAAGAATAGATTTTATATTAAATTTTTTTTATCAAAATGTGATATCGAAGAGATAAATAATAGAGAAAAATAAAATATTAAATGCTTATTGAAATAAAATAAAAATTGATGGTTAAAGTTCCTAAAATTAAATTTTTGCTTTTCTAAATTGCTTTCTTACTACCAACCAGCTTCAAGCTAAAACTAATTACCAGAAAACTATAATTGAAAATCAAATCCATAATCTCCAGCGCCAAACTGTGTTTTATATACGTGTAATTAAAGATGGTGATTGAACATTCATTGCGACAGTTGCGTTTAAGTATCAGCTGTTTCAACTAGAAAAATCAAACTAAAACTAACTATAATAACTAGTAGAAGTCATCATTAACTTACCCTTAAAAAACGCATACTCTTTGTGGTATTTGGTCTTTTTAAAGACTCTAGAAATTCATATTCATATAAATCCCTTAATATCTGATGCTCTAGCATATCGATATCTCGGGTTATTTTCGCTATATGAAGCACGTTTGACTGAACAATGACAAATAATGGACTTAGACCAAAAAAATAATAATCCAGGCAACTTTGAGCTGCAAACATTATATCTGCGATCAATCGGCTTATAATAGCAGGCCACAATAATTTCTGGATACTTTGACGCAAGTTCAGAAATTCTTCAAAGTATTTCAAGCAAAGAGAACGTTTTACTTTACTCAGCTTTACGTTCTGATAGAAGTTGAATTTTAAGGACTTAAGCAAGTTATTCAAGAGAAATATTGCGAAATCGCTCAGTAAGAATATTAACACTGATCGCACTTGTAATATCATAAATATGTAATAATTTCCATAAATAATGCGCGTGGAAAGCAAATTGAATGCATGACATTCGCGTATGAAATGCAGTATGAGGTAGCCGAATGACATCGAAACTGGTTTCCCAAAGTACTCCATATGCATTTTAGCAAGGCGAACAAACAAGTTCAGAGCTTCTAACACTTTTTCCCGTTGATTAAGTAGAATAAATCCACTTGTTGAAAATCCGATGACTTGTATGAGAAGCCTGAAGTTATTTATTTTTATGTAAGTCCATACACTTCCTTCAAAATGCGGGCAATCAGGTGAATGACAAATATTATTAACAATTACAATGAAACCCCACGGCACCATAGTAACATAATGTCCAATATATACACAGACACGAAACCATCCAGATGTTAGAAATTTCTGTCTGTGGCGATCAAAGTAGAACTCGCTTATGCCAAATAATTTGGTCAAAAAATGAAGCAAGTTAAGTATTACTATCATCTTGCCAAATATGAACGACACTGAAACTGAAAGCTAACTGAACAAAGAACTTAATTTAATTAGGATAAGTACCATAAATCGAATTAATAGACAATTTTACTAATGGAATGGCAATGCACAAATTTATTTTTATTACAGACGATTTTACGTCGTTATACCCGGAAGACGCACTAACCGAAAGAAGCAAAACAAATTTTTGTTTTGTTTTTTATTATGGTTGCCATGTTCGTAATAGGTTTTTAAGGCAAGACAAATTAATTTTTTAAACAAAACAAAAAAAAGTATAAATTTAATTAAATAGCATGGTTGTTCCATAATAAATCGTATACTTGCATGTTCCTTAGCATAATCTAAGGCGTCAGCTAAAACACAGATTAGAGGGAATGTACGAACCTTCGTATCGTTGCTAAGCATACAAGCAAGGGTCTCGATCACTGATAAATACATACATTTATAATTACGTCATTTGATGCTCAAATTTTTTGGCATTATTTCGCTGTTTTTTTTCGTCGCTATATCCGGTTGAATTCTTAAAAATTTCGTCGGTATAAGCGGTTAGTCGGTAAAAGCGGAGACGTATTAAGCGGAATCCCTTTCATATAAGTTTGTATGGGGCCAACCAAGCCATCGAGTTTTCGTCGCAATAACCGGACGGAGACTATAAGCGGAGTCGTTATAACCGCATTCTACTGTAATAAAGTTGCAGTCGAGTGTAATCGACTGTGAGATACCCGCCACCCATTTTGATTAACAGCAAAATTGAACGGTATTATTCTTAAAATATACCGAATCAATATACCAAAAACACTAAAATATGCAGAAGGCTACATTTGGTATATCGATCTAGTACTACAATCTATATATTCCAATGAGTAAAATATGTTCCAGATTGTAGTAGGCACTTTTTGCCATACGAAAGTATTTCTTAAATAACTTGTACAATTTTAATATGATCGCAACCAAACTTACAGGAATCATAAATGCTGTACTTATTATTATCTGTATCTAGCTTACAAATTACGCGTATTATTCGATTTTTTTCCACTTTGCGTGCAAACTATAAATTTTATAGGTCTATATTATAGTCTCTAAGAACAACTGTTTCATACGGGCAGACGGATATGGCTTGAATATTGTTTCGTTTGTTGACCCTGATCTATATATTCTTTATCCCTAATTTATGGGGTCGGACATGCCTGCTTCTGCATGTTACATACATAAATAAAGTTATAATGCTGTTCTGTCCTATGGGTAGCGGATATAAAAATGATTAAATTGTATGCATTAATATTATATTTTTTTCTTATTTTGTATAATTTAATTTATAATAATAAAAAGCTCAAGGTATGACAACTATGTTATTTGTTTGAATTAAATATCTGTAAGTCAATTGGAGAATATTTAATGCTGAAACTGATAATCAACAGACTGTTGACAAAAACAAAGTCGATCATATCTAGAACCAAAGTACGCCTTACAGCAATGCAGTTGTAGACGGTGATGACTCTCTCCTGTAGCGTGCAACGTTTCAATTGCATCAGATCCAGCTAGAAGAATTTTATATTTTAGATTGAATTTGTTAAACCAAAATGTACATCAATAGAACTCACTTTTAACAGCCGTGAATTTCGCGATCTGTTCCATAATCTGAGCGATGTAAGCAACTCATAATTGTATAATTGTTCGAATATTTTACGTTCCATTCCCTCGATAAGTCTAATCGATTTAAAAATAGGCCAGATATTGGCTAATAATAAATTATAGACTGCTAAGCGTATCACAGATGTAAAGTCCTGATGCCAATATAATTGATAACCACATTGAGTAATATATAGCACTGATATGATAAGTCTTGTTAAGTAAGCTGCCCAGCACAATTTCTGCATATTGACACGAAGTCTGACTAGTTTTTTATAATACTTAAGATATTGAGATTGCTCTCTCTTCGACCGCTCAACACAATTATCCAAACGTAGGCTTAAAGAGAGCACAAAATGGAAATGTAGAAACGTGGCCAAATCCACGAGGCAATCGAGTATGGTACACCGAGCGAAATATACTTGCAACCAAGCAAGTGACCACTTCATTACGGGGCAGAAACAAATCCAAACAAATATTTCGCGAATCCAGTGTATAACCAACTTTTTTAATTTCACTTTTACAGGCATCCCAAAGAGTTTCAAATGCATTCTGCCAATGCAAATGAAGAGATTCAATAGCTCACACAAACTTCGTTGATTTCGCAACAGATTCCAGCTGCTTATAGCAGCTCCGCTATATCGAAAGACATGGATAATAATATTCGTAAGGATGCGGAGATCAAGCGCACACTTCATCCACTGTCTGTACATCTCGAGGCAGCCGAAAACACAAGCTGGACAGACGAAAAGCCAATGCCAAATCTATGCATATATCCATCCAAAACGCCATTCACTGAATTGCTGTTTATTTTCCTGCAAATTAAATGTGTTAAGTCCAAGCACTTTGCTTAATTTTAATTTTTACAATATTTGATATTTATTTCGTTATTTGAACGTTAGCTTCATTCAATTGATTTACATAAACTAATGAAAATTGAATACAAAATACATATTTGCTATGATAAACATATCCGTTAATTTCGAAGAGATAAATAATAGAGAAAAATAAAATATTAAATGCTTATTGAAATAAAATAAAAATGTATGGATAAAGTTCTTAAAATTAAATTTTTGCTTTTCTAAATTGCTTTCTTACTACCAACCAGCTTCAAGCTAAAACTTATTACCAGAAAACTATAATTGAAAATCAAATCCATAATCTCCAGCGCCAAACTGTGTTTTATATACGTGTAATTAAAGATGGTTATTGAACATTCATTGCGACAGTTGCGTTTAAGTATCAGCTGTTTCAACTAGAAAAATCAAACTAAAACTAACTATAATAAATAGTAGAAGTCATCATTAAATTACCCTTAAAAAACGCATACTCTTTGTGGTATTTGGCCTCTTTAAAGACTCTAGAAATTCATATTCATATAAATCCCTTAATATCTGATGCTCTAGCATATCGATATCTCGGGTTATTTTTGCTATATGAAGCACGTTTGACTGAACAATGACAAATAATGGACTTAGACCAAAAAAATAATAATCCAGGCAACTTTGAGCTGCAAACATTATATCTGCGATTAATCGGCTTATAATAGCAGGCCACAATAATTTCTGGATACTTTGACGCAAGTTCAGAAATTCTTCAAAGTATTTCAAGCAAAGAGAACGTTTTACTTTACTCAGCTTAACGTTCTGATAGAAGCTGAATTTTAAGGACTTAAGCAAGTTATTCAAGAGAAATATTGCGAAATCGCTCAGTAAAAATATTAACACTGATCGCACTTGTAATATCATAAATATGTAATAATTTCCATAAATAATGCGCGTGGAAAGCAAATTGAATGCATGACACTCGCGTATGAAATGGAGTATGAGGTAGCTGAATGACATCGAAACTGGTTTTCCAAAGTACTCCATATGCATTTTAGCAAGGCGAACAAACAAGTTCAAAGCTTCTAACACTTTCTCCCGTTGATTAAGTAGAATAAATCCACTTGTTGAGAATCCGATGACTTGTATGAGAAGCCTGAAGTTATTTATTTTTATGTAAGTCCATACGCTTCCTTCAAAATGCGGGCAATCAGGTGAATGACAAATATTATTAACAATTACAATGAAACCCCACGGCACCATAGTAACATAATGTCCAATATATACACAGACACGAAACCATCCAGATGTTAGAAATTTCTGTCTGTGGCGATCAAAGTAGAACTCGCTTATGCCAAATAATTTGGTCAAAAAATGAAGCAAGTTAAGTATTACTATCATCTTGCCAAATATGAACGACACTGAAACTGAAAGCTAACTGAACAAAGAACATAAATCGAATTAATAGACAATTTTACTAATGGAATGGCAATGCACAAATTTATTTTTATTACAGAAACAAAGAAAAAAGAGTATATGAGAGAACATGACAAACGGATATTGGAAAGAGAATTATCTAACTGCATTTAATTATATTACCGAATATTATATAAAATAATATTATTAAAATATTATAATAATTAGAGAAAAAGTGCACTATCCGTACAGACTGTTTTGTAGAATATTCAATTGGTAAAAATAATTTAATTTAATTTAAAATTTATTTACAATTTCAACCATCTTGTTATGTCAACAAATAATATTTGTACACAAAATCGAATAAAAATGCAAGTACAAACATGAAAAAAGAAAATAAGCCAGGTAAAATTGCTTTTGTAAAATTGTTGAAAAATGTTTTCTATAAAAACAAATAATAAAGTTACAGTCAAGTGTAATCGACTGTGAGATACCCGCTACCCATTTTGATTAAAAGCAAAATTGAACGGTATTATTCTTAAAATATACCGAATCAATATACCAAAAACACTAAAATATGCAGAAGGCTACATTTGGTATATCGATCTAGTACTACAATCTATATATTCCAATGAGTAAAATATGTTCCAGATTGTAGTAGGCACTTTTTGCCATACGAAAGTATTTCTTAAATAACTTGTACAATTTTAATATGATCGCAACCAAACTTACAGGAATCATAAATGCTGTACTTATTATTATCTGTATCTAGCTTACAAATTACGCATATTATTCGATTTTTTCCCCATTTGCGTGCAAACTATAAAATTTATAGGTCTATATTATAGTCTCTAAGAACAACTGTTTCATACGGGCAGACTTTATGGGGTCGGACATGCCTCTTTCTACATGTTACATACATAAATAAAGTTATAATGCTGTTCTATCCTATGGGTAGCAGATATAAAAATAACTAAATTGTATGCATTAATATTATATTTTTTTCTTATTCTGTATAATTTAATTTATAATAATAAAAAGTTCAAGTTACGACAATTATGTTATTTGTTTGAATTAAATATCTGTAAGTCAATTGTAGAATATTTAATGCTGAAACTGATAATCAACAGACTGTTGACAAAAACAAAATCGATCATGTCTAGAACCAAAGTACGCCTTACAGAAATACAGTTGTAGACGGTGATGACTCTCTCCTGTAAAGTGCAACGTTTCAATTGTATCAGATCCAGCTATAAGAATTTTATATTTTATATTGAATTTGTTAAACCAAAATGTACATCAATAGAACTCACCTTTAGCAGCCGTAAATTTCGTGATCTTTTCCATAATCTGAGCGATTTAAGCAACTCATAATTGTATAATTGTTCGAATATTTTACGTTCCATTCCTTCGATAAGTCTAATCAATTTCAAAATAGGCCAGATATTGGCTAACAATAAATTAAAGCCTGCTAAGTGCACAATAGATCTAAAGTCCTTATGCCAGTACAGTTGATAACCACACTGAGTAATATACAGCACGGATATGATTAGTCTTGTTAAGTAAGCCGCCCAGCACAATTTCTGCATATTGACACGAAGTTTGACTAGTTTTTTATAGTATTCCACATATAAGGTTTGCTCTCTCTTTGACCGCTCAACACAATTATCTAAACGTAGACTCAAAGAGAGCACAAAATGGAAATGCAAAAACGTGGCCAAATCCACGAGGCAATCGAGTATGGTACAGCGAGCGAAATATACTTGCAACCAAGCTAGTGACCATTTCATTACGGGGCAGAAACAAATCCAAACAAATATTTTGCGAATCCAGTGAATAACCAACTTTTTTAATTTCACTTTTACAGGCATCCCAAAGAGTTTCAAATGCATTCTTCCAATGCAAATGAAGAGATTCAATAGCTCACATAAACTTTGTTGATTTCGCAACAGATTCCAGCTACTTACTGCAGCTCCGCTATATCGAAAGACATAGATAATAATATTCGTAAGTATGCGAAGATCAAGCGCACACTTCATCCACTGTCTGTACATCTCAAGACAGCCGAAGACACAAGCTGGACAGACGAAAAGCCAATGCCAAATCCATGCATAAATCCATCCAAAACGCCATTCACAGAATTGCTGTTTATTTGCTTGCAAATTAAATGTGTTAAGTCCAAGCACTTTGCTTAACCCGTTGTATAGGTGCAGCAGCACCGTCAGCCTGTAGAACATGGCCAACACTGAGCCGTCAAAATGATTGAAATTGCATGAATATTATGTATGAATACCACAGCGATTACTCATAGTCGTTGGGCAATCAGCCTAATGCACACAGCCATCGATACCTTTGAGCGTGCTCTTGCTATGAATTAATGTTGAGCGTGAAACACGTATTTACTTGACAGCGAATTCATCTCGTTCATCACACGAAAAAAGTGTTGCCTACCTTTAGGCTGAGCAACTGACAAAATTTTATACCTTCCTCTCTCTCTCTCTCTCTCTGCTGTTCCAGCCAGGCGTGTGTGATATACGAGTTTGTTTGCAACTGTCTATTTGAATTTTATTTCAGCTAGTCTGAGCTACAGAGTTGTAGCTCTGCAATGCTGTGTTGACTCATCCCACCGCTGGCAATCAACCTTTTAGCAGCATTTTAATTTGACTAATTTGTGAGCAGACCGCCCACAGTAAAAGTTTCTCGTTCTCTTTTTCTAAGGGGGCGTGGCAGTTGTTACAGTATTTTGTCAAAAACGAGCCAGAAATTAATCGTTGCCATTAACTTTGATTTATGACTTGGAGTTTTGCACAACAGCTGATGGAGTGGCTGTGTCTGTTTGTCTGGGTGTGGCCAACTTTTTGCATGCATACTTACTTATGGCTTGCCATATTTTCTACGCATTATTTATAGTTTTGCTGTGGTAACAAATGTGCTGGGTTAATAGCCAGAGCCAACCAAATGCGAGCCTGGCCAATACGATTAGGCGTTTGTTTGATGTGAAAACAATCGAGGGCCTGGCCCAATATTTTGGCTATAAATAGCAAAAAAAAAAGTGCGGGGGAAGTGCGAGAATTTGTATTGAGGCTTAATTAAGTTCGTTTTCCATGAAAATTACGAACATTTCCCAATCAAATTTCACACATTTTTTTATATTTTCATTAAAAACGTTGCCAGCTCTCCGTCTGCTCGTCATCTTCAATGTCTCTTCCCAGCCAATAAACCAAATTGCCAATGGCATTTTTAATAAAAATATAATTTTCAAAGGTTCTTTATAGTCGACCGGCAATATATTTCGGCTTTCACTTTTACACCGCCTGTGCCAGGCTGTTGTATATATTTTTATATTTTATATCTCGCCACGTGGCAGCTTTTGTTGATTTGGGGGCACAGCTTGTCACAATTACAGCAAATTTATGCGTATTATTTGCGAGACACAAGACTGAGAATTATGTGGAGAGTCAATACTCCACAGCTCTTACCCTTCTCTTTTTTTTTTTGCCCCGCATTGTGACTATTTGGTAATGCACGTTAATTTGATTTAGACGCATTGCTGAGTGAACCTTTTCTTTTTGGCCAAACGCTTGCTCATTAAATTTAATTTGGTGACGTTGCCAGCGGGAGGTGTGCGAGTGTGTATGTGTGTGCGTGTATGTGTGTGCATGTTGGCTGCTATTTATAAACAAAAAGTCAGGCCCGCACAAGCGCCATAAATTGGTCGCTGATATTTCACACATGCTGGCCACATTAGGCTGCTTTCTCTCTCTCCCACACACACACTCACACACATTATAGTTGTGTGTATCTATTATATGTACGTACATTTCAATTTGACCAAGTGGCGCTAATAAAATGCTTAATTTACCAGCTCATCTCGCCCCCGCTCCAAAGTCTTTACTCTATAGTAAGTATTAGTACATTTTTAGCCTTTTCTCTTGCCCTTTTGGCCGCAAATCGAAAACGTCTCGTCAGCGCCATAAACCAAATATGTGCAGGCGTTTTCAGTATACCCTGGAAATTTAAATAGAAAAGAGCATATGAAGTACATATAATGTGAAAGAATTAAAAAAATACGTAAAATGATTTTCAAATAAAAATAATATTATTAGTATTTATTACAGCATTGAATTGAAAATATTCAAAAAGATTAAAAAAAATAATAATAAAATGTATTGCAAAGATTTAATGTGATTCTGTTTTGATAAGGTACTTCTTTTAATTAAAAGTAATCTTCATACAAAAAACTATATAAATATTAAGAATAATATTAAATAACGAGTTTTTAAATATTTGCAGTACATTTTACAAAATTTAATATAGTTTAATATTAAATCTTTTGATTCATAAAAGCAAAATTCCTTCAATGGGACTTATTCATTTAGTAAAAAACGTTTTAATATTTTCTACTCCACATAACTTGATAGTCACTTATTTTAAATTGAAGGGGTCTCTTCATAGCAATAACATAATATCTTAAATATATACAAAAAAATGTCAATAATAAGCTCAGAGTTCTCAAATATTTGTAGTAATAACATTGCCTCTTTGAGCAAAGAATGAAGTTTTTATTGTTGCTAATACTAAAAATAAAATTAGAGAAATTAGAGAAACATTATATCTCTGAAATATTAGAAACTGGATCAAACTGGATGAATGAAATCCCTTCATTAGGAAATTATTTTAATATTTTTTCTTTTTCATAAGCATAAAATTACAGGGTATCTCTCCTTCGTTAGTCACCTAGCGGTTCACCAACAAATAAATGGTTGAACATTTGCAATTGCTCTCATCTGCTGCCACACTGTTGTTGTCGATCAGGTTTATTGTTTGTGGATTTTTATGATATTTTATTGCCCCCCTTCCAAAGTCATTTTCTGTGAGTGTGTTGGTGAGTGAGTGTTGTGAATGTTTGCTTTTCGAATACTCGCAGTCATTTGTGGTATGCGGCGCGCACTTTTAAGTTTATTTACCAATTTCTTGAGTGAGTGATTGACTTGTTTCGACTTTACAACCAAATTGGAATCGCAAATCGACGCGATTTTACGACGTAATTGAGTTTAAATCAATAAATATGTGACTGAATAACAACCATAACAATTCGAAAAGTTACCTGGTCAATACGCTTTCTTATTCAAGCGAATATTTCGCTTTTCATAGCCCATAACAATTTGTTGAAAGTTTTCGACTGAAAGACCGACCACAGGGAAATGGTTGACTTCTGGTCGAAAGCAGCTTTTGCGTTTGCGTTTGCCTTTGGCTCTGGCTTGGCTTGACTTGGCTATAATCAGAATTACAATGCGTATTTTTTTGGCCATTGGCCTTTGCATAAATTCACATAATGAATATATTTATTTTTATTTGCAATGAACTTGTGGCAGGACAGCAACAACAACATGCCACACATGCCACACGCCGCTTGCCACATGCCACATTTAAGCCGCCATTATACGCAACAAACTGTGCTGGCATGGCTGAGGTTCTGCTCGTCTATTTCCGGTTTCTCTGCCATTATTGTCCCCCATTCACTCTCTCTCTCGCTCTCGCTCTAGTTGCGGTTATCTAAACGTTGTTTTGTTTGCTTTTTTGCTTTTTGCATTTCAATTTTTTCGCTTTTTTCGGCAAAGTCTTCGCTTGGCCCATTGAAACATTGTCACAACGTTCAGTTTGACGCTATTTCTTGCCGCTCCACATACAGGATGCTTTCCATTTGGCAGCGCTGTTATGGCCCTTTTATTATGATTTTGTTGATTTCGTTTTTCCGTTTGTCTCCTCCAAAAAAAATGTAAGATCTTGATTCCGTTTTCCGCAACCGAAAACTGTATACGCTTTTAATTGTTAATTGGATTTTGGTTGCGGAACTTTAATTAAAAGAAGTGCAAAAAGGGTATAAAGTTGCCCTATAAAATGTGATTGTAAAGTTCGGCTTAAAATGTAAAAGCTGAAGCGCCTAAAAGAATGATTATTTGAAAAAGATTTAGAAGGGGATTTTGTTGTATGTGGTTAATCACAGAGACGCGTGGCTAACATTCATAAGACTTTAAAACGCAAACTTAAAACAAATTTAGTTGTTCTTTATTCAAGATTACACAACGGAATGCGGATGTCAACATAATAACTCAACATACATGAGAGTGCTTACAGAAAGAACATTGTTAATTAATGTTGCCAGATCAATAATAATCAAACTAACATTATTCCAACAGATTTCAGTGAAAGATATTTCACTTTAATTTGAAAATTGCTTGTTTTATAATTCAAATATAATAGATTTCTTATTTAAGAAATTATTTATATTTCATATCTTGAAATTCTTAAATTATTAATTAAATAGTTTTAAAGTTCTCCAAGTGTATTTCTACAGTTTGTTACAAATAGTTTTCCAAAGTGAACACACTCTTTGCGTTGCCCGAAGATTATGAGAATCTGTTTGCGACATGTGGCTGGGGCGAGTCAAGAGGTTTTCTGGTAATGGCAAAGTATACAAATGAGACGCGACATTTCCAGCACGTTGGTTATAAGCAGCACTTCAGGCGAAAAGGCAACTTTAATTTGAATATTGATACTCGACACTGTTGAAACAAGGTAAACAGTAACATTGTTCGAGATCGAAGCAAGCGACTGGCGAACATTTACACGTCTGCTTAGTCCCCACTTATCTGCTAGGTCTATTTTGGGAGGTGAAGAGCTCCTTGAGTGCAATCAATAAAAATCAACTTAGTTTAAATCAATTTTGTGTGTCAAGTCGCAACCTGCTTACCAATTCCATTTGCCATCTTAATTTAGTATGCCTTCAGTGTGTGTGCATCCCGCTTGTGCCTAACAACACAATTGAGTCGAAAAGATAAAGCAACCTACGTACGTAGGAGGAACTGCAGGAGTTGGCCTCAGTAAACATATCCGCTTTATGCTCGTATTTGCTTTAACATTTTCGGGACACACAGAACAAAAAAAAAAGGTATTAAAGCAATACCAACAGAGCAGAAAGTCAGTCAAGAACAACAACAACATTCCCTAGAGACAGAGGCCCTTTATTTTTTTTCTCTTATAGGGGGGGGAGTGATTCAAGCATTTATAATGAGCGGATGGGAGCACTGAGAATGAATGTATTTGCTTAGCAACCGGCCATAACATTTACTAATGCATAAGGGAAGCCACTTTTGATGCCTCATATTTATTGTCTCTTAAAGCGAGGTCAACTCTCTTCTCGGAAATGATTTAATAGAATCATAAAAATAGCCTAAGCAAATGTTAGAATTTCTCCTTTAAATATTATTTTGTGCGCATTAAAGTTCGACTCGTCTCTTTAATAAAGTCACGAAACTACAGAGTAAATCAGCTTTTCAGTTTACACAAAAAAAGAGAAAAAAAATAAAAAAAAACATTTCATAACTCTGTTGTTGAGTTTTTCATATTTTGTTTTTTTACACGGACAACGCGACTCAATAAACCAAACAATAAAGCAGGGCAGCGATAGGAACAACTTTCAGCTTAAAACTCAGCTGCAGGCATAACAAGAATAACAAGAATAACAACAACAACAACAATTGCAATAACAACAACAAGTAGGATGCTTGGAGCTTAGGATGACGTTCCATGCAAATGACAGCGACTATAAGTCTATGATATTATATTGTATTGTGTTATGCCATCAGCCAACAATGTGCCGTCCACTTGCCAAGTCCTTCCTCGTCTGCAGTCCGTCTCCCCCTTTCGTTGTCCATTTGTCTGACTGGCAGTGACATGCATAACAGGATTTCTGTCATGCTTTTTTGCGCCAGACGAAATATGAAAACAAATCAGGCAAAAGATGTCAACTCACGAATGCATTTTAAAACTGGAAATCGATCCGTAACGATGCTGCAGCTTTTACATATTTCAAACTATCTCAAATATTTCTGATTAGTCCACAGTGACTTGTCTCTTGTCTTGTAAGCATTTCACAGCTGTTAATGTCCAATAAACTTGCTGTCATATAACACATGTGTCTGGCAACTCATAAGCTTACCTACACTCCATCTGATACAATGTGCTTCCATTTCATAGCATTTTTGATTAGTCCTCAATCTGGCCCATTGGACGAAGGCGAAGGCGATGGCGAAGGGTCACCATTTTTGCTGGTTGTCTGTGCCAACGCTTCAGTGCGCTTAAGTCATCAACTTGTCAGTTTTTGTTGAGGCAAACATATTGGCAATGCGACCTCGACCAGACACCGACTTAGACAAATGCTTCAAGCGGCCTACACACATCGCACACACGCTGAGCTGAAGTGAAAGAGACAAAGGGCGAGAGAGAAATCGTGGAGAAGCAGAGACAGAGAACCAAAACCAACAGACATGCTAACTATGGTCATGAATCAAATCCACGTATAACAAAAAAAAAGAGCGTAAAAACACGAAAAGGATAACAAAGTATAACCAGGCGAACATTGAATACTCTTTCGGCAAAAAAAGGATAAGTAATTCAGTAGAGAATGTATTAAAGATTTTAAAAGAAAAGTAAAAATAATGTAAGAAAACCAAAGGAAAGAAATTAAAACTAAACTGAGATAATTCCTATAAAAGCAAGCTCAAAACTGAAGCAATTCACAAATTCTATGGCTTACTCAGAATTTTTTAATTAAAATTTTACAAACATTTAAAAAACTGTTGCAATTTCCGTCTAAAAGTGACGAAACTCTAATTTCAGTCATAAAAAAAAGAATGCGACATGCAGAGCCAAATGGATTTAACGCCGACGAAGAGTTTAGTTTAGATGAGATATTAGACGCGAGAAGGAGGAGATAAAAATGAAGGGTAGTCGAGACTAGACAAAACTTAAAGCCGCAATAAAACTCAAAGTTCGAGTAATTGCCCAGAAATAGAGAGAGAGAGAGAGAGAGAGAGAGAGAGAGAGAGAGAAAAGTAGTAAAAGCAGAGAGTGTGGCGTTGACTTCATAAAAATGCCATAACTCGACATCTACTACATCAACGGGTAGTCAACTCTTCCAAGGTTAAGCCCCCAGCTTAAACGTGGTGGCAAACTGTGTTTCATATAAATTTCCAATTTTGCAATGACATTTGTTTTTACAGCAGCAGACGATGCGGAGGTTTATGCAAATTGTTGCGTCTGATGTGCGGCCATATATAATGCCGATATGCTAGAATGTGCCATATGAACCCGCCTCTCTCTCTCTCTCATATGCATATTTTTGACGCTCAACTCGTGTGTTAAATGGCCGAAAGTCATACACAATGGCAATTAACCCAATTTACTGTGTTGTTAATGTTTTTCTTTCTTGTTGATGATCGCTTCATAGCCTCATTACCACTGCCATTGCGATTGTTCATTTGTTTCCACTTACGGAGTACTATGGAATAAATTACAAGTTTTTCTGAATCAATTGTTAGCGAAGAAAAACAAAAAATTTTTGATACTGGCTTTTTATCATTGCGTTATTTAAAGCGTTTGAAGATTTATCATATCAAATGCTTGCACATATTTTATTGTATAAAATGTATACTTTGTATACAAAATGAAAAATTTCACAGAAAAAATATAAATCTAAAACTTACATTTTTATCACATGTTACATTTTAAGAAAATTAACAAAAAATTAGAAAGAAACTAAATATAGTATAGTTTAATAGATAAATAATGAATCATAAAATCATCAAGAGTTTCTATATATTACATACAAATTAAAATATTCTCTGCATTAAACATTAAACAAACTGATTAATAAATAGTTTATCAAACGTTCGAATGTCTTTTAACAAATCAATTTAAATTACCAACAAAATTTATAAAAAAAAAACCCTTCTCCGTCATAAAATTGTTTATACCTACACGCCCGAGTACGTAAATTGTACTTCCATAAAATATAAATTGCCCCACAGTTTAGCGGTAACAAGAGGCAGCCCTAATAAGTATGCAACACAAAACTGAGCAAGGCATCTAGTATGGAAATTAACGAGGGCAGCTTAACACAAGAGCCCAATTGAGGCAGGTCAAGTTGTTTGCTGGCGAAATATAACATATTTCGTTGGTTCAAGCCAAAGCACAGCTGCATGCAATTAGCTCATTTTGGCAAGAGTTTATGGCTCAAGAGCATGCCGCAAACGCAAAACTTTAAGGTTAATATTTGTCGAGTTGAATGCACTGCAATGCGAAAAGAATGAACGAGCAAACGGCAACGGCAACGGCAAACGGAAACTGCCGTCTCCTGGCCATCAATCTGCACATAGCACACACACCTTCCTTTTTTCTTCTTTTATGTATATTGTATATTGTCGTATGCAGCAGCAGCAGCCGCATCTCCACATGCGTCGGCAAATTTATCGCCCCGAGGCTGCTGTTATGGCAGCAGCAACTGTTGCCCCTATAAATTTGTTAGTAAATTTATCAAAAGCCTTGCCGCAGACGCTGACGATGGCGACGACGACGCTGACGCTGACGACGCCAACGCCACATGACGCTCATTATTTTTCAGCAGGCGCTCAACCCGACTTCTATTCAGTGATGCCCTCAGGCCATTTATGTTATTAAACACATATAAGAAAAAAGCGAAAACTTATATTTAGGAAACATAATGAGAATGAGTGTGGCGCACAATAAAGATTTTGTGTTAAATATTTGACATTCCCTCCACGAAGCCCTCGAAGCCAGAAGGCAGCTTTTGTGCTGAGAAAACTCATCCTGTTTCGCTTGGCCTTCAGCCATTCAAATTGTCAACAGCTTCCACAGACTTGGCCCAATTGTGTCTCGGAGCCCGGGTCTTGTTGACATGGTATGGGAAATGTAAAATCAGCCCCGGCACAGTTTCGCTTCAGTTCGTTTTTGCTGCTAAACTTGCTTCTAATTCTGGCTTGTCTTACATGGCTGCCAGTCAGTCAGTCAGCTGTTTCAGTTTCTGTTTCTGTTTCTATTTGTGTTTCAGTCTCAGTTTCAGTTTTTGGGTTTTATGTGTTGCAGAGTTTTTGTCTTGATTTCATGTTGGGACATTTACAAATTATGCGCCATATCAACGCCCCATGGGGCAACAAGAATCGAATAGGATGGGGAAATGGAAACTGTGCTTCTTCGTCTGCGTGAAGAGTTCACAGTTCAAATGTCAGGCGAGTGAAATTGAGTGACAATGACGCGGTCCCAATCCAACTGGGGATGCGGGTCAAGTAGCCCGAGGGTCGATGCTATTACCTTGGATTTCAAGTGGTTTCAAATTGAATACATGCCCCCTTACGATGATGGTCATAACCCATTTGCCTTTGCAATGATCCCTTTTTCTTTTAAGTGAATAATAACTTGAACCTTGACTTTATATTTTCCGAGAATTCCCTCTTCTGCGTAGTTGGTTCCATTCAACCAAGTTAATGCAGTTTAATCAGTCTCTGCTTTGCTCTGCTATGCTTATTATAAATTAATTTAGTTGCCAGTGAGCCACAGGAACGCGATTAGTTTACCTGGATAGGCTTAACTAAGAGAGCTGCCACCCCAAATGGAATAATATTCCATTACTATGTGCATTCTCTATGCACAGGCAAAGCAGTCAGAGGGGAGAAAGAGAGAGGGAAAGCAACATTGAGGTCTGCTCTGGTGCCCAGCCAACATAAGGCATTACCTCTCGTAGTGTATTCTGATAGACTGGCTGGCAATGCCTTCTCTCCACCCACAGCTTTTTACGCCATTTGCCGACACGACAACTGCAGTTGGTAACCAGCAGAGCCTTGAGGCAAGGATTGTGACAGGGAGAAGGATAAGGACAAGGAGATGGAGATGGAGACAGAGGTTGGGTAAGTGTTTGCCACTTTGGACTTGTTGTTATTCCATTTGCCAAGAGGCGGCAAAATGCAGTCAAAGCGACAAGGACATTGCAACTTAATGTATTATTTAAAAGTAGTTACTTGCAAAATAATTTCAACAGCAAAGTTTTAGCATAATTCAGCTATTAAATGCATAAAGATTGTCAGAGAGCTACTCAAATTCCAATTTAATATTATTTTAAAGAATGAATACATATTCAAAAATTTGCATTCGGTATTCAATTGTCGTCAACTCGACTGAAACAAAGGAAAACAAAATGCTCGTAGTATTTAAAATTCCCCCTTTTAAATGTATTTTCCTGCTCGACAAACAGCAGTCAGCACTCAAAAAATACATGTATATATTTATTTTGGGATTGTTAAATATATTTTTCTTCTACTCGTTCTACCCAATCTCATCGATTGAGAATCACATTCTGTGCGTTCCAATTTTTTAAATGGCATTTCGTTTTTCATGTGATACGCAAGCATTTCAAATTATGTATTCCATTTCAACGCATGATGCACAATAAAAGAGCAAAGGCAAAAAAAAACGCGTTCACGTTCAAGTAAAATCAAAAGAAAAATAATAACAGGCGAACGAGTATAATAATAAAATAAAATATGTAAAGCTCAAAGTCGATTCCGATTTGGCTTGCCGCGGTAATCAAATAAATGATGTTCTGTTCACAATTGTTGTTGCTGGCCTGCCATAAAGATGACAATTTTTCATTCACGTTTTTAACTTTTTCGCCCAATACTTTGTACCTTTGACTGGCCTTTTAGCCTCGTGTTAACCGAAATAACAAGGACAATACGAATTAATGGCAAAGTCGCATTTTAAATACACTAACACATAACATTGCAAGTATTTTGCATAAAAAAATTATGAATTATATTCAAATTATAAACTAAATTGAATTTGGATAACTTAACATATGTAATAAGCAATTCAAAAAATTATAATTTAAAAACTAAATTGCAATATAAATAAAGTAAATGTATCTACATTATAAAATAAAGGTATATAATAACTTATTATTCTTTAAACAAAATACTAATAATATAATAATATAAACTCTAAGTTAAATCAAATATAAACCAATTATATATATCGTAGATTAAGATGAAATTCTCATTGTTATTAAATAATATATAAATGGTATCATAATCTAAAGCAAATCATACAAAATTCATAATAAAAATATTATTAAATACATTTTTGACTAACTTTTCTAGTTTCACGTTTGGACTCCAACTATGATATAAGATTACAAAATATGCATATGTTAAAGGTTCGCATATCTTTTCTATTTTCCCATTTTAGTCTTTCCAAATGATATAAGATGCATATATAAATTAAGAAGGCTAATAAAAATCTATCCATGGCAATAAACTGTGCCACGTGCCACACAATTATAGTAACTGATCTTGGCTCATAAGAGTATAACAGTTTCAGTGACTACAATTAAAAGAGCATTTTTTTGCTCCTCAATCCAGTTTGTTTCGCATTGATTTATTTATCAAGTGAGCCGCAACGCCATGTATTTTATTTTTATGTATTTTAATTTGTTGCCATCCGTTTTCAACAATTGCTGATAGTGACACTTGCAACGTTGGCTGTCGCAACAATTTGTCATGCTTGTGTGTCATGCCAAATGGGCCACACTCCTCCACTATGAGTATTACGACTATGAATTGTTGTAGGAGTTGGAGTTGCACTTGGAATTGTAATCGGAGTCGGAGTTGGTGCTGAAGTATTTTTCATAGTGCCTTTGGCAACATCTATAGCCATGTTTCAATGAAATTAATTATACAGTTATCTGACTGGCTGCCATTGCAAAATCTCATTGTCTGTTATTTTTGCTCAATGTCCTTATTCTCGTCGTCGTCTTCTTCTTTTCACTTCTCTTCTTCGTTGTCGTTGTCGTCGTCGTTGTCTTCTCAGCTTATGTAAAGCAATGCAAATAACGTCACAGGCGACATTTTGATTATGAAGCGAAAGCAGAGCAGAATCACAGCTAGACCTGCTGGCCTCACACACACACGAGCACACATAGATACACTCCCACACACACACAGGCAGAGAGACAGTCAGTCGAGTCAGTCGAGTCGTGTCGTGTCGTTGTACTTATATAAACTTTTAACGGAATGAGCTATGCGTAATTATAGCACAGACGCACAAGCACAACCTTCTGCTCCCACCATCTTTATCTCCCTCCCCAAACCTGTACCTGCTTCTGTTCCTGTTCCTGTTCCTGTTCCTGACTCCTACTACAGCTGCTGCTGCTGCTGCTGCACACGTGCCGTGCTGTGTGTGGGCTGTGGTGGAATTGCTGCTGGCCAGGCATCTGAGAGAGCGCAGCGGTTAATGCAAAAGTGCGGACAAGCAGCATAAGTGCCTCGCTTTAATACCAGAGTGTGTCTAATTGTGACACAATAACGGTTGCTCTGAGTGCTCTGATATTAGTCTATTATATACTAGGAAAACTCTCGCTCGCTCGCTCGCTCGCTGTATAAGCTAGCGTTGCTGGCTTCTATTATCCAAAAGGGAATTCAGTAATTAGCAAATGAATAAATGACGCAGCTTATGATTATTTAATATTGACGGTACAAATAATGAAGATTTATAATCGGGTAATGTGATTTATAATCGGGTAGTTTGTCTTATGTGATGACTTTTTACTTTCGCATATTGCAATGTGCTTATGTTAAATAAAAAGATGTTTTAAATTTTAAATTATGTGTCTTTAAGAAAAGGAATAATCGCTTAAAAGTTAATAGAAACAACATTAATATATGCTGTAATTAGTTGGGACTGTTTATATTTTTAGTCTATACATAATAAAAGATTCTCTTAAGTGTATTACAAATATTTAAAATAAGGAAAGATTGTAAATTATTTGAGACTGTTTATATTTTAATGTAATTTTTCCAAGAAATGTCGCAAGAACATAATGAATATTAATAAGTTATAAGCACATAATGAATATGTATAGAAAATTAAGTGAAACTGTTTATATATATTTAGTTCATTTATAATTTAAACTTTTTATTTTATTTCGTATTCATTTTCTAATTTTATTCATTAAAACAAAGCTGTTTGTGTTGAAGATTATTACACCTGTGAGTCTACTCATTGAAATGGCAATAACTGTACAACTTAATACTGCTCCACTTATTCTTCTAATTACCTTAAGCACAACACATTGCTTGTGAATAATATTCCGAGTATTAGGGCGCATAATGTAATGGTAAGCCATGATTATAAATATCAATTAAACACCTGGAAATGTTAAAGTGCTTGAATAAGTGATGTTTAATGCTGGGAGATTAGAAATGCGAAATGCAGCAATCGAGAATCAGCATTCGTCTAATCGGGTAATCGAGTCCCTTGTCTTGTGAACACTGAACATGTGTACAAACTGTCAATTTGATTGTCGCAGAGATGAAACCTCAATTGGCGAGGGACTAATCAGTTAAGGCGCTTTCAAACCCTTTTCAATAATGCATAGCGACGGCAGCCTGTCAAACATGTCATCTCCTCATGTCGCTCAGCTGGGCTTTAACAAGTTCTCTACTGCCTCCTTCTCTATTTCCATTTCCATCTCCAAAACAAGACGAAATCTCAGCTAAGCATATGCAAAATATACCCACAAATTGGTTGGTATATTTCAGGGGAGGGGGCGAAAGCAATCTAAATGAAATCTGATAAGATTTTTGCCTCGACTACTTATCTCTCTCAGTGTGCCTCATGCCACATGGCGCATGCCACATGCCACACGCCACATACCGCTTCTAGCTGGGTGTGGCCAAGATCTAAGCCAGGCTAAGCCAAAGCGAAGTGAAGCGAAGCGTTGGAATTTCAATTCCCAAGCCGACCTGAGTGGGCTGTGTGGGATGTGTGGGCTGTGGGCGTGGCATGTTGTCTTGCGATGCGGTGCTCTTAGGCTGTCTTCAGGGGTGTTGAGCTGTCAATGCGATTCGCAATGTCCGTCAGCTGGCGAAACAACAGCCGCAGCAGCAACAGCAATGAAAGCGTGATAAAAACTTAATGAAAGCGCGGAGTTACTGATAAATTACATGTCAATCATGTTTAGCTGGCCACATTCACACACCGCGAGCGTGTTTGAGTTGAGTCAGGTCCATTGACCAACTAACAGCTGCTGTTAAGTTAACAGTACGTTGTCGTTAACAGTTCTCTCTCTTTCGCTGTTGCTCTCGCAGTCCGAAAATCTCCTGTTAACTTTCCAGACTGGAAAAGCCGCCAAAATAATCAGCTGTTCTTTGGTGGGTGGCAAGTCTTGAAGACTTCTTCGACGTGGCTTAAACATCTTGCAATTGCTGTGACCAACAATAACATGTTCACATAATCAGCTTCACCTTGCCATTTGTCGGAGGTTTCGTATTTTAATTGAATTTCATTTATGTCGAAACACGTAAGGCAGCCGAAAGTGTCTTTAAATTCCTCTACGGGGAGTAGACGATAAGGATAAGTCGACGTGGCCTAAAGGCCTAACATATACCGCCTATAAATTTGTTGTTTCCCCCCACCAAAACTCACTGTTGACTTTAGCCGGCAAATGGTGCGTGTTCAAATCGCATATCGAGCTGTGCCGTGAGACGTGTTTAAGCCAAGGCGTTGCTTAACGCTTACGCTTCTATTTCATTTTTCCCGTTTGTCGTTTGTCGTTCTTGGGGGAACGGGCCAATAAAACGCAAATAAAACAAATCGAAATCGACATGAATAAATTGCCGCCGAAAACGTTTTTATCGTTCGTTCAGCCTTTGACACATTTGCTTAACGGCTGTGTGTCCCCCCCGGCGTATGCGCAATTAAAATATTTTTGCGTGTGTAATCGCAATGCCACGAACCAATAACTGCTGCCAATTTATTTGTGCTCTAAATGTGTGTTCTTTTCTAGTTTGTTGACCAAAACTTGCCCTCTGTTTTGCTGTCTGTTCAGTAGAACTTTTGCTTGTAATTTGACAATTGGTCTGTCTGAGAATTTCAATATGTTCTCGCTGGCATTTTCATATTTTTCTTCTTTTTTTGTCTTGTTTTGTTTCGTTTCTTTAGCCGACGCATAAATCTAACAATGGGTGGAAAAACTTGTGAACAGACATGTTCCAAGACATTTGCTAACTGCAAGTTGATTTATGGCTTCGGTTGTTAAAAGAACTGGACCGTAAGCGATGTGGAACTGGAACTGGAACTGGAACTGGAACTAGTTCAATGCACTGCAGTCAGTTAATGCACTTTAAAAAAAATAAAAGTACCTACTCTAATTATTTAACTCATTTAATTAATAACTGTTACAAAAAGAACGGGGCCATAAACGAACTGGAGCTGAAACTAGAACTGGAGCTAGTTCAATGCAGTCAGCTGCTGTACTTAAAAAAAAGGAAATTTACTTCCTCTATTAATTAAAATCATTTAATTATTTATTTCAAGTTGGTATAAGACTTCAGTCGCAAATGGAACTGAACATTCAAAATACTGTAGCTGAAACTGACATTAGAACTAAAGCAAGTTCAATGCACTACAGTTATTTACTGAACTTTAATTTAAATCGCTTAATTGTTAACTGCAAGTTTTTAAAGGAAATGGACCGTAAACGAAATAGAATTGAAACTTTAACTGAAACTTTAACTTTAACTGGAACTAGAACTAGAATTAGTTCAATGCCCTGCAGTCACCTACTGCACTTTAAAGAAAGTTAATTTGCTTCTACTATTAATTTAAATCACATATTGCTTTTCCGTTCTAGGCTCATCCAACCCACTTTCTATGCTCCGCACACATTCATAATGCAAATGAAACGCTTGCGGCTTACCACAATGGTGTTTGCCTCGCTCATATATAGAATGTGTGTACTATATTGCTGGCAGCTCCGGTAGTACATTGTTTTTCCATTTGTGTGGCGCATTTTAATTGCCAGCCAAAGCGAAATTGTGCCGGCAAACTGAATGAATGAGCTCTGAGTGGGTATTGGGATCGCTATGGGTTGCCTAGTAGTTGCCTAGCTGCCTAGCTGCCTGAGTGTCGGAGTAAACCTTTTGTCTATGGCCGTCGGCCAGCCATAATATCTAATAATTTCGAATTGTGTGCGATATATTAGCAATTTGTGGGCTTTTTACAAAAGTATGCCCATCTCTTTAATGGCAATTAAATGATTCAAAGCTGCTGCATCAATTAGAATTTAGAGCACAAGTCTAATGGACTCAATGGTGGTAAAAACCCACTAATTTTGTTTGCGTTTTAGGCAAAGTTAAAGTTCATTCACCAAAAATTGTATTTGTATTCAGTGAATGAAGAAAAAAAAACACGTTTTATTGACAGTCGTTAAAAGCATCCGTTTCTAATTTAATTTGGACTCTTAATTAATTTTATTTGTTATTTGCCATGAAACCGTACTATGTTATATACCAGATCCTAAACAAACCTCAACCTCAATATACTGGCTGCTCCCCTTGACCCTGACAACAGCTGCCTTGGCAGCCATTGAATTCGGTTCTGTTCTTTTCTGGCATTCGCAGAATTCACCCCGAAAATTTGCAAGGTTTTTGTTTATATTTGCATTGGATTTCAGCAGAAGTTGACTTTCCAAACGAGTCAAAACTTTCGACGCAGAACTTTTCGTTTAGTATCAATATTATTCATTTAACAAAAGACTAACTGCAAAATTTATTTAACCAAAAAACCAACCACAGCATGAGGCCATGTGGGCATATCAATGAATTGAAATTTATACAAAAAAAATAAATAGATACAGAATGTTCTCATTTAATGCGGCAAAGTAAAACTCATTTATATAGTTCAAAAACAAATTAGATTGAAGCACTCTCTAATCTTTTAGCAGCCTTAAGTCCTGTTTTGATTGCCAGACCTCGTTTATGTGCATTTTGTATGAATGTCACGCAAATGTTGTTTATTTATTTTATTGCTTCATTTACGTCCAGGTTAAGGACAGGCAGGACAGCATCGAAAAAAATTACTCGTGTTGATTCAAAGAAATTGAAAAGAATAGCAAGGATTGCGATTGAACTTAAACGGCTTAAGGGTTGTATACTCAGCAGAGATTAAAGCGTTTTGTCAAAGGATTAGAGGCCACATTCTTAAGCTTACTTACGAGTACTTTAAGAGCATCGTAGAAAACAGCTTTTAAATGTTTTTTGTATCAGTTGCAGGCAGTTAAATCTAATGCCAACGGTGGGAATCATTACCATTGAGGTTTACAATCACAGTTCCTTTTGATTTACACTCATCGGTGGCGTGGCAGCGATTCAAGGTTGCCACAACAGACGACGAAGCGAAACGTGAGTTTAGAATGGAGGCGTGGCAGATTTTGTGGTAGACACAATAGATTTAGTCTCTAAGTCTCTTGGTCTCAGTCGCGTCTTCTAAACGTCGTTTATCTAATGCTAACTACTCCTTTGGGTGTCTGACTTGAATTAGAGCGCCTTTAACGCCTAATTCAAATGCTGGCGGGCTAACTGACTGGGCGACGTACAAAAGGACCTTCAGCAGGACATAGTGAAAAACAAGGAGAACGAGAGAACAAGAACGAGAACGAGAAACGACGGCGTCGACGCGTCGCATAAAAAAATTCATTCATAAAGTGGGTTTATCTTTTTCATTTTTTTTCATTTTGCTTCCATTTTTTTGGTTTTTTGTTCTCTTTGCAGCAAATTCAAGTTGATGGTCCTCTTGGTGGTCACCAAATTGGCTGAGGGTCTCGAGATTTCTCTTGTCGCTTCATCGTTTCATTTTATGCCGAGGTCTTTAAGGCCTTGTTTTACGACCACGATATTCGATTCGATATGAATAGTATGAATAACATGAATGAAAGGTTATGCGATGAACTGTGAACTGCTCCTACTACAACCAAATACCATATATACTACTTATGTATATTAAAAATGTTTTTTACGAATTGTTAAATGCTTTTACTGCCGCACAATTGAATTATTAAGAGATCTGATTTATGTCGTTGGCACAAAAGAAAGGCTCTTTAATCTAATGGACAAGCGTTAATTGGCTTTTTATTGCACTTAATTGGATTTCCGTCAATAATATTAATGTGATTCGCTGGCAAAGTTGACATATTACAACGAATATATTCATGTATTATACATATTCACATTGTAGTTTCTTTGCTTAGAGCCTCGGCATTTGCTTTGTGATTTGTTTGTCTTTTGGTTGGAACTTTCAATCAACTCGTGTGCAACTTGAAGCGGAATCTTGTTGTTGTTGTCTATTATTGAAATTTCGGTTACAATTCATTTGGCTGACTGGCTGGCTGGCTTTTCCTTTTGTGGCTTTCATATGCAAATCCATAGAAAATTTTAGCTATTTACTGTTTATATTGCGTATCATTTTCTATGGCTTTCAATTTATCAGTTCGTTTCCCCATTCATCCTTCTCCCCCCAAAAAATACGCATGAAATTCAATTTTGTATCATGGGTTTGATATGAATTTCAAAATTGCTTGTATAGGGCACATCAATTGATTGAATTCTGTGGCATGTGTGCATGTGAAGCACCAATAGAACGAAGGATAGCGGAAGGGAGAGAGAATGATAGAAAGTTGTGGCGTTTGCTACGCCTTTGATTGATTGTTGCGAGTTTTACGGCACGACCTTCACAGTCGTTTACCTGTCGCTCTGATTGATGGCCAGCGGTCAGACACGTGTCTTCTCACACACACGACAACGCACACTTGAAGATCATTAAACGGAAAAGTCCACGTTAGTTAGTTTTTGGTTAGTTCAGTTACCTCAACTTTGATTCACTTTTTCGCACATTTTAAGGGTTCATCGAACTGGCAATAAAATGACGGAAAAGTCCTCGCAAAAAGCAACAGCTACTTTCAACTTTTGCTGACACATAACCAAAAAAAGAAAATCTAAAACTTGCCAGCCAGTCCAAATCCAAGTCAAAGTCCTTCTCGTTGATGCGGATTAAATGGACGTGCAGGTGTCGGGTGACTTCATCGTGACTTCGTCTGACTATATTTCTCTCCGTCTGTCGTCTGTCTACGTGTCGACTAATTAACCAGCGGAAACTTAGACGACACTCGCTTCAAGACATGCCACAAGTCGGAATTGTACTATGATGAATGGCATTGTCGTTGCCCTTGAAAGTGCGCATGATTCTAATGGAAAACTTGTAATTTAATTCGACTTTTACTTTTAAATACACAGCTTAGCTTAAGCTAGCTTTAATATTATTCTAGGAAAAGTCTAAGGATAGAAAAATAAAATTACATTGAAAGAAGAAATTAATGTGGCAATTAACAAAATTAATAAGATATTGCATATTTATACTCGCTACCCATTAACATTAAGTAACAGGGAGGAGGCATCTCCGACCCTCTAAGCTATATATATTCTTGATCAGTGTTAACAACGGACAACGTCTGTCCGTATGAACACCTAGATGTAAAAGTCATATAGAAGATACTTTTGGTCTTAGTTGCTTTGGTTGTTAATCTGGTATATTTGTCATTAGGTACTATATAAATATACCAAATATAGCATATGCTATATTTTTAATATTTTTTGTATATTAATTAGGTATATTTAAAAATTAGTAACGCGCTGTTTCTCTTTTATTCACAATGGAAAGTAAATATCTCCCAGTCAAGCACACTCGAATGAAGCTTTTTAACACATTTAAATTAAATATTACTTTTTGAGTTAATTCCCTTTTATTTAACATTGCTGATGGCGGCAATTTCGTAGATATCATAATCATAATCATGCAATCAATATAATTTAATGCCGTTAAGCATTTTCGGAATTAAAAACTTTCCCAGAAACTCGGACAATGTCGGCTTAGCTGGCAACTACTTTTATTTCATTTCATATTCGGGGCAATGCAATCGAAATTTTACAGTGCATTAAGCCTTATGTCTAGCGACAATAGAGAGAGCTTTAAGTATTCACATTTTTACAGCTCAACTATTCCACATTTATGCCAATTTAGCTGCTTGTTGCCACTTCAATTCTCCCTCGCTATGCGTAAACAGCAGTTGGGGAAATTATCATTTGGAAATATGCTCGCTCGTTCGCATTTGGGTTAATTGTAGCAGGCACTCGACACAGGAGAGACTTTCCACTCGTCGTCGTAGTAAGTATAAAATAAAGTATAAAAAAAAAATTCACAAAAATTATTTGAGCGGAAATGAAATTGAAATTGAAAGCAATTCAAACAGAAGATGAAGCTGCCAACACAGCGCCATCCGTATCCTGCTCCATCGCAGATCATGATGAATAAAAGAGAGAAGAAGCAAAAGGCAGCAGTTTTTGCCTTTATTGCGCATATTAAAATGTTTACACTTGAATAGCTGCATGATAGGCACAATAACTCGATTATGATAACAAGGTCGCGTTGCCAAGCAGCTTTAAGTCCATCAAGACTATCAACTGTGTGCAAACAGAGAGAAACAACATTCTCCCCAAAGCTCCGCTCCCGTCGAGCATAAATTTCAATTTCGATAAAGGACATGTTTTTCAGAGTTGATGTCCGGACCAAAGGTACAACAAAAAAATAAGACATTTGTTGAATTTAGAATTGGTATGCAAAAGTAACAAGTAGTTGTCCAGCTGAGTTGGTGTCCTTTTCCTGTTTTCCTGTTGTTCCCTTATCAACGTATCAAAGCAAATGGTCAGCCAATTAGGACTTTGACGGAAATTCATGCAAGTCTTTAAGTGAGTTTCATGCTTAAAGCGATTTCTCATTCGATTCGTTTAGTCCATTAAATGTAATGCGTTAAACATCGACCAATAATTACTAGTGAGACACATGGACATGCCATGTTGATGTTAATCGATCGCTGCATGGCCAAGACAATTAACTCCATTGCTCGTCTCGTGTGGCCCGACATCTTTTGTCTCTGTTTCATCGCCCTCGCCGTTATCGTCGTCGTCTGCCCATTCGAGCGCATAGTTTGCTAATTAATCAAAACAAAATCAGTAGCGCATTTTCGCCTGCGACTCATATGTATGTGTTCACTGTACAGGGCAACCACACACGACCTCGTCTGATCCATTAGCCGGCATAGAAATCCTTACAGATATTGTTTGGCCTCAGTTCAATGTGCCTGCGGTGGCTCATCCGAGACACTTAAACCAAATGCCCATTATTAACTGTCCTCATCTCTCTCCTCTCCTTTCTTCTCGCCTCGTCTCGCTCTCCTCTTGACGACATGTGAAATAGCAAAAGCCAGAGGCGAGTGAATGTGTGCGCAGCTTTTGAGTGGTTCGCAGAATTCTCTCTTGTGCGGTCTCTGGCTCAGCGACTGCGAATTGAATTGAAGATGAAATGACATCTAATTAAAATCATTTTGAATTCAGCTCCTTCAAGAGTTCTCGCAGACAAAGTGTTGGCTTTGCTTTGAAGTTACGCCAGTCAGCAAAACACCAGTCGCCTTTTGGTTTAATGATTGCCTAGAATGCGAGTGATAAAAAAAGATGAACTAAATCATATTACAAAGCGAGCAGACCCTAGTGAATTTTTAAATGGAAAACGGTTTATATCCAAGCCGTGTAAATTGTATTTGCTATTGCGCGAGCTGCGAACTTAGATTTGGATAAAGGCAGTACTTAAAGCACCTCAACTTGAACCAAAGAATTAAGCCGATGGGTGAAGAAGTGCCCATCTTTTTTTTAAAAATTCTTATTTAAAATGTTGATTATTCAAATTATTATTCAAAATGAGAATTGGACATCTCACAGTCGAGAGTGCTCGACTTAGTAGTTTATATTATTTTTAAATTTAGGACTTAAAATAAAAATTTCCTTTAGATTGTAGGACATTTTTTCTTCTTCAAAACAAAATTACTCCATTTATCGATCCTTCAATAAAAAGACAAGCTTACACACATTTTGCTAACTGTTTTGCTTGGCCTAATATGTCCATCATTGTAAGCTGTGTTGCAAATGAAACAAAAAAACCGGAATGGCACATAATTAGAGTGGAAAGTAAATGCCGCAATTGGATGTCACTCAATGTGAGAGGCAATTTCTGATAGCAAGAAAATAAAAATGCCAGTTGATTGGATTTCTTCTTTTTTATGTTTAACGACTACGAGCCAGATATTAAAAAAACGAAATGATCGACAGGTCATAAAATGAAGTATAGGAAAAACAGAATCGAGTCATAAATACCAGAGCAACATCAAAATGTATAAAAGGTAATGCTAGGACAGAAGGATGTAAGGAAGGAAGAACTTGGTAACGGGACACACAAAAATTAATAAACAACATTTTGCGGCATGCTGTATTTAATTTCAGCTCTCTCTCTCTCTCTATCTCTTTCAGCCTCAGATCTGAGCTTGAAGTAAGATATTTGATTTTAAAAATAACTCGGCAGGACTCCTTTGAAAGAAACTTCTCCTGCGCATCGTCAGCTCTTTGTGGTGACGCTGTCATGGCAGCATGACAGCAGCAACCGTTGCACGAGGAGACTCTTCATCAACCACGCCCACTTCCACACACACACACACACACTCGCACACACACTCGCACACACACACTCGCACACACACACTCGCTCGCTCGTTGAGGTATCTAAAGGATGTGCAGACGCTTTTCTCATAACAAAGGAAAAGCAGCTTACATACGAGTAGATAGCTCACGAGTGCTAACCGTTTGCTCGTGTGTGTTCTTGCCTTGCACTTTTATCGAGTGAAGCATTTTTTGGGCATTGTCCTTGCCAGAAGGAAGCTGTGGCAAGCAACAGCAGCAGCAGCAGCAGGAGGCAACTGGAGCTGCCAAAGGTGTTTATCAAAGCAATTCAACTCTTTGATTTGCTGACAAACCTGAAGGAATGACTGAGAATATAAAAGTATTCGATGGAAGCAGTTATCCTGCCCTGCCACCCACCTGCCTCCGACCTTTCTTTCATTCAGCGCTTCCCTACTGTGCAGACTGAAATTAAGTATACGCCGCGTGGCGCATGTAAAAGGCTGCCGAGAGTGGCGTACAACAAAAACCTAACTCAACACGGCATTTCCGGCATCGGCATTGACAACGACAGCTCCATCTCCATCACCAACTCCATGCTGTGCAGCTATTTTGCATAACAAATGGCCAGAAATAAACTGGTAAATAGAAAGTGCAATGCGATTTCATTCAAGCGCATTTATAAATAGCGCTTGCTTTTGTGCGGGAATTGTAAATTGCATTTTACAATTTGTCAACATCAACTGCGAAATTTTGCTTAATTGGCTTTATATAATTTTTTTGTTGTTTTTTTCACGTGCCTCTTGCGTTGTTTGTTGCCCCGCATTTTTGCGGTTGCGTCAACATGAAAAATTCTCCGGCAATAATATTATATCGATTTGTTCACAGCAAAAATGAAACCAATTAAATTAATTCATACATAAAATTGCTTCTACTAAAAAAGAGCTCGCATACAATTCATAGTAATTTAGTGAGCTTAACTTTTTTCTATGTGCGGTGGCATGCCACAAATCGAGGCATCACACAAAAAACTCATTGCATGCATGATCACGTCGCGATTAAATGCATAACTAAAGTGGCCAAGGATAGATGCTATCGCATTTATTTATGTGCTGCGACAAACTTTGAGCTGCTATAATATTCATTTTGTCGCAGTAGTATATTAATTTAATTGCCAGCAGCATCAGATATCGAATCAGATCGTTAGACAAATCGTATTTTTGGTGCTCTTATTATTACTTTCTGTATGAATTAAAGTAATATGGCGAGTTATATGTATCTTTAGCTTGATTATTTGTTTGCCTTATGAATAGAAGTTGGCAATAAATTTTCATTATTTTCTTTTCAATTTTATAAGTATTTAAAATTATGTTTCATTTATATATATATATTTTAATTGAAGGAAGTTCTTAATATTTTTATTATAAGCTTACAATACAATATATTTTGAATGTAATACTATATCAATATACCAATTATTGAATTTGGTATATTTTAGAATTTTTCAATATATCAATCAATATACCATTTATAATATTCATTATATTTTAGTATTTTAATTAATTAATTTGGTATATTTTGCACCTTTTCACTTCTTTTCAATAGAAGTTGACTATTAAATTTTATAAATTTCTTTTCAATAATATAATTATTTTAAACAATTTTTCGTTCATATATACTACTATTAATTCAACAAGAATCTATTTATCGTATATTTACTCGTATATCATTTAATGAGTTTACATTTTATTATTGATTACTGAAACTATTTAATTACAATTATTTTAAATGAAAGAAAAATATGTACCTTAAAGCTCTTACAGAGTATCGCACATTCATTTATTTAACTGCTCTTGACCTGTTATTTGTTGGTCAGAAGCGATGTCCAGGGTCAAGTAAACCGCAAAACATTCGACAATGAAGTTTCGACTCAGTTTTTCTCATTTCTCCTCCGACTTTTGCGACTCTTCATTGCAATGCTTAACTGTAAATATTAACAGCACACACAGCTGCCAATGCAGCAGACAAAGATACAGATACAGATGGAGATGGAGATGGAGATGCTGTGGAAGTTTCAGATACAGATGCAATTACACTTACTTCGAGGTTGACCCGAGGCAATGCGCGTTTCCTTTTGGTTTAATTGCGCTTGCAAAGCTTGCAACGTGCAACAAGATGGCAACACTGACTGCAAGCTGTTGTTGTCCCTGCTGTCAGCGGCATCAGCACGTTCAGTAAAATTTCTGTTTAATTTCGTTTTCATTTCCGCGCTCCCACACGGCGTCGTGTGCATCGGACGCCATTTATTTGCCTAGCACTAGCACAGAGAAGCGGTGGGTGAAGAGTTGTGCTAAAGGCGAAAGACGAAAGGCGGGGGAAAATCCAAAAGGGGGGAAAACAGAGCACGGCACGTTCCAGCAGCCAATCAATTCGACAGCTCACATACAAGTGTACGCAGACAACAAGCCGAACAGATATCGCGTCGATAGCAATCCTTAAACATATTTATACATACGAAAACACATGTGTACTTTATATGTATATGTGTGTGTGTTTGCATGCAAGAGAGAGAGAGAGGGAGAGTGAGAAGCGTAGCATAAATTTCATTTATATCCTTTGGCTGTCTCAGCGCCGCCATTGCCATTGCCAGAGTTGCCACGGCTTCGTCATTTATTATTCAACGGAAATGAGCACAAAAACTGCGTCTGATAAGTGCGAGAGAGAGTTGTACGTGTGTTTGTGCTCCCCTCTCCCCTTTTCTCCTGCCTCCTTCCTCCTTCCGCCTTTATGTCTGCAGCGGTTGGCCTTTATTGTTGCCCGCGGACGCGTTTCGCTTATGTTGAGAATTAAAAGTAACTCTTAACTCTCTTCGGCAACTGGCTGCGTCTTTGTTGCGGAAGTCGCTGCGAAATTGCCAACATCCGACATAAAGGAAGAGCTAACACAATATCAACAACACTGCAGCAGCAGTAAAGAGTTACACGTGTATTCAATGTGTGGGCGGAAAATATAAAGAAAGAGCCTGAAATATGTAGAAATATGTTATGGAAAGCATAACCAAGGACGCTTCAGTAGCTTGTCCGTTCGCAGGCAGGCAATATGAGTGCTCATTTCCGGTGCGCATAACGGAAGTGATTTGTGATGTCTCACTGCGAGTTGATATGCAGAAAAAAAAGAGAAGAGAGAGAAAAAAAGAGAAACGCAGTGTAAACAAAATGAAGACATATGAGCCCAATCAGAGAAGAAGCGAGACAGGTAACGAGAGAAAAAGAGAGCGAAATAATAAGAGAGAATGTGAAAAGTGAAAAGTAGTGATCAAATTAAAGACGTAAAAGAAAGTATAAAAGGTAGACAATATACAAGAATAAAGAAAGAAAGTGGGAAAATGAAACTGCGGTACAATATATAAAACAGGGATTATTATCTAAACTTGCTGAATTAAAGATAAAAAATAATAAGTATGGTAAATGATTTAACAAAGATTAAAATAAGGCAAGTACAAATTTATTTAACGTGACTCCTATAGAATGTTAGCTTTTTAATTGACTTTCAATATTTTACGAAAAATGTAATTATTTGCGTGCTATAAAATTCAACCAACAGATTTGAGTTCATATAAAACAGATTTATCGCGCTTGCTTTACCATGCACATACAAACACACACACACTCACACACATTCCCAGGCAGAAAGAGGCAAAACAACCGATCCAATCGGAGCATTCGTCACCACATCCAACTTGCCCGTGGCGCTTATTAAAACCAAACATAAACAACAGTATCAACAATAACAAATAACACAAGCACTCTCACACACGTGTGCCACCCACAAGTACACACACACACACATACACAAAGGCACACACACATTCATAGCTACTGCCTGGGGCCAGGACTTTTCAATTTTTTGCACATTTGCGGCACAAAGTATGCAACAGTCAGCAGCAAAGTAGGAGAGCAGTAGCATGAAAGTAATCCAGACAAAACTTGGAGTGTATACACGTGCACACACACACACACACACACACACATACACACCAGCAGCACATACTTGTACATATAAAAATAACATTGTATTTGTGGTCGTATCTTTCAGTTTTGCCGAAACATATGCAAAACGCGCATTTCAAATTGCCGCATGGCGAATGAGCATGACCATAAACATACTATATAAGAGTATATATATTCGAATGTGACTGCGAATGTGAATGTGAATACGAATGCGAATGTGACTGCGAATTTCGAACAGTTTTTTATACAAAATGTAAATTTTACATACCCTATAAACAATCACAAATCTACGAAACTAAAATAAAATTGCTAAGTCAATATAAGAAATCTAGAGATAAGAGAATTAAATTCAAGAGTTTTTTTTATCAAAATAAACGAATAGCGCGTCAAGGAATCTTCTAATTTGTGTCAGAGTTAAGATTAATGTATCTGTTCTTATAAGGTTTATCCACCTTTGTTTTGTATATTAGAAAATAATACGCCAAAAAATATATTCAAAAGTTTATTATCAAAATAAACTAAAAACATATGAATGAATCTTAAAATGTTGTGATAATTAAGACTTACCTTTATCAATTTCTTTATTCATAGAAGACATAAAAAACAGAAAACTATATAGTCTAATAGAGCAGTTAATACCCTTTTAATTTATGATTACTTATTATATTCAATTTATAAAGTTAATCCTCACATATTCTTTATTTATTTTATGAAGAACATTAAATTATGTTTTTAAGAATATAGACTTGCAAATTGATCTCATTTATATAAGAATTATGACTAACATTCATTTTATTATTTATTTTATATATTCATCAAAAGTTGGTTTTCATTTTATTTGAAAAGTATCTCCCCGTCGAGCAGCCTCGATTTACCTTTTTTCCGCTGACGTAGTCGTCATCATCAGCAGCAGCTGAAGAAGATGAACTGAAACGCTTTGCTTGATATTCATATTTCGAATGCCATTTTGTATGACTTATTATGAATGAAGGAAGCTGTAGTCGCAGTCGGGGTCGGAGCCGTGGCGGGGACGTTTACCTGCTGCTTGCAAATGCAAATGTTGAGCAATTTGTCATTTGCATAACGCAGTTACTGAGATTCCTCAATTCTGCGTGATTTATTTGTGTGTGTGTGTGTTTGTGTGCTTCGTCGTGTGAGCAATCGACAGCACTTAAAACACTTACAAAGTACGTAGTGGATGAAAGTTGTTTGGACCAAGGAAGCCTTCAATAAAACACTTGATAAATGCTCAGTGTGTGTGTGCGGCAAGGTAGACCATCAATTGCCGATCAACAACTAGACGTATGCGTAATGTTTGCGCATTGCTTTAACAACTTATCGCCGTCGCAGATTTTAGTTGCTTGCTATGTATGCGATTCATTTCCGGCTTTGGCTCATTTTTATTGCAAATTGAATTTGCTGTGTCACGTGCCTGGCTACTTTGTCAATAATTTTTTAACTTTCTAAACTGCCGCAAGAATGGCCATCTATGTTGTGCACACACAGGGTGACCTAGGGAGTGAAAATAGCAGCTCTCTAGACAAATATGGATGAAGTTTATTTTCAGTATGAACATGAAACTAGATTTAATTAAATGCAGATTTCATTAGAAGGCAAAGTATGCCATCTTTGCTTTACACTCCCATGTGTTTCAATTCATGATGAATAACTGGCTGCCTAGATAAATATGTAAGTCCACATTTTTGTTAACTTCATTTTGTTCTATTCTATTCTACGGTTCTTTAAAATAAAACATTGCTATGAACAGGATGTTTGCTGATACTCAAATTTTTATTGCAAAAAATATAAGCAATGGGTGAAGTACATTAATAACATATATCCTTAATTTCGTAGTTGAAAATTTTTATAACATCCTACTTTACTAAACGCTTAGCATAAAATACCAAACCAAATATTTCAGCAAACATATATATAAATAAATAAAATATTTTCAGATATGAATAAAAATAGTAATATTGGAAATTAGATTTTTATTAATATTAAATGTTGAAGCTTAAGTAATATTTGTGAGTAATATTAAAAATTCGTTTTTAATGTTAAAGCTTAAGTAATATTTCAACTTTGCAGCACCCTGTATTTCATGCAAGTCAGTTTCTTACTATTGCAAATATGAGTATTTTTTTCGTAGCCATAAAATGCAGCTGCAACTTTTTCGTTGTCGTCGTCGCCGCCATTGCGTTGCAACAAAGAACTTGCAACTATTGTTATTCTTGCCATTGCTCACTTGGTCGTTGCACTTAAAGTGCTATATGTGTGTGAGTGTGTGTGTGTGTTGAGTGACCTAGTGAACCCACAAATATGCCGCACATGCTGACCAAATCGCCATCAGTGCAGCAAGGGCAGAGAGAGTGCTATGAAAGCGGCATTGTCCTGCCGCGATGACGACGCGATGTCCGTCCCCATGTCCATGTTGTCCATGTGCTGCTCCACATGGCGGGCATCATTTGTCAATGTCGGTCCACACTCTGGTCACACACAACAACAACACACACGCAACCTCATTGGACGTCTCGCGCTGTTGCACCTCTTGTTGCCGCTGCTGTTGCCGTTGCCATTGCTAGCTGCAGTGGCATGTTTGCTGCGCGTAATTCCTCAGCGTCAGCAAAAGTTTCGTTGTTATTGCTGCTGTTCTTATTACGGGCTTGTAGTCGCTTTTCATGGCATTGCATAAAATTTACACACTATGCGTACACCTGTCTTCCACTCCCCTCTTTCCACCTCTCTCTAGCAGAGTAACCGAAATGGAAATGAAAGCACACAACATATACAACAACAAACACACCCATTTGATGTAGTTGTCAGAACGAAAAGTCATAGTTTCCTCTGCCCTAATTAGTCAACCTTTGCATTCACAAGCGACTTAAAATGCTTTCATTGATAATTCCTTTTGCCCTCCATAAAGTGCCGAGAAATAATTTAATTGCAACTGAATTCATAAATAATTAAATTTTGTTCATTTCAAATAAAATGTATTCCAGGAATATTACATAGCTTTTGCCAACACTTTTTGTGGCCTTTACAAAAATGAGTGTTTGCTTTTCATTTATTTTCGATACGTAGTAACTTGAGTTTGTTTAGAGTTCAAGGAGTATTTGCTACATTTATGTCTTTCTGCTCGGCTGAGAGTAGAAATCAAAATATTAATTACGTGCAACAATAATTCATTCTACAAATTTTATAATTACAATTTGTCAATTTGTTATTACCAAAGAGTTCAGCATTGGCACAATTCTATTCGGTCATAATCAAATTAATCAAACATCAAAATTTAAATTATACTTTACACACTTCATACCCTGCGTATTCTTAATATGTCTGCGTATACCTCATACTGTTCGCTTATTTGACACACGTCGCATACTATGTATACTTGATATTCTTCCTATACTACGTAATCTTGATCTTAATCTTCTCATATTACGTATACTTTATATTATTCCTATCCATATATACTTGATAATTTTCGAAAGGTTCGTATACTTGAGATTCTTCGCATCTACGTATACTTGATATTCTTCCTATACTTCGTATACTTGCTATTCATCGGATATCACGTATATTTGACACTCTCCGTATACTACGTATACTTTATATACAGAATATACTGCTTAAGCAGGCCATCCACGGGCGAGCATGTTCGCGAATATGTTGTGCTCGACGAAATTTTTCTCGTGGATGAAAGCGTTCGTCGTCAAATTTCGTGTTCGTCAAAATGCTCGCATGAGATTAAAATTATTCTATTTTGTCTGTGTTTGCACGAACATGTTCGCCAATGGATGGCAACGTTTGCACGAACATCATCCTCGCAATCGTTTTGTAGAGAGAGCATGTATTTGCGCAGCGCAAAATGAGCAAAAAATGTATGAAAGAATTAATTTTTTGTCTGCAAAATCATTTATTATATTATTATATTTCAATTATTATGCGCCCAAGGCTCTGGGGAGAAAATTCCTGTTAAGAATTTCAGGTCTTCATAACTTTGGCCATTACTAAATTTAACAGTTTTTCATATATGTCGTTATCCGTTGATTTGTTGACTGCTTGAAAATTTGCGACAAATGATGTTCGCGAACATGTTGGCCCTAGTTGGTGGGCAAATGAAATACAAGTTGGCGAGCATATTCGCAAACATGCTCGCCTGTGGATGGCCTGCTTTAGTAGTAGTTATTCTAATTATTCAGTCGCATACTTTGGAACTTTTAATTCTGTCCACTCTGTCCACTCTGTCCGCTATGTCCGCCATGTCCGCAATGTCCGCCATGTCCGCAATGTCCGCTATGTCCGGCATGTCCGCCATGTCCGCTATGTCTGCAATGTCCGCCATGTCCGCCATGTCCGCTATGTCCGCAATGTCCGCAATGTCCGCTATGTCCGCAATGTCCGCTATGTCCGCTATGTCCGCAATGTCCGCCATGTCCGCCATGTCCGCCATGTCCGCAATGTCCGCCATGTTCGCTATGTCTGCAATGTCCGCCATGTTCGCTATGTCTGCAATGTCCGCTATGTCCGCAATGTCCGCCATGTCCGCCATGTCCGCTATGTCCGCTATGTCCGCCATGTCCGCCATGTCCGCTATGTCCGCCATGTCCGCCATGTCCGCCATGTCCGCAATGTCCGCCATGTCCGCAATGTCCGCCATGTCCGCCATGTCCGCTATGTCCGCCATGTCCGCCATGTCCGCCATGTCCGCAATGTCCGCCATGTCCGCCATGTCCGCCATGTCCGCCATGTCCGCAATGTCCGCCATGTCCGCAATGTCCCCCATGTCCGCAATGTCCGCCATGTCCGCAATGTCCGCCATGTCCGCAATGTCCGCCATGTCCGCCATGTCCGCCATGTCCGCCATGTCCGCCATGTCCGCAATGTCCGCCATGTCCGCCATGTCCGCTATGTCCGCCATGTCCGCAATGTCCGCTATGTCCGCTATGTCCGCTATGTCCGCCATGTCCGCTATGTCCGCAATGTCCGCTATGTCCGCCATGTCCGCTATGTCCGCCATGTCCGCAATGTCCGCCATGTCCGCTATGTCCGCCATGTCCGCAATGTCCGCTATGTCCGCCATGCCCGCTATGTCCGCCATGTCCGCAATGTCCGCTATGTCCGCCATGTCCGCTATGTCCGCAATGTCCGCTATGTCCGCCATGTCCGCTATGTCCGCCATGTCCGCAATGTCCGCTATGTCCGCTATGTCCGCTATGTCCGCCATGTCCGCTATGTCCGCAATGTCCGCAATGTCCGCCATGTCCGCTATGTCCGCCATGTCCGATATGTCCGTTATGTCTAACATAATTAGTAGTTGTGTTGTAATTATTGATGTTATAGTTGCTGTTGTTGCTGGTGTTGGCTTCTTGCAACCGCCACGAAAGTCTTAAAAGTGCCAAATCAAATCTGGTGGTTTGAAACTTTCAATTCTGTCCGCTCTGCCGAATCAATATTTGAAATACCAGGCGAACATATGTAAATCAGCAGCAAGCGGTTGATCAATTATTATGCGCCCAAGACTCTGGGGAGAAAATTCCTGTTAAGAATTTCAGGTCTTCATAACTTTGGCCATTACTAAATTTAACAGTTTTTCATATATGTCGTTATCCGTTGATTTGTTGACTGCTTGAAAATTTGCGACAAATGATGTTCGCGAACATGTTGGCCCTAGTTGGTGGGCAAATGAAATACAAGTTGGCGAGCATATTCGCAAACATGCTCGCCTGTGGATGGCCTGCTTTAGTAGTAGTTATTCTAATTATTCAGTCGCATACTTTGGAACTTTTAATTCTGTCCACTCTGTCCACTCTGTCCGCTATGTCCGCCATGTCCGCAATGTCCGCCATGTCCGCAATGTCCGCTATGTCCGGCATGTCCGCCATGTCCGCTATGTCTGCAATGTCCGCCATGTCCGCCATGTCCGCTATGTCCGCAATGTCCGCAATGTCCGCTATGTCCGCCATGTCCGCTATGTCCGCCATGTCCGCAATGTCCGCTATGTCCGCCATGTCCGCTATGTCCGCCATGTCCGCAATGTCCGCTATGTCCGCTATGTCCGCTATGTCCGCCATGTCCGCTATGTCCGCAATGTCCGCTATGTCCGCCATGTCCGCTATGTCCGCCATGTCCGCAATGTCCGCTATGTCCGCTATGTCCGCTATGTCCGCCATGTCCGCTATGTCCGCAATGTCCGCAATGTCCGCCATGTCCGCTATGTCCGCCATGTCCGATATGTCCGTTATGTCTAACATAATTAGTAGTTGTGTTGTAATTATTGATGTTATAGTTGCTGTTGTTGCTGGTGTTGGCTTCTTGCAACCGCCACGAAAGTCTTAAAAGTGCCAAATCAAATCTGGTGGTTTGAAACTTTCAATTCTGTCCGCTCTGCCGAATCAATATTTGAAATACCAGGCGAACATATGTAAATCAGCAGCAAGCGGTTGATCAATTATTATGCGCCCAAGACTCTGGGGAGAAAATTCCTGTTAAGAATTTCAGGTCTTCATAACTTTGGCCATTACTAAATTTAACAGTTTTTCATATATGTCGTTATCCGTTGATTTGTTGACTGCTTGAAAATTTGCGACAAATGATGTTCGCGAACATGTTGGCCCTAGTTGGTGGGCAAATGAAATACAAGTTGGCGAGCATATTCGCAAACATGCTCGCCTGTGGATGGCCTGCTTTATATACTTTATACACTACATACATGTAAGTACCACATATACGTATATATACAAATATACTGCGTATACTTCATATTTGAAATATGCTTCGAATAATTGACACTCCTCGCATGTAACGTATACTTTATACATCTACTGCATTTCTATAATTATGTACAGTGTATACTTTATATTCTAAATATACTTGTATACTTGATTTACAAACACGATATTAAGCCATTAATACAATTAGATGTAAAATAAATTCATTTTATCATTTACAAAATAAATAAGAAATAATTTACAAAAATGAAAATATTGAGTGCAAAATTAAATTTGTATAGAACTAAAATATGATTTGAAAATTAAAGAATAAATGTTAAACAAACCAAAATATTAAATTCAAATTTGATGATCATTACTTATTATAAGCTTTTAGTTTGCATTCTTCTTCAAGTAACAGCGACTAACGAAACAATCTATAAAATGTGTTGTCAGCTTGTTGGTTTATCCTGTCCACCCAGTCTTTTTGTTCATCTTTTGGTCAGATTATTCGTCCGACTGTCTGTCATTGTGTCACCTTGTCATGCAAAGCGACCACAGCCACAAAATGCCAAGCTAAACTCACTGGCGACAAAGTGCTACACAGCGCAAAAATGCTAATGCTCATTAAAAAACTTGTCGAAAGAGCAACAAAATAAAATAAAAACTGTGGACACGCAAAAAGCAAAAAAGATGAAGAATAAAAATACCATTCTAATTGCACGGAAAAACCACAGCCACAAAACCCGACGCGTGCGTCGCCAAACAGGCAAATGAACCCAGCCACGTGAAGGAGGCCACCATAAAGCGCTCAATTATAATGCCTTGGAGCGGACAAGAGCCACAAAAAGTCGTTATCCGAAATATTTGACATGTGTCTGTCGTTGGACCTCGTTTCGTTGGGCGTTGGATGGGCTTGTTTTCGGGCGGGTCAACAAAACAATGCTCGAACGCTGAGAACTCTGAGAACTGTGACTGCGTAATGGCAATGAAAATGAAAACGAAAATGGAAGTGGAGCTGGAGCTCGGACTCGGACTCGGACTGAGGTGCTTGAGTTACGCTTGGCTAAGCATTCGCATTAGCAGCAATTAACAATCTGCTGGCAGCTCATAAAATACATGCGAAATTCATTGGGAGACTGCCCACAAAAAGTTCAAGGTTCAATGGCGTACACAGCGTATGCGTGATTTCATTTCACAGCCCAAAAGTATGCAGAGGAAAATGTGCTGAAGCTTTTGGCATGCAATAAACCAAAAACGGAACAAAAGCTATGACAGCGGTATCGAAGTTTGTATACTCTATAAATGCTGTAAATAAATTTAATAATAATTAAAATTTAATTAATATTATCCATAAATAAATGCTCAATCAATGTCTGCTGTTGATAGTTTTTATACATATTCGAGGAATGATCTTCACTATAAAGTTATCATAGTTTTAAAGAAAGCAATACAAACTGAAGATACATACACTTAGAAAAATATTTCTTGTTTTGCTTTAATATATTTAGCACAATTGAAAATGTTTTTAAGTTAAATACTTTTCTGATTTTATAGAAATATTTTCTTTTGCGAAAATTATAAAACAAATTAAGCTTAACTATTCTTAAAAAGCAACGGCAATTGCCAACACAAAGCAAATAACTTAAGAAGGAGGCACAGAGAGACCTCTCTGGAAAAGGATTGCGACTCTTTTCGCTTGTGTGCTGTGATAAGAGAACGCTTCAAACTTTAACTTGACACGAAATTATAAAAAACTTTCGTTGCACACTCATATCTGCCCCTCTCAACGAACTTTCGAGCACACATACGAACACACATACAAACACACACACACACCCACATACTCATTCACCACAAGCACACACAAAGCAAATGAATTTTTAAGTGCACCCCAGTTGGGTTGGGATTCTTCTTGGCTGGGGCTTAGATGGCAAACCCCATCGAAATTGCTGCGGCTGCAACGCTTAACATTTTTCAAGAGCGTCGGCGAACAACTTATGACAGACAAGTGAAGTTGAGGTTGCCAGCAAAATCAGAGGCAGAGTGAAGAGTGAAGAATGAGTAAACTTCCTGGCGAAACTATAGCTTTAGATATGATTTTTTGGATAAGTTAATGAGCACGAATATAATAAGTATGCATCGTAGTTGAAATTGGCAAAGAAAGTCGAAAGTTCAAGTGGCAGAGTCAAGTGCACATTGCGGCTTCCTCAACTTGTCGGGGAAACATTTGGCTAATAACATCGCTATAGTTGCGCTGAAGAGGCACTTTTGTGGTAATTGAAGTGAATCACACAAACATTTGGAGTATAAGCCGCTTAGCATGCTCAACTTGCTTGATTGATGCAATCAGTTCCCACACTTTGCGCTACAAATGAGGAAATTGTGCAGAAGCTTCAACAGTTATAATCGCTTCAATGACATTCGACGACGCCATCAAAATTTCTGGATAGAATTTCCTAGAAAATTCACTTCAATATAATATATAATAGGCAGGCCAATGACACTGTCATTCCCAATTCACGCTCTGTTTGCCATAAGAAATGTGAATGAAAATAAATATTGACAAGTGAATTATTATTTTTTTCGTCTTTTTTTTTTGTGATTTATGTGGCATGACTCATCATGCTGAAACTGGATGAATTTCCACACTGAGAATGTGTTTGGAGCAGACCTCAGTGCAAACAAGAATTGAATATTTGCTCATATCCACAGGCACTTAAATAAAAACACAAAGTGCTGGGACAGTCAGTCAGTCGGGTCACTAGACCTGACCACACCACATCACACCCTCTTCACCATCGTACCACACGACGTATACGTATTCGAGACAAGAGGCAGTCCAATGAACCGCCCCCAAAAGACGAAAGTGAGATGCATGCGAACGGGTAAATGCAAATCACTTGACGTTGCTCTTGCTCTCTATCCTCTTTTCGTTGCTGGTTTGCTGGGTGGGCGGGCTTGGCTATGGTTATGTTTATGCCTCTAGCCTCTGCTGTCCCTCCGCTGACCCCCTCTCATCATATGTTTGCCGCATTTCGGTCAACATTCATTTGGCAGCTAGCAGAGCACAAGAGAAGCATTCACTTGTGCATGTCAATCACTTTTGACAGCCAACGGCACAGGCCGAATACACACATCCATCTCAGATTCATGCAGCAGTCGCAGTCGCAGATGTAGTTGCGTCTACATCTGCATCTGCATCTGCATCTACATCTGCAGATGCAGCTGCAGCTAGCGACAAAGAGACAAGATCACGCATTTTTGATTGACAAACAAACTCAGCCCTCAACACGCACTCTACATTTTCACAGTATGCTGCGTATTTATATCACAACGCCGCATCGTATAGTTTGGCATTCAATTACGCCCTTTTGCCCAATTAATTATTATGCAAATTTCTAATTTAGCTCAATTTATAAAATTTATGAAAATATCGCACAACTCAATTAATAACTGACGACACATAAATGTCGAGCGAAACACTAAACACCTACTAAATACTAAATATATATTACACGATGCGACATGCATTTTTCATGTCGTCTCGGCCATTAATTAATGTGTGCGTACGATTGTGCGACTGGGCAGAGAACAGGCGAGATTATAGTCTATAATTAAGTATGTTCCCTCGTAAATTGTTGCTAACATTTATATGCGTTTATATTTTGGGAATATACAAGTGGATTAATATTTTATTTTGCATTTATTATGGACACGCAACGGGCAGCAAAGCTATGTTGTTCAAGGTGAGACATTTCTAAAATCATGTAAAGAAATAAACTGATTGAATTTGATACGATATTTATTTATTTATTTAAAAGGTAGCTATAATTAAAATTAATACTAACGCTATTGGTAAAGCAATGGCAGCGAAGGCCTTCAGCTTTGATACGATATAATAACAAAAATGAATCTATATACTAAACAAAGATAAGTTACTTCTCTTCTTAAATATAATTAAAAGCTGAAATAACTTAAATAATAAAAGGATATAGGTAATGACTGCATATTTTAGAAGAAATGTAAAATAAATGAAATTATACCAATTGTATGTGTAATCAACTGTTATAAAATTACAATAAATAATTCTTTTATGTAAATGTCATAAAAGACAATTTGATATATAATAAAAAAAAGTAAGTAAACTTAAAATGAAAGAAGAAAAAAAGTAGGTTTTCTTCTTTGATATTTAATTTTTTTATTATTGTAGCTTATATTTAAAATAGAATAGAATTTACTAAAATAGGAACAGCCTACTTCTTGTAGCTAGCTCTTAGAGTTATTATAGAATATACTGCAATTACTTAGTTTTTCCTTTTTAATTAAATTGAAGATTATTTATAAGAACTTACCAAAAATTTAAGTTAAAAAAAAATATATTTGTAAAGACTACAAAATTTAGAAAATGTGTAAAAGATATTAAACCATTCCTGTTTGATGTTTAAACAATTGTATACTTCAATAAATCATAATATTATCAACATAAAAGACAAATTTCTGACAGCCAAATATATATCAAAACTATCATAAGTAAATTAGCAAATTTTAGCCACAAGCGTGTTCACGCTTCGCCACGCCAAATTTAGAACATTTCTCTTGTTTTTATAGCCAATGGGCGGAACGAGCATTTTTCATGTGGACAGCGACAGCGAGGAGTGTAAAAATAATTGAAATCTAACATAAATACATATACTACAGTTTATGGTTGCCACATTAATAATCTTTTTAGCATAATCGTTGGCAATCTATTAAGAGCCAAACTATTTGGCATTATTTAATTTCCATGTTTTTGTCATGCCAAAAACCAGTCAACCAACTGACTGTAAATTAGCTGCACAGCTAAATGCAATTATAATTGGGGGTGAAATGGGCAATAGATACTATGATATTATGTTATTTCATATGGAAAGCAAGTCATTAAGTTTTGTCATTTTAGCTTTTGTAGTTAATTATTTTATAGTCCATATTTATGGGAAATAAATTTTGAATATTTAAATATGCAAACGCAATGGATGAGGAAGAGCAGAGAGAGAGAGAGAAGAGGAGCGCTTAAATAAACAGTTTGTAAAGTGAATTTATCAGAAAAGTTGTTGAAAACTTTTGCTGGAAATGCCACGACACATTTAGCTGAAATCGAAAGAGAAGCTGTATCTGTTTCTCATATGTCAACCAAACAACTAAAGACATCCCATGAAAAGCCGTTGTCTGCATTCTCAGACGCCTTCCCCAAAAAAACCACGCAAAACTTTTTGCAAATTATCAAGAAGTTTTCTTGAGACATCCAATATTTAACATTTACTCAGTCTACTTCGTATTGTGTGTCATTTGTGGCGATGACATTTTGAATAATTTAAATAAAGTTCGAGTGTAATTTAATGGTAAACAAGCGATAAGTATTTCGTACTTCAAACTTTTGGGCTGACAACAAGAAGGTAGTAAGAAATACAGCAAACAACAATCAGTATTGTGAAATGCGTTAATTAGAACACAAATTGATAAATCAGTAGAATAACCCCAAAAAGAATCAAGTAAAGTATAAATTGGCACTTTACGCCACTCAAGTCAATGCAATAAAAAACATTTGGCAAATTTTGCGGAATGAAAATGAAAACATTTCCAATTTAATTTGCCTTGAATACAGTTGCCAAAAACCAGTTTGCGGCTGTTATTCAATTAAAGTTTCTAATTTCACTGGAACGTGGCCAAAAACGTGGCAGGACAGCGCCATTTCGGGTCGAGTTGAGTCGAGGCCCTCGGGCATTTTGTCGATCCTTTTGAGTAAACACAATAAACAGCTCAGCTCAGAGTCGTGGGGTTTGCCAGTGCAGTTTAAGCACTTTTCAGTGTCAGTGTTAAAGGCTTTTGGACTACTAAGACCAAGTACAACCCACCAAAAAAAAAAGGTATAGCGTAGTAGAGAAGCTAGAAAAGGGAATAACAAATACAGAGCAAGCAACGAGCAGACAAAAAGTAACGGAAGTTCAAGCAGAAGGATTAAAAGTTTTCCTCAAAAGGCGAGCTAAGGCGTAACTCAAAGGACAGTTGCCATATTTTGCTCGTCTCTCTCTTTTTGCTCGCTTCTCCTCTTAGCTGTTGTTGTTTGAATCTCAGCATTTCTCTGCGCTACTTTTTTTATGCTCTTGTTTCCTGGTGCCCAAGTCCAACTTTTAGCTGAATGGAAGCAGCGCAAAAAAAACCCTTTAGCACATAGAAATTATCGCAATTTGCAAACTACGAAAAAAATAAAGAAATGCACATCGTTTTTTTTTAATGACTTTGCAACGAAACTCTTAGTTTAGTTATTTTTGCGCTCAAATGACGCAACTTAATTAAGGCAGCAACTACTGCAAAGCTGTGATTATATTGGATTTAGCGAACAAATCAAGCAAGTGCCATGAATTTGGTTGCTAATCCAATATTTAGCATATTAATATATGCTCAAGCATTTGAGTATGTGGAATATTTAATATGTACTCCAATCAGTCTAATAAGTCTCAAGGCAGCTGGCAATCAACTCATGCAAATATGTATTTAAATCTAATCAGTTTTTGCAGCTAATCAGTTTTGCAATCAACAAATGGCCCACAAATCTAACAGTGCCGGTTAACAGAGCTCTGTTAAGCATTAACATTAACATGAGCGCACGCAATGCTAGCGAAAGTGAAAGTTTGCCGGCAATTGGACTTCTATTTGTATAAGTAGTGAATGCGAGTATAAGAGAAAAATCAACTACAGCAGCGAGAGACCGAAAAGCATATGGCTACACTGCACAAAAAGAAAACACCGAAATGAATACGAAATGTGGATAATATCTTATCTCGCTCAGCAGTCTAAGATAGCAATTAGCGTGAGTCATGAAAGAGATATGAATAATAATATTGACATGCAAACATCTGCTAAACTTTTTCTCACAGTGAAATTGCAATGTGTGCCATGCAAGCAACGTACACACACACACACACACACAATGACACTCACACATGCGGCCAATTTGCCGAGTTGACACGAAGCGTGTTCGGCTCATCCGCAGCTCTGCATTCGTGGGCGTCACATGCACCACAACAACATTCGCCGGCAACTGCGACGCGCAGTATGCAAAACAAAGCTGAAACGTGCAGTTGGCGTCGTCAGCAGCAGCATCATCGAAATCCTCAACTCAACACGCACAATAGCCAAAAAAAAAACCAAATCAAAAAAGAGCAACAAGCGCGACGTCTCTGCTGCGAATACGTCGCTGGCGGAACGCGTATAATGCAAATTAGCAAAAACGCAGCGCAAATAAACAAATAATTTCGCAGGCAGCCGCACAAATAAATTAGACAGTGAAAAATAACAGAGAAATTTTTCGGGAAATTCAAGAAATCGAAAAAAAAAAAAAAAAACGTAATACGAAATACAAAATCGTTTGCCAAATATTTAGAGAACCTCAAAAGAACAAAATAAAAAAATACAACGAAAAAAAGAGTGCGTGCCATTTGTGAATTGTTGAGATGCCAAACGCATCCCAAGATGGAGATAGGCTTGCTGTCGTCGGCTAAGAATGGTAAGCATTAAACGACATTTATATCCTTGCGCTGAAGGATTGCCCATACAAAACAAATGACACTCTGAAAGGGTCCTTGGAATTCATTATTAGATAGCCAACAATTTATAACTGTTGCATGTGAAAGAACAAAGCTCTCTGCCATTCCGATTGAAGCGACAATTAGAGCAGAAAGTATTGAATTGAAGTCGATGGACTCTCAATTCATTTCATTTCATGTCGATTCCATCGCAGTCCAACCAGCAGATCGTTTTTCCTCCTTCAGTTGAGTTGCTGGAAGAAGCAGCAAAACGAAAAGAAACGAAGCAATCAGCAGCTGCTACGCATGTAATTTGTCAGACAGATTTCTTTCACCGTCAGACAGGAACTCTTCTCTCAGCTGTCCCCATTCATTGTTTTTTTGCTGCTGCCGCCAAACTGTTTCCTTCCTGTACGGCTGACTGGGTGCCATTCGGCTACGCTTTTTGAGCCAGGACATGAACAGGACGACTTAGTACAGAGCTGAACAGAGCAGCGAAGAGCAGCGAAGAGCAGCGAAGAGCTGAGCTGAGCTGAGCAAGAGACATTGACATTTCAGTGCAAATGAAGTGATAAAAAGTAAAAGACAATGCTAGCAAACGGCGCCAGCTCGAAAAACAGAAACCCATAACAACAGCAACAACAAAATGTTAATGTCAATGACGAAGACTTAATACTCTCACATATGCTGACATTAATATCGATAATATATATCAAATTTTATTAACATATTTAACGAACATTGTATTATCAAGATACCAGTTTTCATAGTCTAATTAAGTTCGTAATGCATTACAAATCTCTTATTAAATTCTCCAAGGGGCAATCGAAAAGTTAATGCCGCACAAAGTGAAGTAAAGTAAATGCATGACTTAACCTAGATACCTTCTTGTCACCCACGAGATGTCGACAATAGTCAAACAGTTGGCGACAGAAAACAAAGTGACACAATTTCCTTTCACGTCAAACGAATAGTTTGCCAAAGGATCGAATGAATATGTTGAACGAAGTTTTCAACTTAGACAACAATCTCACATTGTAGCACGAGTATTAAGAAAATTAAGTATACGCCAAGATTTCGCTACAAAATTCAATTCAGTTGTTACATGGAAATGTACTAAACGATTTAAGATAATAGTCAAACATAAATAAAATTTAAACCTTTAAATTACAATTTAAAATTATGCAAATTGTAAGATCAAAATATAATGAATAATTGAAGAGCAAATAAGTATAAATTAAAAACGTTTAATTTACACAAAAATCAATTGAATATAATTTAATATTATGTAAATTGTAAGAAACAGAAATAATGAATAATTGCAAAGCAAACAGATAGGAACTCATAACATTTAATTTGCTCAAAAGTAAATATCAACAATTTTAAATTATGCAAATTGCCGCATAGAAATACAATAAATAATGGTAAAGCAAAAACTAATTTTAAACTATTCCATTTTAATTGTTCCAATGATTATCAAACAAGTCTATAATAGTTACAGATAAACAAATGATAATATTACAATTAAAATGCCATTAGCTAGATGCAAATTAGAAACTAGTCAAAAAAAATATAATTAAAATGTAATAAAATAACAAAATTGGGGAATCAGAAAAGAACAGAAAACAACAGCTAAGTATGCCATAAACTATTTTACGCCGAGTATAAAAATTCGCCTTGCAGCGCAAGTGAATGAATGAAAATGCCTTCATTCATGACCAAAAATTATCACTCAATGATGAGAACTACGCAAGTGCTTATTATAATTGGCAAATCAGGACTTCGGGTAGTCAACACTTGTTTTACGGCTGCTCCCTTTAAGCACTTAATGAGATATCCAAAGCTGCCTGTAAACTTTCAACAATTTTCCCCACAGCAGAAAAAACTTTTGCAATTAATTACGAGGAGACCTTTAAACCGAACTATATAAGCAGTTGATGCAAATGGGGCACAAATAGGGGCAAATGGCATGAGGCAAGTATCAGATGGTAGATGCTATAGATGGCTGATAGTAAATGGTAGATGGTAGCTGGCATTGCCAACGATACTTCGCTCGAGTTTTAGATAAGCATGTCAAGAGCTGCTTCAATTAGTTGTGAGCCGTAAATGGGAATTGAAATGCAGTCAATGCGAGAGTGCATCCTGAAAGCATCCCAGAAGTTAAGGAGCGTTGCGTTTGAAATTGGCTATGCATAATAAAATTCAGCCGTGAACTTTCCATTGCTAACTGTAGCTGGCCTACTTATCGACAGCCCTAATGAAGGCTGAATCACAACACCCTGAAACAGTCAGATGATAGACGATGTTGCTGCAGTTCAGTTGTAATGGAAAGTAATGAGAACTCAGCAGCATCCATCCGACCCAACTGATTGCAGGACTGTCAATTAATAACCAACTGGTAGAGACCAAAGGGGAGCAGTTGGGGAGAGGGAAGCCAGCAGGTGTTAGTTGCTGCTATGTGGTGCTAAAGTGCCAACAAACTGTTCATAAAAGTCCACAGATGTGGCTACAACAAACTAAAAGAAAAAGAGCACAAGAAAAGTTGCCTTGAAAAAGCTAAAAGAAAATATGATAAGAAAACACAACAGAGCAACAATGCAACGCCACAAAAGAGGGTGTAAAATATATATGTAACGAAAAGTGGCAAAGTGTAAGCAAATGTAGGAATACTCTAAAAAAATTACATTAAATATAAGGTATAATACAGCAGATATCAACGAAGAAGAGTAGTTCGAAATATACTTCTATGTTTTTAATTTTCAAAATTTAAATCCGATTTTTCTTTTACTACTTATATTTATAGAAATATCAAATAAATGTGAAATTTAAGTGAAGCCCATAAAAAGCAAAACAAATTCTAAGGCAGATATGAACAGATCTGAAATATTCTTACAAAATTTAATTCCGAATTTCCCTCAACAACGCATATTAACATCAATTTGAAAATAAAAACAATATTAACAAAAGTTTTTATTAAATTTACAAATCTCTAAATGCATATTACAAAAACATAATGATAGCTCTAACGAACTGCATATCGAATTGACAAATCATCTCATTACAAATATTTCCACAAAAATGTTTCATCAAATTCAGTCATCAAGGCAACTCCAGGTTGCTGCAATAAATCAGTATAATGCATATTCTCATATTCCCACACTCTCTACACACAACGATGTTTATGTTTCTTTTGCGCACAACGAAAAAAAAAAAGAAGAAAACTTGCCACAACTTTTTCATCAAGTTGTCGCCAGGCATTTTAGCCCCACCCAACTCATTGTTGCACATTGCATCTGTATCTAGTTACGCTCGAACTCGCCTTCTACTTTGCCTCCCTGGCGTCGCCATGATTAATGTTCAAATTAAACAACGCCAGGCTGACGTTAATGACGACAAAAGAGAAGCAACGACAACAATGGCACTAACGCAACCAACAAAAAAGAAGCCAAACTATAGTGTTAGTCACAAAACAAAATGGCAAAAAATATTAACATAAACAACAAAAGGACTATAACAACAACAGAACACAACACAACTGCAGCAGCAGCAACAGCATCATAATATATTGCAAATAGTCTAGGGGCATAATGTTATCGTAATCTATCCATTCAAAAAATATCCAAAAGCGAAACTGTGTTTTCGTTATGCTGAATAAACTAGTTGGCAATTGTGTAGGGGGCGGTATTCAAAACATACTTAGTATATTTGACCTCGCATAGTAATTTTTCAGTAGTGGGAGGAAATCGTTTAAAATATGAACTAGCATTCAAAGTATTTGAATGAAGTTTTTAATTATTTTTGTACAAATATATTTAGATTCCATACATATATTATTCCGTTTATTATATATTAAGTGAAGCGCTTAATAATTGTTACAGAAATACATTAAAATTCCTAAAAATATTATAAATTGAAATTCCGTTAAATACTTTTTACCACTTTGTTGCAATTTAAGCAATCCAAAAATACTTTAATTATTCCATCAATACGTAAAAGGCTTTCTAATTGATTGCTCATCACTCAGTATTTTTCCTACAGATTATCGACTTAACCATCACTATTAAATGGAGTACAAATTAACTAATCAATCAAATCAATGAATAGACCAAGCAACTCCCAAAATAAACTAAACGTATTAAACTTAATATGAACTCCCCTAGAATGCGATTAATTTCCATACGAGATATTCTGTATTAGATAGAAACCCATTCCAAGGGCACTCTATGAGTCATGAGATCAATTTCGCTCTGCTTCCGATTCGATTTCGCAATTCAATTAGCGACCCAATGACGAAATGAATGATTGCCATTGGGCCCCCATGAAACAAACGGATGTGACAAGAGCACCCCCAACAAAGTATGGCAAACGCTGAAACGCTAACCAGCCCACACCAACTTAGAGATTATTGATTGGACTTGCTGCATGTGACACAAGAGCGCAAAAAGAACTATCTAATGATGATGAACTTGCCAATACCCAAGCATAATTATGTTAGCAATTACCTGAACATTATATTCCCCCTTTTTTTTCGATTCAATGCAGGGTATGGAAAGAGTAACCCACACATTTATGTGCTGCTGATATGAGCAGCACAAAAAAAATATCAATTAATTAACGGCATGATTTAGTGTTAATTGAGCGTCAATACATCATTGATAAGTACTTACATAGGATGCGTATATTACACTCGCAGAGGCGTCAAAGCTCCCCTGGGGATTGTCTGGCCCGGTTTAGTAAATATCATTGAGTCCCCATCCCTCGAGCTCTTCTCTTGACTCTACTCGTATCTTAGCCAACAACTGGGGTCGCTGAAGAGCAATCAATTTAAATTGGCAATGCACAATACAAGTACATCATATTTTCATTGCTTCTGCTTAAATGAACTTGTGCAATTAATGAAACAACAGATACATGAGGAGCAGAGCAAGCGGAGGGGGATGGGTCATGGCTACAAATATTGAAAGCACTTCAAAGAGCAATGCGATAAACAGAATAATAATAACAAATAGCTGCAACGTCAACAACAACAGACGATTGCACAATTAATTAAAATATTCAAACTGTAAAGTTGATTGAAAAACAACACAAACATCATAATCAGCAGCTCTATTAGTTAGTACCGTTCAATAAAAAAGATTCGTCAAGGCTAGAAAGCATTGAAAAATCGAAAAGTTCTATACAAATACAACTAAATTATTTATTTGCAGAGTTATACAAAAACTTATTTATAAAATTCACCAGCAGGCAAACAATTTGCTAGTGTTTAAGTGGCAATATGAAAGTTCTTAAAGTCACTTGAAAGACAGCAAGAGTGTTAATAACTGTCTAAACTTTAAGCTTTAGCCATAAGTTAACCCTTTTGGCCAAATTGATTATTATTGCGCACATAAACTCAGCCAACTATCATAATTGAATGAATAAATAGCACAGATGGTTGCATGCAAAACATTGACGACCAAGTTCCATTGAACAACAGCAAAAAAACAAAATAAAAACAGGAGCAACAGCAATAACAACGCATAAACAACAACAACTTTTGAATAATTATTAATTGGCCATTCATGTTGCTAATTGCATTTGAAGCGAAGCATCAGCAAACGACTTTCGACTTTCGAACCGGGCAATTTGCTTTTGCCTGCCGCATGATTTGCTTCTCACTCAGTGCTGTTTATTTATTTTTATGCTTGTTGAATCAGCTGTAAATATCCACAAAGAGCAACTGATTGAAGTGATTGGCACTCTGACTGCTGGACTGACTGACTAACTAACTCAGGAACTTGCTTGGCAACTCATCAAAGCACTAGGCGCCACGTGCTGACAATTTTGCTATCTCTCTGTGATTTTCCCTCTGCTGATAATTACACCAGAAACGTTATTTACACACACAGGTAAATGGCAGCTAAGCTGGTGCAAAAAAAAAAAAGAAGTAGAAGCAAAGTTCCATTGAAACACAACTCAAAGCAGTTTGCCTTTGAGTAGTTTAGTTCAAAAGCAGGAGTCAAGAATAAAGACAGATCAGTAGAGTTGTTTGTGGCCCATGGGGCGTATGATTGCTGTCGTGCAGAAGGCAAATTCGGAGTGAATAGGAAAGCAAAACATTGCTCCAAAACATTCAACACAAAGGATTGAAGCAAACTAACTGAGACCTGTGAGTAGAAAATGTTTCACGTGGCGTATGATTGATGCAGGCAATGAAAAATGACTGCAAGGCAGAAAAACATTTGAAGCAAATTCAATGTGACGTTGAATAGCAAAAACAGGAAATTAAATTATTATTATGAAAATTAATTAGACAAAGCTGAAAATGGCGAAGCAGATAATTTAATTATTATTCGCATTATTAAGGATATTAACAAACTTCATTAAATTCAATTGCTACTGCACAAATTAATGGACCAAACCGATAGTGAAATTAAATTATAATTACGAAAGTTACAAAGTAATTTCATTATATATTTTGACTGATACAAAAAAAGTATAGTTGAATCTCAGTGCGTATGATAAATACTTCTAGGAAAAAATCGACTTAACAAACATACCATAAATTGAATAAAAAGTGATGTCGGCCAGACCGAGTTGAGGAGTCATCAGTGCGTATGATTAATACTTAAAGCACATAAAGTTTCAATCAAAAAGAAAAACCAATAATAGACGTAGAAAAACCGAGCTTAATACTGAAAGCCGTAATTTAATACAGCAACTAAATTGCTTATGAAAGCAGTATTTTTGATGAGAAAACAATGGACCAAAAAAATATGTGCACATCAGTTTAATTTCAACAGTTAGCAGTGCGTATGATTCAATAAAACGCACAGGAAAATTTAATCAAAATGCGTAAATAAAATAAATACGAAAAAGAAATAAAATAGGACAAATGCTAATAATAGAAACCAAAAATTCAAAAACTGACCAAAAATTATGCATCTAGTTAAATCCCACAATGAAATCGCCAAATATGCGAACGACAAAAGCATTTCCATTAAGGCAACAATCGAGAGCATTTGCCACGCCCACTCCCACGCATACGCCTACGCGGCATATGGAACCAATGTGAATAGTTCAATTATTTCAAATAGTTCCCAAAAATTATGTTGCAAATTTTTGAGCTGAACTATCGAGGCGTGCAACGACAACGATTTTCCTCCTTCCCCTCCTCCTTCTCCTCCCCCCACTCGCCCCTTCTTAATGAGCATGGTCCGAAAGCGCACACAATAAACATAACCAGCAGACATCGGAGGGGGGCGTGGCGATATATTGGTGCTAATTTATGCAAATTGCGTCATGTGGAACACGCATACACAGCGAGCAGTCAGTAAATTGCACTGCGGGTGGGAACGGAAGGGAGAGAAGTGTGGAGGAAGTGTTCATCTAAGCGCCTGCAATAATGCTACGAAATTGAAGCTTTAACCACGTTATTATTGTTGAGGCGGCTTTCGATAATTAGCCAGCTTGGAGCGTGTGCTTAAGCTATTTACTGGGTAGCTTTACACGTTCCTCTCGAGATGCCGATGTGTGCGAGGGCATAAGATGAAGGAGGTGTGCTATTGAGAGTCTTACAAGCAACCGCACTGATAATGCTAATACGATTATGTGATGTGTATAATGAAACACCTATAATAAATTCATATGCCAATGCGGTTAATTGGCTGCAAAATTGACTCTATGCTTATGATTTGTGATTTGCTGGTGAAGCTTGAAATTCGATTTAAAAGAATTTAAATTGAACATAATTAGAAATTTAATTTTATAGAATTTAATTAGAAATTTAAATTTAAATAATTATAAAGTAATATTTTAAGTGATAACAAAATTAATTACTTTCTTAAATCTACAATTTTTTATACCCATTAAATGAAGGATTATTTCTTTAATGTTTTTATATATATAAGTATGATGATCACACAACAATTCTTGCATTCATTGACAATGTGACTAATTCTAAAAATATAATAGTATTTTTCTATACCAATTATACGTCGATATATTTTTGATACTTAAATGTGATATATCATACGGATCTTTGACACGTATATGATAGGTTATTTGCAAACATATACTGAAAGATATTCCCAGTTAGACAATAACTAGGCTTTAGCTACTCACTTAATTACACAGCCACAATTTAAATAAATAGTGTACTGTAATTCGAGTAAAACAGTAATAATTAGTGCAGTTAAAACTCAACACTCAATGTCCAAGCTACTCTATCAAAACATAGACAAAGCCCAAATGAATGGTTGCAAATCCCCAAATTGATGCTAAATATCTGACTAATAGGCTAACAGGTCGGATGGCTTTAAAGCCACGTGAGAGCCTGGCATCAAAAACCTGAACGTCAACAACTGGCAGCTGGACACTGAGTGGAAGTTTTGCCGTTTCCAAGTAACGAGTATGCAAAAGGCACTAACAACAGACAAAAAAAAAATTAGCTGTAGATGAGCCCATGGAACAATGAATACAGTCAGAGGATGAAGCAAAGAGGATACAACGGGGTTAGAATAGAGCTTTAGACGGCTGCTGTTGAAACCACAAAACCCACAACAGCAGCAACAATGGAACCACATCAAAGGGTGGCTCTTCTCGGGCCAAATTTGGGTTTCATTTCGCTTGGCCAACAAAAGGTGCAAATGTGTGTGTGCAAATGTGTCTGTTAAAAGCCGCATGCCACTGCCTATGATAAATTGTGGGGGCGGAGGACTAAAGGCTGAGGGCGGTGCTGTAAGCCAGGAAAATGGAGAAGGCAAATGAGTCAGAGCTTGGCAATGGTGTTGAGAGGCAACATAAATAAAATGAGCGGTCCGGCTGGTTAAATGGCAAGGGAACCGCATCAGTTCCACAACTTGGACTAGGCGACAACAATCTGCAGGCTGCTGCACTTGGTTAACAATGCGAGAAAGTCCACACACACTCACACATACATATTCACAGTTGCATTCACTTATATAGTGCTGTGCACATAATTGAGCTGACAGGATGCGAGCTAACCAATGTCCTGTGTGGCTGGCACTCGGCGCATAAAGTCAACTTCTGGCTTATTGGAATGTCAACAAGATGCAAGGGCACTGATTTAAATATACGCTGTAATTTCGCTGAAAAGCTTTTGAATAATAAACGAAAATACTCAAAATATGTTATAATAAATAATATTAAACTTTAAATCCTTTTTTTTTTTTAATCATAAACATATAAAAAGAACTAAATAAGCAACTAAACATTATTAAAATAAATTTAACAAAATCTTCTTCAAAATTCTAAGCGATTTTTAAAAAATTATTTTGTTTTGACTTTCACATAAAATCATGTTATAAATCATTATTATATTTAGTGATTAAATTTAACTATTTTGAACTAATAATATGCAAAAATATAAAATTTTGAATCAAGTCATTAGAAATAGTAAATTTAAATTTCACTAAATTATTAATAAGCGAAAATATAGTAATATTAAAGAAGACTTTAAAAGTGCTAAAAGAAAATGTTACTTAATTTTATATTACATTCATTAGATGAGATTTTTTTCTTCATTTAATCTTACATACCTATCAAAAGTTGTTAATACTTAACAAAGAAAATATTATCATTAAAACTAAATTATAATCATACATAGTTTAAGGATAAGTTCACTTAATTTCATTTATTAAACCAATACCATTTAAACCTTTCATAGGTAACTAATCTTCTATATAAATTAATATATAAATTGTAAACAATCTGTTGTCAGCTTAAAGAAATACCTGCCAGACGATAAGATATTAATATTGAGGATTATTTTAGAGATTCGTGCTTCATATGCTGCTCAAGCTCCTGAAATTGACAGAAAGAATAATAAATAAGGCTGAGCTTACAATTTAAATAGATTTTGCCCGTGATTAAGCATATTTACGATTATGTAAATATGTATGAATATGTACGCGTACTTTGGGTAGCCACTGTTTGCTTACAGCACGATGTTGTCTGGCTAAAACAATTGTTTTGCGATCAAAAGGCTTTCATTTGTAGTCAGTCTAGAGGGTCCTTTACAACTTGTTGTTTATAGTATGAAACGTGTTGTGTTTTTTATCAAAGGCCCCAGCTGAGTGGCTACCTGTGGGGCAAAAGTGTCCCAAAGATTAAGTGCGGTCAACATTTGGCAAACAGCGATAGCGACAAAGAGAGAGATAGAGAGAGAGAGAGCGAGTGAAAGAGAGAGAAAGCAATGGGTGAATTGGCTATTGTTTATGTTGCACTTTACAGTGGGCCGCACACACTTCATAAACACGGCCCACTCCAAGTGCACTTGACAGGAGGCGCAGCATGTTGTTGACTATGGGGAGGAACGACAACGAAACCGGGGAGGAGGACGAGGCTTGAGGGTTGCCATGCAAATTTGCTAGCCATATTTGCAAGCTCTCACTGACTGTGTGTTCGCCTGTGTGTGTGCGTGTGTTGTTGTACTTGTTGTTTATCCAAAAATTATGCGCCTCACATGCCGCACCAACCGCTCTCTCTCTCTCTCTCTCTCTCTCTCTCTGTCCCTCTATGCCAGCCACCATAAGGCAGCTAAACATTTACCAAGCTGTTGGCTGCCCTCCATGCTTCCTTCAGTTTCAGTTCTTGTGTGTGTTTGTGTTTGTTTGCCCTGCGCCTTGTTGTATGCAATACATTTTGCCACACTGTTTAACTTGCTCTGCGGACTCCACTGTAAATTTGTGGCATTATCCGCACGCGTGCAACAACAACTCGTAAGTTTTAAGATGATGCTAGTCTTGGTCTTGGCTCTGGCTAAGCAGCTGTCGGTTTTTGGAGTTCAAGTGGTAATGGCAAAGTTTCTTGCATGAAACTTTTAATTAATTACATCGAATTTCACCATCTCACTCCATAAATCAAATCAATCAAGTGCTACGGAATTAAAGCAACTTTCAATGTGCATCAATTACGAAATCGAATCAAAGATTCTCACTTCAATTATTGAGAGTGGAGAGTTTAGTTTTTCGTTGCCCGTTTTTTTGTGGCTTGGCCATAAATCAAGTTCGCCCTCAAGTTGCATTTGTCAATGTTTGTGGATTTTAGCTGCCATCAATATCGTTTTGAAAAGAAATCGAAAATTCTGGGTGTGCTGCAGCAAACACACACAAAATTTCACAACTCGAGCAGCTTTGTTGCATATCCACATAAGCCCTAAACATCTGCTTTATAGCCTCTTGCCACATCATCATCATCAAGAGCAGCAGCAGAAGCAGCAATAGCTGACGGAGTCATGTCCGGCCACAAACTGCACGTCATTCAAGCCAAAGCCAGGCTCAGGCCAAGTGGCAGAGACAGAGCTGTGCTCTGTGGCAAGAGCCACATAAACTGCATAAATTTTTAATAAGCGACGCACACAAAATGCAGCCAAGGGACAAAAAGTTGACGACAACAGCGTTGACAGCATTAGGGGCAGCTGAAGAAGGATGGTAAAGGGATGGGAAGAGGGGCTGCACCTTCCGTTTGGTCTCTCTGCCTGTGTCAGCAACCAAAAATTGCCACTTGAAGTTGCTAGTGAAAAACTGCAGCAATGCTGCAATTGCAGCTGCAACACATGTGCCATTTGCCTCTCCAATGACAACCAATGTGTCCCCCTCCTCCACTCTCTGTCGTGCCTCTTTCTCGCTTTGTAGTGTTGCAATTTGCGCTTGCATTGTGGTTGCAGATAACAACAACATAAACAGGAGTAACAGCCACAGTTGACGCTGCCATTTGATAGCACAATAAAAGGCAAAAAGCATTCAACAGATACGAAAACGATAGCAGCCAAACAGCAGCAACAGCAACAATAACAACATTAACAACAGCAACGGGAAGACAGGTGTAAAACTAAAGCCGTTAAAGCCCTGCCACAAACCTGTCAAACCAATAACAATCAAGCAACAAACACAGCAAAAGTCGGACGTAGCTAAAAGTGGCGATATATGCAACACTGCGTATACTCTATATTATAGAAAATGCATTATCTTCTGACTTTCATGTTAAAATTCTAAATAGAAAACATTTTATTTTCTATCTTACACTGCGTGTACTCTATATTTTTAAATAGAAATCATATTCTTTTCTAACATTGAATTTAACACTGCGTATATATAATATATTTTTAATAGAAGACATTATATTTATCTGTCTTGTATAAAATTAAATCGTGTTAAACAAAAAAATTATTTTATACTTTTTAAATTTAATTTATCATGAATTCGCTTCAAGATCTCTTTCAATTTCTCGCTTACAGCGTTTAATTCAATTCTCCTCTCTTCAATTCTTTCACTGCTCTCTTTTTACTTCTTCCACGTATAAGCACGATAATCTCGTTTAAAGTTTCATATTTCCCAAAAATCCCTACATTTATTTCGGACCCTGTTATGGTCGTCTCTTCATATTAATTTCATGCACATGCCGCCAACACGACGATAATTGATTGCACAATCTGAATTCATTCACGAACTGAAGTCCAAAGCTCCACCTCTTTCTCTTGCCCCTCCCCACCCGCTGTTGTAGCCTTTTGTCGGCCAGCTCATGTCAATTGCATTGAATTCGTGTCTCGCTGATTGCAGCTATCGTCGATGGCAGGCGATTTACTGCTCAGATTTCTATACGAGAAGTTTACGAGGGCGTTACCGAAAGTCCACCTGGGGACAAAGCGACTGTGGAGTCAATAAATTCACACACAATTTGCTTAAAGTCTGTAAGGAGAGACATGAATATGTTTTTGAGCCGCAGAGAATTGCTTTTTAGAATTTAATGGGTAGTCAATAAATAAAAGTAAAGTAAAAAGCCGCAAAACTATTTTAGAATTATAGAATTAAATTAATTTCATAAATGCTTACTTATTTTTAAAATCATTGAAAATGATTTATTTTGATGGAAATCTGCCATAAATTCTTCGACTCCCAATGCATTATTCCCTCACTCTATTAATTAAGTTGTTTGCTTCATCAGGACATTGTTAGATTAGTCAGCTTTCTAATCTCAGACAGACAAAAATCGATTAGCTTTTGGCAGATTTGCTTGACAAAATTACTTGACAAGACAATGAAGTTGCACATCACAGCGTTTTAACCATTTTGAACTCGCTTATACAATGTGATTTCTGTTGAAATACTGTCTTAATGCACACTCACATCATCATGGAAAATAACTGTCAAGCTTACTAGCGTTTAATGTGCTTGTCAATCACTCAATGTCATGCAGTCAGTCAGTCACTAAGTCAGAACAAAGAGTTGCATGTATGAATTTGATTTAAATAGTGATAAGCTATTTCAATCTTAAGCAATATTTGTGAAATATTTGGAATTTATTTACATTTTCGAGTCTATTTTAATTTGCGTTAACTAACCGGAAACTAACTAGTCAAGTTATATTTGTAGATATTGTGTAGCTAGCGGACATAATCGTAATTTCCAATGAACACTTCAATGCAGATTATAATCGTTTTCTGGGTTTTTGTGTTTGGCCAACACTTTTTGGAAATTGCAAGTGAAATTTATGTGTTATGCATTAACCTGTCAGCCCGCCTCCGTTGGCTATTTTAATTTGCAAGATGTAAGAGAGAGAGCTTTGGAATTAAATTGCAATATTTACGCATTGCCAAAGATACTGCAAATTAATTTGCACCAAGCACACAACAAAAGTCTGCACTGAACTCAATATGTTTAGTCCAAGGAGATTTGCCAGAGAAATCGAGCAAGAGAAGTCGCAAAATTCAAGGACAACTCGAGCTGTGTTTGGCATGTGGCCATTGCAACACTAAGCGGCTTATCTATCTGCAACTTATATAACCACAAGTGCATATACATATATACATATATATATCTTCATTCGTTTGTAGGTGTATTGCACAAATATTGAGCTAGACACGTGCCGCATGCACAAAATGTTGTTTGTATTGACGCCTCGTGAGGCATGCTGAGAAAATTCACATTTTCACCTGTTATTTGCATAATTTGTGCGTTGTTCTTATGCAAAGCTTCGAAAGATATTCCTATCTACATACCTACGGCTTGAATTTTATTTAAGTTTACATATTGTTGGCCACAATGTTGCTTCGTTTTTTGCCAAACAAATTTATGCGTAATTTAATTTCAATTTAAATGTTAATTCCAAAAATTGTTACAAAATCACAAATTTCCCGTTACCGTACTCTTCGCTTTGATTGTGAATTTGTATGTTTGCCCAAAGTTAATTGTGCGTATTATTTGTGCAATCCACTCTAGAGTTTGATTTATGCGCAACGCTTTCTTGGAATTTTCGCAGAAAAACTTGAAGAGCAAAATAATCAAAAGTTGAATTTGGAACTTTGTTAAAGTCGTTTCCATATTAGTCGCAAATGGCAAAGCTCATTATTATATCAATGAATTTCTAAGGAGCTACTTTTGAAAAATGGTTGTAAATTTATGTTTTATTATTCTTAACTTGGAATTAAATTCTAGGGCTGAGAGTGCAGTCAGAGCAAGTGAGAGCTTTAGTTTAAATTGCCATAGAAATATTTGTGATTTTAATTAATTAATAGTGTTTAAATGTGCAGACTAAGAAAAACATTAGCTTACTATTTCTATCTTTAGCTATTTGGGTATTTGTGTTTAACTACTCATTTACTCATTATTAATTTTGGCAGAATATTCAACAATTAATCCTATAATACTTGACTGCCTAAGGAACATTTCTAAATAAATTCTAAATTATTATAAAAGCACTTAATTAAGCACATTAAAGATTAAGATAAATTCAACAACATTTTCTAAGGCCAAAATTGCATTGTAATCGAAACGTGGCAAGTACATGAAAATTATGCAAATCAACTGGCACACTTAATTAAAGAGCAATCAACTAATGTTTTTCACATTTGGGAGGCCAATCAAAACATGCAAACATGAACTTTTGCAAACTCGACCAACATGTTAATTTCGCAAATTTACAATTCACAATTTACAAAATTTACAATTATTTTGCAGGCCAAACAACAGACCAAATGCTGACCACGAGCTCGACAAATTGAAAACAACCAAAGCAAACTAAACAAGGATTTGCAAAAGCCACAAACAAAAAACAAACAAACTTTCTATGCAACAAATGAGAGAAGAGATTGAACATTTAAACAGCGACAACTAATACGAAAAGTGCTGCAACAAAATGTGGCTACTCAGTCTAGGCCTGCAGTTGGCCACAGAATCAGAGTTTGGTTTAAGTAACACAACACTTGTGTATTACCCCAATGACACGATGTACAGCACACAGCCGGCGGGAGATTATCTGAGTGCCACAGGCAGCTCGTATGCATCGAGCACCGATTTGCCCACGTATCAACATTGCATTGCCACACGGAATTCCTTTGCCGATCTGCTCACCTTGGTGCTCTATGGTTTGGTGTGCATTGTGGGACTGTTTGGCAACACGCTCGTCATTTATGTGGTGTTGCGATTCTCCAAGATGCAGACCGTGACGAACATCTACATACTTAATCTGGCGATTGCCGATGAATGCTTTCTCATTGGCATTCCCTTTCTGCTCTACACAATGCGCATTTGTAGTTGGCGTTTCGGGGAGTTCATGTGCAAAGCTTACATGGTCAGCACTTCGATTACCTCCTTCACCTCATCCATTTTTCTGCTCATTATGTCCGCCGATCGTTATATTGCCGTATGTCATCCGATCTCTTCACCACGCTATCGCACAATACACATTGCCAAGCTCGTGTCGGCTCTGGCTTGGACAACTTCGGCGGTGTTGATGCTGCCCGTGATGCTCTATGCCAGCACCGTGGAGCAGGAGGATGGCATCAACTATTCGTGCAACATCATGTGGCCCGATGCGTATAAGAAACACTCGGGCACCACTTTCATACTCTACACTTTCTTCCTGGGTTTTGCGACGCCTCTTTGCTTCATACTCAGCTTCTACTACTTGGTCATCAGGAAACTACGTTCAGTGGGTCCCAAACACACGACAAAGTCGAAGGAAAAGCGACGAGCTCATCGCAAAGTCACTCGCTTGGTGCTAACTGTCATCACGGTGTACATTTGCTGCTGGCTGCCGCATTGGATGTCGCAGCTGGCGCTGATCAATTCCAATCCCGCGCAGCGTGATCTCTCTCGGCTGGAGATACTCATCTTTCTGCTGTTGGGCGCCTTGGTCTATTCCAATTCGGCAGTGAATCCGATACTCTATGCCTTTCTCAGTGAGAACTTTCGCAAGAGCTTCTTCAAGGCCTTCACCTGCATGAACAAGCAGGAGATCAACGCACAGCTGCAGAACGAGCCGAGTGTCTTCACCAAGCAGGGAAGTCGACGTCGTGGAGGATCCAAGCGTCTCCTAGCTGCCAATGCGCAGCAGCAGCTGCAACAACAGCCGCCGCTGTTGGCGTTGCATGTGGGCAACAACAACTCATCGACAACGACCTCATCGACAACGACGGCCGAGAAGACGGGCTCCACGAATGCCCCGAAATCGTGTAGCTCCAATGGCAAAGTTGTTGCACCGGGTGCTGAGAATTTGATCATCTGTTTGGATGAGCAACAAGAAACCTTCTGCACCACAACGCGACGTGGCTCGAATTTGGTGCAACAAACGGATCTGTAGAAATTAATTGAGATATTTGAATAAATCTACATTTGTAAGTTTTATTAATACTATGATGATGTGTTAAGTTCTCTGGCATTTACAAAATATGGGGTAATATTTTCTATTAATCTGTGTGTGTATGTATGTATGTATATGTGTGTTTTGTATGTATGTATGTGTGTGCGTGTTCTAGCAACTAGTCAATTTCTTCTAAGCAGTATTACTAAATGTTTTACATATAAACAGCCACATTGTGTTTTTTACCATTTTATACATCGAAAGAAATTAAAGTTTAGAGAAGTCAGGCATCTCTACATATTCTTAACTTCAGACATTTTTTAAAGAATTATAACTCTCTTATATACTACGATTAGCTATAATGATTTTATGCAATATATAAAAACTACTTCCATTTCAAATTGTTATCTGTTCAGCGAATCTAAAAGAAATAGCTCAAGTGCAGATAAAAGCAGTTGTGTCTTTTTCAAGCTAAGCGTAAATTTACTTTAGTACTTAAGACTTTATTTATTTATGTAAATGTGCTTCTTAATGGATCAATAAATACAAATTGAAATAAATTAAATTAAAGAATATTTTTAACAAGACTTGCAATAGAAATTGCATTATACAAAAGTATGGCTATTTTCAAAATTTATTGGACAAATAAATTTCTAGATTTTTGATATGCAAAATGGAAATTTAATTACAAAAAGTTTGGCAATATTTTGATAGTTCTTTACACACACATTTATTATTACATTTTAATAAAATTAGTAGTTTAATTGAACTTTAAAATTGGCATTTCGTATGTCAATGTTCAAAGCAATTTTATCAAAATTGAATTAAAATATTTCATTAGTTGTGGTTTTTAGCTTTTGAATTGCAAGCTTTAATAAAATCGACAGGATAATTAAATACAAAAATCGGCATTTCATATGGCAAATCTTAAAGTCATATTTATCGTAATTTAATAACATTTTCTGTGCTTTTCTTTATTCAAAGCAAAACGTTTAAGAAAGAATGATCTTTCTCCCACCCAATTCTCATCTATTTGTGTCCAACAAGTGTATTTAAGTAAATGTGTTTCTTAATTTAAATTCAAATAAATTTAAGAAAGCAAGAAATTTAATATGAAATGTGGAATTCAATAGAACAAAAGTTTAGCTTTTCTTAAAATTTAAAGTTGAAATAATAAATGCTTGAAATCTAGAATGTCACAATTGAATTAAAATACGGAAACTTGCTGTGGTCAGATTTAAAATGCTCCTAAAGCAATGCTTTCAAACAAATGGTTCAGTCATACAGCTTCGCATTTTTTGTTCCATCTATAAATTATCGTTTTTCTTAGCCATTCCGCAATTAAATTTATAAAAATAAGAAAGAAAGAAAGATTTTTGGCAAGATTTCTAATATGAAATGTGAAATTCAATTAAACAAAAGTTTGACAATTTTCAAAATTTATAATTTAAATACAATTAGGCATTGCTTATATCAAAGCATGAAGTCTATATTATTGAAACTGAATTAAACATTCATAATTACGAGTTTACCTCAAAAATATTCACTTAGTTGTGGTCTTCAGCTTTAAATTTCACTTAAAGCAAAGCGCTCAAACAAATGGTTGAGCCATAACGCGTCGTGTTTTCTGGTCAAGCTGCAAATTATCTATTTTCCCTGCCAAAGCCAAACACATTGTGTCCAATAAGAACGACTATACTCAAATGGCCAGCTGTCTGAAGTGAAAACATTCCCAACCGAGGACACTTTATAAGATGGAACAGAACAGAAAGGAAAAGAAAGGCTTGTCTCGTTGCCTGGGACAACAGCGAAATGCATTAACAACGTAATCCAATCAGGCGCAATAATGAAATGCTGAAAGCGAGCCAGACGACACATTCGCAATTCACAGCGGGAGAGAGAGAGTTGAGGCGCCAAATACGCAGCCAAAATGCAACAGACACACTGCGACATTGCGGCTGCTGCCACATGCCACATGCATTGTGAGGCAATTGTAGCCTCATCTTGCAACCCCTCGCTAACAAAAGGCTAGCATGCAACCAACCAACCAATGCACTGGTCACGTTTTATATTTCACAGATTTGTCGCAGGTTCGCTTCGCATTGCAGAGCTTTAGCCTCATATCCAATGATATCTGGATTTTGGTACAACACACGTTTCAGATTGCGCCAGGGATTCAAGCACTTAACGATTCTGTTTGGTTTTAATTGTGGGACAGCTCATTGACTTGGCCCTTTATTGTTGAAGCTGTTTTGCTGTGACATGTGGTAAATTGGCAGCAAAAGCAGCACTCAGGCCTCACAATTTAACCAATTTAGCGCTGTTCCTATTGATTTTGCTGCAGTCTTCAACTGCCTTCTGCATTGGACAGGGCCAAACGATTGCAGAGAAGTGCGCAAAATCAATTTATCAACCGGCCGGAACCACAAAGTGGGCACACCTTGTGGTCAGTCAACAGGGCAAGCAATGAACCAATCTCCACTCCGCAATGTCAATCACAGATGTAATTTAATTTTACCCAATTTCACCACAAACATATGAGGGAAAACTAAGTCGACTGTGTGACTATTGAATACCTGTACTCAAGAAGTTGGTCAAGAAATTATATCACAAATTTAAACAAATACTAAGAGCTCTGCATTTAATATAATAATATAAGCCAACATATTTTTAGAAGCTTTGTAATCACTACCATATTTATAAGTTTATGAACCACTGTGAAAAAATGTAGATTTAGTGCTTTGAAACTATTTGGATAATATAATATAATATTTGTAATTTTTTATATTCAATTGAATATTTTTCTTCAAGAACATGAAAATCTTAATGCTAGAAAATACATCTGGATTTGAAGAACATTTTATATAAGACCCAAATTTAATGATGATAATATGATATCATAAAAAGTAATTACATTTCATTGTTTTATCTTTAAGTAAAACTTATTTTTTATTTTAACACTTCATGATTTAATTAGCGCATTAAGTTATTTTCATTTGATCCCAGAACTTCCCTCTCTCAGTTACAGAAATGTGTAACCTAAATCTAGAATTTTTGGTCTTATTTTACTAATTCGGCATCTTTTAGACTGGCGTTCTTAGTTTAAGAATTTGTTCTAAAAGTGGTCTTATTTGAAGAACACAATTTTTAAGACGAATATTTCCAGATTTTACAACTTAGCCGTATTTTCAGTATGCTTTTCGTTCAAGCAACCAGTCCCACGTAGCATGTAAAGACGTTGTCGATACACTTGCAAATACACCTCTCAGGTGCCGGTATTTCACGGCAATCAACTAATTAAAATGTAGCACAGCCGCAATGCAGAGACAGAGACATGAAAGAGCAACGCATTCGAGTGCGGGCAAACAAATTATAGTTAATTTATTTGCAACCCCTCAACGCAACGAAAGAGTTGTCAAGCCCGCAATTCGGCATAAATCAAAGCAAAAGTATTGCAGTGCATAAATCTTTTTTCTTTCTGTTTATATATAACATATATATAGTAAATCCCACTAAGCCCGTTAAGGCAGCGTTCAGAGAGATGCACTCCAACGGAGGGGAATGAGGAAGAGGTAGGGGGTTAAAAGCCAAAGTGCCAGCGCATTCAAGAGTCAAAAAGTAATAATAAAACTGAAGTGCATAAAAAAAGAGAGAGTGAAACAAAATACAGAGCGAGGAGACTGAAAAAGGTAACTAGCTGGCGGAAACTGAAAACAAACCAAGCAACAGGAATGAATCCTTACAAATTTGCACTCCAAAAAGTTGCGAGTTCTCTCTGCCACTTTCCCTCCCCTCCCGCGAACTTGGGGTAAACATGCCCGCAATACACAGCAGCTCAACATAGGGCTTTGTCGATTTAGCGACTCGCACTTTAACCAAAGAGATTCTTCTTTTCCCACATTTAAAGTAACATTCATTTTGGCTCCTACTGTCAGGTAGTTGTAGAACAGGACATGGTGGAAAGGGGGGTTGAGGGGTTGGAGTTGCGCTGCAGCAGTCTTTATGCTGGAAAGCATAAATCAATGGCAGCATTGGCAAAAGGCTGAGAGCCAAGTTCCTAAAGTTGATTTAATGCCAGTGCCGCAGAGTTTAAGCTGAAAAATGCTAGCATACTTATGGGGGTATAACATATACATATATACGTTATATATATAGCATAAGCACGGGGTATTGGTAATGTATTGGCAGGTTGACTTGAAAAGCGTCGCCTTAAGAGCATTTGCCTGACTTGTAAGCTATCAATATAAATCAATGGAAATGTTTGTATTTCTCACCTTCTGCACTCCCAAACAGACATAAACTCATTCCGCTGACTGACAGCAAAGAATTCAAGCTGGATTTTGGCAGAAGTACTTTTATTTACAAAAGGAGGGAATTTCAAATGCTAAAACTTAATATAGCTCTTCTCTTTATTCAGAAATAAAAGGAATAAATCGTAAGAGATTATGTCAAAATAAATATTCTCAATTTTATAGGTTTTTGAATGGAACATTAAGTTAAAAATAAAATTTTTTATAAATTATTCATAATTACTTTAAAGTCTTTAATTCTATATTCTTAACTTTCAGATTATTTTATTATATATTATATATATTGCATTATATATATTTTTAAAGAAAAAAAGACTTAACTATTTTTTCACAAGATTTAAATAGACGTACGAATTTAAAGTTTAAAAGTAAGGCACAAAAGTTATTTCATTAAGTTAATATCAACTATTTGCCTACAAACTTTAACTGCATTTCAACCAAAGTGTAAACAAATAGAAAGTGTGAAAATCACTTTAACCAATAAATCCTAACACTGTTCCCACAATTTCGACTTAAATCGAAAATCAGAAATGCTTTTATGAACAACAATGTTACAATGTTTTGTTGCAGCTTTGCTTCTAGGAAAGCTAAATTACATTTCTCGTATTGCGAATATACTAAATATTTGCTGTGCTTCTCGATAAACCTTTAAAGGTAAAACAACACTTCGGGCAATTAAAATTTCAGAACTTGCAACTCTCAACCAATTATAGCTGCAGCTCGAAGCAGAACATTTCAATTGCCACGAGACGCCCGGATGCATCTCCATCAATCTGGCAATACATGATATCTCTTTTGTAATGTGCAGCCAGTGTTCAATCTGCGCCACACACACACACACTTCAAACACACCCCATACACCTTCACACACCGACTCAATCGCGAATTGAGTGCCGCGACCCAAAGAACAACAAAAAGTTAAAGTGAAAAACAGCTTTATAGATACGTATGTGTATACACAGCAGAGTGTGGGAGACCGAGCCGAAAAACTTTTTCACCTGCCTTTAGCCTTTATCGCCCTTTACCCTTCGCACACACACAAACACACACGCATTTTTATGGAAATCGTGCATTTTGTTGGGTTTTTCCTTTTGCCTGAATTTCCATGCCAAAAGCGTAAAAATATTTGCGTAGCCAAGAAGCGAAGTCAAAGGAAAAGTGCATGGAATAACAATAAGAGAAATTTGCTGAAGTAAAAGGAGTTTACATTGTAATGGAATTAGAACTTGAGCTGCCGCTGCTGCAAACTTTTTTGGCCATCAATTGCCGGAAATGTTTTGTCCAAGTTATGAGACCGTGTCCATGCAACCAGCTCAGCAACTAAATGCCAATTTAAGTTGCCAGCTCAGACGGAGACTGCGACTGAAAGGCCCAGTCTATGTCTGCGTTTGCGTCTGTGACTGAGTCTGAGTCTGAGACTGTGGTTGTGGTTGTTAGCCATATAAACGGGGACCTGGTCCGTTGGGTGCTGTGTGATTTGCTCCTGCGGTTGCAATTTTCTATGCAATTACAGCAACACGACGCACGACGACGAGGACGAGGCGAAGGTCTAAACGAAACTTGTGTAATTGATATATGTGGTTGCTGCAAGTTGCAGTTGCAACTTTGTAATGGAGCTGCCAGCATCATCATCAACTGCAACGCAAAACTTGGACAGCGCCACAAAGTCTGTGGCTGCACGACACTGTGTGTGTGTGTGTGTGTAAGAATTCGGTGCCAAAAATTGTGAAAGCGATATTGAAGACCGACACAATTTTGAGTATAGTCTAATTGGTTTTCTCACCCCTTACCCACAATCCTAATTGGCGCATATTAATTAAAAGCAGAAAAAAAAGATTATTTTATATCTCCTATTTAATAATCTTTATCAACACAGATTAAGTTAAAGCAGCAGTGCATTTTTTAAAATTTTTGTAATATGTTCTAAACTCTTTTGTTTGCTGCACTGCATTATTCGCTTTGACATTCGCGAAACATTTAAATGCAATTTCAATTACGCGCTTTACGGTCTGTGCGATTCCCAATTCCCCTAACCCGTCAAGGGATGTAAAGGGTGTGGTGGGGGCGGGGAGGGGAGCTGGGCTTCCGGTTCGTTAGGAAAGTTCACGCATAAATTAACACGCAGCAAGTGCAACTTTCCGCCGTTATGGCTGCCACCAAAGCTCAAAGTACAAAGGTCTCGCTGGCACATAAAAACCAAACATCATTGCAATTTTAATGAGCGAAGCGAATGAGAAGCAGCAGCAGCAGTTCCCCTCCCTCCCATTCACTGCGATCCCCCTTTAGTGCAGACACAACTTGCATTTCATAGAAATGCAAAAATTGCTTACTAAACATCGAGAGATATATTCATTAACAATGACCAAACTGAATTGCAATGTCATTGCACCAAAGCGCAGAGAGGGAAAGAAAAAACTCTGCACTCCACACAAATTTTCATTGCATACATTAGGGGCCGATGTAAGCTGCACTTTCGCAGGATTTGGAATTGGGGCCAAGCCTCAGAGTGCACTCGCTTCCTTCGCCTGCCAATTGAAATGCCTTTTGAGTAGGCTGAGTTCATTGGCTCACAACTGGTTGCCGCTACTTAGCGGTTTTCATTTAATATGCTCTGTAAAATGTTGCAGCTCTTAAAAGGCGGCTCTTCAGGCTGAGTTTAAAAGTTAAGAATTAATTTAATTTCAATAAAATTGCTGTGAAGTGCAGTAAGAAACAGGGCTTACCAAAATATATTTGAATATGTCAAGCAAGAAAATTTATAACTTTACCTCTTTACAAAATCTATTAAAAATATATATACAAATAAAAATATCATTCTTTAGAAGTAAATTAATTAAAAATTAGAAATTTAAAAAAATTTCAAATTTTACCTTAAATAAGTCTAATTTTTTATAAAAATAAAATACAAAGTAAAAGTTTAATAACACCTTATGAAATTTGTAACTTAATAGAAAATAAAATTATACATTAAGTAGCAAGTAGAATAAATTTAATTATAAGCAATACTATTTTTTTATAAAGTAAGCAAGAACTATGTAAAATAAAAGAGTTTAATGAATATGAAATCTCAGCTCTAAGAAATATGAAATGAAATCAAAGAAATACAATTTTTATAAAACATTTAAATTTAATTTAATTATTTAATTCTTGATTGATACACATGCACCAAATCACATTTTCCTCATCCTTGCAGAATATCTCGCTGCTTGTCATATCCTTACTAAAATACTTAAGTGCATTTCTCTTCTTGCATTTCTACGACGCATTTCCAACCTTTTCATTGCATGCAAAATCATAAAATCATGTTTATAATCAACATTATTTCTTTAATTTATCTCCCCTGTTTTGCAAAAGCTCTTTGACTTCAGATGTTAATTGGACGCTGAAATGTTAAATTACTCAAAAGCTTTGGGGGTACAAAAAAAAAACCGACATAAAATAAAAATATATCAGATTTCGCGTAAATAGCAGTCGACAGCTGACTGGGTCACGCCTAGCCAAAGGTTCCCCAACGTCTGCTCTTCCTCCTCCTCCTCCTCCTATACACCCATCCATCACCAACAACTCCCTAGCCCCTATTGCAAAGGGATCATACAAAAAAAACAAAACTGTCGGTTGGCTGGGAGCCAGCCCCGAGACGGGTTTCCGGCAGAGACTGACTGAGGACTGAGAGGTTACACATCCACAACTTTCATTTCGATACCCTGTAGCTATTAACTACTGAGTTAGATATGATTTATTTGATTTCATAAATAGAGATTTTATTTCAATGAGTTGGAATAATTTAGTAAAATTGCAAATAACTTCGTGTAACACAATTTGGAAAATTTCTTGTTTCGAGATTTTTTAGGCAAAAAAAAATACGAAACCGAATATTTCGAATATTCTTTTCAATGCAAGTTTTCTGCCCTCTGTGTATGCTATTCTGTAAGTTGACTCAAAGATTAATAGAAATAAAGTCATAAAACCAAATTGTATATAAAAGTAAATGGAGTAACTTATTTAATTAATCTTTAAATAACTAAATTGTATAACATGTATGTGATTTATGTAATTTTGTATTGATAAGTATTTAATTCTTTTTTAAAGTATGTTTTGTTACCATTAAAAATCTTACAAGTCAGAAAATATAATTTTCTTAAGTCTTTTTTAATAGCGTTTTTCTAAGCTATAATTTCAAATTATCTTTAACAATTAACTATTTAACTATTCATTATTAAAATTTGAACACTTAAAATTAACACTTTAAATTCTTTCACAGGGTAGTAAAGAGCCAAATACTTGTGCTCGCTGCATTTTGCTGGTTTTATTATGCATAAATTATGGAAAACGCACAAAAAGTAAGAAAAAAACGTAAACGTCAGTCATTTTTTTCTGCCCCGTTGGCGAACATTACCACTGGACTGAGCCCCTCCTCCTTGTGCCATATTCATATGGCAAACCCCAGGACTCCACGTGGTGTCCAATAAAAATGATTTTGTTTTAATCGGGTTTTGTTGATTCTTTAATAGCATTTTGAAATGGCACAAAGTGCTGACAAAATATATAGAGTATTGGACAATTGCCCCTAACTGAACTCTCAACTTTAATCTGCGATATCAAATTAATTACAGCTAATTCGATAGATGTGAGAATTTTTAATTTTGCCACTACTTCTCTTAGTCGTATATTCAATTAATTGCTGATTAATGCACGTGCAAATAGAAGTAGTAAATAGTAATTGAAATTCTAATTAAAATGGAGAAGCAAATGAATTGTTTAGTTTGGCATTTAATCGTTTCCACGGACACACAAACCACGAACCAACAACAGCAACAACAACAAATTAGCCAAAAATCCTAGAAGCGTCTGCGTTCAATTAAATCTGGTCACGTGCCAGAGGCAACCATATAAATAAGTAACTCAACGTTGGCCAAGTTAAAATGATGTTGGCACTTCCGTCAATGCCAATGCCAATGCCGCAATTTGTAGCCAAAATGTGTGACGGGAAATCGTTTTCAACATCATATCGTTGAGCCAAAATGGGAGAAAAGGAGCAAAACTCAAAATGCACCACATCCGCTGTGTGATTTTATGTGCTTGAATAAGTGCTCGTCTCAGCTAGAGAATGCTAATGAGAGTGCTTAGATGTGAGACGGAATATATCACTCAGATTAAGTTAAAGCATAAAAGAAGAGCTGGAAAAATTATTATTAAAACTAAATAAAATAACTCTTTGGCAATAAATCCAATTTAAAATTCATTACGTTCGCAATCAAGCAATAAATTTAGGCAAGGTCTGCTACAGATGAGATTCTAGACAATTAATTGGAAAAGCAAAAGCCTTTGCAAAATCCGTAAAGCATAAATAAATGAATGGATTCAGCAAAATAGATAAGGCGCTGGCAAATTGTTAAGGGGATTTACTTTTCGACAATGGAAGCACATAGATAAGCTCAAGGTAAATGAGATGGAGGAAGAACAACAGTTTCCATTTAAATAAAATGCAAATAAAATCCCATTCGATTTCTTTTAACAATTTGCAACTAAATTACAAATGAATTTTACAACTGATCGAATTTCAAATTTAATGAGAACAAGAACGAAAAAAAATGAGAAATGAAAATGCTGCAAGAAGACTACACGTTAATGAGAATTAAGAGTTGGCAAAAAAAAAAATGCCACGAATAGAGACAGACAAGGCTAAAGGATTATTTTTTGCTGCCAAGTGAAATGCATTTTCTTGCTCAACTAAGTACGAAGTAAGAAAAAGGGCGGGAAAGGGAGGTAAAGAGGCGGTGCAAAGGTGCGCTAAAAATGTTAAGCAAATGAAAAGCAGCTTAAGATAAAGTAATCAACGAATTTTTTTTTTCTGCAACTTAAGCGGCAGCTAAGCGAACGCTAAACGGAATTGCAAAGAGCTTGAAAAAGCTGAGCAATCTGCAAAAATTTGAGAGGCTGTGCGAAAAGTAGAAAGAAATAAATACATTTTAAATTGAAATAAAGCAATACAAATTGTGTGCTGCCTGAGACTATGTCTTAAATACAAATTTAGTGAGATAGAAAAGCGAAAACAACATGAATAACAATCTCATAAATTATGAAGCAACAATGTTGTAAATAAGTAAAACGGATGTGCGACTAAGAGATACTCAGTTTTTATTCAAAATTCAAATATGCAAAAAGATTTTTAAATGTTTCTATATTTTGTTTGTGCTCAAGTAATAATTTAAATACTGAACAGTTGTACAAAATTTTCTAAACTCATTTCTAGACATTGGAAAGAAATACATTTAAATTAAAAAGTTATATAAAAACAAAAACTTTAAAGAATCTTATATTAAATGTAAAATTCTAAATCTTTAAATAGAATTAATTCTTAATGAAAATTAAATTCAACAAATTAAATCTTCTGAAGAATGTTTCTATGGATTACAATATTATCAGCAGACTACATTTTCTTTATGAGTTCGTGGTATGAACATCAATTAAATCGTCTTGTAGCTGGCATATTTATGTCTTAGACAAAGGTGCGGAAAACTTAATATGGTCAATAGGAAACAGGCTGCAGATCTGCCAATCGAACCTGAATGAAATGCATTTCAATTAAATGAGCAATGAATTAAATGCTCAACACACTCACCGCTGACCTCCATATGTTGCATGATAAATGAGGGAAGGTTAACGACAGACACTCAAACTCACACTTGCACTCATTCTATTCGACTGGCAAATTATGCTGAAAATTAGCAAACAGCGGCAACAAAGTGGCAAAGAAAATTCATGAGGCTGCAGCAAACTTGATACACAAAACTTGTATTTTGCAAAAATATGCATAAAATTGTGTTTTCCATTTTTTCTTGTGCTGTTAAAAAGAGGCGACTTAATGCGGCATAATCACATCTATTTTGCAGGTTTTTTTTGCGCATTTCAACAGCGCAAAATGACTCTTTGAAATTGCATTTAACAGACTGAGCACATTTCATGAATACAGTTATCATCGCAGTCTCTCTTTCTCTGCTCTCTTCCTCTCTCTTTCTCTGCGAATATTTACGAGCTCTGTCAACCTAATGATATCATCGCAGCAGCTGTCAAACGAGCTGAGATGGACTGAGTCAATCTTTGACTGCGACATCAGTTTCTAATTGCAGTTGAGAGTTAACTTAGACTTGCGAATACTCTGCACTTTTAGCATAAGCAACGCTTAAGAAGTGTGTGTAGGGTATTTGGCAAGTTGTATACGCTCAATTTGCTTGAGTTGCTGGCATCCTTTGATGCAGTTGCATGGAGGAAAAGGGCACAAATATGTGTTGACCTTGCAGTTATTCAGCTAGAAAGTGAAAGCCAAATTTGCATAATTTGCATGCAACACAAAGCGAGCAAGAGAAGAGAGAGAGAGAGAAAAAGTGTGAGAGAGCGAGAAGGATAAAAGTATAGAATTTAGTTGTTAGCTTGGGCCAAAAGCTTGCTGACAAATTGCGGCCCTGGCGAATGTCAACACCTACCTCCCCTCCCCCTCCATCCGCCATCTGCGTTGCATGCGATTCACAGCACTTACCTCCGTCTGTGGCACGTCTAAAGATTGCTTGAATTACGCATGCAAACGACCAGGACGACGACGACAACAAGAACAACAACAGCAAAAGCAACAACGACCAGGACAACGATGACGACGACGATGCCGTTGACGACTTTTGCCATTGAGACAGCCAAAGTTTTCTTTTTATGGCAATTTCTCAGCCAGACGCCTCGGGAGTAGTTTGCCTCTCTCTCTCTCTGTCTCTCTCTTAGTTGCCACTTTTCCTCATCTTGTTAACTTTAATTTAAAGTGTAGTTGTAGTTTGAGTTGTTCTTGCTGTTGTTGCTCTTCCCTGAATATCAAATTTAACTAAAACTGCAGCAAGTCACTAATAAGTTTTCCTTTCATTTTCCACGTAGGCTGTGTGCAAAGTGAAAAACTTTCTGCCGCATTACGTTCAACTTGTAGGGAAAACTATGCTAAATGCATTTGCAAATCTATTAATTGAGTTGAAGTTAAATGGAATTTGCAGTTGTTTTCCTCAGTTACGATTTGAACAATATGTCTCAGTTGACAAACCGCAACTGACCAGAAGTCAACACGCTTTTCCAACTGAAATGGATACCAAGAAAAGAAGAGAAAGAATTCCCAGTAAAAGCACAAAGTGTCAACACATTCAGGCAGCGATAAAAGCAAAAAAACACAAGTGAGAAAGCTTCAGTCGAGTGTGCTCAACTTTAAGATACCCGCTACCGATTATGAATAAAAGCTAAACACTACGGTATTATTCTTAAAATACTGAAATATACCAATGGCTATATTTGGTATATTGGTACATTCAAAATATACCATAGTACGTATAAATATACCAGAATGTCAGTCAAAGCACATCAAATAGGTGTCTTTCCCCATACAAAAGTATTCCTTATGTAACTTTTACAATTTTTATCCCATCGCAACCAAGAATCTTAAAAACTATAGTTTTGATTGTCTGTCTATATCAGCTGTCTCGGCTTATCAGCAAATACATATACTTAGATGACTCCTTTTGCCTACATACATTTTCTGACGTCACAAAGTTAAAAGATCCTTCTACCCCATGGGTAGCGGGTATACAAAAATACAGAGAAAAAAACCTATGTAAAAAGATAGCATTTGATGTCTTTCAACTGCAGTTGCCTGCCACCTGGTGGCAACTTCCTCTCGGTGTCGATGCTGTGACCCAGAACCGAACTCCCTCAACTAAGCAGCTTGGTAAATACGAGTACACACTGCGCTCCAATGTCAACTGGAAAAACTAAAGTATTGAAAGGTGATGAGTCAAGCTGGATTAAACATTTTATGATGGAGCACCGTTCGAGGATGTGGTCTGGGTTTGTTTAGTTCTCGTCCTTGTTTATGCTGCTGTGATTCATATTCCATTTCAAAAGCTCAACTGCTTGCAGTTGGCATTCGATTGCACAGCGTGAAAGAGAGAGTGCTGGTAAATAGCAAATAACGTTTTCACACTTAGCTCTGATTTGATTTTGAGCGAGTTGCTTGCCACAGGGCAGCACGATTGAGTTGCACGACCACCAAGCAGAACCAGCAATGGCAGCAACAACAAAAACTGGCAGCACAACAGTTGCACAGTCGAGAGACAAACAATTGCTGGCACTTTTGTGGCAGCCAAAAGGCTGCAGGTCCTTTGAAAGTTGACTATCTTTGTCGGTTCCAGAAAGGGTATTGCAATTATTGAACACTATTTGTAACAATTTGACGAATTGATTAAAATGTAGATAATAACTTCAAATATTAAATTTTACTTTTACAATTTAAGAATCTCGCTAATGATAGTATTATAATTTTCATTCGAATAGTAGAAAAAGTTAATTTCACAGCTTATGATTACCCGTTGACCACAAGTTGGCTTATTTTAATTGTTATTTAATTGTAGGTATACATTTTAAATTAAATTATTTGCTTAACATTACATTACATTATATATATAATTAATATTAAAAGAAAGTTCGTTTGTTTGACTTGCTAAAAAAAATAATGATGATATTATTTTATTTATTTTCTTATCATATTTAGTGTATAGTTTTTTCGGTTTGCTTAAAACAACAGCTTGCATCTTTTTTATATTTATTTAAAAGATTACTTTTGGATGCAATCAGTTCTTTTGGTCAGTTAGTCAACTGTTAGAATAGTCAGTTGGCGGCTGCTTTTCGCCTCGCTGCATTTGGCAGCTGGCACCTAAGGGTGACGCCCCTTTCCCCTCTGCACCGCCACCTCCACAAATCCCCTGACCCACAACAAAACCTTAATTAACTTGGTGCCCAGCGTTCTATCTCTCTTTGTGTCTCCTCTCTTCTGCTCTTCTCCTCCTCTCCACCCACTCAATGTCATTGTTTACTCGAGCAGTCAGTTGCCAAAAATGCTTGTATAAATAAAAGTGCAAGAGCAGCTAATAGCTGAAACACAACGGAATTTGAATACTCTTTAACGAAATGGGAATATAATTAATGAAAATTAAAGAGCGTAGTAAGCAAATACCAAAATTTATGCAACCTTTTGGTAGGGTATACGATCAAATGGCAGACAATGCAAAATAATCAGCAATGAAAAGTGGGAAGCAAACAAGCACAAATAATCATTGCAGTTGCAGCTTTAAGTGCTCTCTAATTGCCTTTGTTAATTTTCAAGCACATTTCACTAGCTGAGAGCAGTCTTTCAATAAAGAGAGTGAGAGAAAGGCAGCAGAATGCAGAAGAAAGATAGCCGCCAAAGCCACAGGCAGACAATGGAGCGTAAAAAGCGGAAAAGGAAATTAAGTGGCTGCACTATGTTCTCCACTTCTCTGCTGCTCAGTCTATGCATTTGGCAAAAGCAAAAAATGTCCTGGCTTGGCCATTGTCACCATCACTTGGCCATTGTCCACTCTGTTTGCCAGGCACAACAAATGAGGGTGCCAAATAAAAAGGCTTAGCGTAGTGTATTTAAAGCTAGCTCACAAATGCAGCTTGAACCCTTTTTATTTGAGTCGCCTGCTGCTCGGTTTTATGACCTGGCAGCCAGCGGCAGCTGTTGCGCCTGGTGAAAAGTTCTAGGATTAAAGGTCAGGCAAAAAAAAACCCAACAGCTGCGCAGGAAGTCTACCTGTTGGGTGATAGGCTACCTGTAAACTGCAGTGCTGCAGTGGACCAAATGTGTATATAATCTCGTGTCCCGGGGTCACAACACATCAGTCAACAAGGCAATCTTGTACTAGACACATCTCTGCACATCACATCACAGCATACTAAAATCTCATTCGCAACATGGCATCGCAGCTTAACTCAGTATACGACGAAGAGCCAATTTCAAGCTTTGTGTTCGGCAGCCGTGGCAACCAGCAAACATTTCGCCATCAGTGGCAAGTGGATGGCGAGCTGCAGGAGTGCGACACCTGCTTCAGCAGCATCGATGCCGATGAGCCGCCCAGCCAACATTGGCTGCAACATGGCCGCCAGCAGCAACCACAGTTGAGCAAACAACAACAGGCTGTGCTCGACATTATCGAGGCACGACGAATTGAAACGTTCTTCATTTGCGACGAGAGTGCCAAGGATGATCTGGACAGCTTCATGAGTGACACTTGCTCACGTGCAGTGCCTGAATTGCTGCGATGGATGTTCCACAATGGGTCACAGCGTGTGGAATTCAATTTGGCCTGCTATGTGAATGTGTTAAGTCAAGTGCACATCTTCCAAAGCGGCTCGCTCTGTGTGGAACATCACTACGACATCGAGGAGTGTGTGAGCGTCATCTACGAGATGATCACTCAACGCATCGAGAACTATTTGGCCAGCAGTCATGACGTTGGCCTCGAAGAGTGCAGCATCACCCGACTGCGCGTACAAGTCAAGCGTATGCGTAACGACAACGAAAGTGCTTGCGACTTGGAGTTGCCACTGCCACTTCAACTGCGCCACGAGTCAGCCACTGTCAGCCACAACAGCAAGACAAGCGAAGCGGAATTGGCCAGTCTACATGCGGCATATGTGAAGCATCACCGCGAGTGCAACGGCTATTTCCCCTCCAACATGCGTGTGAATCTCTATGGGCTGCAGCAATGTCAGACCACCAAGGAGCTGTATGTGGTGCCGTATCACATTAGCGAAACGCTGCAACAGCAGCCCAACAAGAACTTTCTCATCCTCAACAATAGCATGGGACAGTTCCAGCGACTCCACGAGCTGCAGACACCCATCGAGCAAGTCAGCAACAGCAGCGAGAGCCAGAAGAACCAGAAGCACAACAACAACTCCCGCTCACGTCCTTTGCAATGTCGTCGCTGTCGTGCGCAGTTCAAGTGCCGCAGTCGGTTGCACATTCATCAGCAGTTGCGGTGCGGACAGGACTTTAGTGTGGACAGCATGCATCCCGATATTGTGGAGATCTATGAGCAGTGTCTGCCCATTTCACGCAGCCACTTTCAGTTCAATTGCTATGGCATCACGAAGCCAAAGACTGTGATGAGAAAGGGTCAGTTTGTGCCCATCGAGTGTGATTGGCGCAAAAAGAGCTCCGTTCAGGTGCAGCACGGACCCTGTGTGATCATCAGCAACTCTGAGATGGGCAGTCCTTGTAAATTAAGTTAATTATTTCATTTCATTAGATTAAGATTTTGACTAAAAAACTTGTAAATTTTCATCAAATAAAACATTCAAATCTAAGCAAAAAATAATTGTTTATTTTATATTTTAGAAGGTTGGAAAGAAAACTATTTCAGCTTATTTTCCTTGAAGCATCTTTAAGTAGCAAAGCATGTGAATAAAATCAATATTTTTCTTAAAAAAAAAGAACCATAAAAGCAGTGTTGCTACTTAAAATAATATAAAAACGTGCCGTCGAAAATTGAAAAACTTTCAGAACTCATTCAACATATTTTCTGCAGCGAAAAATCAGCTTTAATCTCTGTTCGCATAGCATTAATTATTATTTGAATATTCAATTATTTCTCACTTTAGCAGCAGTCGGAATTTAAAACGATATAATTTGTATTCTTGATTTTCGTTTGCGCTTCTTTGCTGCTATTTTAAAAGAGCAAAATGCTGTGCAACAAACTGCGGAAAATTAAAATCATAGGAAATGAGCAAACGCCACAAAGAAAGATAAACGAAATGGAGAAAAGTATTCCACAGCTGGTAGATATGCTTTAGAAGAATTTTGTGCAGGCAATACACAAAATATGTAATTTTTAAAATGTGAATAAAATATGTGTGAATAAAATATGAGGAATTAAACTATGAGCTATTAAAAGTTGTAGAATTACAAATATAAAATTCTTATTTATTCTTATTCTATTTATAGAATTATATTATAAAGTATTAGAGTTGCGAACAGAAATTTGTTAATTACCAAAACATGTTAACAATTAACAACTAGAAGTTTAAGAAGATAAATAGATATAATAGAAATCAGTGTTTAAAAACTTTAACTCTAGTCTTATCTAAATAAATGAAGTATTTAGACAGTCTTGACCAAACGATAATGAAAGATTGAAATGTAGATAAAGTCAATACATCTATTTACCTGAAATTCTTTTCCATATATTTTTATAAAAATTTTATATTAACTTCACAGGGTATGCTGCTCCCGATAGCTGTCACGTTTTGCTGGATTTGGCAACGTAGCAACAAGAATACGACACTTACATCCATTGCTTGGTGTTGGCTCTTTATTGCGGTTTCGCTTTCTGTGTGGCCACAAACGAAAGTCGCAAAATGTCAACGCGAACATTTTCCAATTTTTCGCTTTCATTTTTGTGTTGGTTTTTTCCATTTTTATTTGTATTTTGCGACCAGCTGCTAATTACATGTTGGTTAAATGGGAAATATGTTATTGAAAATTGAGAAAATTGCGAAAACGAGCGAATTCCATTCGATTGAAATGTATTAAACGGACAGCGACTAATTGTAAAATGTCTTTTATGTTTGCAAAAGATCGTTTCTTTTTTTCGTCACTTTACTGAAGCGTTAAGTTAAAGGTCATAAATTTCAAGGCGAATTGAAAGCAATGAATCGTGCATCGTGCGACGAGAACTCTTAGGCCAAGTGTCAATCAAAGCGAAAAAATTCGAATGATTAAATCGATGCAATCAAGTGCGCAATCACACGAGTAGCCCACTCCATGAAATGTCAAAGAAAAATGACCAAACCGAGTTGGAATTGAGTTGTTATACGTCGCACACAGCAAATAACTTAAACACTCGATTTTATGACTCACCAGGCTACAGGGTATCGAGCCTCAAAAAGCATTAAACGTAATGCGAGCCGATAACGATGGCTCGACGATAACCTAGGCGAATAACCAGCAGTCTCTGGCCGTTGTTTTAATAGCCAATGCGACAAGAACGACAAGGACAACAAGTGCTAAATATGAGAGCCCATCAATTCAGGCTTAAAACGAAAAACAAAAAAAATACAAAGTTAATCGATTTTTATTTGCTTTCGATACTTTCGAACAAAAGCGAAAACAACTGTCAGTTATTGTTAAACTCCAATTTCGAAATAAAAAGTAATGCAGTTAATTCAACAAAGATTACGTATACGTCATGTGGTCTCTTTGTGAATTACTATGGATTTTTCATTTTCGGATTCGTATATTACAATTATTAAAATATATAATACATTAATAAATTAAGAATAGTATAAATCATTGCTCTACGATTGGCAAGGACATTACGTATACGCAATGTAAATATTTTGATTACAAATAAATTTATAATTATGAAAATTAAAATTGAATCAAAGTATAATATTTTGTTCAACTCTAAAGAAGTATTGCATTTGGAAAATCTGAAAAAATCTTATGACGTGTTGATCGAAATGTATTACGTATACGCAATGTAAACATTTTGATTAAAAATCCATTAATATTTATAAAAATTATAATGATGAGAGTCTTTTGAAGATTTCGTTTAACTTTAAAGCAGTATAAAATTTCGAAAATGGGAAAAAATCAACCTATGACGTCTAGCTAAATACGTATTACGTATACGCAAGAAAGAGTATAATCCATAAACTTTTTTTTCTCTCTTTTTTGGCAATTTGCAGATTATAAATTGCAAAACAGCATCACATGTCGTTTCACGTCAAACTCGACGTACTGGAAGCTGTTTCAGTAAATCGTGCGGAATTTACGCGCCGTCACTTTTACACTGACAACCATATGTATATGTACATTGTACAAATTCTTCCCGCCCGCTCCACCAAACCTCTTCCTTTTTCACACATTCGTCTCCTTCGCTGTTCGCCACATAATTCAGCGTTATAATACATAATTCAAATGTGACGCTGGACACATTAGTTCCGCCGTTTTGAGCACTCGCCGGCATCTGTGATAAATCGAGGTCCAACAGGTTGACCGAGCCCCCGAAGGGGCAGCCAACCGACCAACAGTTTAAGTAGATTTCGTGCTCTGGACGCGCCAACAATTTGTAAGCAGTTCATAAATGCGTGAGCCAAAAACAACATAATAACAAACGATGGGAGATACTTAATGATCAGACACCCTGTAAAATAAGCAAACTAAAGTCCTAAATCAAAAATATACTTCATTCCCTTCTTTTATATAACGAAGAAAATAAAGTAAAGTGAAATAAACTCACTTTAAAACGTATTTACTATAAATAAAATAAAGTTGTCTTCATCTTTCAACGCTTCCATTTGATCAGAAATTCAGACCACCCATTTTTCGCAGAATTTTCCGCTTGCCATGCGAGTTGAGAAAACAAGAGATGTATTAAAGGCGCATTTCACTTGAAATGCTGCGACTGCCATCGATGATTGATAGTCTTGCGAGTAGAATGACAAGAGTGGAACTTGGCACATGGGCCATAAAACGTTTTCAGCAAATGCTCATCAAGTAGCCATACAATAAATAAAAGAACAGTCGATGCCAAGCCAGAGGGGAAGTGGAAGTGAAAGTAAATGGGGAAAAATTGAGGGACAGTATGGGGAGCCATAAAAATGCAACGCCCAGTCAAAGACCGAAGCTCATTCAAATTGTAGCCATGTACACATAAAGAGCAGACAAAAGACATAAAGTAAATGAAGCGCCGCACATAATGCCCCAAAAAAAAAACACACACACAGCCATACATAGATGTAGAGACAAACATAGAGAAGGATAGATCGAGAGTATTAGAGGGAAAGTTGGGAGTATTTCCATTTCTATTTCTATTCCATTTCCATTTTCATTTGCCATTTTCTATTGTCGTAACTCAATGCTATTTAAAGCCAAGACAAGCCAAGTCGAAATCAAAATCAATTGTTACATTCTCACACACAGACACTCATTCGGCGAGAGAAGAAGGAAAAACAGTTTTTCCTTCAATGATAAAGACTGCTCAACATGCGAGGAATCAAACAATACTTCAATAGTGTTGCTGCTTTAATAGAAAGATAATCATTTAAGTAAGCAGCGTTGGAGCTCAGCTCAGACAGCAATGAAATTACATTCAACGATGGCCAAACGAATGAGCTAACCAGACCTGCCACATGTGGCAGCCACACTTGCCGCAGACATACATGCAATTGCAGCTAGCTGGAAATCAACTTTACCTGCTGCTGTTGCTGCTCGAGTCTGAAGCCGATGCAAATCTGCAAAATAATAAACTCATTCACTCAAATGGCTGCACTTACTTCGCTTTTTCTTTTCTTTCCTCGCTCGCTTTCCCATTCAGCAGCTCTCTGTGTTAACTTATTGCCACGACAACAAATTGCGTCAGCGGCAGAGAGAGAATCCGAGAAAGAAAAGCAATGATAAACAAAATTTAATTGGCATATGACAAAGAAATAATAAAAGCAAAATACGCGCACCATAAAAAACAAGTAAAAGACGCCAGCATTGCAGCTGATCGACGCGAAGATACTCTGTAAGTCTAGTTGAATAAAGAGGATAATATACATAAAGTCCGGAATAATATATATTATATTTTTAGTTGCGGTAATAAATGTTATAAATCAAAATATCAAACTTGCGAAAATGTAGAATGACTTTTTGTCTGTCTCTGAAACTATAAGTTCTAGACTTCATATTTATTATACGCTGGGTAATAACCAAATAAAACTGAATATCATTTCAAATTTTGAATATGTAACATATATAGTCAAATAAAATTTAATACCAATTTCAATTTAAGAATAGTCAGCAGACTAAACGCATACATTAACTTTATCTAAAGCCTTTGTTTTGCATCAAAACATAAATCTCAATATTCTGCAATGAAAAACAAGGAATACCAGTCAGCGAAATAAAAAGCTGCGCGGTATTTGAAAGCAAAATTACACTCATACAAAAATAGCTCAAAGAATGTGCTCGCACACGGCATTCATCTCGAATCTGTCTCGTAGCTGATGAATTTTGGGCATCTGTCAAGCAACAACACAAAAATAAAGTATAAAGAAAGCTAAATTAATAATCTCAAGGTTGGGAATAATCTTCAATTTATGTTCGACTAATCAACGGGCTTGGTGACGGCAGACAAAGGACATTGTACTTTCATATCACATGCGATTATCTACTAGACCAGACGAGAGCAGACCACACCAGGCCAAACACCTACGTCATGTTATTTGTTTATTGAAGAGGAATTGATTCGAATGAAATTGAGAGATTGCCGAAGGGAAGAGGAGGGTCATGATGATGATGACGATGGCCACCAACCAACAGGACCAACAGCTGTGACACAGACCCCGGGCGCATAAATATCCATTGCACATAGAGAGACACAGCCCCGAAGCTGTAAATTTGCAATTCGAATAGGTTTAAATGTCTCGCCATTATAAATCAGACTCCAGACTGACTAACTGACTGACAGACTGACTAACTGAATGACTGACTGAATAACAGCCTGATTACCAAATCAATGCATAGGCGACACTGTTCTAGGTAGCTCAATGGAGATTTAAGAGGGGCTTCGATTAAATGCCACCAAAATGGCTGTTCGACTATTTGCAAGCAGCTCTGTCGGGCTTCTATTGATCTGCAGTAAAGAATAAAGAAGATTTAAGTTAATATAAAAAACTAACAGAACTGAATTTATCAAATATGTAAAGTACGTATCGGAATACTTCCTTATTATATATTATTTATTACCCCTAATGTCACCTAATTTATTATAATACAGTTAAATTTAATATGCATATTAGGGAGTGTCAATTTGTTCCTGTCCAAAAAATCCTGACAATCGTCCCCCATAATCGGAATCTACGAAGAATACTAAGAAAATTTCACCATGAAACCATGTGTATAAAATGAATTCCTAGCTCGCGCCGTGAAGCTTAAAGATTTCACTATGAGGTACATAAGGTAAATAAATGAAAGTAGGCGTGGCATCATGATAAAAGGCGGAATTTAATTTTATTTTTTATTATAAAGTTTATTTGCTTGCAAAGAAATATATTATTACATTAAGAAGCTTTCTAAAGATAAGCTTTAGAAATATAATAATATTAAAGCTTTTGTGAACCCTTTTTGCATTCCTTTTATAACAGTTTATTTAAATGATAATTCATTTTGCGGTAAAACTTGTCAACCAATGGCAGTGACGTAAGTGTGGAGGCAGGTGTGGAGGCAATAGCTATCTACGCCATTGAATACCATAGACTAGCAGTAAATAAAGTTCAAGATTGTTATCAGTTCTAAATTTGTGTAATAAATTTGGTTTACTTAGTATTTGACTGTTAACAAATAAACGTGTGCTAATAATATAAAATTATGGAATCATCAGCGATGTCTATTGACAATTATGAAATTGACAGTATTATTATGATGTCTGCATCAAGTTTCAATTGCAGATCGCAAATATCATTGGTGTACCTAGTGAATTTTCCGAGCTAAATAGCCAACTTTTCGGGATGTACTTAAATATTATTTTTACGTGAGTGAGGCGCAAGCGAATCGCAGGCGAATCGCGGGTGAATCGCAGGCGAATCGCAAGCGAATAAATCGCGGGGCGAGAAAATGTTTGAAAACACAACTTATGTTATATTTTTAAAATATTTGAATAATTATTAAATAACTACGGTTTGAACTTTTTTTCAAAAATCATTTTAATAATAATACGAATAAATCGCGAATTGCGCGCGAATAAATCGCGAGCGATTCGCCTGCGACCTTAGTTATTTAATAATACTTCAATTATTATATTCAAATATTTTAAAAATATAGCATAACATAACATAAATCGCAAGCGAATCGCAGGCGAATCGCAGGCGAATCGCAAGCGAATCGCAGGCGAATCTAAGTCGAATCGCAAGCGAATCTAAGGCGAATCGCAAGCGAATCGCAGGCGAATCGCAAGCGAATTGCAAGTGAATCGCGAGCGAATAAATCGCACCGCGATTTATGTTATGTTATAATTTTAAAATATTTGAATATAATAATTAAAGTATTATTAAATAACTAAGGTTTGCGAATCGCAAGCGAATCGCAGGCGAATCGCAGGCGAATCGCAGGCGAATCGCAGGCGAATCGCAACCGAATCGCAAGCGAATCGCAACCGAATCGCATGCGAATCGCAACCGAATCGCAGGCGAATCGCAGGCGAATCGCAACCGAATCGCAAGCGAATCGCAACCGAATCGCATGCGAATCGCAACCGAATCGCAGGCGAATCGCAAGCGAATCGCAACCGAATCGCAACCGAATCGCAGGCGAATCGCAACCGAATCGCAACCGAATCGCAACCGAATCGCAAGCGAATCGCAGGCGAATCGCGAGGCGAGAAAATGTCTGAAAACACAACTTATGTTATATTTTTTAAATATTTGAATATAATAATTGAAGTATTTTTAAATAACTAAGAATTGAACTTTTTTCAAAAATCGCAAGCGATTCGGTTGCGATTCGGTTGCGATTCGCCTGCGATTCGGTTGCGATTCGCTTGCGATTCGGTTGCGATTCGCTTGCGATTCGGTTGCGATTCGGTTGCGATTCGGTTGCGATTCGCCTGCGATTCGGTTGCGATTCGTCTGCGATTCGCTTGCGATTCGCCTGCGATTCGGTTGCGATTCGTCTGCGATTCGCTTGCGATTCGCCTGCGATTCGCCTGCGATTCGCTTGCGATTCGCCTGCGATTCGGTTGCGATTCGGTTGCGATTCGCCTGCGATTCGCTTGCGATTCGCCTGCGATTCGGTTGCGATTCGCATGCGATTCGGTTGCGATTCGCTTGCGATTCGGTTGCGATTCGCCTGCGATTCGCCTGCGATTCGCCTGCGATTCGCTTGCGATTCGCCTGCGATTCGCTTGCGATTCGCTTGCGATTCGCTTGCGATTCGCTTGCGATTCGGTTGCGATTCGCCTGCGATTCGCCTGCGATTCGGTTGCGATTCGGTTGCGATTCGGTTGCGATTCGCTTGCGATTCGGTTGCGATTCGGTTGCGATTCGCCTGCGATTCGCTTGCGATTCGCCTGCGATTCGGTTGCGATTCGCTTGCGATTCGCTTGCGATTCGGTTGCGATTCGCTCGCGATTTTTTAAAAAAAAGTTCAAACCTTAGTTATTTAATAATCTAATAGAATCGCAACCGAATCGCAACCGAATCGCAAGCGAATCGCAAGCGAATCGCAAGCGAATCGCATGCGAATCGCAACCGAATCGCAACCGAATCGCAACCGAATCGCAGGCGAATCGCAAGCGAATCGCAAGCGAATCGCAGGCGAATCGCAAGCGAATCGCAAGCGAATCGCAGGCGAATCGCAGGCGAATCGCAGGCGAATCGCAACCGAATCGCAAGCGAATCGCAACCGAATCGCATGCGAATCGCAACCGAATCGCAGGCGAATCGCAAGCGAATCGCAGGCGAATCGCAAGCGAATCGCAGGCGAATCGCAGGCGAATCGCAAGCGAATCGCAGCCGAATCGCTTGCGATTTTTGAAAAAAGTTCATTTCTTAGTTATTTAAAAATACTTCAATTATTATATTCAAATATTTAAAAAATATAACATAAGTTGTGTTTTCAGACATTTTCTTGCCTCGCGATTCGCCTGCGATTCGCTTGCGATTCTATTAGATTATTAAATAACTAAGGTTTGAACTTTTTTTTAAAAAATCGCGAGCGAATCGCAACCGAATCGCAAGCGAATCGCAGGCGAATCGCAAGCGAATCGCAAGCGAATCGCAGGCGAATCGCAACCGAATCGCAGGCGAATCGCAACCGAATCGCAAGCGAATCGCAAGCGAATCGCATGCGAATCGCAACCGAATCGCAACCGAATCGCAAGCGAATCGCAGGCGAATCGCAGGCGAATCGCAACCGAATCGCAACCGAATCGCAGGCGAATCGCAGGCGAATCGCAACCGAATCGCAGGCGAATCGCAAGCGAATCGCAACCGAATCGCAAGCGAATCGCAGGCGAATCGCGAGGCGAGAAAATGTCTGAAAACACAACTTATGTTATATTTTTTAAATATTTGAATATAATAATTGAAGTATTTTTAAATAACTAAGAATTGAACTTTTTTCAAAAATCGCAAGCGATTCGGTTGCGATTCGGTTGCGATTCGCCTGCGATTCGGTTGCGATTCGCTTGCGATTCGGTTGCGATTCGCTTGCGATTCGGTTGCGATTCGGTTGCGATTCGGTTGCGATTCGCCTGCGATTCGGTTGCGATTCGTCTGCGATTCGCTTGCGATTCGCCTGCGATTCGCCTGCGATTCGCTTGCGATTCGCCTGCGATTCGGTTGCGATTCGGTTGCGATTCGCTTGCGATTCGCCTGCGATTCGGTTGCGATTCGCATGCGATTCGCCTGCGATTCGGTTGCGATTCGCATGCGATTCGCTTGCGATTCGGTTGCGATTCGGTTGCGATTTTTTAAAAAAAAGTTCAAACCTTAGTTATTTAATAATCTAATAGAATCGCAAGCGAATCGCAAGCGAATCGCCTGCGAATCGCAACCGAATCGCAGGCGAATCGCAACCGAATCGCAACCGAATCGCAACCGAATCGCAGGCGAATCGCAAGCGAATCGCAGGCGAATCGCAACCGAATCGCAGGCGAATCGCAGGCGAATCGCAGGCGAATCGCAACCGAATCGCAACCGAATCGCAGGCGAATCGCAAGCGAATCGCAGGCGAATCGCAACCGAATCGCAGGCGAATCGCAAGCGAATCGCAAGCGAATCGCAACCGAATCGCAAGCGAATCGCAGGCGAATCGCAAGCGAATCGCAGGCGAATCGCAAGCGAATCGCAACCGAATCGCAGGCGAATCGCAAGCGAATCGCAGGCGAATCGCAAGCGAATCGCAACCGAATCGCAGGCGAATCGCAACCGAATCGCAACCGAATCGCAAGCGAATCGCAGGCGAATCGCAACCGAATCGCAAGCGAATCGCAGGCGAATCGCAACCGAATCGCAAGCGAATCGCAGGCGAATCGTAAGCGAATCGCAGGCGAATCGCAACCGAATCGCAGGCGAATCGCAAGCGAATCGCAACCGAATCGCTTGCGATTTTTGAAAAAAGTTCAATTCTTAGTTATTTAAAAATACTTCAATTATTATATTCAAATATTTAAAAAATATAACATAAGTTGTGTTTTCAGACATTTTCTCGCCTCGCGATTCGCCTGCGATTCGCTTGCGATTCGCTTGCGATTCGCTTGCGATTCGCCTGCGATTCGGTTGCGATTCGGTTGCGATTCGCTTGCGATTCGCCTGCGATTCTATTAGATTATTAAATAACTAAGGTTTGAACTTTTTTTTAAAAAATCGCGAGCGAATCGCAACCGAATCGCAGGCGAATCGCAACCGAATCGCAACCGAATCGCAAGCGAATCGCAAGCGAATCGCAGGCGAATCGCAAGCAAATCGCAAGCGAATAGCAGGCGAATCGCAGGCGAATCGCACGCGAATCGCAAGCGAATAGCAGGCGAATCGCAAGCGAATCGCAGGCGAATCGCAGAAGAATCGCGCGCGAATAAATCGCGGGGCGATTGAAAAAAAGTTCATATGCAAAAACCTTAGTTATTTAATAATACTTCAATTATTATATTCAAATATTTTAAAAATATAACATAACATAACATAAATCACGCGAATAAATCGCAGGCGAATCGCAACCGAATCGCAGGCGAATCTAAGGCGAATCGCAAGCGAATCTAAGGCGAATCGCAAGCGAATTGCAAGTGAATCGCGAGCGAATAAATCGCACCGCGATTTATGTTATGTTATATTTTTAAAATATTTAATAATACTCGCGATTCGCTTGCGATTCGCCTGCGATTTTTGGAAAAAGTTCAAACCTTAGTTATTTAATAATACTTCAATTATTATATTCAAATATTTTAAAAATATAACATAAGTTGTGTTTTCAAACATTTTCTCGCCCCGCGATTTATTCGCGCGCGATTCACTTTTTTCACGGGGCGAATAAATCGCGAGCGAATCGCGCGCGAAAAAATCGCGATAATATTATATAATAATTATAATATTTTTTCGCTCGCGATTCGCCTGCGATTTATTCCCGCGACATAAAGACGTAAAACTCTGTTGGCTTTTGTTAACCAACGAGAATGAACCATTTTTCCGGGTTTCATGCTGGCAAGATCTTCTGGACACAAACCTTCCGATACAGCTTTGGCTATTCGATAGAGATATAAAACGTCTGTCGAAAGACTTTTTTCATCTCTATTATCCATTGCTGGAGGCATATTCCCCAATGAAATAGGTTCAAAGTCAGGTATGGCCTAAATCAAAATGTTTGTTTTAATTTGAAAATGCTCTATTAAAACTTGGCTCTTACCGGAAGTTATTCACAGGTCTCAAGTAACTTCATCAAAGTCCCACTAGCTGTACGTGGTCCACTTGTAGTTGCATTTTCCAAGGCATTGAACAAATGGCGAAATGGAAGTTCGTTAAAATGCAACAAACAAACAAACCAATGGTTTATTCAATAAAAGTTCAAATTTTCGAATTATTCCATTTTCAATTCTAGTATTGGTGGGTTCTCCATCACAGCAAACTCCAATCAAGTTACTAAGCGTTAATTTTTTTTCATAAAGAACTCCCATAATTGGATTTGCTTAGTATTGGAATCCTCAGCATTAACTTTTATGTGCCCCAACAGCTTGCCTTGCGGTTCCTTAAGAATCACAATATGAGACTTCTTTTGTACTCTTGGATGTTATTTTCCATTAACTTCATTCCGTGTCAGAGCGGCATTTTTCCTGCCATCAAAAGAAAAAGCTAGTAAAGCTGAATCATTTTGCTGCATACGTCGAACGGTCTCCCTGCATTTCATTTTTTCTCGTCCAACTTTGGATTTATCCATAATAATTGTCTCCCCATTTTCATCAGTAAATCCAATGTCTTTAAATAAGGCTGTAGCCAAACATGAGGCAACTCTGTCGGAAATGCCAAATCTATCACACATCATTGCGAAATTAAATGCATCGTATCTCTTAGCGTAAGGTTCCCGTTTGTTAAAACTCAGATCTTTTGCTGCTGGTATTGAAAACTCAAATTCACTTTCGATGTTCACATGCGCAGATTCGGGTCTATAAGAAGGATCAGAGCTTTCTGGCAATTGTCTTGACTGTTGATCAACTACATTTAGCACGACTTTAATTAATATTCGCCTTTCTCCAAATTTCAATTATTTTGTCTGCAATCATCGGAGTAAGGCTTGCATAAAAGTGTTGTTTTTTTGTTTGCTGTTTATTGCGATCACTCACGTAAAAATAATATTTAAGTACATCCCGAAAAGTTGGCTATTTAGCTCGGAAAATTCACTAGGTACACCAATGATATTTGCAATCTGCAATTGAAACTTGATGCAGACATCATAATAATACTGTCAATTTCCGAATTGTCAATAGACATCGCTGATGATTCCATAATTTTATATTATTAGCACACGTTTATTTGTTAACAGTCAAATACTAAGTAAACCAAATTTATTACACAAATTTAGAACTGATAACAATCTTGAACTTTATTTACTGCTAGTCTATGGTATTCAATGGCGTAGATAGCTATTTTCGAAAGAGGGATAACTTACCAATAGGGACTGATGCTCTTGACTGCCTCCACACCTACGCCACTGCCATTGGTTGACAAGTTTTACCGCAAAATGAATTATCATTTAAATAAACTGTTATAAAAGGAATGCAAAAAGGGTTCACAAAAGCTTTAATATTATTATATTTCTAAAGCTTATCTTTAGAAAGCTTCTTAATGTAATAATATATTTCTTTGCAAGCAAATAAACTTTATAATAAAAAATAAAATTAAATTCCGCCTTTTATCATGCCGCGCCTACTTTTATTTAGTTGCTTAAAATGCCTTTGAATATATGTATATTTCAATTTTCAGACCGATACCTTACTTCGTTAAAAAGTTACAGTACATGGTTAATTTAAAAGTTAAATAAATTAAAAAAAAAAATTATAAAATTTGTTGTAAAAAAAAGAATCAGAATTGACTCCAACATAATTGCAAAATGCGTATGTTTTTTTTTAAATACATTAAAATGCTTTAAATACCTCGAAATACCTTATGTACCTCAAAGTGAAATCTTTAAGCTTCACGGCGCGAGCTAGGAATTCATTTTATACACATGGTTTGATGGTGAAATTTTCTTAGAATTCTTCGTAGATTCCGATTATGGGGGACGATTTTTGAGAAAAAAAAATAGACCCGCCCTAATGCATATACTGAAATGGTTCAAATTGTGGCAAAACAAATCAATTTATATATTTCTTTATTTCTTTCGACAAACTTTAAATACTCTTTACAATCACCACTTATTATACTTTTAGCACTAGTTAAATGAATACATGACGGATCGCAAAATTAATTTTAAATTACTAATGAGAAATAGTATGGTCAATTCTACTTCATTAATCTGTGAAGCAGATCCAATGTGCTGTGTATAATTTAATTTAAATGCAAACTTTTACTTGCCTCTTTCAAATACATATTTTGTGGCTGCGATCACATCCAAGGAAAAGTCTTTTCAATGAAGTTGTATTTATTACTTACAATTTTCTCAGTTCTCGCAATTGGCAGCAATTGCACTAAAACTAAATTTGAGGACTTTTTGTATGTCAGTTCCACGTCCGGACTGCTGCAACTATGGAATATCGAAAAGCAATTAATGCTGGAGGTTAGAGGTTATGCAGATGCGTTGCAGGAGAAATTGGAAACACTTAAGCTGTAAGTTTCAATCAGAGTTAATAAAATTTATTCATCTTTTATCATTTTTTTTTGTGAAATTGTCAAAAAAGAATTTGAACTGGCAATTTGAACTCACAATGAAATTTCTACAACTACAGAAATTTCTTAGAGCAATAGACGGGTTAAGATAAAAAAGTACAAATTTAAATAAATGTCTTCTAACTTCTACACAGAATTGTAAATATATTTTCATCAATAATTTTATTTATAATTAAAGGCACTTGAAAACACTCTATCACACTTCATATCCAACCGTAGCTGCAAGGGAAAAGTATGTTACGAATCCTCTGAAGGCATTTAAATTACTGCGACGCATCTACGAAGACTGGATTCATTTGCAGAAGTACACAAAGCTTAAGCCGGGCAAAGGTAATGATATATCAATATTTTAATTCTTTCTATAAAATATAAGTATTTCGTTCCGCTTTTTTAGCTACTTTGGAGGCAATGAAACAACTGCTTGAGGATAAGCCAACATGGCTGGACATGCGGGAGACTCTGAGGGGAATCAGTCGCATTGAACAGACATATGACTTGAAGCCCGTTGACATAGCCGAAGGACGACTGCAGGACAAGGAATTCAAGTAAATAACTTATCAATGTAGTATATTTTTAATCTAATTCTTTTTTTTAGTAAGAAGCTTTCCTTGCGGGACTGTTTGGCCATTGCTACTCATAAATACGAGGAGGGCGACTACACCAGATCGGCAATCTGGTATCGACTGGCTATGAACATTAAAGATGAACCCAATTCTAATGTATACGATGAAGTAATTGGAAAACCAGCTTCAGGATTGAGACGAAAGTTTGCCATGTCATGTCTAATGCATGGTAAGCCCAAAACAAAGAAATGCCAATTTTTTTTTTTTAAACTTTTGCTATATTTTCACTTCTCTGCCAGCTACCAAAATACGTTATCCCACTTACACACATAAAAAACTACTGGCAGAAGTCGAAGCTTTCTTGGCCAAAACGAGTTCAATTGAGTTGGAGAACTACATAAGAAAGCGACTAGCTCAGGGTGTAGAACAATTTGTAGAGGAAGCGAACAAAATCAAACAGCCAACCTCAAACCATGAACGCGGATGTCGAGGACAGTTTATCAAGAAAACCAATCTCAATTGCCGTTACAATTTCACAACACATCCTTTCTTGCGTTTGGCTCCCTTTCGAATGGAAGAAATCAATCACGATCCTTACATCGTCATGTTCCATAATGTGATCTCCGATCATGAAATAGAGGAAATGAAAAGTCTGGCAGTGGAGATGTATAATGGGTACTCGGGAAGTTTCACACCGAATCAAACCGAAAAAATCGAAATTGTGGCACATATACACTGGTTGAGGGATAATTCGCCCTTCCTTTTGCGACTTAATCAGCGCATCTCAGACATGACTGGACTGGATGTGAGAGAGTTTCCGGCTCTTCAAGTCGGCAATTTCGGACTAGGAGGATATTTTAAACCACATTATGACTTTATGTATGGAACTCGGGTGACAAAGGATACTTTGGATGGACTAGGCGATCGGATCGGTAGCGTTATCTTCTATGTAAGTTTGTGATTGGATTGAATTTGACAATTATCTCTGTATATCTATGTTTATATCTATATCTATCAATCAGGCTAGCGATGTACCACAAGGAGGACAGACAACCTTTCCCGAAATTCAGATATCAGTTCAACCACAAAAGGGCAGCAGTTTATTCTGGTATAATATATACGATGATGGCACTCCAATCAAACGTACTCTGCACTCAGTGTGTCCTGTCATTGTGGGTTCCAGATGGAGTAAGTCTGCATAGCAGTATAAGCAAACTTATATAATAACTAACTTTTATTTTCTTTTTAGCTCTCACGAAATGGTTCCACAGTGATCCTCAAATGTTTATAAAGCCCTGCAGTCCCAGGAAAATGACTTAAAAGTTAAATTTTTACATTTTCAAGTTAATGCCTCATATTTTTGCTTAATAAATTCAGCCTTGAAACGTTTCGCGTAAGACATTTTTAGAGCGTATCTAAAACGTATAATTAAAAGTCACGCTAATTCTTATCGTCAAGACTAAATGCACACAAAAAATTAATAAAAAAAAAAACATGCTCGACTAGCACATATGCTATACTTATATTTTTAAAAATGATGATAATAATGCAATAAATAAAATTCACCAATTACAAAACTTTAAAATAAATTTGAATAATACCCTGCAGTTCTGAGCGCTAGTTCGTTGCTGGTGAAATAAGCGCTTACCAGGAGCCAGTCACTACTTACAAAGTGGCGTCTAGCCATGCGTTTCTTAATTTCCGTTTTTGTATGAAATGTCCGCAAATAGGGTCAATCGCCACCGCCTCGATTACCACGAACTAGTGAAATAGTGCAACATATTAGGGTCAGTAAAATAAGTGCTTACATTAGACCCCATGGAACGGCCGGTAAAATAAGTGCTTACATGGGACCCCATGGAACGGCCGGTAAAATAAGTGCTTACATGGGACCCCATTGAAGGGTCAGTAAAATAAGTGCTTACATCGGACCCCATGTAGGGGTCGGCCATTAAAAATTAAAAAAAAATTTACAATTACAATTACAGTTTTTATTTAATTTTAATTTTTCTTTATTTTAATAAGACGGATACTTTTATTACTTTAAGGCAACTTGAGTTTTAAAATATCGTTTTTTTTGGAGCTGCAAGGCCTTTCTCAACTGGTCCTCAGTTATTGAATCTGGAAATAAAGGATTAAAAGTCTTAATAGATTAAAGTGGATAATGATTTTTAAATAATTATCTTTTAAAATACTCACCGATCATAACACCAAAGAAATTGTCTTCTTTTTAGGCCGCATTCCCTGTCATAATTTCTATAACGTAGATTTTCTGTCATAATTTCCACTTCCTCTTCTTTAGGCACATTGTCGCTTTCCACTGTAGAACTATGCATTATACTAACTGCTTGATATTCTTTTATTATCTGTTTATTTAATATTTTACACATTAAACATATAATGCATACATAAATTATTTTTTTAAGTAACTCACCTAATAATTGATCGCGGATCCGCTTTGCACTTCTCAACTCAAATGCTTGCAATAATTTCATCATCTAGGAAACACAGCTGCGTTTGAGTAAAAGAGTAGCACAAAATAAAACAAAGACGCGTAAACAAACAGCGATGTAAAGCATAATCGAAGTTTTCTCTTTAAACTTGTGTATACTTTTTCCACAAAATAACAAAAACAAAAGCGATGCTTGCCGTTATTTTGTACTTATGCTTTAATGCGCATATATTTATTAACTAGGTGGTTCGACGTTCGATTACTATAGGGTTAATCTAGTAAGTACCCAGGTAGTGATCGACGAGGTAAGCACTTATCCAGGGCCAATCGCAAATTCGAGTCGACTAGGTGGTTCGACGTTCGATTACTATAGGGTCACTTTAGTAAGTACCCATGTAGTGATCGGCGAGGTAAGCACTTACCCAGGGCAATCGACACCTCCAGAACTGCAGGGTACATACATATGTAAAATATATATAAAATAGACATAAATGTATGTAATATATGGGAAATATTTCTATCTGTCTATTGCATATACCCATTGTTAATTTAAATTTAATTTTAACAGGGTATAAACCATGAAAATCGATACTGTGAAATTAAAAAAATTAAGTTGAAATCTTTCAACTACTCTCAATTAAGTGTCCAGTGATTTTACAGCTTGCCACAAAGAATGACGTGTTTTTTTATTTCGACTCAGCATTTTCGTCTTCATCTCTCACTCAGTCATCGGCATAGAGATCAATGAGGAAGCAAAAGACCCAAATTATCTCTACAGCACATCAGTTGCCAGTATGGCAAAGTTATTACAAATGGAAAATAAGTTGTTGACTCAGCTTAAAAGCTACGCGAAGCTCATGCAACAGAAGTTGGATATGATCAACCTGTAAGTAAGAATTTCCGATTAAGAAATTTTTTATTATATCAACGTGATTTATATTGTAGCTATCAAGAAATGCTTCATCGTCCTGCAATGATCGATGTCGAGAGTCAAGAACAATATGTTTCCAATCCATTAAATGCATATGGATTGTTGCGAAGACTGCACCAAGATTGGCCCAAGTGGTTATCCTATTTAGACACTCGAGAGCTGATCGAGCAAATGCAGCAGCAGCTGAAGAAGGCGCCGAGTGAAAAGGATCTACACTTGGCAACCGATGGATTGCTGCGCATTGAGAGCTTTTACGATCTAGAGGCATCGCACATGGCCAAGGGATTAATCCTGGATAAGCAATACAAGTGAGTGAAGCGACTTGAATAAAATACACTAATCCATCTCTCTTTCTCTCTCTTTTTTCTGTGCAGCTCTTATTTGAATCCAGCTGATTGCATGGCTCTGGGCAATCATCTGTTGAATCTCACAGAGTACTCCAAGTCCACACATTGGTTCCGCACTGCATTGCGCAACTACAAACAGCCCTATGGGAAATTATATAACCAAGTGTTGGGATTAAAACGCATTAAATTGGCTCGAGCATATGCACTGGCCATTGCCAGAGATAGTAAGCAATTGGTAGACGTTAAAATACACTATTTCAATTGTCTATTACACAGCTGATGGCATCGAGAAGAAGCCGCAGGATATAACAATGAAGGAATGGCAAAAAAGTGGCAGATAATATGCTCGACGATTTGGTGTTCAAGGCAAGCAATGAGAAAATCAAGAAACTAACGAAGGAGTATCTTGACGCCGACGAACAGATTTTCATCAACGCACGTGCTAAGCATAAACCAAAACCCACTGCCATGCAACTTGGATGTCGTGGACTCTGGGAGAAGCCAAAGCCACATCGATTGACTTGCAGATATTCGCAGGCAGACAGCGCGTTTCTGCGCCTGGCTCCGCTTAAAGAGGAAACCCTGAGCACTCAGCCACTCATCATTCTCCTTCATCAAGTGCTGTCCGACAGCGAAGTGAGGTCCCTGAAAAACTTGTCGCTATATCGCACATCCAGAGATTTTACCAAGCAAAGTGTGAAACTATTCCCCTTGGAGGAGACTCAAGCGTCGTTGCAACGTCAACTGAATCGGCGAATAATGCACATATTGGGCGTTGGTCCAACGGATCACAGTTTACATGTTTACAACTATGGACTCGGAGGCTACTTGCAGAGAAATTCCAAATCGACTTGTCGTGGACCCCCAAAAAAAAAACAAAGCTCAAGAAATCAGCCAACGCAGCAGAAATCAATGTTCAGGAACGTTGCCACAGCAAACACATTGCCACAATGATTATTTATGTGAGTAAATTCCAAGTAATAATCAACTGTATGTCGCTCTGTCTGCTATATTGAACAGCTATATAACATCAGTTAAATTTCATGAGAATACTCTTAGTCATAGAATACATATACGGTAGTGTTTGGAAATAGTCAATTCATTAGTGTAAGGCAGGTTTATAGTATTCAGGTTGTTCTTTTTAACAACATACAAATCTTAGCTTCTTATTTGCTTAAAAAAACATAAAAAAAAGATTATTAAAATAGCTTTCAGAGAACGTTATGATATAAATTTAAATTGAAGCCCAAAAAAAGCGACACAGATGAAATTTAAATAGTAAACTTAAATAAGATTTTCATTTAAAATTATTTCATTGGACCTCATACGGCATCCTATCCTTCACTATACAATTGAACTTCCTAAAATAAAAAAAAAAAAATTGTTGAATTATTTTAAAATAAATTAATTAAACTGTCATAACAAAATTTTATCTAGAAATTATGTTTACAATAGTATTTTTCAATTTAGTAGCCACTGCTATTTCAAAGAACACAACTGTAGTTGAAACGACCTTTGCTTGATTTCTTTTAAAGAGCTTTTCGTGCTTTAAAAGGTACACCAAGCACAAATTTTGATATTCAATATAGCCAGTCACAACCGTAACAATTATTTCTGTGTTTTTAATTTTATAATACACAATTTTTTCCTCAAAAAATGGTTTAAAATTTAGTTAAAGGCATAACTAGAGATATATTACACTTCCTATTTATATAGTTGTACAAATTGTCGCAACAATTGTTAGTAGTCAGCTATTCCAATATAATGTTCCATGAAGTATCTCATAGTCTAGCAGACTCAACTTATATTAAAATGTGCTTTCTTAGGCCAGCGATGTACCGCTAGGTGGCGCCACAATATTTCCCAAGCTGCAATTGCTCGTGCAGCCGAAGAAAGGAAACGTCTTAGTCTGGATAAATCGCGACAACGAGAAGAGACCAGAGAAACTAGCCGAACATGCAGTCTGTCCGGTTGTCATGGGTTCCCGATGGGGTGAGTATCTGAGTGTTTGTGTATTTGATTAAAATAATTGAAATTAATTAACTTGTCTCTTGCAGTCATGTCAAATTGCATAGCTGCCGGACTGGAGATGCTAAAGCAGCCGTGTCTGGCCTGAAAGTCTCGCCATTAGAATATGTAAGAGCAAAGCTAATAAAACAGCAAGCGCAGAAGCGCCTACAAAATGTGGCACAATGTTCCCCCCATTCACTCTTATTGTTTGCCATAAAAATTGCAAGCATCACTAAATTTAGAGAGAGAGAGAGATAGGATAGAACAGTAGTAGTGGGTGATGCTATCTGGTCCATATCGTAAGCTTATGTGCTTGCCCCAAATACCATTTAGCGGAAGTGCACACTTCAATAATGGAACCGGGTGACGCCAAGTGGCACCAAAGTGCGGAGGGACACAAGGACATGCCCAGACACAAACACACACACGCACACATACGCATACGCATACGCATACGTACACAGACAGTCAGGACAATGGGAAAGGCGCATTGACAATGGCGCTCGTTTAAAGGACATGAAACAACGTTCATTTTTCAGCGCGAAGGATGTTAGATGAGTTGATAGCAACTGTGTTGTGCTGTTGCCAGCCGTTGGTTGCTGCTTGGTCAGAGCAGCAGGCAGCAAGCAGCAACTTTTCTATGAATATTTTAAGCAACTGCATAATTTAGACAAACAGCGAACTGGTCGCAAAATAATTGCCAAGATTACGCCAAGCTAAATGCAATGGGAGTGCGCCAATCGCTTTTGTGGGAGGGAGGGCATTTTGGCCAAATAGCAACACTAATTGGAAAATTTCCAACTGCATTTTGCCCCTTAAATAGTGTTAATACTTTGGTTAAGTTATTTTGGGCCGCCGACGACAGTAAAACTTGAAAAAAGCCGGCAGGAAAGAGCAGAGAAAAGCCGAGGAAACTAAGTTGTGAGAGTGTTGCGGGAAATGAAATCAGCATGAAAGCAATTGTGCAATTCACTCAGCAGTCTCCCTGAGGCGGCAACTACACAGATACCATAGAAAATAGTTGTAGTTGGAGATGGAGTTGTTGGTTGCAGTTGTCGCTGTCAAGGGTAACAAACGTAGGGCCAACTGCGTTTGAAGTGGGTTCACAATGAGAGCGGCAACAGGGAGCGAGGGGAACGGTGCTGTCAACTCCTGGTGGATTTAAGCAGGCGGCCAAGTGAAACAACAAAAGCTCAGCAAAATATCCAGCGTAGAGTTGCAGCTGTTGTTGGGAAGTTGTTGCCAGTTATCTGTGGCAGCATTTAGTTGTCCTTCCTTCATTGATGGAGTAGTGTGTAGAACTTTCCGAGTCCGAGCACAATCGATGCGTGTTATCCTATATAATAAAATCAAATGAATAATGATGGACAAAATACATGTCGTTATACTTATATTATTGTAGGTGTAAGTACATGCCATAATGTCAATAGCCAGGTCGTTGAACAAATCGTTGTTAAAGCAGCTGCAGCAAAATACAAAAAAGTAGAAGACACTTCTCAGCCGCAGAGCAAATCGATTGAATGCAAGCTGTTGAGTCAAGTGAAAACTTCGGCACAAAAAGGAAAACCAGGAAATAAATCCAAGCAGATGGCATCTAAGGAGAGCAAAGGAGTTGCGGATAACCAGCTGGAGAGACTCGAGACTCGGACTCGTGGGAGGAATTTGTAAGGCGATTTGAACTTTTAAGTGATTGAATTGTTATCAGCGACATGGACATTTGTTCGACAATTTGCATCACGATGATGATGATGATAATGATGATGATGATGATGATGATGTTGGTGATGGTGTTAGAAATAGCACAACACACTTTGCGTTCGTTCGTTTAACTCATCTTCAAGAACATTCCCGCGATATTCGCAGTGCCCATGATTGAATGCCAGCTGAGTGCCACAAGTTGATGCTGCACCTTTTCGGTTTACACACTGCAAGGAGAAACAGAAGCGAAAGATAGTTAAATGGATTCTGCAACAACAACACTTCACCTCACTTACTTAGCAACGAGTCGTGGCTGCCGCTGCCTGTTGCAAGCAGACAGCTTGAGCTGCTTTTGCTGCCACATATGGGGCATATGGCAAGCGGCTGCTGCTGCTCCTGCTTATGTGGAACTTCTTTGCAAGCTGGCGACGACATTGAGCACTTCATAAATGTCACGTTTGAACGGTGCACAGATTCCGGAGACTGACTGACAGCTTGTTATGCTATATATGTACTATATAAATGCCTTAAGCCCCAACTAGCAGTATACATCACTTAAGACAGCCACAATTAAAGCCGAAGCTTTACGAAGTCTTTACTATCATAGCGTTCAAGGTAGAACTATTATTAGTTTAACATTTATGACAACGAATATACATTTGCAAAATGTACCACATAAAAAACTAATTAAACTCGAATTCGGGTTAGAAATCGTCGCTGTCATTTGGCAACTTGGCTTCTTCCATTTCACGGATTTGAGACCAAGTCAACACAGATTCCTTTGCATACACAGCGGCTGCAAAGCAGTAAGGACACGTCTGAAAATCCATTAAGAATACATCCTGCAAATGAAAAATAAAAGTTTAGTATATTTCACATTTGGTTTTAACAAAGAATTACAAATTCAAATAAATGATAATGGCAATATTATACTAAAGCGCAAAATGTGGATGAAATGCTTATCAAATATCTTACTTCTATTCTTATTAAAGCTCAAGAAAAGAAATGCAAGTTTTTAAATTTCATACCTGGGGATGCACTTTGCATTGCAGTCGAATCCTGCCACGAAAATAATGATGACAATTTCCACATTCGAAAACCTTTTGGGGTCGATCACAGATGCATTTATGCACCTCGTATTTGTAGTCCAAAGGCAGAACGTATACAAGTTTATTATAATTTACAGCATTCTCGTCGTTGTTATTCTCATCGACCTCCATATTATTAGGAAGATTTGATGATGCTGGAAATATATAAATACACAGTTAAAAGCCACAATTTTGTTTAATATATAACTCAAAATTACCCATTTCTTAAAACTTGAAACCTTTTGCTTCTTCACTTTTTTTAACAAAGAAAAATAGTTTTTGTTTAAACTGACAGATTAGAATGTTAACTCGAAAATATTTTTTCTGTTGATTTTCTGTTTACAGATTAATCGTAGCCAAGTAAGTAAAGAACATTGAAATATATAAATAAATAAAGTGACATAAGGAAATTACTTGATTATGAACGTGTTGCTATGTTTGATCTTAAAAAATTTCTCAAATCGTATATGAGATGAAACAGACGATTTCAGCAAAGTCTAATAAATTTAATAAGTTCAAAATTTATTAAACTATGTAGTTTTAAATTTAAAAAAAATGTAACATAATTATTTGTAATTTTCATTATGCAATGCAATTAATTACAGTTCAATTCATATATAGAAATTTAAAGCTGGTGCCCCGAAATTACTATACCGAATGGTAGTAGTGAATTCGTCAGTCGCATATGCCCATTTGTATGTTCACGTATATACATACATATGTATGTATGTATGTATGTATGAATGCACATACATTTTTGCAAACATCCATGAACGTATGTATGTACATACATACATATGTATGTATGTAAATTTATAGAAATCTTCGCAATTTGATATCATTGTTCCTGGATACACACACTCAATACGTAAATAAATAAAGTTCCACACAGCTACAATAATAATAATAAATATCGCTTACCTTGTATTGAAAATGTTTATTTACGCATCAGGTGACAAATTGCAGGAACTCCAAACAATTTTCAGCAAAAATTGCCAATCAAATCAGACGATCTGCTTCTGTTGCCAACCTTATTGAAGCAATAAGAATAAGCACAAAAATAAACTAAGAAAATTAAATATGAACGTAGCAGTTACACAAAAACAAATTATTATCTGCAGATATTGTTTTTACAACAAAGCGGTTAAGTTATTTGCGAGTATGCCAAAAATATATATTTTGTCTTCTTCACTTGTCACACTGATTAAAACAAATACCCCAAAATGTTCAAGTAACGGTGTTTTCCTAGAGATGGCCGAAAGAGTAAAACAAAGCAAACACCAAACACGCAAACAAAAAGAACAACTAATTTCGATTATACAAATTTCGATACTTGTATACATGTATTTATTTGTGTATGTGTATATCAAAAACACATTTCGTACTTATTTATTTATTTCTGCATTTCTTTGTTTATGCATCATAAGTAATCAGTATTAGCTGCAAGTCTCAAATTTATCGTCAACAACATTGCAACGCAAGAAATTTTACTATACTTCATCAATTTGCAGATATTTTGCGGCTGCTCCACAGAAAGCGCAATTACGGGAGTCCATTAGATATGCAACCTTATTCCATCCAATAGGAATTATTAGTTAAATTGGCAAAAATCTAAGATTATAATACTTACTTCAGGATGCTGTGGGCAGCGACTTGCGATACGACCCATAAAAGACTTCTGGCAACAAACGCAGCTTATCAATCCCCGTTTGCGAGCGCAGATGCAATCGCCGCCAGTAGCAGAATTTTCCTGACCGCTTTTAATAGGCCTAATTGCTGTTACAGTCTTTCCTGCCCAGCAGTACTTAGATTTCAACTTGTCCTGTTGAATTTCCATTTTATTTTTATTAACGACGAACAATTTAAAGCTTCTTTTGAAGCGACTATCAGATATCTTTTTAATGTTATCGATTGATCGACACATCGATATTACAGTTACTTACGGAAACGATATTTTCGATCATTTTTATAGAAATATGAAAATATTAAAGAATTTTAGCATTTTTAGTATTTTAATACCAAAAAGCAGCACCACATTGTTTTACAAGGCAGTAGATCATTGAAATAAAAAGTTTTAATTCAAACCATCCTCATCTTTGTTTGTTTAATAAAAATAAAAAATAAATAAATAATAAGATAAATGCAGTATTCAATATACAACAAAAAATATTTTTTATAAGCAGCTAAGCGCAAGATCCGCAAGCAGTATTAAAACTCACCTTCGCACATTTACAGATTTTAAATTTGCACCATTTTCGCAATGCGGTTCGTGTCCTTGCTTTATTACACCATATCAATTTAGCAGAGACAATATTGTGAAATGTACTATTGCCATCTCTTTCCAACACGTGTTGCGTGCGCTTGACTCACACATGCCCAAATCATTTCAAAGAATGCTGGCACAGCAAAGTGAAATACACAATAGGGCGAACCACCTTCAACCGGCTCGTTGGTCTAGGGGTATGATTCTCGCTTCGGGTGCGAGAGGTCCCGGGTTCAATTCCCGGACGAGCCCAAGTTGTTCTAACCAAATTTTTTATTTTTCTTTTTTTTACCTTTTGTTAATTGCTGAGTCATATTAATTTAGTGCAAGTTGTGAAAAGAATTAATTGCCACCATATTAAAAAAAAAAACCAAGAAACAAATTGTTGCTCTTGACGTCGGCGACGGCTTTTTATCAGTAAGTTTTCCATTTGGATTATGTTGTTTTTTTTTGTATGCGAGAAAAGAGCAAAAATTGTTTTTGTTTTTTTTTTGTCGTTGCTTCGCATTTTGGTTGCTATGCATAATTTTGTGTTGATTTTTTTTTGTGTGAGTTCTGAGTTTTCGTTTTTGTTTTACATACATAAGCAAATTTGTAATTTGTTGTAGTTTAGTATTCATTTAGTTTGTAGCAGTAGTTGTGCTGGAAATTACTTAAGAACATTATATTTATGTATGTAGAGTGGTTGCATTTCACAAATTAAGTTTAAAGATTTCTCTTGTAAGCGCTGCCGCGTTCTCGTCTGCTTTTGTATTTGTAATTCGTATTTTGTATTTGTAAATGTATTTGTAATTGTAATTGTAATCATATTTGTATTTGTAATTGTATTTCTATGTTTCTATGCGTGTGTGTGTGTATGCTACATGCGCGAGTGTATGTGTTTGTGTGTGTGTGTGAGAGAGAGAGAGTGGGGGAATTACAGTCTCTGTGAATGCCATTTCATCTCCGCTTGCGTCTTAGCTGCCCAATTCACTCATATTCCAGCACGTTCTTATGATAGAATAATAAATAACTGCAATGAGAACAGACAAAACACGAACATTACAAACACATACATACATACAGGTCATGTGTATGCGCAATAAAAGAGAGCGTGCCTTGCGTGCACTCTCTTTGCCAAACTCTCTCTCGCACTTTGGCGCTCTCTTGCCGGCGCCAACCAACAACAAACTCACCCCTCGCTGTCGAGCACCTGTTTGAGCGATGCCATTGTGATTATATGATCATCACACTTCACCCACGTATCCTTCTGATGTCGCACATACGCCGTATAGTGTCCCGTATCAATGGTGCCCAAATGATTGACCACCGCATACAGCGAGAAACGAAAGTCGCCGTAGGCATTCTTCTTCTCGGACATGAATGGCGTCATATCCAGTTCGACGGGGAATTGAATGAACGACGAGATCTTGCGATCAATCAGGGCCGAATGCTCGAAACGCTTCAGATGGAAGGAGACAACGCTGGGCAGGGTGCGAAGACTGAACTGTTTGGTGGACTCCTGATACGATTTGCAGGTGGAGCATTTGATCTTCTCCGCCGAACCCAAATGCTCGGCACGCGTATAACGTTCGAGGCAATCGATGAGGGTTTTCGGTGTCACACCGCCATGCGACGTTGTCTCGCCGAGATCCAGTGAAATGTCCCAGAAGGGATCGAATGTCGTTGAAACGCCATTGCAGGCCTGGCACACCACATCGCTCTGCAGCATGCCCGTAAAGATTTGATCGATAATGCAATTGCATTGGCCGTAACAATGCGTTGCCGTTGCATTCGCATTGCTTCCGGAACCCGAACTCGTCGAGTTGCCACCGCCACCAGTCGCCGATGCACTTGAGCCACTGTTGCATTTGCTCTCGTGCTCCGACTTGGCCTTCACACAGTGTCGATGCAGCAGATCCAGTGTGGCAATGAAGAACTCATGGGCATCTTGCTGCTCGTAGCCAGCCAAATGTTTGGCATGATTCCATATTAAATGCAACAATCGGTGCAGCGACAGCGGCGATCGTGAGCCAGCATAGAACTCCTGTTTACAGCAATAATATAGTGATCATATTCCAAATGTGTATTCAGAATGAGGTTTACCTGGAAGAGACGCGACACTTCGCACACCAGACACTTGTGTGAGGATTTGCTGCCGCAGTCATGGCGATCCGACATAAAATAATCGCTTAGCAGTGGCGTATGCACGAGTGCCTGTCAAAGATTATAATATTATCTTATATTATCATTTCTTTTTAATAATAAATCAGTCTTTGAAATGAGCTACGAAAACCGTCGAATTTTAAGTATTGAATTTAGTCTTTTTAGTCTGTTTTTGAATTTGGGTTTTTAATATGGATACAGATCTATAATAAATTTTATGGTACAAAAAAAAATGTATATGAAGTGTCTTTATTGTGCACTATTTAAAAAATAAGTTTTTAACCCCGGGTTTAAATATAGTCAAGTCATTCGACGAGAGTTTCCTGATATCACTTAACGTTAATCATTGTGTTCAAAGAAAACCATATAACTGATAATGTTAACTACATTTTTTATAAATCACAAATTTCAGAGAAAGTTCTTTCTTTCTTTTTCTTTTCTTCTTTGCATATTTGCCTTTACGTTATTTCGAAAATGGGGCTTGATATAATCTTTAGAATCGTAATCGCAAATGCTTCGATATGATAATCGATGCGCTAATCGTTTTGTTAGTTAAGCGATTAACTCATCGAACGATTAACATAACACAACACTAAACACTGCGCTCAAAAGTTCTCTTGCACTCTCGCTGTCTCACTCTTACCTGCACTATGCAGTTCATGAAGCAAGTGGAGCCCAAGTTGAGCAGACCACGCAACCCGATCGTTTGATTCGGTCGCACCAGACGACGTCGCGCATTCGCTAGCAAGAGATTTGTCTCCTTGGCAGTCGGTATCCAGGGTTGCCACCCCAGACTCTTCTGCAGATCCTTGGCCTCCAGTTTGCGATTAATCAGCGCATAATCGCGACTGCGCGCATCGTAAATGTAATCGCGACAGGCATAACAATACAGGGTGCCATGGGACAGCTCCAGCGCTACATTGTGTTTCTTGGCGCGCAGATGGCTGGTGATGTGTGCGCCGCGGCAGCCAAAATAGATGCACTGCAGGCAGGCGTACATTTGTATGCCATAGCTGCCGCATTCGAAGCAGTTGCAGTGAATGGCCTAAGAAAGGTGGTGAGCAAAAGCGGGTTAAATATAAACTATCTGTGTATGTGTGTGTGTGAGAGGGAGAGAAGGGTTAGTACCTTTTTCTCACGCGCATCCTTGTTGACGCAGGCAGCGAAGTAGGCATCGATGACGCGAAATGTGTCGTAGCTGTTGTCTTTGACGTAGCTCTGATAATGCCGGCACCCTGTTTCCGACATCACGTTCACCTTCACAGCGCAGCCAGCAGCGCTGCTCGCGTCGACTTCGCCGTTGCCGTCAGCGTCAAGCTTAAGCGCAAGCTTTTGCACAGTGCGCAAACAAACGGCGAGCGATAAATGCGTTGTTGCATTCAGCAGCGAGCCCTTTGTTACCTGTGTGCTGCTGTTTTCGTTAGCCCCACCGCCCCTCCCACCACTACTAGCAACAGTTTCGTTGACGTCGACGTCGACCGCACACCGGCCGGCAGCTGTCGCTTCTTCTTCTTTTGCTGCTGCTGCCGCCGCTGCTGCTGCGGCTGCTGCTCTTCGTGTTGTTGTTGTGGTGGTCGCTGCCGCTGCTGGTACGCGGGGTACAACGTCGGCCGCTCCCCGGCCCAACGACGTGTATGCACGCTTGTTGTTGTTGTTACCACCGCTACCGAAGCCGACGTCGACGCCGCCGCCCCTGTTGTTGTTGTTGTGGTTGATGTTAGTGTTGCTGCTGCTGCCGGCGCCGCTGCTGGTGCTGCTGGCTGCACTGCCACTGCTTAAAATGCTTGTTGTACTATCAACACTGTTCTCTTTTGTTTTCGTTCGTTTTGCAGACGGCTGTGGCACGTTGGTTTTATCACACTTGCGCTGTTTTCGCCGAATTTTGGCCACTTTTCTAATGAACACGAGCACGTATTGTGTAAAAAAATAGGAACTTTTGTTGTTGTTTGTTTGCGGGCCGTTTGATGAGTTTTCTGTTTCTGTTTTTTTTTCTTCAAAGTCTCTGATTTTGCACACGCACACGCACACACACACACACAGTTATAGGCAGCGCACACACACGCACACATTCGCATGCAAGCGGAGACACAAACATACGAACTGTGTGAGCAGAGCGAGCGAGAGCAGAAGAGCAGCCGTGCACACACAGCTGAAATCAACTCCGGGATTGTTGATATTATATCGATATGCATGAATGCTTTGTATGCTATCGATATGCGTTAACCATGAACATAACCGATATGTCCATTTCAAATAAACGAAACATTTATTTTATTTTACTATTTTCTTTGCATATGACAAACTGAAAATGCATTGTAAATTATTAAAAAAAAATGCATTTTGTTGGGGATATTTAATGACAATTTACAAAAAATTGAATTTATGGTAGTATTAATATTTTTATGGTATATTTCGCAAATTAGATTTTTGAAGGTGTGGCCACACTTAATGTATGTGTAATTATATTTAACTGTTTTTAGTATATTTGAAATCAAACCACAGCTGTTCGGTAAATAAAACTAATTTGAGGCGTTTTTTTATTGACACGTATTAATTACTAATGTTTTTTGCTAAAATTGGAATTTATCTAATTTATGTTAAGTGTATTTTGTCATGCAAGTCCGCTTTTGGCTAGTTTTATTGTCACATGGAGTTAAACCGATTTGGCATTTAAATAAGCCTGTGCTTCCTTGGCCTAGAGAAAGAATTGTTTAGAATATAGTAATAGTAAAATATTGTTAACTATATTTAACGTTTACATACACATTTAAACCAAGGTGCGGAGGGTTTGAACACCAAACGTGCGAAGAATCCCATCTCAGAGCGTGGCGCAATTCCATGCAAGTGAAGATGCTTCACGGAGATGAATGGTGGCATATGGAAGCCGAAAAGTGCGTCTGTTGTGCTTATTCCCTTCGATTTAAAGAAATCCTTAAGCGTGTCCTCCATGCGCGTTACTGCAGGAAATGTTTATACATGCATATATTAAAATAATGTTTTAGGCTCAGTTTCTTCATTAAGCTATGGTTGAAATATATGGTATGGATTGTGTAATCAATGAGAAATCTAATTTAATTGCCAGTCTTTATCTATGAATTTTACGTACCCAGTTTTTCGTGCGATTTGTCGAGAACCTTTAGACTCTCGTAGTGGTGTTTCGTCACAATCAGATAATGGTATTTGGATGCCGGCTTTATGTCCTTGAATATGACAAATTCGTCGGTATCAAGTTCCAGCGTCGTTTCGCTTTTGCCACTTGAAATATCACAGAATATGCAATTTGCTTGCGACATTGTAAACAAGAAATTTTGAAAACAATAATATTCAATCAGCTGACGAACAACATTCGGTGCACACTATCGTCAGATAGTTCTATCGATGGCTTGTTGCAATATCTGATGAAGTCGTGACTATTTTGCTCACTGTATATCGATATAATCTTATTTTTATTATTTAAAATTAATCAAATTAATTTTTGTGTTTCTCATTTAAAAATAAGTGATGTAAGATTAGTAAAAAATAAAATAATTAAATGAGCTAGTGTTCGACATTTGTTGAACTATCGATACATAGGCATATCGACGGCAGCCGTCATTGTTAATTTTTGTACAAGTCGTGCCTTGCGATAAAAAGCAGCGCCTGCTCATTGTCTATCGATATTGTGTTCGATTATTTGTATTTGTTATTGCATTGTTTAAAAATTTATATTTTTAAACGCAATGCAAATTTTGTGACTACAAAAAATCCGTCACACACTTAACAATATAAAAATGAATCTCATACAAATAATGGTGATGTGAAACTAATGGAAATGCTTGACAAATGCTGCATCGATAGTGTCAGTTTGCCAGCTCTATTGTAAACAGAAATAAATACAAAAAAAAGGGAAAACAAGGAATAATGGTGGAACAAGTTTGCCGCGCTTGTCGTGAGAGTGCCATCGCCATGGTGTACATTTTCGACGAACGCTACCAGCAGCAAAAGGATGAACCCAGTCTCGCCGAGATGCTTAGTGAATTGGCCGCCTGCGAGGTGAAACGCAACGATCCATTGCCGCAGCAAATGTGTCTCGCCTGCGTTTTGGCTGCACAAAATGCATTTCGCTTCAAGCGCAAGTGCGAACAGAGTCACCAACACTTTTGGCACCAGCTCAGTGGGAGCAGTCAAACGGTTAAGCTCGAGGACAGTTGGCAGGACAAAATGTCGCAACTACAACTGAATATTGCCGAAAACTATACGGCAGCTAATGATGAGCTGGTCTCGCATATTAAGGCTGAAGCTGCACGAGATTCACATATTTGCCCCACATGTGGCAAAGTATTTGAGACAAGGCGTCAACTGATGTTGCATCAGAGCTTTCATGATCGCAAGCAGAGCAGCAATAGTACGGGAGCAGCAGGGGGAGCAGTGTTTCAGTGTCCCCACTGTGAGAAGAGTTTCAATGGTAATTGGTGGTTGCAGCGCCATCTTCGCACACACACAGGCGAACGTCCTTACAAGTGTTCCCATTGCGAAAAAGCATTCAAGGACAGTTGGAGCCTGCGTCGTCATCTGCGCACACATCTTAGCGAGTGCAGTTACAAGTGCTTGTATTGTCCCAAGACATTTAACAATGCCAACAGTCAAAGGATTCACATTTGCACACACACTGGCGATTATCCCTACAAGTGCAATCAGTGCCAATCGTCCTATGCTCAGCCGGGCAGCCTAAAACGTCATATGCGCATTCACACCGATGAGGGATCCTTCAAGTGTCCCCACTGTCCACAAGTGTTTGCAGTCAACTATAATTTGAAGCGTCACATGAGCACCCACATCACATAGGGAACAGTTTGTCTAGTGGGAACAGTTAGCCAAGGTGACCAAAATTCTTAAATTGCTAAAGTTGTGTGAGAACAGCTCGGCAGCCAATATGGGTAAGATAGATACATTTATTTTTCATTGTACAGCATAAAATATAATGTTAATTTATTAATCTAATTGCAGGGAGAAGAGCAACTGTCTCAGCTGAGAATAAAATTCCAATTGAAACTGGCATAAAATACCTTTAAAAGGCAATTAGTTTAAGCTCTCATTTTATAAATGATCAACTAACAATAATAATTGTAATAATCTACTATATTCATGTATATATATAGTATTTATCAATCCACTGGACACCCTGTATTTTACTCTTTTAAGTCTCGCAACAACAGCTGAGCTCTGGCGCTCTCTCAATTTGCAGCACTCTCTCGCTGTCTCTCTGCGCTTTTGACTTTTTATAAGCCGCTTAAGCAGCTGGCTGCTTTCGCATTGAGTCTGGTTTTGCTTTGTGCTTTTGCCTCTGTGCTTTTGTGTCTTTGCATTTTGCCTTTGCTACTTGGCTGGCTGCTTGGCCGTCTGCCTAGCCGTGTGACCGTTCACAGTCTCAGTTTGGTACGTAGCGCGTTCGCCACGCGCGCGCGTTCTTATTTTACCCGTTTGCCGCCGTCTTCATGTACTTGCAACACACATTTAAAATACACACACACATGTACTTTATGTGTGCAGATGCATTTGAAAAGTTCATTTCGCGCGTACTTAGCGGCTAATTAACAAATTAAATATCAGTGAGAACGCAGCACAGTCAATTGTAAGAAAAGTGTTAACCATTACAAAGTAACGGTAACGGATTCTATTCCAAAGTGGAGGCGTGTCGATATATTTATGTGTGCAGTGAAAGATTTTCGATCATCGAATAGCATAGGCAATAGGCAATTTAAAGAAGTCTATTTAACTTTTGTAAGAAAAGAAGATAACAAGAACGGTTTAAAATCTTAAAGTGGTGATAAGATAAATGATTATAAACTGAAATAGACAAACTTCAGTTTGCAGAAGCAACTTTGCAAAAAAAGTGTTTCGATTACAGGAGCGGTGTTAATTATCGATAAATTAATTTGTCAACGTTTTGCATGAAATTCTATAATTTATTTGCTGAAGTAATTGAATGAGACATAAATTGAATTCTTCATTGAAATTGTTAAGCAGCCCAATCAACATTTAATTTATTTTTCAAACTCACTCTAACCAAAATTGCCAACTTCCTGCGTGCTGTCTGTCTGTCCATCTGTCTGTCGATTGGGGCGCCGAGTCATTAGCTCCTCGTCATGCCCACTCAGAGTACCGTTATGCGCCGGCTAGCCGTCTCTCTGCATAGACAAGTAGTTTTATTTTGCTGTTTTTTTTTTGGGTTCGCCAACATTAGCCACAGACACACACACACACACATAGAAGACAAGAGATCTTGGATGCTGAGGAGGCCCCTTCACTTTTTGTCTGCGCTCAGAGCAGCAGCAGCAAAAAGTTGGCGCAGCAAGTGCATTTCGCATTCCGCTGGCCGAAAGTCGCTGTGTGTTTTGCATCTTTGCGTCGCTTAACTGTAGTTGGCCCCATCTCTCTCTTTCTCACTTCCCTCTCTCTCTGTCTCGCTCTTCACTGCGCCGCGCATTTCTTTCTTTTGTCGTCAAGTTCAATGTGCGTTGACAATTTTCCATTTTTCGAAATGGGCTGGCTGCGTTTTTCCACTTTGATTTGTTTTGTGCGCTGCGTACTTTCACATACATACACTCACACACTGGCAGAGAGAGCGAGCAATTTTCCAATTGTATTTGGGCAACTGTGCGTGTATTTTAATTTATTTTAAATCGATCGCATTGGATAAAAAATCGCGAGTTCCAATAATGTGACATTGTCATTCAACCCGGAACTCTGACTCTGCTCTCGCAGATCTCTCAGATCTGAAAAACTAATGCTAAAAGGGTGCTGTGCTTAAAAGATACAAATGTATCTCGCAGATGCGCACAGCGAACAAAAAAAAATCATATGGCAAATCATGATCAGAGCCAGCAGTGATCATCTAGCAGAGTGTGTGCTTCTTTTTTTTGTGAAAGCGCAAGTCGTTTCTTGTCTAGTGTAATTTTTACACTTTTACTGCACACATGGATATGGATACAAGCGCAACAGATACATAGATACAAATATCAAGATACATGCATAAGTGAGCATCATTTCACAATTACATTTACCAACGTGTTTAAGCCGCTTAATTGAAAGTCTTGACTTATGACTTCAACTTGAGCGCTGTGTGTAAAAAATGTGTAAAAAAAAAAGTGGGAAACATTGAATTTTCCAGCTATGAAAATATCAAAATCATTGAAGAAGTGAAATCAATTGACAATCGAATGAAAAGCAACTTCTAATCTATACCAAAATTAATTATTGTTCTATTAAAGCGTGAAACAAGCGAAAAAAAAAAACAAAAATTGAATTAATCACACAACAATAACAAAAAAGAGAAAAAAGTAAAGAAAAAAGTTTCAATAATCAAAAGCATCAATTTTATGGTGATCATTTTGTTTTCATTGTGAATGTGAAAGTGGTGAAAAATCACGATCAGAAGCGAGAAGCGAGGAGAAGCAGCTCAAAAGCAACATCATCAGCAGGCAGTAGCCAACGAAATAGAAGGAAAACAACAAAATAAAAGGTAAATACAAAAAGAAAAAAAAATATGTATGTACAAAATAATTTATAAGTAAACGCAAATTCAAGTTAAAGATCGAAGATGAGATCTTTTCTGACCTGTTGTGTCTATTAACGGCATCGCTGAACTATCTGAGATGTGAGCTCATCTTTGTCGGTGGCCAGAAACAGAATCAGAATCAGAACCAGAAATAAACTTGTTCCGCTGCCAACAAATAATGCTCGCATAATGAATGAGTCACAGTCACATATCGAGCGTTTTTGGCATTGTTGTCATTAACTGTTCCTAGCGTCTCGAACGTTATTAACGTTTTTATTTATCGCTTTTCATGTTTTGCATAAATTTTGTATGCACTTTTTTGGTCATTTTCACTGTCGTTGTTGTTTTTTGGTTTCCCGTGGAAGACACGTTTTGCTGACTCTAATCAAATATTTGCTACAATCTGTGGATTGTTATACTCAACCGGTTGGTATGTGGGTTGCGGGCATACCCTGTAATTACAAGCTGAAGGGTATATTGAAATAATGCTTTTGGTTTGCTGAACATTTATTTAACTTTGTAGTAACTTCTTTTATTTATAATTTAGATTTTATTTAGAATTGTGTCTTTTGTATTTTGGTAAAGTTGTTGAACTTTTTATTGTTTTCGAAACAGGTAAACATTGTAGCCTCCTAGCTCTTACCATTTGGCTGACGCGTTGTTTCTTCGTCTAGTGTTTCAGTAAGTCAGAACAAAAATTTAGAGTACAATGGATTTTGCACTCGTTTACATAGTTTTCTATCGAATTGTGATCTATATTGGGTAAAAATTGCAGCCTCCTAGCTCTTATCGGTTGGCTTCTACGTTGTAAGTTCGTTCAGTAAGTCCGCTCAAGCATTTATGTATGTTTTTTTTCTCATTTTAATGTGATTTTCGCTAACTATTGTAATTATCCTGGCTGAAAATTTTAGCTTCCTAGCTCTTACAGTTTCTTCAGTACGCTGATATTTAGTCGATCAGTCAGATCAAAGTTTTATTTAGCTAGAATTAAGATTTTCTTATATGATGTACAGCGTATTTTGCAGTAGATCATCTGTGCATTCCTTTTTGATTTACTTTCCACACGGCTGCACATCTTTGACGCAACTTGTCAGCGCTCAATGTCAAGGTTGCTGTTTGTATTTTTGATATTTGTTTATATACTCAAAGCCCGGCTCGAGCTCAACCTACCTGCCTGGCTAACTGAGCGACAGCTTCGGCCTAAACTTGGCTAATTGCGGCTCAACGCTTCTTGCTTGAAACGCCCCAGTCGTCACTTTGGCATTTTGTAATTGCTTCATTTACTGTGTGTTTTTTTGGCGGGCAATTAATTGGAGCTCGCGCTATAATTGTGAATTTAAGCAAATCAAGATAATTGGGATGGCCTCTCAAACAGGTTGAGTAAATTCCAAGGAAATGTGTTTCAAGTGTTGAGAATAAGAGTGAGAATAAGAATTCAACTATTTTTATTTTCATTTCAAACTTTTGCTCATCACTCGAGAGCTATAATTAGTTATCGATAATTGTGTCATCGCTAAATGAGAAGCAGAAAAAAACATCGATCACAGAGGCGCGTTTATTTCAACGTATTATTAACGATACCATTATCAAAATGGTTTATTAATTATTAACTCCATTAGAGCACAACAATCAACGCTTGTTTATCTGCTTCTTCTTTTTTTTATTTTGGGCCTCAAGGCCCAACGCACATGGAAACCATTTGGAAGGTTCGTAAGGTTCTTCTTCTGAAGGTGTAGAGCGAGAGAAGCCGTTAGAAGATTTCACCTAGAGCGCCCAAAAGCGAGCCAAACTCGTCGTTCTGGTATAACTATCATAAATTTGACTTTTTAATGACAATGAAACATTTCTTTATGCGTTTTTTATGTGTGAAAATGAAGCAGAAAGCACAAAAGAAGCAGAAGGGGAAAAGCCCCTGAAGATTGAGATACTCTCTCTCTCGCTTGCAATTGCGTGTTCGATGAGAGAGTTAAAGTACCCTGAAGGTTAGAGTAAGTGAGTGTGTGGCGCAAAGAAGACATTACATACAGTTAAGCAGCATGTGTAAATAGCAGTGAAGAACGCAAGAAAGTCATAAAATTAATATAATACGTAATTGTAAGCGAACACAGAAGGCAGGTAAAAGATATCGCATATAGTAGTAAGTATCTATCCATCTAGCATATCTGGCATTGCAGTCAGGTTAGTACGAGTTGTACTCGGATCATGACTTGGAGAAAATGCGGATGACACCGTGTACAAGTTAATAGCCAAAACGGGGTGTGTGTGTGTGTGTGTTCGAGTGTGTGTTAAAAGAAACCAAACTACTGAACAACAAGTGTACTACGAGTCGCCAGACCATCATCATCATCATCATCATTATCAGCAGCGGAACCGAAAGGTACACAATAGAAAAGCTGGACAGTAGCCGCAGAAGTAGTAAATAAGTTTGTGGAGGTCACTGAACTTGCCACCAGAGTTTCAGAGTTTCAGATTGATGATGTTTGGTTAGCACTAAATGTGTCACATCTCTTTCGTCTTTGGCCTCAACACATTCTATACTAAGTCGCCGTGAGTAATTGCCTTAGCAGATTGTATAACTAATTAAGCTTTGTTTATTTGTTTAGACGCATTTTTCACACATGAAATAATAGCTTATATATGTAATATAATAATAACATATAGAGATCATTATCACAATGCACGCGCACACAAATGGAAGATCGTTGTTTGCTTTAAAATAAAACATAAGAAAAGCGATTATTTAATTGATCTTTTATTTAAAGGTTTTTAAACTGAAATGAATTTAATTGATATTTTGTTGAATAGAATTGTAAATTTAACTGAGTTTTCAGTAAAATTAAATTTCGTTTTAGAAACATAAATTTAATAAATTCATTTTCATAATGCATTGTTAGCTTATTGAATTTAGTTTTTTTTTAGGCGTGTCTAATTTATAGTTCATTATTTCTTTATTATATCCAATTGAGTCAATTTTTCGCTTTATTTAGATTACTTTTTCAAAGCAAATAATCAAGAAATTTATTTGTATTGCAGTGTATGGAAAAGTAGATAAATTTTATTTATAATAATATAATAATATAAATATTTGTTATCTTATTTATCACTAAAGCAAATTCTATTGATCTACTATTTAATGAAGTAAATGTTATTGAGTTTTTGTCAATCCTTAAATATATTTTGTAAGTGTTAAATAATGAATTTAATATTCTATTGCTCCGCGTAGAAAAGTTGATGAATTTGTCATGAATTATTTGTTAAATACATTTAGGTTTGTTTTATTCTGTGTTTATACAATTAAAATGTTTGTTCTCCTTTTTTTTGTAATTTTAAACAATTATAAGCTTAATTTTTGTTCTACTTAATGAAGTCTCAAAATGGAATTTTAAATAAATTTTGTAAGTGTAAAAGAAGTAAATGTTATTATGCAGTGCAAGGAAAAGTTGATGAATTTATTATTTTTCAAGCTCACGTGTTCATAAAATGATTTTTAATTGATCCCTTATTTATGGTCAGTTAAATTCATATTACATTTAATTATATCATAAGTGGATTAAATTGGCAGTAAATTCAAATAATTTTGTGAATTTAGAGAAATTTCTCAATTGCATTTAATGTTTTTTAATATAAAACTTCATTACCGTATTTATTTTAAATATAATTAAAATGTTCACTGTAAAAAATATATTTACTTAAGTTTATTATGTAAAATTCAAATTCCAAACAACAAACAACAAAGTAAATATTATTTCAAACAACTTTAGCTGCAGTTTGCTCTAGATTCGCAGTTCAAAAAAGCCAAATCATGGCGCTTTTGCAAGTGTTTGCTATTTGCAAATAGATCCACACTTTTGAGCAGCATTTTGAAATGAATATTGGTAATCAGTATTCCGAGTGTGGCTCAGACGCTGTATGCAAAAATATTTAAGCGAGCTCCCATTGATTTGGCTGCCTGTGGCAAACTCGTTGCAATCGACCAAACCAAAAAAAAAAATAGAGAGAAAAAAAAAATGCAAAATCGGTGTTAATAACGCAAAACAGTTGCGTTTTTAACATACTCGCTCTCGTCGTACTTCATGGCTAAGAGACCCGCAGCAGCAGCAGCAGCAGGCTGTGCAATCAGTTTAAACGCCAACTGCAACTTCAGACGGCAGCCGGCAACAACAACAGTAACAACAAACACCCATACACACTCACACTTTAAAGGCGACCGCCCGTTGGTCGGTTGTCTAACTATTTTAACCCAGTTTTGTGCTATGGCCACATTCTTGTAGGAGCACAAACCATAAACAAGTTTCAGTCAAGCACAAAAAAGCAAAAACTCAAATGAGAAGTGGAAAAAAAAGACAGCAAAACAGGCAAAAGCAAAATGTGTGCAAATTGAAATTGCAGCTAATGAAAAGGCCAATTGCAAAGTGCCCAAAAAAAAACCAAAACAAAAAGGAAAGACATTTGCAAATCGATGCAGATCAAGTCGCATTTCAAGTATCCATCAGATACTTAGATACTCAGATACCGCTGCCCTTTCAACAGGTCAATAGGGATTACGTTTACGGTTAGCCTAAATAGCTGCGGAAACGCAAAACGCAGCATTGCCCGATAATGAGAGCGGCGACCGATTAGTTGCCCCCAACCCATCTCTACTCCAGTTATACTCGGATATATGTGGCATGAATGAACACTTTGAGTGGGTCAGCAAACAGCACACACAATGAGCTACAACAATAATGGGAATCGGTATGGGAAATGCGAATGGGAGCAACAATGAGCAGCAGTTCGAAGCTAAAGCTAAAGCTAAAGCTTGCCAACAGTTATGGCAATCATCGACAAACTCTATAGAGTCTCCTCTCTCTCTCTCTCTCTCTCTCTCTCTCTCTCTCCTGTCTCTATTGTTGCTCGGTTGCAACTAATTTGGCTTGTCCAATTGCTGGATAATTCTATTTCTGTTTCACTGCCATTGAGGACAATGACGAGCAGAATGCACAACTTATGTTAACTGTGCTCAGATTATGTCCTCCATGCTCAGTTAAGATATTAAAGTGCATAACATAGAATAATTCAGCTGAGAAGTGTTCGGTTGTTTCAGGTGTCCAATTGAGAAGACAATTTGTATGTCGACCAAATAATATGTAACGTAAAAAGAATAAATTACATTTAAGTATAGCATGAGATTATTGAAAATGACTACAATGTTATCTATTATGACTTTTCTACTTTGTTCTGTATTATTTTTAATTTAAGGAAATAAATTCCAGATTTCAATATTATCAATTAAAAAAAATAAGTTATAAATAACTAAATTGAACATGAATTCGAGTATTACAATATTGGAAAGTGCAGAAAAAATATATTAAAAGAGGAATTTCAAGAATATTATCTATTAAATGTAGTAAAATTGAAAATTGATACTAAATTTTTTAAAAGAAAATATTTAAAACATGTGAATTATAGTAATAAATATTATTTACAATTATATTGTCTATTACAAGTAATAAAATTGAACATGAATTTTACATTTTTGAGAAAAAAAACATATAAAATAAGAAAATTATAATATTAAATATTATTTATTAAATACAACAACAAATTAAATAATACAAAAATTTAAATGAATACTACATTTGTGGAAATAGTAATATAATATAGAAAAATGTGAATTTAAATATTAAAATGAACTTTATTGGCATTGATAAGAAGTAAGAGAATCAGAAAATTTATAGTGAATGAATTAATGATTTATTTATTTTATTTATATGAAAGAAAAGAAACAAATACGTAATGAATTATTTATTTATATAAGCATTCAAATTTAATAAATACGTAAAGATTGTCTTAAATCGAAAAATGTATATATTTATAATAGTTACATATATTTAAATTAACTCCAACTTGTTTTTAATGCACTGGCTGCAAAGGCCTTCAGCTTGAAATGTAATAATACATTACTAGGATGCTTTTAAATAGATTTGTAAATTGTACAATATATAAAATACTATTTAAGTAATTCTGCCAGCTGCATTGATAAACCTTTTAAGTTTACTTTATAAAATCCTGCCACTTCCTTTAACTGATCAATTTTGTTTTTGACATCATTTCAAAAAGTGCTCCGTGGTTGTTTTGACCAGCTCGCTGTTGGTTGCACTTGCGTAAAATCTGTGCAGAAGCCTTAAAAGTGGCCCAACCGAAACTTGACTTGTGTATGGTCAGTAACCGGTAGCTCAGAGCTCAGAGCTCGTATTTGTTATTGTTTATGTACTCATATACGAGTATGTTATACTCGCCGTAGTAGTAATCGTATACTGAGGGCTACTTGGCTACTTACTTGGTTACTTGGTATGCCCGACTGCGAGAGGCGACGCTCAATTTCAATTGGTTTGGTGGCTTATTAATTACCTCACCGCACAATTGCGTGTGGCGCATATAAAGCGCCCACCAGCAACTCAAACAAGCAGCAGACAAAAGACAAGCGGACAAAATGAACGAGGCACAAACAAACCGGGCCAAATAGAACCCACAAAAGGCGTTGAACGTTGCACGTTGCTCGTTGCGTTGCCTGCTCGAGTAACACGAGCTGCCGTTGCCCCGTAAATGGAGCGTCGTTGTTGATGTCAATGCGCTTCGTAGTCCAGTCCAAAGCCAAAAGCGTTTAAACAGTTACAGCTCTGGCTAAATACCCAGTGTTTAAAAATAAATAGAGAAAAGCATATGATAATGGAGAGAGCGTTTGATATATAAACATATTGGGAATTTAAAAGTAGTAAAGTTTTTCAATATATTAGTGATTTCTTAAAAATAGTATTCGGTAAATTACAATCAATGTACGCTGTTAAATATTTAGTTTGCGATACTAAAATTGCAATCAATTTCTTTGTCAAATAAATTAAATATAAAACCTGATGCAGTTTAGAATTTTCTGACACTATTTTTATCGTAAGATCGTCTTTTCATTTCATTTTAGTAATTTATTACCATTAATATCTAATTACTAAGAATGAATCTATTCCACTAAATCTTTAGTTTGTAATAAAATAATTGCAATCTAAAATTAGTTCAAATAAGTAAATTATAAAACGTCATGAAGTTTTTACTTTTGAATGTCGTATTTATATATTGAAATATTCTTTAATACAAATAACGTTTGATGTTATTACTAAGAATTAGTGTTAGATATTAAATAATGAGTTTATGATATTAAAGTTGCCATCTAGAATTCTTTCCTTCTGATTTTTATATATTTCATTTATCATTTCAAGAGTGTTTTCCAGCAATTACTTACTAAGTGTCTACTATTTTCTGCTAATAATAAATTAATCTAAGTGTTAAAGTGATCATTTCAAATTAATAACATATTAAATTTGTTAAATTTTATATTCTTGGATGTAATTCGTGCATCTTGAATATTTCCCTACAATCAATTGATTATCTCTAGAGCTCCTCCAGCCTTCATTAGTTTCTTTTATTTATAAACTCTCTACTAGGTATCTAGCCAGTCAATCACTATCTAGGGCAAACTCCTACCTGTTTTACAGTTGCTTTCTGTGTGCAGTCCGGCTATAAACAAATGAAGAGCTGGCAGAAAAAATGAGAGTGATTTTCAGTTACTTTATGTTTTGTTGTTTTCATTATTATGACTTATTTCTCTCATTTGGCAAACTAGTTTCAGTTTTATAGCGTTTCCCATTTTTTCTATTTTTGTAGTTTTGTATTTTTTCAATTTGCGTCTTCTACGTTTTCTACGTTTTGCATATTTATCTTCAAGTGTCATTCGCAGTTGTTACTCAGCTCGTTGGCTTGCTTACTTTCAAATGTCAAATGGAGTTGAAGGTGGCCCGGTCTGCATAGAGAGCTACATATATAGACAAAGATATTTTTATATGATTTATATTGAGTCATGTTATCGTTGGATTTTTTTTTTGTATCTTTTTGCTTTTAAAATGAATGACTTGAGCAACGAACTTGACTCTGGTATTTTATGTGTAGTTAGAGAGACTGGACTTTGACGGTGCGGCGATGTCTTAAGCGATTTGAAGGTGTGAGAACTGTGTTGATGTCAAAGAAAACCAGTTGACTCGCCATTGCAAAAGCTAGATCTATAATCTCAGTTATAAAACAGAAGAAAAAAAAACAAAAACGAAAAACGAATGGAAATTGCGGAGACACGCATTATAAAAAAGTGTGTGTTTAAATGAAGAGCATTTAACAAATCGGCACTCGCGCATTTAATTAAATTCAATGCACGTTGCGCAGAAAACTCATTAAGAAATGGCAAACAACTCCATAAACAATTTTCGTGTCATAAGCAAAATCGTGCCATACTCAAAATAACTGCTGAAAATGCCAGTTGAAGTGAAACTTAATGAAGCCTGAGAAAGTTGCAAGTGCTGGCTTGACTTGCCGCTTTGCAGCAGTTTCTTGTTGTTGTTGTTGTTGTGTGTAGTTGTAGTTTTTTCCGCCTGATGAGCACTGAGCCCAGCGTTGCTCGAGTGACAATCAAAAAACACAAAATCGTAAATTGCAAACAGCGATAAAAATGCGATAATTGCTAACAAATTTGTGCGACAACAAAGCCGAAGCATGCAAGTGGCATGCAACATTTACTCTTCCGATGATGTGTCCAACTCGACACAATCGCATCTTCCACTTGTTCTTAAGCTGCATCTTCGTTCGCTGCAGTTGACCCAGTTTTGGTTGCAAGTGGAACACACACACACACATACATTCACAACGTGCATACATACACACTTACAGCAGCAAGGTGGACGGCCATAAATAGCCAGGCGCGGATTTCTAGACACCAGACTCTGTTTGCCCCTTGTTGGTAAAAAGGCGAAATCTTCACTCAATGAAGACTCAAGTTACAGGTTTGTTGCTTAAGTCTTTCTCAATGGCGCTCAAGTTCGTTGCCTAAGTCTTTCGTTCTGAAAGAGAAACGACTCCAGAGTGGAGCCACGACTCTCTCGACAAAAAAAACACGTTTACGTTTGTAGTTCTTGTAATTCGTCTTCCACTTTAACTTCTTCTTTTTGTTTTCTTTTCTTTGCGTTTGCTTTTGCCTTTGCTTTTGCTTTTGACTTTGTGTGTTTGCTTTGCTGGGATGCTGCAGAACTTTCTTTCATTGATTCTAGCGGAACGCATATAAATAATAAATTAAGACTTTCTTTATTTCTTTCGTTGGTTCGTTCGTTCGTTCTTTCTCGCAAAACAACATGACCCCAACGGCTGACTATCTTGCCATTCATCGGCCCAGTCTGCGGTTGTGTGTCATCATCTATTGAATTTATTATTTATTTAGAAGCCGCAACGCTCTCTCGCCCCGTTCCTAACCCAAATACACAAATCTCTTTCACCTGGCCACACCAATCTTAACCAAAAAACCTCGCACTCTGTGCACCTTGTGTCATTTGTGGGTTTGGCTGTAGAACTCGCTGTTGCCACAACAAGCCAAGAGATTATCGTCAGCTTCTAACTCAAAAATCCAAGCGTAATTTACGCTGTATTTCCCAAGAGTGATTTCTGGTCTGGGGAGGTCTTTATTTTCTTTTGTTCGATTATGCGCCTTTTTATCTGTGTCTTCATTAGTTTGACCCAATTTCAAGGCCTGCACTGATGTTGATGCTGCTGCTGCGTTCTTTTTACTTTCTATTTTCTCTTAACGATCTTCAGAATTTTGATAGTCTGGCCAAGCCGGCTTGTTAGCATTTCGATTTTGTGTTGTTGTTGTTGTTGTTGGTTGGGCGTCTTAAGTCAATTTACTTTCAGTTGTCTGACACAGCTGAGAAAACTTTGTTTTGTTTTTTATTGTTTCCGATTTTAAGTTAGATTTTATTTTTTGGTCTTTTCCTTGATGTTGTGTTGGGGCGTTGCCTCAGTCGCTTCCGTTTCGCGTGGAGAGCTGTAGTTGTGCTTTTAATGAAAGAGTTTGAACTGTGGGATTATTATGTTACATATCTCTAAATGAGAGTGTGTGTATAAAGAGAAAGGTACAAATCATAAGTAGACTAATGAGTTATTGATTTATCAAGCAAACATTGTACGCAGCATGTTGAAAACAATGACGAGTCTACTTTATTTTTGTAACTTAAGGCAGACAAACATTAATTAAATTGAAATCATATAGAAGCAAAGGAATGAATTTCAATCACAAGATGTTGCAATATTTTACAATTTAATTCAAATTGAATTAGCCACAGAACTAAATAGTAATTTATCCCTTTATTGGATGTTAAGGTATAAATTATTATTATTGTTCTTCATAAAGAAATAACATAGTATTATATAATAAAAAAAAAAACAAAAAATTTTAAAACCAAAACTAATTTTTGCATTTTTGATTTATGTAACTTTATAATTTAACAAAAATAAATGCATACAAACATGTTAACTTTATATACATAAATTTAAGAAAACAAATAACATTTAAAAGTGGCTTTTTTTATATATTTACCTAAATAGCAACTATAAAACTATGCGAGAAGTAATTTACTCAGATCCATTTATGGTATTTATTAAAAGCAACAAATACTTAATAACAATAAGTACTTGCAGCTAATGATTGAAAGCGCGTGTTAATCAAACTGATCGCCAAAGGTTATTGTGCTTGATTTTTAATTAAACGACGCACGAGCAAATGCCAATTATAATGCTTATATGAACTTCTTAGAATTTCATAACAAGAGAGATCGTAACGAGACGTCGAGTCAAGTCAATTACCTCTGCGATTCCTTCAATGTGCCAACTAACATATTTCTCTCCGATTGCCATTACGAAATAATCCGATGTGGTTAATTCCAATTACACTTTATGATGATGATGCTGTTGGAAGCTACACAATTTTTTATAGAGCACTATAACACAAAACCTTCTTTTATTTTCTTTTATTTTAATAATAAGTGTATTATTTGTGTTTGTTTAAATTAGATATATTATAAACAAAAACTTCGTGTTCTTTCGTCGCCATTTTTCTATGCGATGGCCCTTAATAATTAAATCAATCTTTCGATAAAGCTTTACTTAGTGTTTGTTAACATAAAATAAAGAAATACTTCTTAATACTAACGATGTTATTTTCCATTTAACATTCTAAACATTGATAAAGTATTTTTGAAATTTTAAAATAATATTGGTGGCAACAATGTTGCTGCTGTCAATGATCTTTTCACGTGGGTAACCTTTCTTGGACTTTCGTTTCGTAATAATTTTGTCTATTTTTGAGGTCGTAATTTGTTTAGTTTTACGAAATGAAGTTAACTAAGTGGGTCAAACGCCTTTTAGTCAAATTGGCAATAAAGTTATAAATCTTGCGCGAGAGAAGCATATTTTTTTTATGAGTGCTTCGACAAATCGCTTTTTATAGAATAGAAAGCAGCGAAAACAATTAACATAAATTTTTGATATATAAATCGAACTGAAAACTGAAACCACTTCGAGCTGTCAACGTTGAGTTGTGTTCAACTGAGCTGAGGGATCTTCTTGCCGAAAGGCGGCTTTTTGGTGTTTTGTCGTTAGCATAATTTTGTAAAAAGATTAATTGATAAATGAGTTCAGGCTCTTGGTTTTATGCATTTGCCATTTGGGTCAAGTGATGGCTTTAGGGCCGTTGGGAACAGTTGTGCAAAAAGAATGCTGTGTTTGTTTTTTGGCTGGCAAATTATGCTAAAATATTGACTGATAAAAGTGATTGTCAGTTTAACAGCATCATTAGGTTGTTAATGAATTGAAACAATAACCCAAAACGTGCCAGGCTGAGCCCTATAAGAACCGTTAAGAGGAGAACGTTCGCAAACAGTTGAGTTTTGCCTCGCGGTTCGTGCGGTTCTCGAGATGAAATCCATACCCAGCGCATTGCTCTGCCTGGGCTTCTTAACCACGTTTGCTGTCGCTTATGGCTCGGCTCCTTTTGCGGGTTATTACTATCCAAAGCCAGCTAGAATCCCACAGTTGCCAGAGAATCTCATTGAGAACTCAACTCCAGTGCCATCGCCATCACCTTCGCCACCGCCTGGCGTGCAATCGGATTACATTGATGATCTGATCGAGGGACACAAGCAACAAATCTTGTCAAATGTGCTGGGAGGTTCCACTTCCTCCTCCTCTTCAGCCTCATCTCCCTCGCTGGCTAATGAGCCTGCTCTGAGCAGCGATGCGAAGGCGTTTCGCGTCAATCGTTGCGCCAGCTGCAGTGAGTACTATTTCTCTTAAATCCCTCTCCTCTAGACTCCATCTCTTTGGCATCCTTTGCAGCCTGCGGCGTACCCAATGCCAATCGCATTGTGGGCGGCACTCAGGTGCGATCGAACAAATATCCATGGATTGCACAAATGATACGCGGCTCGTTTCTCTTCTGCGGCGGCACTTTGATCAACGATCGCTACGTCCTAACCGCCGCACACTGTGTCCACGAGATGGACATGACCGGTGTCTCGGTGCGTCTGCTGCAACTCGATCGCAACTCTCAGCAGCAGGGCATCACACGTGCCGTGGCCTTTGCCCATCCCCATGCTGGTTACGATCCCGTCCGCCTGGTCAATGACATTGCTTTACTCCGCCTGGATGCCCCGGTTCCGCTGGTGCAATCGATGCGTCCAGTGTGCCTGCCCAGCGGTCCATTCCAGTCGTTTGACTTCCAAAAGGCTATCGTCGCTGGCTGGGGATTGAGCTTTGAGGGCGGCAGCACTTCGAGTGTGCTGCAGGAGACTGTGGTGCCCATCATCACGAATGCTCAGTGTCGTGCCACTTCGTACAAGTCGATGATTGTGGACACCATGCTCTGTGCTGGCTATGTGCAAACTGGTGGACAGGATGCCTGTCAGGTGGGTGACTGCAATTAGTGCCGAGTTTATTTATGATGGCAAATACATTTTGTGTATGCTCTCTGCAGGGCGATAGCGGTGGTCCACTCATTGTGCCGGATCGCATCTTCCGCCTCGCTGGCGTTGTCTCCTTTGGCTATGGATGCGCCAAGCCCAATGCGCCTGGTGTTTACACCAGAGTCAGCAGATACTTGGACTGGATTGCGGCCAACACAAGAGATGCTTGCTACTGTATTCAGTAAACAATCAGCTTGGAGATTGGACTTTTTGCTCAGGGAACAGTGGAATGCTTTTTGAAAAAGGCAGCTGAAATACCTTGTAAAATCATGGATGCTTTTTTCCTGCTGCTCTTTTCTATTTCATTGATAGAAGTTGCTTTTTAAAAGTGTTTAATTTATCAGGGAGAGTTTTCTTATGTATCCAAATAATCTATTTAATTTATTTGAACTATTAGTTAGATCTTTTCTTCTTATTTAATTTATATAATTTATTATTTAAATTCATTGACTTCATTACATTTATGTGCCTTAATCTTTATATTCTGATAATAAACGTTTTGATTTTATTTACACTAAAAGCATTAATATTTTAATAATAAATCATAATTTTTTGAAATTCACTTTTCACTTTTTATTTAGACTAAACAAAAACTGTATTTTTTGATAAGAAGTGCCATTGAAAGTTGTCGATATATAAGTGAACTTTTTGCTGCGGTATCTAAATTATTTATTTTGTAGATACTTTAACATAATTGGCTCGCTTGTATCCATCCTTAATTTCTGATTCTTGAAAAAACACAATATTTTACAGTTCTTCTCATTCTCTAGCTAATTTTTAAATTTTGTAATTTGACAAAGAAAATGTAATCTTTTCTTCTCTTTTATTACCTTTTATTACCATTGTGTCTTTCTTTATGATTTCTAGACATCAAACACAATACAACAAAACGATCATATAGAGACATTTAAGAACAGTTTGTTTTACTGAAAAGAATTAATATGAGATAGTTTGTCATGGAAATTATCATATATAAAAATCATATATAATTGTCTTCTTTTTTAAGCTCTATTAGTTCACATCATACAGTTTTTTTAATCCTAAAAATATTAATTTATTTTATTTCCCTTCTGATTTAAAAAGATAGTAATTATTAAATATTTTATTTGGATGAACAAAAATCCCACACTTTCTTTGATTAATATTTGAAAATGTATGATTAACAGCTTAAAGACATTTGCATATTAATTACAAATTTCAATTACAACTCGTAGCCATGCAAACTAACACTTAACACATTTCCATATGTAAATATTTATTAGTTGTTTTTTACGTTGTTTTTTTTTTTTGTTGTTGTTGTGCTGCACTCGACAATCGACACCCGCAACCGTGTACCGAAAATACTTTCATAAAGCCAATTTTTTGTGTGCAAATATTTGTGGGAACAGGTTATTGGCTGAGTTCGACAAGTCAAAGAGGAAAAATGAAATAAAAAATAAATAAGAAAAAAAAAACTACCAATAAACATTGCTGGCCTTTCACTTTTTTGCGCACATGTTGTAAAATCAATATGAGTAAAAAAAATAAGAAAACATGGTCACAAAAAAAAGGAAAAATAAATAAACAGAGAGCCGAAGAGATTTACATTTGGAGGCAGGCAAAAATCAGCGAAGCCGTCACGGTCCATTTTTGGCGACGTCATCGAAGCCAAGGACGTTGCCATTGGTTGCGATGCTGCAGCGGAATCGCTGACACATTGTTATCACTTGTCAACGCAGGTTTCATTCGCTTTCCTGCACACCAATTCTCCTCCCCCTTCCCTCTGCCAATCCATCTCTTTCTGTCTCCCTTTGGCAGTGGCGAGTTGACAAAAGTTTATCTTTATCCCTATGGCAAAAAGAAAAAAAACAAGAGCGACCATGCAACGATTTAATGGATTTTCAAGTTATTTCTGGTATTTTGTTGTAGTTGCCGCAACTCACACAAACAAACACACACACGACACAAGTTGCAAGTTGCAACAACGAGGCAACCAAACAAAGATATCTCTCGGAGCAAACTTGTTTCTTGCCGCTGGGCCCACCGAAGAAAATGCCGCATAATTGCCGCTGTCTCGTTGCGTTCAGTTGCGTCGCTTTTGGCTTTGCAACAACACAAACAACAACACAAAACACGGCTGCCCGCCGGAATCCGGGGGAATGTTGGCCAAATCGACAATGTTGTCAATGCTGCTGCCAGCCGCTGCTTTGGCATTTGATTTTATTTTTAAACTAGACTGCAAAGTGCTGCTCTGGTTGTGGTTGCTGCTCCTCTGGCTCCTCTGGCTGCTGTTGTTGCTGTTGTTGTTGTTGTTGTTGCCCGGCGTTGCAAGGGTCTTAGCACCGGCAATTAACATTGCTATTCGCTTGCAACGTAAAAACAAATATAAATAAATATAATTATGAAAGTTGTCAGCTCACTTGACCAAATTTGGCAAATCAGTTCAATCAGTTTTGTAGTCTTTGTTATAGCGTGACAAATTTACCCACAGCTTAGCTTTTCGATAATTGGCTAATAATTGTGTTTCAATCAATATATTCAGGAAGTCAACCAATAATATTTTCATTATACAATTGCCAATTGTTTGTTATGGCTTAGCAATGTCATTTCTCGATTGCTAATATTCTTAGAAAACTGCTCTTTAATTTAAGAGTTTTGAATAAAAGGGAATATATACATAGATATTCCCAACTGAAGTCAACAAATTTGATATTATGTTTATAAAAATATTTTACACAAATAAATTGTTGTAACACACATTGATTTTTGGCATAATTTATTTTTTGTTAAACAAATAAAATCTGTGTGCTTTTAATGTCAAAAAATTTCTCCTCAAGTGTTTTAATGCTCACTTTGATTTTATGGTATTTTATTTAATATAGACATTGGGCATATCTCTACTTATAATATCCCTAATCAGATGTTTATGCTTATTGTAATAAAGAATATAAAACTTTTTTGAAGCATTTAAGACTGCTGAAAGTTATAAATTTAAATTGAAAATTCAGATTTAAGAAATGTCTTATAAACTTTACTATTCAATACTAAAACAAAGTATATATATAATAAATGAAGTGAACGTGTTTACAAAAAAATCGCTGAAAACAGATTACTTTACTAAATCAAATAATAGAATAAATAATGCAATTTATATATATTTTTAGAGAAAACTGTTTTTACAGAACCCTCAAAAAATGTAGCAAGAACCTTTCTTATATTGAAGTTAGAGATTACACTTATTAAACTTTATCAATCAATGCATAAGAGCGACGCACATTAGATTTTAACAAATGAATTTTGATTTTCCAATTATCTTAGAATTAGTTAACAACATTGCAACCTTGCACTCTTGTGACTTATTTAAAAGAATTATTTAAGATAGCAATTACAAAAGACAGATACTAAATGCTAAATGCATCTAAGTTGAACTAGACACATCAGTCTATTTATAGCTCTCTCTCTTTTCTTAATGCCAAAAAGATAACACGCATTAAATGAAATTCGCAACAAGTGTCTTTTATTTTCTGAACTTTGAACCTATCTCCTCATCCCCCTCAGTTCCCCTCATGCAATGCGTCTTCTGTGTCGTGTCCACTTCAATTGGTCAATCGATCTGATCACCGATTGCAGCTCCTGCTGCACATTCACACACTCCACAATCTGTTCCACACAACGCTCCCATTTGCGACTCGCCAGGCGTAAGCTGTAGGGCACCAGGCTGCCAAAGATGTGAGTAACTGGCTCCAGGAATCCTTTGGCTACTGCCACATCAAAGCGAAGCAGCTTGAGGCTAGAGTCGATGCCTTCTTTAACTACTCGACACAAAGCTCTATAAGGCGAGCAAGCGGGCAGCTGTGAGGCAGCTGTTGCCTTCAACGATCCTTGCTGCAGCCGATTTCTGGCCAGGATTAAGCGGGCTCTGCTTGTGTGCGTCTCCAGTGTCAGCTGCTGTCCAATGTGTTCCTCCATCAGTTGCAGCATTTGCAAGTCCAGCAGATCGATTAAACAGTTCGTCTCTTCATCTATCGTCGTCGTTGTTTCCGGTTGTGCTTCTGATGCCTCCAAAATAGTTTCATTCTCTTCATCAGACTCATCAAACATACTTCTGTTTTTTTGATTTCTATTTATGCTATCATCAGTTGGTAATTGATCTTTATCTCTGATCATATCGCGTCTTTAATCTATTAAAACTGATTAAAAATTAGTGAAAAAATTTAGCACTTTTCAATAATAAAACTTGTCAAATTTTTAATAAAAATTTTGAGTAAAAGCACGAGGCATAAAGTGTTAGAAATAATTTTAGAAATGAAACATGGAAAATTTAAAAATATTTTAAGAGTTGTTGATTAAGTTATGAGACAATAAATTACCTTTTTTGTGAATTTTATGTTACCTAGATGTGATTAAAGAAACCAAACCAAATGAATGAAAATGAGTAATCAATTTCCAGAACAAAATATGCAAATATAATTAACACTCTACTTTTCCAACTTTGGAAGTGGAATTCTGCAAGATTCGATCGGTTAAACTCAATTAAGATTCACCCACCTTTATTAGATTCTTAATTAAATTCAGAGCTATTCAGCGGAAACTTGGCACAGCTTCATCCTAGCATGGAATCAACTAGTTTCGATCACAATATCAATGGATATCAAACTACATGCTTGTATATCAAATCACGACCCAAAAAAAAAACTAAAAAACTTGTGTTAAACTGGTTCTTTTGTTACCATTTCAAATGGCCCTCATCTGTAGCAGATTTGTTGTTTGTGGTTTCATCTCGCGCAGTTTTGTTTTTTTTTATATAAAAGAGGGTGGAGGAGTAGGAGTATGAGGAGGGAGGTGTGGGGGGCAGTTAACGCTTCGTTTGATATTTTAGCATATTTCTCACATAAATCGCCAGCGACTTGGGTAGAGAAATTTTCACGCCTCGCTGGCCAATGGCCAAGACGATGTTGCGACTGCGACTTCGACTTCGACTGCGGCTGAAGCTGCTCTTTAATCAAAATTGTGTGTACAAAGCTTATGCCAAATACTTAGTACTAAACACGGTCTTCCCTCTTCCCCCTTTCCCCTCCCTGATCTGCTGCTGTTTTGTTGCCGTTGCTGGCAAAAGCCGCAAAAACATTTTAATAAATTGCCAGTTATTAGTTGTCGGCAGCAGCAGCAGGAAAAAGTGCAATTAAAATGCATTCGAGTTGCAAGTTGGAAGAAAGGGGGACGGAAGTTGACGCAAAAGAAATTAGCATAAGCAGCAAATGAAAGAAAGAGAGCGAGATAGAGCGAGAGGGGAGGATGACAGCTTCACATTAGTAAGAGATGCAAAGAGAGCAGAAAAAAAAACAGAAAAAATAAAGCGAGATAGTTTCCCATAATTTGCGTAGCTCTGCACACATAATGAGCTCAAGAGCAGCTGGAGCGAGAGAGGGAGAATAATCGAGTAAGTGCGAGAGAGATGCAGAGAATTGGTGCGAGCGAGAGAGCAAGTGTGAGGAAGTCAGGTAAGGGGCGTACTTGCGGTCAATCGCATTGCAAATGGTGTGAAATTTTCGCAAAAGCGTCGACAAAGCAAACGCCTAACAGTCAAGTGGGGGAAAGGGGAATTCATAGAGAAAGGGGGAGAGGGAGACTGAGGGGATCTCCGTGCTGCATTGTTTGCAGCCGCACTTAGTTTTTTTTTTGCCATAATTAATATTGCTGTAGTTGCAAAATTAACATAAATGCTTTTAATTAAAGCGTTTAAAGCATATTTTGTAAAGTGGCTTTTTGCGCACTTTGTGCGAGCATTGAAAATGTTTACAAAAATTGAAAGGCAACTTGAATGCAAAGAGCGAACATGTCCGCAAACACACACATAATTGCAATTATACATATAGGTTATTAACTTAATACTTTGATGGAAGGTACTGAAAGTACTATGATTAAAGAGAAAGGAAAAGTTCCAGCTAGCTATTAAGCAATAAATAATAATACGGAAATAATGAGAAAGAATTAAATATTCCTTTCGGATATTCCTATAAAAGAAAAGAGAGCTGCATTTGCAATTAAAAATAAATATTTAAGTTATTCAGATATAAACCTTTCGGAATAATAAATGTATACAATACAAATACTAAGCTATTAAGTATATAAATACTTTGAATATATTTTAAATCAAAAGCAATGTGGTCAAATTACTATTGTTATGCAAAAAGAGAGAGTCTAACTTAAGAATAGATTTTAAAGCAAAGAAAAATTATGATTACGGTATAATTTTCGTAGAGACAGTGAAAGAGGGCTTCAAATTGGGGACAAGAGAATAACTATATTTTTAAAGTAGCCAAGAAGAAACGAAAAAAGGCAAATATTTTATAAAAGAGAGCCATTAATTATATTACTATAATTAAATATAATTTATGGTTACAGCAAAGCTACAATTACGTACGAGTACAGGGAAAAAGTATTTATACTAAGCAAAATAAAGATAAAACTTTTAGAAATAAACATTTTAAGAATAGAAATAATTTTTGAATAAGTATAGAAGAATATCATATATATAATATACATATATTAATACAAATAATAATATAACACAAAATAAACACAAGAATATTATAAGAATTTTTGCATCAACAAATCAAATTAAAATTCTCTTCGAAATGAAAACATTTTAAAATGCAAACTCAATAATATTATAAGTATGTTATCATAAACAAGTAAAATCGAAATTCTGTTTAAAATTTAAACATTTTGAAAGTATAAACACAATAATGTTTTCATAAAAAAACTTATAATGAAATTCTGTAGAGGATTGTAAAAATTAAATGCAACAAAATTATTGAAAAGAATATTGCCCAATTAAATGAATGTTATCCTAAAAGTTTCAATACAAATGTTTTTTAAAACACTCTTCAATACTTCATTTTATGACAAATCTGCAGCAATAAAATTTCTCATTAAATTAACAAACTCCCTCTTATTCCGCTTTGTAAAGTAGAAACTCTCCAGAGAATATTAATAATTTACTACCAAAAAAAGGAGAAAAAACTTAGCTAGACAAACAAATTTGCTGAGGTTTTCTTTTTTGGTTGTGTTGCTCATCTAACTAATGGCGTCCCATTGCTGAGCTCAAATGGTGCAACAATATTCTTCTTTCACAGTTGCTGTCTATCTTTCTGTGTTGCACTGTCAACAGAGTTGAACAATTTTTATTTATGCGCTTTTGTAGCGCCAAAATTCTCGACGGCAGCCGTCAGTCAACACTGGCCAAGCTAGCTGGCGAGGTGGACAGAGAGCGAGAGCGAGAGAGAAAGAGATAGCGAGACAGAGATAGATGAACTGGGATATGGACAGTCAAGTTGCAACAACAACATCGTGGAGGCCGTTGGAACGATGGAAAGCAAACAAACTGTAAACTGGGGAACGCCACTCAAAGCAACGTCGTCGACTCGACTGGCTTCCTGGCTGACACACTTTATGCCCCGTCCAAAGAGACGCCACTTGTCACATGGCTACAGCTTGGAGTGAGTATGAAGTCTAGAGTGTGGCACGACGACCATCACATCACATCGCATTGCATCGCGTCTCGTCTCGTCTCGAGTATCGGAAGCCTTTTGGGTTGCCAGTCTAATTGAAGTCGAGTGCATTGCTAGCAGCTATTTTATCTGGCAGCAACAGAAACTAACTTTGACATTATGCGCCACAAATTGTGGCAATTTAAAGCCAATTTAGTTCAGCTGCAAAACACCAAATATTTCACAGCTTCAGCTTCAGTTTCAGTTTCAGTTCCAGATGCCAACCCGTTCATTGAGTCGAATCAGATCCGATTCCCTTCTCTCTCTCTTTCTCTCTCAACTTCTTTTTCCCCTTTCCTTGCGTGTTGCAAGCGAGTGTCTGCCACATTGTCTAAAGGTAACAATTTATATAATGAAACTGATTTCAAATTTAGTGATGTGCAGGCCGCGAGCTGCGAACCGAACTTGGTAATTACCCCGGCCCAAAAGCAGCTTTATCTCTCAGTATCACAAGCAGGCCTTGCTGTCGCTCAGAAAACAACAGTTATAAAAGAGGCGTCCAGAAATGTCCGAAAATAAAAGAGACGACACACTTATAAAGCGAAGTCTTTGTACTCTCTTGGTAGCAAATAATTGAAGATTGTCTAGATTGTCTTTATGGTCAACAGCTTATTTACTTTGGAGTGTGCTCAACAGGCTGCTAATCTAAATTACGGCTTTATAATCAACATTAATGTTTTCCACAAGAAATCAAGAAAACACTTAGTCTTAATATGTGATAGATGTGAAATGGGGGAACAGTTTCTTGAAATTTGTAACGAATTTTTTAATTGTTAGTGTAATTATTATTATACAAAGTTAACTATATAAAGTTATAAAGTTATTATATAATAATTTGATTATTTTATACTTTTCCAGATTTTCTATACTCAGTACTTTTGATTTAACATATATTTCTATTCATCTGAATATTGTCGAAAGAAAAAGCTTCCTTAAATTTGAAAATCTCTTCAAAAAGCACTTGCAAAATCTTTACAAAATACACCAAACTTTTCTGCAAGTAATGTTATTTTTCCAACTTGTCTGTCCGTGTAGGGTATATTGGGAATTGGCCAGAAATTAAAACAAGTTTAAGAACTCAACCGACTAGTGTTGCACCGATTGCCGTTGGTCACCTGTTTGGCCGGCTTGTTGGGATACGTTGTGTTTTTTTTTTAGGTTGTGTTGTTGTTTTTCTTTTTGTCTTCGATAACCATTTCAAAAATGTATTTGTGCCGGGGTCCGGGCCGAAGAAGAACCGCAACATGATTTGGCAACTTTGAAAGTTTCTTGCAGCATGTTGCAGTCGGTGCCGAAAGATTGAGACTGAGGCTGATGCTAAGACTGAGACTGCGAAAAAAACCCGTTGGTAAATCATCTGTTGAATCTCGTAAGTTGGCCGCAACTCTTAGCTGGCATCTCTCCTGGTCGGTGGAACCCAACCCACCTGACTAGGCAACTTTTCGTGTGGGAGTCGTTTGCAAGATTTTTGCGGTTACTTTGAAAAATCTTTGGAATGTTTTTTTGCACTTTTTATGTTTACCTCCTTAATTCTTTCTTTTTGTTTGATAAAAAAGAAAGTTGACATAAATTGTTAGCCCGATGTGATTTTTTGTACTTTTTTCTACTTTTGGCCATTTGAAGTTTGCGGTAGCTAAAAAAGTTGCCAGTTATTGTCGTCGCTATTTGTTGTTGTTGCCGTTTTATGTCGTGCGCAGGAAGGAAATAACTTGTGTTGAAAGGGGAGTGAAGAGCCGGAGCGGGATTGTGGATAGTTTTTGGCAAGTTTTTGTGTGGGATTTTGGTGATGAAATGAAATGCATTTGAAAGTTTCGTAAAACAAGTTAATCGCCTTTGTCTTCGCTGCTTTATGACTTGATGAATGGTAGAGATGATAGCGGATAAGCCAAGAGCCAAAAGCGTGCTGAATTGGCTGATTGAAATTCAAATGATTATGCGGTGTGAATAATGATTGGAAGCTATACATTATGTTCACTCTTGCGTTGTTTTTTATTAATATGTAAGCACGTTTTTTACACAAAATGTATTAATTTGTTATTTATCATCTTTTCGTTTGCAGCACAAAACACAAGTAGTCAACCTTAGCATAGACAGCAACCGCACAACTGAAGTTCACAAAGCAAAGGCAACAACCCAAGCGAACGAAACGAAACGGTTAAGTTTGTAGCGTGTGCTACAACCGAAGCGGTTAAACCGAAACGGTATTTAGCGTATGCGGAAACCCAAACGATCAACAACGATCAACGATCAACAACGTCACATGCGAAAAGCTTTTCCACAAAAGCCATCATGGACTCAACAACAGCAGCAAACGGTTCTGCAAACGGTTCAACAATGGACGAGGAGTACATAACCGTTGTTGAAGTCGACGATCCGACATCGTCCACCAAAGACACAAACCATCTGAAGAAGCTAGTCAAACGCCAGAGCTCAGTGGCCGAAGACTCCTCATTCATCACTGTGCTGACCATCAACGAGCAGCAGCAGCTGCTGCAGCAGCAACAACAACAATTAGAAAAGGATCAACAGGAGCAACTGGAAGCGGACGAACCAGAGCATGTTACAGTCTATCGCCTGCCTGGAGAGCGTTTGGGCTTCGGCCTGCGTTTCCAGGGCGGCACACGCAACACAGAGCTGGTGCAAAAGCTGTACATACAATCCTGCGCCACAGACAGTCCTGCCTCCAAGGTGGCCACCAGTTGGGGTCATCTGCGTGAAGGCGATGAGATCCTCAGCATCGATGAGCGACAAGTCTCGCAAATGACACGCATTGAATGCGTTCGCTGTCTCAAGGATAATGTGGCCATCAAATTGATTGTACGCAACGGTCATGGTCAGAAACCGCCCAGCGAGGAGGAGCAACAAATGGAGGTCTGCATCTCACTGAATGCCCAACCACCGCCACCGCCTCCAGTGCCGCCGCGCAAGCTAGTGAAGCGACAGAACTCGAAGGAGGGTCCAGCCACAGTTCAATTGGTCATCGAGAAGCCATTGACACCGCCACCCGATGCGGAATACTACATTAATCTCTTTGCTGAATCCCTCAAAGCGGGCTCCGAATCGGATGACACAGCGAGCACAATTTCCACAGTCATTGACAAATTATCGATGGGCTCTAATTACTCCTCGGACACGGAGTTGACCAACAGTCTCAATGGTCAGGAGTTGGCTAAGTTGGTGCAACCTTTCACGCTGCTCGAGCAGGAGTTTCAGCTGGAGCAGACATTGGGCCAACCTAAGCTAATCATACCGGGCAATAACTACGAGAATGTCGAGTTCAAGACGGAGAAAGTCAATGTCTATGAGAATGTAGAGCTGAAGAGCAGTCCACTTGGCACGCCGACGCCTAAGCCGCGTGTGATGCTGGCCACAGTAGAGCCTAAGAAGCGTTCCATTATCCCCATGCCAAGGAAGATTGCCACACCCAGCAAGCTGCCTATTGAAGTCGCGCCTCCGCGAGTGCCCATGGATGCAGATAAAACGCCTACCAATGAGACTCCGAAGCCAGGATCACCCAAGACTCCGACAAATGAGGTCAGGAAGGAGTTCAGGGAGGTAAACGAATCAAAGGAAGTAAAAGAGATCAAAGAAGTGAAGGAAGTCAAAGAAATAAGGCAAGCAAAGAACTCGAGGGAGCTTAAAGAGGTTAAGGAAGTTCGCGAGTTCAGCACAAAGATACCCAAAGCCAAGCTTATAGTCAGTCCGGGCTTTTCACGCGCCAAAACCGAAGGCGAGATCAAGCTGCATCTTCAGCCACTTAAGCAACAGTCACCGCAGCTCAAGTCTCGTATTCCCATTGTGAGCACGCCGCCGGCTCAAAAGTCACCGCCAGCGATGGCCAAGTCAATGATAGTCGCTTCATCGCCCCCACCAACCGGCTCCAACATTCCTCGCCTGCTCCAGAAGCAAAAGTCTGAAACAGATCTAAAGCTGGGTCTCTATCGCAGCAAGTCCAAGGAGCCTAGTCCCAGTCCTGGACAGCTGCGTGCCCCACTGCAGCGTGCTAACTCCGCTGAAGCTCCAGTCCGCACACCTGATCGCACCTTCATCCCAGTGCTGCTCAATGGAAACTCGAGAAGCACCTCGAATTCAACCGAGTCGCTCAGCTCGATATGCAGCAATGGCAGTACAGGACGTTCACCCAAAGGACCCAAGCCTAAGCCACCGGAGCGTGTGCAATCGCTGCAAAAGACTCAGATACCCAAGCTGCAAACGTTGCCCACAACACCGCCACAGCAGCAGCCCAAGCTGAGCATGCAGACTTTTAAGCAGATCACGCCTCCAGCCACGCCCAAGACTACACCTGTAAACACGCCATCGCCGACCAGCAATCGGGAAATTCGCTTCAAGATTCAGACGTATGAGAGTAAGACACAGGATGAGGATAAGCTGCCGAGTCTGTTTGATCTGGTGCACAAACAGGACATCACAGAGAAACCGGAGAGTTCATCCAAAGCTCAAAGGGATGTTCACGCTCTACTGGCTGCGGTTGCAGCTGAAGCCGTGGATCTCTCTAGGGAATCTCCGCCACCTTTGGTGGTGGGCAAGTGCATGAAGATTGCCGATGATAATGAGAATACCACCTGCTACTCCAGCTCGAGCAGCGATGAGGATGATGGCGATCAGGATGATGTCGATGATGGCACGGAGCGCGAATATATTTGTGAGGATGGCGAAAAGCTGGGTCCACCGGAATTGATTAATGGTCCTGGTCCCTCGGAGGCGTACTTCAATATGTATTGGCACTCAAATATGTTGCCAACCATTGGCGAAGTCGAAGAGGAATTCTCCTCACTGGAACCGCAATCTTTGACCAATGGGTGAGTAATTGAGAAACAATTAGAATCATTTAGGTAGAACATGGTATTTAGGTCAAGATTGCGGATATTTCTTCCCTCATAGAATGTCAATAAACCATTGGAGATTATTTATAGTGCGAGAGAAAATATCGATTGATAATAAATACTTGGAAAACCATGGAGATTAGATTAGCTAATGCAGGATTTCGACTAGGATTTAGACAGTTCAGCTTATCGCCCGGTCAATCAAAATAGTAGTAGAATTTATATTATGTACAACAATTAAAAATGCACAGTTATTAATGAAAATCCCCGACGCAATTATATATTGATTAGATATTGTTATTCATATAATCATAGTAATGCAAAAACGAAGTCAAGATCTTTCAAGCGATAAATAACATTTGAAGATAGTTTTTTTCTCTAGAAGTTTCTTTTGCATTTAAGTAGTTTTTGCACTAAGCCGAAATGCAATCCGCCAAACCAAATCAAACTTCAATCCGATTCAGATTGTTATAAATAGTTTGCTTATGCAATCGATCAATACCTGAACAACGAATATATTTCGGTTTAGCTTTAGTCAGGTCGATTTCCCATTCATTTCATTTCATCAGGCAATGTGATTTTTTTTCGCAAATTGTTAGATATATATTTGCAGTATATAACAACAACAAATATTCACACATTCGGCAAGGGTAAACGGTTCACACCCCCTCAAGGCATTCGTAGGTAGCTGATAAGGCAGTAAATGCCGGTGTGTTTACTAACACCGCCAAGCGGACTGACTGATAATGACTGAATATTTTGTATGAGCAGCGATAAGAGTTAATGGCAATAGAGAGAAGGCAGTATAGAGAGTTAGGTTTTTTTCGGGCCCAATTAGTGTTATTTTGGAGGCGAAAAGCAAAAGACAGTTTCGGTTTCGGTTGCGGTTTCTTCTCTCTCTCTCTCCTCACTCTTTTGCGAATTTCCGTTTAGTGTTTTTGTGTGTGAGACAGGTGACAAAATTAACATATCAAAGATTGATAAGACTCCAATCACTGTAATTACTCAATGTATCAACCTCTCTTTCTCTGCTCGATAGTCCGCCTGGTGCGATAGTGGAGGAGTTGAAGAAGTTGCCGCAATACGTGCAACCGTCGTCAAAGGTGCCACAGTCGAGCACAGTTAAAATGGAAGTGAACACAGATACGCTCGCGGCTCAATTGAAGTGCGACAACGATATCGATAAGATTGTTGTCCATGACGCAGCTGACCAAACAGCTGACCAGATTGTTGAGAAAAGCACCAGCAGCAGCACAACGAATCACAGCGAGACGAGCACGCAGGAAGAGACCAGAGATGAGAGCAGCCAAAGCTCAACGAAAACACAACGCACGATTACAACCAAGGTGATTACCACCAAAACAAGCAGCAGCAGCAGCACTTTAAGCAGCAGCAGCTCCTCTTCGATCTTCAAGAGTCCCACATCGGATATTGCCTTCAAGCTGCAACCCTACGATGAACGCGAGGATCACGAGGAGCAGCAATCGACACCTATTACAACCACAACCATCCATGAGGAACGTCGTGTGGTTAGCGAGCAGCAAGTGTTGAGTGAGCGTCGCACCAAGGATGCTTTGACAGGAGAGGAGCAGCTGCTGACCAGCGCCGAATCAAAATCGAGCAGTGCACGCTTCAAGAAGATCAGCAGCAACGACAATCTGCTCGACCTTGCGGATGTCGAGCAGCTGCAGCCGTTGACTGCCACCGTCTCGGCGGAGACGCGTCTCACGGAGCGTTTGGATAATCCACAGGATAAACAGAGTATTGAACAGGGTATTTTGACCTTATCCGAATGTGGCAAACAGCTGCAGCTGTCCGAGAATGGCGGCATCACCTACACCGAGGTCGAGGAGACCGAACAGCAAACCTATTTGGAGGGCCAACAGACTTTGAATGACGAACCCGTCGATGACAATGCTTTGCCCACACTGGAGCGTGAGCTCAGCGAAACGATGATAGTCAGCAAGGATGGCGAGAAGCAGGTGACAAAGCGACTGGAACAGAGCAAAGATACGACCGGCAAGAAGGGTGCCAAGCTGCTCAAGAAGACCGATGAGGAACGCCGCCTGGAGCAGGAGGCACAAAAGCTCATCGAAAGCTATCAGAAGGTCAAGAAGGAGGCGGAGAAGCTCTACAAACTGGAGCTAGCTGACGATGAGCAAGGCTTTGATCTGAGTGCCTTTGAGCAGGTGGAGAATCATGCCGAGCAACCTGCTGCTCCGGTTGAAGTGGAGCAGACAGTTGAGAAAACTACTGTTGAGCAAGTGATTGAATTGCCCGCTGAGGAGCCAGTGATTAAACTTCCCACAGTGGAGGCTACGATTGCACTGCCCATTGTCGAAGACGACTTGGGCTATGTGCTGCACAAGAACATCATAGACACACCCAAAGCGGAGGCAGCGCCCAAATCGAAGCCGCCTGTGCCCAGCAACAAGCCCAAAGTGTCGTCGGCTGTCATCAAGCCCAAAACAGCTCCTCCACCAGTGCCGAGCAAGCGCAGCGAACTGAGCCTGAATGTCAAGCCGACGCCAACCCAACGACGCAGCAGCCTCGAGTTGACGCCACCACCGAAGCCACTGGAGCGCATTATTGTGGGCGTCGAGCAGAACGAACCGAACGAAGAACCAAGTGCAATTATTACCTTGGCCAGCGTGGATTTGCCCAATGTCAACAACAAATCTAATGACAATCTTGTCGCCCAGGCTGTCGATTTGCTGCAGGATGAGCTGCACTTTGAGAGCCATCAGTTGCCGAATGCCGCAGCAACAACGAAGCAACAACAACGCCAGATTGAGGGTGAAGTTGAAGAGGAGGCGGAAAGTGCAAAGGGGCAAGTGAATGGCGGAGTATTGAGCGCCAGCTCATCGATGACATCAACAGCTTCGTCATCGTCGTCGCTGGCAACGACGCCCATAACAACGCCAATTTTGGTATCAGCAACGTCATCACTAGATTCGGTCAAAAGTGTCATCGAGGTCATCAATGGCAATGCCACTGACAGCGTCGAAAATCACAGCACCAATAACAGCAACAGCAACAACAACAACGACAGCTGCCTCAATGGAGGCGTCACAGCTGTTGAGCCACCTAACGAGGAGGCGGACGATGTGCAGGATGTGTCAACATTGGCGTTTGATAGAGAACACGAAACAGGTGAGTGCATGTCATGTCATGATAACATCTCTCTGGGTGTGACGCACGGCATTCTGGCTTAAGCCAAGAGCTCAGTGCACTAACAGTCCACATATCGTTAATGGCCAACAAACGCTTCTAGCCACGTTTGGCATCAGAGGGCAAGTGTTGCATTTTATATCACTTGTTTAGCAAAGGTGTAGCAAGTCATTAAGTTATATTGTATTATGATAATAGCGTCATAATTCTTTATAGAATATTATATTCTTTCGATGCTCCTAACTGCGTTGTATTTCCTATAGAAAACCAAGTATTAAATTACAGTGGAGTTTTCTTAACCAAATATAGTATTAAGTATATTTTTTAATATTTCTTCGGAATATTAATTGGACATATTGAATCATATTATGTAATAATCTTTCTAAGCCTTACCTTACTTTAAATTAATGTGCTTTAAATTGTAAAATTTATGTGCATAACTAGAGGGTGAAATTTGTTACATGGACAATATTAAACCCATGGCATTAAGTAGATGACAACAATTTTGATGATTATTCAAATTTCAACTACTCGATTTGCCTTAAAATTCTGCCCAAAACTCTTCTAAGCTCTTCTTAGTAAATACAGGATATAATCCTTCTGTATATTAACTACCTTCGAATTGGAACCTGCAAAATTGAAATTTAGCAAACGAAATTAAAAATCGATGCTCATCGACAATCGCTTTCCTTGGTAAATACCTCAGAATACGAATCCAAAATTGATGGCAGCAAATGAACACACAGAGCAATATTGCCAGCGCAGAACTCTAGACTCTAGAGGCTTGTGCTCCAATTTCTCCATAATATTATTTTGCAATTTTTCGGGGCGATTCTGTTTGCTGTTAATGGTCTGTAGATATCTCCCTATGGTTTGGCATTCAATTGCAAATTTACCGCAAATGCGCAGCACTGAAACTGACAGGAAGGACGAGAAGAACTGAAAGAGGTTTTTTTTTTGTGTGTGTGTTGTTTGCTAGTGGGTTGGGTGGGTAATGGGAGACAGTACTGTGTATATAGTGCTGTGGTCTATTTGGGGTGAAGTTCCCCTTGCGGGGCCGCTTAGTAAGTTGATTTTTGACAAGTTTCGTCTCTAAAACTGTCAGTCTGTTCAGTCGGACGCATCCAATTATTGGTCTCCATATGAGTTTGTACTATTCAACGCTATTTCCTCTCACTCTTCCCTCACTCACTCTATCCCCCTACTTTGCCCGGTCGTTGCTGAGCCGCTCTCTAGTGACCGCAATTTTGAGAGCTGAAAATGTTCTATACTTTTCGCCTGCGTCCCTATTTTTTGGCCATATGCAAAATGCCACTAATGGACTTTATGGACTTGATGCCACCCCAAAAACTGACTCTGAAGCGTTGTTCCGATTTAGGACAACAGTTTTGTTTGGTCAGTTCGCTCTAGTTATTAGTGGTCAACTTTTGCCAAAAGTGTGAATGCAATTTTAGCAGAAACTGTTTCAACTAGCTTCACGTTTTTGCAGAGAAATGTTTTCGTTGCACTTTACGGGGTTTGGGCTACTTTAAGGTTAAAAATTATGTGTTTACTTCCACGATTCTTAAACGAATTGTTTTTTAATATTGGACGAAAATAATTGTATTGAATAATTGTTTTTATTTTTAATAGTATTTTATGATTTTTGTATTTTAAAGTGCTAGAAAGAAATGTATTTTTTCTCAATTATTTTATTAATAATACCATTTAATTCTTATTTTAATGTGCTAGAAAGGAACACGTGCTTTTTATCTGTTGAAAACATTTCACGAAAATATTTTACCTCTTTTCTATCAAGTATTGTTTTTCATTGTTTTAAGCATTTAATTCCAACAACTGTCGATAAATCGAAACAATTTTCTGGCATTTGGAATTCATTAAAACGACTATAGAATATTGGCCAGCGCATTTGACTATCAAAATATGAATTTTACATTTAATTTCGCATGTAAAGCGTAATGGATGAAATATGGTCGAATTGCCGTCGACAATACAATGTGAATTATATTCTTAAATATGCCAGAATTTTATTTTAGCAGCATACAGAACAAATTATTTTTATTTAACCTGTATGTGTTTGTGTGCATGTGGTCGATATAAACAAAAAGTAGCAATCAGAAAAGCAAAAAACAACACGTTGCCACCAAAAATGCAAATTTTTGGGTCTGTGAAAGGTAAAAATAATACAATTGCATTGCGTATACGACGCGTATGCAGTGCAGATGCATGAATACTGTATATCTATCTCGCTCTACTATAATTGTTTGGCTTAAATATTTCATGTGCATTGGATTTGCGTTACCTGTGCAAACGAGTCATTTACATTTTGGGTTACAGACCAAAACAACAACAAAAACAACGAAAGCAACGGCAACAAAATCAAATCGAAATCAATAGGGGCAACCGCAGAGAGGTGTGTTGTTCAGGTGGGCCGGGGATCATATATAAAATATTGGCAAAATGTTTTAATTAAACAAAAAACTGACAAATATTGGCACCTGGCTGTGCAAGCAAGGCCAAAACAACAGGTGCGTGTGTGTGTGTGTGTGAGGATAGCAAAAGGAATTTGCATACCAAAATGCATTTCGGTGCGTCCAGATTGGATGGCTGGCATCCCCACCACGAAATATTAATGCGATTTTGCTGGACACTGAATTGCAATTTGCATAACGGCACAGTGGGTCATATAGCTTGTAATGTGCTAGATTTTATTGAACTATTTATTCCGTATCTAATCAATAGCTGACAATTGAATTCCATTTCACAAATTTTGTATTTCTTTGTAAATAATCATAAAATCAATTACTATATGACGTCATCAATCGATCGGGAGCTAGTCTTATCCAATGTGCTGATAGTAATAGAATTTTTGGCATTTATGGTTTTATTTTCCATTGCCTTAGAGGTGGGGTGTTTTTCTGGTTTAAACTCAACAAATTGCAATTTATGCAAACATTCTGTGGATTTTTCTTCCTTTTTGCGTTTTCTTCGCATTTATCATTGTTCTGCATAAATGTAATTAAAGCAAAGTTTTTCTGGTATTTTGTGGTCATAAAAAGAGTTATTATCACACAACGCCGAATTTCATAATTACAAACCATTGTCTGCCCCTCTTTTTATTGTTCTCTCTCTCTCACTCTCTGATAATTATTTTTATAACCAAAGTGCATTGATATTGGTTGTGTGTTCTCTTATCGGCTGTCAACAAATTTGTCTGTGTTTTATGATTCCATTTCGCTGTCCATATGGCCAGATTGCCTCGATACGACATTTTTCCCGATAACATCCTTATCATTACGGCCAACAAGCTAAGCGTGTTGTGTTCGTTCCCAACCATCCTTTTGTCCCCACCGCCACCCCACATGAAGCGAACAGCCTTGTTGATCTCGCTAATCCGTAAACAGTTACCACTCAACCGCACAAACTGAGCTCAACTTGCAGTTAACCCTGTTTGCCTTCAGCTTCAGCTATCCGTTGTTCACCAGCACGAGTGCCCAGGGCTTCACTCCTGTTGCTTCCCGTTCAATGCTCAGTCAGTGCACTCAACACTTTGAAATTGGATTTTGAGCCATAATGACCAACTGACTGGCAAGCTCGCCAGCTGTGGTCTTGTTCCGACCTCCGACCTTCCTCCCGCTGTCGCTGCCAACGCTTGGCATAATTGCTTTTGGGCACATGGCACCCGCTTAGACGACTTGCAGGGACCACTTTATTCTCCACTGGGCTAATGAAAATGCATGACAGCAAAGTTGGCACAGGATGTTAGGGTATTTGTTGAACTGCATGAGAGTAGCTGGCATTTGCAATGAGACTTGTGCTGCACAAATAAAAGCTTTTCAATTGTTGTCGATTGCAATTCCCTTTAGTACCAGATTGATTGCAATTTGTTGTTGCATACTCTCAGGCGCCTGAAATAAATGTTGAGTGTAGGAACGACAGGCATATTTTCCAGCACTCGAAAGTATGCAACGAAAAATATTTGCTGCTTTTGCGGGTTTGTGTCTTCTTTGAAAAGTGCTAGACAAATTCAATTTAATTGCTTTATTTATGTATGTAAAATGCTCAATTTATATATAAAATGTTATATAAATGTAGTAAACTATATATTGCTTAGCAATTTTAGTCTTACACTCGAGAGCGCATAAATTATTCGCCTATTCTTTGTTGCTATTCCTTAGGTGTTTTATTTGTGCTCTGGCTTACAATTTTCTATTGACAGCCTTGTCTGTTTATTTGATTACAAGTGCTGTAGACATTTGCCGGTCTCGCTCCGCCTTCTCCCCTTTCGCCCTCTGACTGATTTTGTGTGTGTGTCACGAACATTGCGCAAAATTTATCGCTTTTGTGAATTCGAAATTAATTTGAAATTAATTTTCAATTCGATTTTTCGGGGTTTCCTTCTCGTGTGTGTTTTTGTTGTTATTGCAGTTGGTTTTCATGTAATTACATGTCGAATCGGTTGACTGTTGTGGTTATTGTTGTTGTTGTTGGCGCCTCGGGGTCTTTTGATTAGATTTTGTAGCTAATTTTGCTGTTTTGCGGTTTTCTCGTTTTCAAATTGTTTGGTAAATAAAAAGTGTCGAGTGTTGGTTATGGGTTTTTTTGGTTGATGTCGCATTGTGTGTGAAATAGAATGTACACAAATACTAGGTGAAAATGGACATTTAAACTTGATAAGCAGAACTTTATTAACAGCTCGAATGCACCTCAATCAAAGTGCCATCAATCGAGCGAATTAATGGTAATCAATATGGAACCGTTAGCTAAACCGCAATGCAACGGTTTAACGACCAATACGAATTGGTAGCCACAAAACCGATTGGCACCACAAAATGCTGTCAAGTTTCCAGTTGATTTGATTGATTTTAAATGGCATTTAATTTGACAATCGATGAGCCAGAAAATGCAACACCCTCTCAAACACTTTGAGACGCGTTCGACCATAGGTCAAAGAGCAAACTGATTGACTGACTGATTCAATTCGCTGCAACGCAACACGATTCCGATTCGTTTCAGTATCGATTCAATTTGATTTGTTGCCAGCAGCTGCCATAAAGCATCAGCATTTCTCTCGTTCACTTTATAAATATGCAAAATAATCTCGAGACTGGCAAAAGTAATTGCAAAACTGGCAACTGGTTGAAGAGGAAAGAAAAACCCGAATGAACTGCAAGATGATATGGCAAAGGGCAAATGATGGAATTGCTGCACTCAATGCCGTTCTTCCATTTCAACTGAATATCACCCAAAAGTCATTTACTGTCCACTCAGGCAATTCACTTGAGAAATATGAATTCAGTTCTCTTTCGCTTTTATGTCAGCCCTTTTTCACATATACTTGCAGTTGTATATTGGCTTCAGAGTCGTTTACAAAAAACATAAAGATGAACAACATTTCATTTGACAGTGATTCTTGAGCATTGGGTCAATATTGTCAGTGCCATTTAAGGATCTTAAATGGTTGATAGGCAAACAATGTGGATTCTCATTGAATTGGGCAGCGAGCTCTGAGTTAAAATTGCAAATAATGTAATTGAAAAATCTTTCGAGTTTTCTTTCTGACTGGTAAAGTAAATTCAATGCCATCAAGATAAAAAAACAATTAATTGAAATTAATTGCAATGATTTTGCAGTAGATAAAAACGGCATTATAACATACAATAAATAAAGCAAATTAATAAAGGAAATAATGAAGTAAAGCAAACATTCTATATGTAAAAAATTTACTTCCAGGGTCAACACATTTCTTGTGTTTACATTAGTTTATTTAGTTGACAAAAACATTGTTGATTTTTCTATTTTTATTTTGAAATTTTCATCTTTTTTTGTTTAGTTTTATTGGAAATTAAATTGGCTAATTTGCACAAAACATTTTCTTTAGCGTATTTATCATGAATATTGAAATATTTGAATATCAATAATTAAATAAGAGTAGTGTAAAAAGTTACTGGTTATGTAGCATCTCAATTATCTGAAAATTTTTATCAACTATTTGATTTCTTAGTAAATTCACTAAGCTAATATTAAACTGGTTGACTAATCTAAGATTCCTTTTATAATATTCTAAAATGTTAAGGTTTTAACTTGTGTCATTACAAACAAATATGTATTTTTTTTTATTTGTAAAGTAACACTTAAAATAAAGCTGACTTATCTGATCAGCTGCCCAGCATCCTTGTTGGAAGTTAACCAATAGGCAAATACGGAGACAAAATCCCAAAGCTGAACTTTAGTTGCATTCTCTAGTTAGTTAGCGGCACAATGAAAGCCTTAATTAACAGCCACACCCAAAGTCCGAGGCGTGAAGGAAAATAAAAAATCTTTAGCTAATTATTTAACACTTGCTGCATGTCCAATTTGGTGCGCAAGTCGAGTCAGTCGAGCAAAGCAAAGGCAAAGCAAAGGCGAAAAGCAAGAGAAATCCATTGGGAAGGCGAGACATGACTTCATTTTCATTGTTTTATCGCACTCAAATCGCAAAACGTTGAGCTTGAGTCTCACACATGGGCAGCACACATCATAAATGTCAACCTGGCGAGAATTATGACACACAATGTGCACAAAAAAACCCAGAGAAAGAAAAGCAAATAGCAAATGGGGTGAATGAATATTGGGGAGGCAGGAGGAAAGAGGAAAGGACAGCAACTGCGACAGCAACTGTGATGAAGTCATAGAGTGCATAGAGTGTGTGCTTGGGGTTCTCTACTTATGACTGTGTTTTGGGTTCTGCTATCTGGAAGTTAAGATTTCGTGGTCCGTGACCATTTGGCAATGTGATAATTGCAGCTGCCTGTGTCGCAGTCGCAGTCGCAGTCGAAGTGGAAGTCGATGTCGAGACTCGTACCCAGAAGCAGATCTTTGTAATGAGGCATAGCCGTGAGCTTGGCTTGGGATCCGAGGCTCGGAGGTTTGGGATCGGGAATCAGGGGTTCGGCTTGGTTGCGTTTGACACTAAAGTGCAGCTGGGCTTGGCAAAGCATTCTCTAGCTGCCATCTCGCTCTATTCCGCATATATACCTCGCTCTTTCACTCTTCGGCTACTGTTGCACATTTTTCGCTTTGTTTCGCATTTAATGTGACAATGTCACTTTGTTGTTGTTGTTGCTGTTTATCTGTCTGTTAATTTGCAACGCGTTGCAAGTTCACACTCTTAATTGGATTTGAAAGTGCAGAGAGACAGCACTTGATATTGCCTCCACCCCCTGACACCTTCTTCTTCATCTGACTTTCCTCCTTCTCAGCCGCACAAAAAAAAAAAAGAGAAACAGTTAAGAAGTTTTGCCGAGACATGACAACTGATTAGTTTGGGTTTGTTTTTGGCCAACCTACAGAGCCTGCGAATGGGGTTAACCCGGCCACAATTGTGGCAGCAATTGCAATTGCGATTGCAACAACCTGAGTTTGAGTTTGCAACTGACATCTGCCAAGGCTGTTAATGAGTTGAGCTTAATGATAATGGTTTCGAGTGGGGGCAGCAGTTGAACGTTTGAATGTGGCCTGTTGCTTGTAGGAGGTGAAAGAACCACAAACATTAAACGCTGATAGTTATTGAATTGACTCGAGTGTCAAGCCCAAAACGTCCTGTCGACTGAGTCATAAAGAACACCGCTGTCGCAGTTGCCGCACTTTAAGAGACACTCTTTTCTCTCTGACTGGTGTGAAAACCAAAACTTCCCATGCAAAACGTGCCACGCACGCCAAGAAGGCAAAAAGCGAGAGCTGCAGTGATAATGATTGACTGTAAAATACCTGTCAAATTTAAAACTGAATTACATCGATTTTTAATTTAGTACACATTGGTTGATAAAATGCTTTAAGCAACACGATATTTGCTGATAGTAATCTTTAAAGTTCTATAACATGTAATTTTATCAAAAAATACCTTATAATATAAATAACAATATTAGTGAACTTAATTTTATTGAATTATATGCGACTTTTTTGTTGACTGTTCCAAAATTTCAAAAGGTGGATTAATCCTTTGATATATCAAGCAATTCTATATATTTTGATAGTTTACTACAGTTAAAAGATCTCTGCAAAGTTTGATTTAGATACAAGCAAAGAATATTATTATACGATGCCAAAAATAAACCATGATGAGATGTTTTTAGTTATAAAATGCACATTTATTATAAAAATCTACATTTACAATTTTTTTATTAAGATCGAAATAATCTTAAATAAAGATTTGCAACAACTTTTCCATATATGTAGATTGTTTTTTCTCTGAGTAGGGACTGAAAATATTACTTATAAAAATACCGATAGTAGAAAGTAACGTTGGATGGAAATAGTGCTAAAATGTACTACAGTAAAAACTTCCTTATAGATATTCCTTTAAGTGATCTCTTTTTCTATGGCGATTAGTGTCAGAAGATTGTGCTGCCAAGAGATGTTTCACTCTAATGATATATTAATAGCTATACATTTTTAATATTCTATAAGACAGTTTGTTATACCCTTTCTTAACTTCAGCTCCTACCCTGCTTTTCTTTTGCTTGTCGGGTATAAACACGAAATTAATAAAGATGCAACACGTTGCAACGTTGCAGCAGCACATTAACACCTCTACAGAGATCGGCCGCAGCGTGCGGCTTAAATTAACAAAATTTAACGCATCGCAAAATTTTAGCAGCGCTCTTTTTTTTTGTGTGTGCGGTTTCGTTCATTCTTTTTATTTTTTTGTCAACGTGGGCAGTGGGTCGACGGCGGCGCAACTGAGATTGAAGACAGACAGGAAGCGGGCGGGAGAGAAGAGGGCGGGACAGTGGAGGGCAGAACAGGATGGGAGTTGCCATGACGACGTGGCGCGGACAGGCAAAGCGAAAAGCGAAAAGCGCAAACCAAGCTGAAAATTGCTTAATCCTGCTGACAAGACAGCCTAGCGCTAAAAACGAGCCGAACGAACGAACAAACGAACGAAGGAGAAGGATACCCCAGTGTAGTGTAGTGCAGACTCTGTCTGGCGTCCAGTGAGCGGAGACCTGCTGACTGGGCAGCTGCTGACAGAGGGCGTTGCAGCGCATAATTATGCATATTGCAGACTGTGTTGCACAAGCGCGTTTGCAACACTGACTGAGGTGGAAGAGAAGACTGAGAACTCGCCTCGCCTCGACTCAGTTTTGTGGTAATAAAGCAATGCATCACTTCGATGTTGCGTCGACTCTTTCCTCACTTCTCTCTCTCACAGTCTTCTCTTCTGCTTGCTCGCTGAAAATGTTGACGCATCGTAACTTAGCTTATTTGTGGCCTTGAGCATCAAATGTTGTAATTGAGTTTTGTGTTTTATGATTATGCGAGCATCTCGCAAGGTAAAAGAGAGGTTTTATTAGCCCTTTCCCTCCTTCAGTCCAGTCCAGTCCAGTCCAGTCCAGCGAAGTCTTTAGTGTGTGGGCTCAATCCTCAGTCTTCGCTTAACGTGCCACTTAAACTGGCCAATAGACGTTCGCAGCTAAATTGAATTAGCCACACGTCCGCTGAGTGAGTTATTTAACCTGGCCCGCAGCTGCAAAACTCTTTTTCCTGGTTCCCAACCCGAAACCCTTTTGCGATGAAGATTCCCACTCTCCTCCATTAGCATTGACAACAACTTTTCTCCCGGCAAAGAAGTACGATAAGATGCTGCGGATTTAGTTGTGATCAGGGCAGAATTGTGTTGTCATCTCTTGCACTTAACGAGGCTAATACGTGCTTGACATAAAATTGTTCGCAATGCGTCAGATTTCACTCTATAAACTCTATAACCGACTGATCGGAATGATAAGCTGATTTTCTAGGGCGATAAGAAACTCGAGTGTATGTTAAGGCTTTTTTATTGGAATTTTTGTGCGATTTTAGATTGTTTTTGGAGTTGATTGTAGTTGAAAGATATTTTAGATATTTTAATGAAATTGATTAGAATTAACATTTGAGAATTACAAATATTAAGTGATAAGAAACTTAAGCGAAGTTTTCTTTGATGGAACTTATTGTTTATTTATTATTCATTAATTTATAATTATTTAATTCATTACTTCAAATACTTATATTATATTATCATTAATTTCTATTTATTTAAAACTATTCAGAGTATTTCATTTTCGACGTCTTCAAGTTACCTCACGAATTGTGCTCGCTTTTATTTCGTCTGCTCTTTGCCATCACATTGTTGATCTCTTTTAGCATTTACACGTTTTGTACTCATATCTGGAATTGCAAAGCCAACTTCAACCGCATCTGCAGCTCAATCTGCAGAGCAGCTCCAACTGTGGCTTTTATGTTCATGTTTATGGCCAAGTCGTTTGCACTGATTTGCGCAATCATCTTGACCTTTTGTCACCTTCGCCGTAGGCGCATCTTAACCACAAAATAATCAACAATCAAATGGAATAAAACAGAAAAGAAAACTGACATGAATTTCAGTTGTTTTTGGCATGACAGCAAATCCTGGCCCAGTTCACATATCGCATTACAATTCGGCCGCAATTTTGTTGGCGGCAGCTGCTGTGTTACCCTCTGTGCCCCTCTTGCACCCTGCCGCTGCTCACTTGCCACCTCCCACAACTGACACAACTGTTAGCCTAGGTTGCCATGCAACGTTTGCCAGTTGCCCAAAACTGTAAACTGCAAAGGAAAAATTAAATTCGTGCTGCGCTTTTGCAATCCTTCCGCTGCCCTTTCTCTCCCCTCTCTCATTGTATGATTGACCGCACCCGCTTGTTGCCCCCGCTGAGCTCGCAGGCTGCCCCAGACTGGGGGCAACTTCAGCGGTTCCGACTGGCGTTAATATTAAAAATAATTTGCGTGCGAAATTATTCATGTTGCACAAGGCAAATCTTGTGGCAATTATCGCAGCACGTCGCGTCTGCCTTCAGGTTGCAAGCCGTATCTGTTGACGTGGCTTTGTTGTTGCTGCCGTTGTTGCTCTTCTTGTGTGTGTGTGTGTGTTTGTTGTTTGTGGTGGCGGCAATTGCAAACAGAAAATCGGTTTAAACCGCAGCGTCAAAAGGACAGCGCTCGCATCGCCGGACTCGCATCATAACGCCGCATTGAACGATGATGCAGCAGCAAGCTGCATGCTGCATGCTGCATGCAGCAAAAGCGCGAGGCAATGTCAGCAATGTTGCCCCAAGGCCTCGACATCGCCTGCGTGCCGTTCACTGCGTTGACTGCGTTGACTGCGTTGTTGTTTGTCTGCAGTCTGCAGTCACATCCTGGACAGACGCTGTGCATTGCCAATCATCAGCATTTGGCACATGCAGCGAAGCACACATACACACACACACACATATAACACACACACGCACTCACACTTACTCAGATATGAATTGACATTCACTGACTCATTTCCCCACACTGTTGACATTGACAGTTATGGCCAGAAGTGTATTTGCACAACAATACGGAGACAGCTATAGATGCAGATACTTGTACGGATACAGATACATCTGCAGCTATGCAGATACGGATTTAGTCAGATATACGCACACTTAGATAAATAGAGAACAAGTATGTTATGATTAAATATGTCATAGCAGCATGAGTTTTGGCTCTGTGGCTGCTCTTGTTATCCTTGGCTGCGGTTGGCTTCTGATCCTGTTTCTGTTATCCTATAAACCTTTAGTTGCTTAGAGATTCAATGCAGCTACTAGACAACAAGAGAGTGAAGGAATTTAAATTAAATTTTAAGTGGATAGTGGGAAAAGTGTCTATTTTATGTATAACATGTATATAGATGAAAAGACTTTACATTTAGGAACATTTTTAGTAAAGTATGATTTTAAATAACATTTTCTTAACCAGAAAAGACTAAGAAATGAGTTAAGATATAACATAACAGTTCTAAAAATGTAGTATAACTCTTTTCCTATACATACAAAACAATAATTTAAAAGAAACTTTTTGAAGTTTCTCTGAACTTAAATTCCTTTTAATTTAAGTTTTAGTAGTTTCAGAATTTTTATTGTCTGTTTTCTACATGCAGCTTAAGCTTGGAAATTACGTTTGATTCTGCACTTTTATTTCTATTTCAATTACTTATTACTAAAATAAGATGCTTATTTTCATATACCAGTTTGTTTTATCTACCATTATTAAATATGTACTCATTTATTATATACTATTCTTTTTGTAGAAGAACACAAAACATAAAAGAACAGTAAAGATTTATTTCTTAATTTTAAATTTTAACGAAATGCAATTTTTGGTAGTCTTAGACGATTTCAACTCATACTACTATCACAAATTATCTATACATTTATTAGATGACATTGAATAAAATCTAATTAGCGAATGAAAATGTATTCTTCGTTTACTGCACAACAAGTTCTGCTTAAGATCAGCTACTGGTAAAGTGGTTTCCTATTCACTAACTTTACCTAGCTACAAGCGCATTAGAAGGCGACTTATTTAAAGCTTTAATGAGCTTCCAGGGAAATTGTCGTGTCACCCGTTAAGAGCGCCATCTATTGCCGGGGAATGTGAAATATTTTGAGCGTAGCATACTTAAAAGCATATTACGTACTAACTGAAAACGTTTTAAAGGCCTAATGTTTCACACCTCACGCCAACATGCTAATCGATGCAGCATTGCAAGCCTCATGCCTCCATTTTCCCCTCTCTCGCTCCATCTCTCTGGTTTGTATTAGAGAGAACGTTTAGACTACCCACAGCATACTCTCAGGCCTTCTCTATCACGCACAAAATTGCCCGAAAACAATTTTCCACTCAAGCGACGCAGGCAACCAGCTAGAAAAATGCCGCAGCCCGTGGAACGACGTGGAACGACGCATCTTCAGCGTCAGCCGAAGATGCAAATGTATCTATTAAACAGAAATCAGAGGCAGAGCCCCTCAGACAGAGCTCTTAAAGCCCGCAGGCTTCAGTGACAGAGCAGCCTTAAGCCTTAAGCCGATGGCGATGCCAGTCGATGCAGCCGAGTCTGTGACCATTGCTAAGCACTTCACACCAAAGTGTCAATTGCATTTTTTGTGGTTGGTCGCAAAGAGGCAAAACGCAAACTGCTCTTCTCTCCTTCTGTTTCTGTTGCTGTTGTTGATGTTGCCTGCATTGGCATTGGCTTTGGCTTTGGCTTGTTGCTGTTGTTGCTGCTGCTGTGGCATCGGGCACTTAATGCAACAATAAAACAATCAAAGTGTCTAGAAAATCGATGGAAATCAAGGGAACAGCCAGAAACAGCGATGCGAGTCCAAGCTACAACTTCAACTCCAACTTGCAACAGCAGCAGCAACCTCTCCAACTCCAACTCCAGGCTGCAAGTAGCTTGGCCACTTTGAGCCCTGTTGGCTGACTGGCTGGCCAACAAATGGAAATTCAATGTGAAGTGTGCGTATCAGCGACTGTCGCTCTCCAGTGCATCCGAAGACCACACACTTGACGTGACTGTGGCAACAAAACCAAAGTAGTGGCAACTACGGACGGGACGGCTCAAGGGATGGGGGGGCGATGCCACTGGAGAAGCTTGGCTTTTGGTTGCCAGCCACTTGACGATTAAATTGGAGATGAGACGCTGCAACGAAATGATGCAAAAGAATGTGCCATTGCATACAGAAATAAGCAAAGATACTTTTTTTGGAGGCACAATTAATGATAGCTAACGATATAATTGGTACAATAAATGGGAATGTTAATACAATACTTTTAACTAAATGTTATTTAACTATCAACTATCAACGACAATTGTTGATGAACTTTAAATTTGTTTTCTACAAAAGAAGATCTAAAAAATGTTGAAATCCTTAAATAGGATTAAGAGGAATGTTCTGAGAATTTTTAGAAAAATTAATATACAAATTTTTTTATTAAGATATGTTTGTTTATTTAATATTTTCATAATATTAAACAAGTACCATAAACAATATAAAAAATATATAAGAAGAAACAACTATGCTAATTAAATTTCCACTGATTGAAAAGGTATTTAGAATGCTAAGAAAGAATTAAGTCGCTTTGTTATTATGTAATTTTCACGTCAAATTTTTAAAGAATTAATTTTTTTTGTTATCATGGAATATTTTCATAAAATTCTGAAAGAATTAATTTCTTTTTTTTATGCAAAAATGGAATTAATATATAATTTTCACAATGAACAATATACTATTGCAGCTTACTTAGAAATTAGCAATCCTATCCAACTTTTGTCGGCTATGCTATGACGAATTGTTAAAAGAACTATCGATTGTTTGTAATGCTTTGTCATCTCGAATGCTGAGTAAATATATTCAAAACTTAAGCAACATTGTTACATGTAAATGGATGTCTCGTCAGCTGCCCTTTTAACACCTACTCCCACTCAAAACTCTGGCTACTGACTAGCGACTACTGGACTTCTTCCACTCTCTCCCTGTTTTCTCCGTCTCTCTCTCTGGTTGTGGTTCTTTTCACGTGGGTGTTAATTACCCGTGTCCGGGGCTTTGCATCAAACTGTAAGGGAAGCAAGTTGCCGGCAACAACAACAACGACGAGAACGACAACAACTTTTGTCAACGAGACGTCGCCGCTGTGAGTTGTTGTGCAAAGTGCAATCAACTCGGCTGCTGCTGCTGCCCATAAAAGTTGCGCCCTGGACATTTGAACAGACATTTTGGACAGTTTGGGACATTTGTACAAGTTGCAAGTTGAGGCGGCATCGTTTGCAAAAAAGCCCAGCTCGCAGTCCGTGACTTGATGGACGGGGCGTGCAACAGCAACAGCAAGAGCAACAGCAAGAGCAAGAGCAACGGCAACAGCAACGGCTGCGGCAGCTTCTCCGTTGCAGTTAAGGGACATCAAACAAAACTTGAAGGGATTTGCGCCCCAAAATGGCAATGGATGGGGCCAACAAAAGCAAAAGAAGCTACGGATTCGGTTTGGGTTTCACTGCTTTTCGGCATTTTAGCTTTTTGATCATTTTTCAAATGTTTGGGCCATGGCTATGGCAGGTAGAAAGATTGCACCGAGGAGTGAAGCAAGGAAACAAGCATACAGAAGAGTAGACAGTAGAGAGGGGAGAGAGAGGGGGAACAACTGATGCAGCCATTCGCAATGACAAATTGTCGTCGAGGTTCTTTCTCTCTCTTGCTCTCCTGTTCTTTTTCTGGGATAATTTATGGTGTAAAACCGCAAAACTAATAGTGCAGATGCTATAGATAAAGCTACAGTTCTAACATGGCTTAAAGCGTGAAAAGTTGTCTCACTGATCAGCAGTTGCCTAAGAACTGCACAAAATTTAGCGTCAATTTTCATTGACTATCAAATTCAATGTGTGATTAATGGGTTTTTTCTAAGACTGAGGCAGCTAAAGAAATAAGTACTTAACGATTAAGATTATTTTAGATGTGTAAAGATACTCGATTTTATAACAAATTGCTGTTACTTTACTATTAACGTTTAAAAATTTAAGCAAATAAAGTAAAGTTGTATAGGAAAAACTGTTTCAATGAATAGTATTATTATTTATAATTTTATACAATTTATTTGTATAACTTTGTATCTAAACTCGATCATTTAATTTTAGATAACTTAAAGGTAGATGCCAGATATTGTTATTGTTTAAAATGTTTTCTTCTATCATTGAATCTGAATATTTTGTAGATTTGTCAATTTCAGAAAATCTTTAAATATAATATGTTAAAGTTTTCCATTCCATGTAAAGTCTCAGCCGATTGCTCAATAATAAATGTAAGCTCTGTCGATGAAGCATTTACAAGGAAGTATTCCTAAGAATAAATGTTAAGAAAACTCAGTCTATAAAATAGAAAATTTGATAGAGTTTGCCTTGACTGGAAGTACTTGAAAAACAATTGAGTCTTTCGATTGAATGCACTCAGTGTCAGGAATCCGTTTGGTCAGGAAATTGCCACTCACAATTGCCACGCGCATTTCCGTCAGAATGAGACTTAAGAATCTGAATGTGAATCAGCAAGAGTAACAGCAACAGCAACAGCAACAGAATGTGAATCATAGAAGCCACAACTTTGAATTAGAGTGTCAGACAGGCAGGTGAACAGCCAGAATGAACATGATGCGAGATGCAGTTGAAATGGTCTCTAATAGAGCATGGTATGAAACCGAGGCTAAACATCATTTCCCTTTCAGCGAACGTTTTGCAGAAATTGAAATGAAAATTGCGAAATCGAAAAAGCAACCGTCCAGAACGCAACTTTAGCTTAGACTCCAGAATCTTAGGCTGAGATTGAGTCGGCGACTGCGACTGAGCTCAAGTGTCGGGGAGTGTAAGACAATTTACCAACTAAACAACTTCATCTGTCCGTTGCATTAAATGTGTTTCCACCATGCCACCGCCAACCACCATATAGCGAAAGGTTGAGGAGTGTGCTTCTGGGCAGAGCACACACACATACACACACAATCCTACAAAGCTACCCAAACCATTTCCATTTTGCCTCTTTCTCCACGTCCACGTGCCCCCACGGGGCAATGTGCTGGAAGATTGACACAAACCAATTAACATTTGTGCCTTTTATTTCCATGTCAGATGGGGCTTTTTTTTCTTCTGTTTTTGTTTTTGGTCTATGCTTTTGAATTTATCGCACGTTTGGCTGCGTTTACCAGTCAGATCTTGACTTTAACTACGTTTTGCGCTTAGTTCAACTCAGATACTATAGATAGAATGTTAAGGAAAAAGGGGATATAACTGATGTACCTCTCTCTCTCTCTCTCTCTCTATCTTTCACACTCGCCTGCTCTCTCCGACGACGGCAATAATTTTTCCAAATGTTCTGAAAAAAATACAGAAAGAAAAAAAGGAAGGCAACTTTGTTGCACGTCAAAGACGCGTCCCTAACTCCTCGAGTAGAGCAGGCTAATCCATTTATCTATGCCCATAACTCTTAAAATAGCCTAGAAAATTGCACAGGGCCAACTGGCCAAATACTAAAAGACGTTTAAAATGCACTAATTACCCATGCCGAGGCAAGAATGAAATCTTTTTATGCAGATTACTTACTTCGTACACAAGCCGCGTCCTCTAACTGACTTCGTCCCCATTGGCTTGGGCCAACCAGCCAGCCAGCCAGCCAGGCAGCCAGCCGACACTTTGCTGTCCATTTGGAAATTTGCGCGCTTATCGCGGCGGTCAGGCGGCGGCTGCCAAGATGCCCAACACAGTACAGGACACGACTGGACAAGAACGGGCTAACGAAAAGAAATTGAGCGTAAGGCAGGCAGCCAACTGTTGGATACGAGGTTCACAAAAAGATAAGCATGTAGCGAGTAGCTACAGCTTGATAGTGCAACGCGCAAGGGGTTACTCTAGGCACACACAGCTGGCTAATTAAAATTAAAATAAAATAAAATACAAAGAGAAGAAAAAACTATGCAAAGTTTTGTAAGCAAAAGTTGCAAAATTGTTGCAGAAAATGTTAAGTAGACAAAGTGCTGCAGACATAATGAACGACCAGATTGCTGAGAGACTGAGCACTGAGATTTCGCTTGGATGCGATTGAAAGATTGAGTGCTTGAAACTGAAGCTGAATGAGGATTGTAGCATTTTTAAGTTATCTAATTGAATATTAAAATAAAACTGAGTTAGTGGAGGAAAGTTTATTAAAAAGCATATTTTTGAGGCAGAATGAGTTTCATTATTCTTTTATTAACGATGGGAAAGGCATTTTCAATGTTTGCTTAATATATAACATATTTCAATTCAATGCTAATAGGTAGAGAATAGCAGAGAAATCTAATTAATTTCATCATCAAGCTAAGCACAGCGAATATCATACTACATAAAGTATTTTATTGTTGACACTTACTATATCATGAAATGTTTAACAGATCTTTGAATCTTGAAACAATATCAAGGGATTCTACATAATGAAATTAGTAAAAGCGAAGCTACTATCATATATTATTATTTTAGATATTTTCCTAAATTTTTTTAACAAACTAAGCAGAAAGAATATTTTAAAAAACCTTTACTTTAATTTATTTGTAATTAAATAAATATTTAAAAAAAATTTATTTATATAAAATTACAATTAAAAATATTACAGTTTTCTTTTAATTAAATTAACATTTGTATATTTCTTTCTCTCTAATTCTAGGTAAGTCCAGAAGAGCACAAACTCTAGTCATTAATTTTTGACCGTAAGTAAATGCACAATTTATAAAAAATATTTAAAGCACTCGCTCAGCGCAGCCCTTAGTTAAATAGCCCACAACCAAACAGCGAAAATTGTTGAAAGTTCGCAGTGGCCACGAGTCCACGCTCCTCGGTCCTCGGTCCAGAGTCCAGGGTTGAAGCTGCAGTTTTTGGGTGTGCGAGTATCTCACAGATACTTTTCGCTCGCAGATAAGTGCATTGAAACTTATTTCAAACTGAAAATTCGCTTTTCCCTTTAGTTGCATTTTGTGTTTATGCTTTTGCTGCTGGCATTTATTATGCATAAGCAATTTGCATATTTATAGTTGCAAAGGGGGTGACAGGGAACAAGGGGAGGGGGCAATGTTAACCGCTATCATGGAACATGGACACATGGCAGATGAAGTCAAAAGCTCCTGCTGTATATAGAGCAATAACTGAATAATTTCATTAAAGCGAATAGCAAATATTGCCATATAGTAAAACATTAAACTCAATTTGCCGCCCACTCGAGAGCCGTTTTCCCTCTCCCCTCTCCCCTCTCGCCTTTTAACATTTGCTTCGCTCTACAACTTGTCTTTAGTAGTAGTAGGTTTTTTTTTGTTGTATTTGCTTCCTTTTGCTACTTGTAAATTATGCAAAAGGCTTCGCAAAATTGCTGGCAGCTGCTGCTGCTGCGCTTTTTTTCCTCTGCTACTTGTGTCTCCTTCTTGCTTCCGCTAGCTGGAAAAGGATGCGCCAGAGACAGAGCCAGAGAGTCCGGAGAGTCTCTGGGCCAGCCCAAGTCCAACCCAACCCATTTAATTAGCCATTAAGTTTTATTGCTCGCAATTTTGTTTAATTTGCTTTAAATACACCAGAGCAAAAAGCGAACGAACAGCCAACTAGCCAGTCAGCAAAAAAATAGTAGTAGAGAAAAAAAGTAAGAAAAAAATATGCTGCTAGTGTTGTAACTGGTTAGGTGGGTGGATGCGCTGCCTTGGGCTGATGGCCTGGCCCAGGCTTTGCCGCGCTTTCTGGTCAAATGGCCAAGCGCCGCTGGCTGGAAGGGCGAGAAAAAAACTGGATCAAACGGAAAAAACTAGAAAACTTGTGTAATTTTAAATGTAGAACTATGTTAAGTGTTTCTTTTATGGCTGTATCTGTAAATTAGTTCAAGTTTTTTGTTGTTGTTTTTCTTGCTGTCTAGATGCAAGGGATTGATTAGCTTGTGCCAGGCTGTCATGTAAGCTGGTAGAAGTTTGCAATTAATTATTGAAAGCAAGAAAAAAATGTAATTATTTAATTTAGTTGAGTCAATTTATTTAAGATTATGAATGTGTATATTTCAACATGGATTTCTTGTGTTGAATATTAATATTTTCAGTTTGGTTGCTACTAAATTAAACTGCAATGATGATCTAGGTATCTGCTATGGTATATTTTGTATATAACAGTATATTTATTATATTTTAGTATTTTTGGTATATTAATTTGATATATGTTAAGCACAATACCTCAGGGAATATATTATGATTATTTGGTATATTAATTTGATATACATGAAGCATAATACTGCACTCTTTTGCTTTAATTACAAATGGTTAAAGAATATATCACAGTCCAGCATACTCGATTGTAGCTTACTTGTACTTCATTATCTGACTGAAAGACTACAAAGATGAGCATATACATTTAAAATTGAAGTGAAGTTAAAAAAACAACATTATGTTGAATAACACACAAATTGTCTTTAATACCAGCTGCATTCAAATTTCCATCTGGATATGACGACTAAGCTGCAAGTGATGACTTTTTAACTTGGACAGTTAACTGGCGAAACTTGAAACGATTCAATGGCATCACATTGAACTCGAGCGGAAATCAAACCTTTGCAAATAACTATTTTCAATTTGTATTTCAAACTAAACAGCAGCTCCTAACCCTAAAGCGGTCCCGTAACAAGCAACAACAAGTCCAGGAAAATGCTCAGAAAAAAAAGGGAAACCTAGTGAGCATTGAAAAAGAAAATTCCGCAACGAGTAATGTGTGTGTGTGTGTGTGTGGGAAAATTGGATTTGCACGCGCACATTTTGCAATAAGCCATAAAATTTAATTTGATTATAAAAGTTTATACAACACGCCAGGCAAAAATGGGAAGCAACTGCCACAGAATCCGGAACGAACTATAGTAATATGTACCAGGGAATTGCGGTGCTACGAGTAATCGTATATGCTGGCATCACGCTTTAGGGAATGCGGGTGAGGGGGGATGCCATTGCATATGCTGACTGACAGGCGGCGGCAATTTGAATGCAAAATGCGCATTTTGGCCCGAAGGCAGCAGAAGCAGAAGCAGCAGCAGCAGGAAGTGCAGCTAAAGGTAGTAGCAGCAGAAAAAAACTGGTACACATTGAAAAAGGGCAAAATTGCCTTAACTAAAATGCAAAAAGGACATTGCCGGCAACGGGAATGGTATATTGAAAATTCGCATTGCATTTGGGCAGCCAGCAAGGCGATAGAAGAGGGAACAAAAAAACTAGAAAGCGGGGTAGAAGAATACAAACTTCGGGTTAAAGGGAGGCTAAGAGCAACTTCTGATGTTCAACTAACTTATGGGACTCCCATTTTATTTATGCGACTTACCTTTATATATGGCTTGCAGTCAGTGTGTTTGCCAAAGCTTTAAATAAGATATTCTCTAATATCCTTTATATATTTTCTACATTGAATAATAATACATAACTCATTTTTTATTAAAACACATGCACAATAATAATATTAATATTATTATTTACAAAAATGAAGAGTATAACAAAACTTGTCTAGATTTCTTAGCAAACTTTAGAATTCTGTAATACAGAGCACTTTAAAACACTTTAAAATAATAAAATTATATTCAATAAGTTCTTCAATTCACAGATTCATTTTCAACAATTCAAAGTAATAATTAATCAACATTAACATCAACAAATTTAAAATAATGTTCAAAACTATCAGATCAAAAATGATACTCAACATTTCTTTAAATTGCGTTCGACTTGGAATTCATAATTTGAAATTTCTTGTTAACTTTACAAATCCTACTCTAGATTACAATCTTTCAAAACTCTTAGTTCCATAGAATATTTTATTGCGATACGCTCGCAATTTGTAATTTAAACTACACATTAAGTATACGCCACTTGTGCCTTGATACCAAACTGCTTACAGTTCATTTACCTGAGGCCCAAAGTAAATGATAAATATCAACAAGCCCAAAAGACAAAAGTGGCCCTAAAAGCGAGCCCAAAATGGCAATGAAAAACCTTTTGGGCATTAGAACAGCCGAAAGCAGAAAGCAGCAGCATCAGCAGAAGCAGACATCAGTTGTAAGCTGAGTCCAGGTAGAGAGAGAGAGAGAGAGAATGGCAACTGTTGCCCAAGAGACGACGACAACAATGAGTTTGTATTTGGCCTCGTCGCCTCACATGCTTATGAGCATTTAATTAAATGCAAGAACAAGGAGACATTGTTGATGCAACAGCAGTAGCAGCAGCAACAGCAACAGCAGCAAAACAACAGAACGAAACTGCATACTTAATGAAAAGCAGCTGCCTTTTGGGCTGCCCCAAGAGTACCCAAAAGTTGCTAATTAAAAAGGCAAACAGCAACTGCAACTGCAGCGACAAGAGATGCAACAGCAACAGCAACAACAACAGCAACAGCATCAGGAAGCAGCAAAACAACATCAAGATGCCGCACGAACCGAAACGTAGTCCAAGGCGAATGTTGTTAACCTTTTCAACAGTAGCAACAACTACAAGGAGCTGCTGTTGCAAGTTGCTGCTGCTTTTTCGTCTTTGACAAGCCAAGGAGCAAACGCTATCACCAGGGACCAAAAAAAAAAAAAAAGAAAAGCAAAAGAAAAAAATAGCAGCAGCCGCCTAACGATCAATAGAACAGCAGCTGAGCTGAGACCTAAGAAAGAGGATGAGGCAATTGCATGCAGCAACAGCAGCAACAACGCTGTTTGCTGCAACATTTTCGTGCAGTTGACATTCGTGCCAAGTGGCAGCAGCAGCCACAGCAGTAGCAGCCACAGCAGCAGCAGCATCAGCGGTTGCGGCAGCGTCGGCAAACTGTTGCAAGTTCTTAGAACGCGCCACATGCTGCGCCACGTTCCGCTGTTGCCATCATCGTCATCATCAGCAACATCATTGTTGTTGCTGCTGTCGCTGTTGTGTCGCTTTAGCTATTGAACTTGAATTTTAAGTGCCACTGTGGCATGCGGCATGCGGCATGGCGAGAACAACCTCTTAAAAGTTTAGGGTTAGATTCGAAGTCAGCTACTGTTGGCCAAAACTTCTGATAACAACCCACGTTTCAGCTAACAGCAGCCTAACATTTCGACACGCAGTGCTGTTAAAACTGTAAGCCCTCAAACTGTGACGCTTGACAACCAAAGTCACAAAAAATACTTCTAAGGGAGCGAATAGTTGGTACCACTCAAAAAGTAAACGCACTCAACTCTGGGAAATTGGCCACAATTTACACTATGCAACAAAGCAGCGAAACAAGGCAGCCAAATGCCATGTTATTGACTGGCTGCAGTTGACACTTGGCAACAAAGTAGCGAAAGAAGGTCAGCCACTCGAAGATTTGCTGCTCAACTTGCCGATATTCTGTAGTGAAAAGAAGTAGTAGTTGAATTGTTATTAAATGTTTACGAAGTTCATTCTTGCGTAGTTTATTCTACCCCTTTTGCAATGGTTTTTGGCTACAGGGTATGCAGACGAATCATAGAAATGCAAGCACAACTATTTAATGTCACTTTGGCACTTCCTTAAAAGTGCTGAAAGCGTCGCCAGCGTCAACACAACAAATATTTTGTGCCATCCTCTTTTTGTGCGCTAAGAATTTCTAATTAGTGGCGCCATATTGTAGAGCCCCAATGGGTGTCGCCATCGCCATCGTCTCCAGCGTCGCCATCGTTGTCGTCGCCATCGTTGTCGTCGTCGTCGTCTAGTGACGCCAATCACAGGCTGCTCTTGCCAGCATCTCTAACTGCATCTCTTACTGTTGTCGTTGTTGTTGTTGTTGTTGCTGCGATTGGTGCTGCTGCAAAAGGCAGCGACGACTCCGACAACTCGCATGTTGCAAGTCCCGGTCGGGAGCTTGTTTGCTGCCTTAATTCGACGCAAATATTTTACCGGCTCCCGACTGCAGCTAATTACGTTAAACATATTGCGTGACACGCCTCCCAACGCCTTCGCCTTCGCCACGCCAGTTAGTCGTATTTTGTGTTTGTTTTTTTTTTATTTTGGTGTTAATTACAAGGCATTTTGCACGCAGTGCTGCCCAAATTGTGCAAAACAATAGTCGTCCACATCAAACAGTTTTTGCTGCCACATCAAGTTTATTATTGTTCATATCGCTTGAACAATCAAAGTAAGTTTTTATGAACTTTTTTCCATCTCAAAGTCTCAGCTCATAAATCTCGCGTGCTGCACAAATCTCAACTCAGTTCTTTCATTTCATTTCGCTTGATTTGATTTTGTTTTGCAGTTTTGCTGTCCATTGTTGGTTATAAAGCTGTTAAGACAGCTCCGAAAACTCTGTTTGCTCGAAGTCTGCCTATCAAGTGCCGCACATCGCAACAAGTTGAAGAGCAAGTCAACAACAGTAAAACGAAAAGGGAAACCTTTCGCATTTGAATCTCAATCTCAATTCGCATTTCGCAATTCCCAATCCCAAGTCGAAGTTGAAGTTGAAGTCGCAGCACCAATCGCAATCGCAATCCCTTAAACCTTTTGCTTGATGTTTTGACCCTTTTCAAGATGTTGTCTTCATTGCGTGTCTGGCCGGGGCTTAGAAGTCTCAGTATGAGGAAGCAACGGTGCAGACTCCTTCAAAAACCCGACGCAGCCTCAGAGTTTTGCAAAACTTGACGAAAAAATCGCGATAATATTTATTTGCAGTTTCTCTCGCCTCCTCCTCCTCGCCCTTCTATTTTGACTCTTTCTTTTTCGCTGTCTCTTTCGCACTATCCGAAGGCGCTAAGCGTGCTTGATAATTTATTATTTATTTTCGGTTTTTATGGGGCAATTTCACAAAACGGTTGCCATTAAAGCGCATACTGCACAGTTTTGTGAGCACTGTCTGTTAAGCAGAATGTGACTTAACAGGAACTGTGTTCAGAAAGTTGTGAGGTACTTAAACTGTTGCTTCTGCAGACAAAAAATATAAAACTGTAACAAATTAAATGACGAACAGTTAGTAGCTGCCTAAGGACATTTGTGATCTGAAATTTCATTCAAAAGTTACTTCAACTCTCCATCTTCCGGACATCCGATCCGTTTCTCTTTGTCGTTAGGGAATATGTGACTAATCACATCGTCACTGTCAATAAACTTTAGCCGTCATATATCCTATAAATGATCCCCCCAAAATCACCCATTAAGTGCAAGCTCCATTAGTAAGTTTTCATTCAGAGTAATCAACAATTATTTTTAATATGTATCGCAATCGTCAAATAACCAGGTGCATTCTTCGCGATAAGTTTCAAAATCCTCTGCACGCCGCGTGTATGCATAATGTTTGTTGCCATTCCATAGTTTTGGATCGCCGCCGCAGATCACTAAACTGGATGTTTCATCATCGTAGAGTGCCACACCGTTAGGAACTGGCACCAAACGCCACCAGAAGATTTTCGTCTTGCCGAACAAGTTCCTGGACACTTTTGGTATTCTTCCTCCAGTTTGTATGGGTGAGCTCAAACCCAAATATCTAATCCTGTTCAGTTCATCCAGTTCAAAAGTAATCGCCTTCCGTCTGTGGTCCACATTGTAGCGTACACGACATCGACTACATGAGTTTTGTTTAGTGCACATATATATTGTATTTCCATCGTAGCAGAAATTAAGGTAATCCTTGTTATTGTATGCCTGGCGTATGCATGCATCTGTGCTGTAGGAAAGCCAATCAAAGAAGTGCGGGAACATTCTTATCACTTTCTGACGCAAATAGCCAGGAACGTGTCCAAAATCGCTATTAGCCGCAAGCTTCTGAAGATTGTCCTGCAATCCAGCGTGCTCACTCGAATTGATCTTCACCTCAGAGCGATTTAGCAGAAGCAAGTTGGCTACTGTCATTTGTTGGAAATTAGTGTCCAAATCGTAAAGGCGTTGAGCGACATTAAGAGGAGATTCGGAGGATAGCACAATGTCAAACAGAGCCTCGAGTATGTTTTCCAGATAATAGTGAGGATATTTCCGCAAACGAAATAGCAGTTTGGAAACCATTGGAAATTCGAATCCACGTTTGTTGCTGTGGATTGACTCTGCGAGAATCCTTGCGCTGCGATTCACTAATGCCTGATAGACCTCGTCTGACAAGATATTCATATCATATTTGATTTGAATATAGTAATCCATAATGACGTTGGGATCGGCATTGGGATGACTCGAAGTCCACCGCTACTGCTTTGACGATCGAATTTGTCATCTCCCAAGTGCGTGCATTTCTCGCCATATTCAGCACTGAGTCATAACGCTCCACATCATCTTTGACAATGAAACGTATAATGGCCGTCAGATTCGGAGGACTGTCAGTTGTTGTATTTGAGGGACACACTATTTGATTAGGTGCGAAATCCTTGGTCCTCTTTAGCACTTCGGTGTCGCTTGAACCGATTGAAGAAGTAAGACCGAGAAGCAACAGCACAACTACTTTTGATGCCATTGCGGATTAAACTGTCGCCTCTGTTTAGAATGCGTGGTATAAATCAAATTTTTGAAAGCGTTATCAGCTTTGATTTTTGAAATGTCGGGTCAAAATGCCGTTGATTATTTTTTTAAAATTGCGTCGGGTATAACAATCAAATTTTTATTTGCGTTCGCGTTTAAAACAACAATTTTATATACAATTGTGCTATTAATTGCCAAAACAAAAACTAATTATTTCAAATCTATTCTTTAGAGTAGAAGAATCTTACATATCAGTTTATGTTAACAGGAAGTCTGACCCCATAATACTTTTTGCTTATTTTTAAAATTGTTTCATGTTGTTTATTTTTGTCACTGCAAAGATGGTCGCACGCGACATCCCTCAGAGAATTACCCATATTTAAATGAAAGTCTCGCAGTGTTGTGCTTTCATGCGTAGAGCGTCTCTCGAAGTCCAGCGTTATCGCAAAACTTATATGACCATGAGCTTCGACTTGAGTATTAATTATCAATCAAAACTATGTTCAAGGGGTCGCATTTGCTTTAATCACATCTACAACAATTGTTCAGTTTGTTCTAATTTGACACAAATATGTTAAATGCTTCGAACATTGATTGCACTTCTTTTTGTGCCCTACAATTTAATATATGAACAAATTGAGTTTGCTCGTCTGTGAGATATCCGATTCCCTTTTTCAATCGTTAAATATTAAAGAATATATACTAAAATATACCAATTGGTATATTTAATATAACAATATAGAATTGCATTCTGTGCAAGAGTATACATTCCGTCATTCAGACAGCCGCTCACTTTATCTATGTTTTTTGGGATTATGTTAAAGATCACATCATCACTGTCAATAAACCGATTTCGTCATAAAACCTGTAACCAAATGATCCCCCAATATCACACATTAAATAAATGGATTGGAATGTTTTCATAGTAGAATAATTTTATTTACAATTATTCATCGCTGCAATCGTCAAAGAACCAGATGCATTCTTCGCGATGAGTTTCAAAATCCTCGGCAGGGCGAGTGTACGCATTATTACCATTACCCATATACCATAGCATTGTAGAGTTACCGCAGAGTACCGATCTGGATGTCTCATCATCGTAGAGTGCCACACCACTGTTTGGCACGGGCACCACACGCCACCAGAAATCAAAAACGCTGGTTATGGTCATAGACGCTTTTGGTCTTGTTCTTTGTACTTGGATGGCGGGGTCTATAGCAAAATATCTATACGAATCTAAATCTCTTAAAGCAATCACACTCCCTTTCTCATCCATACCATGGGTTATAATTAAACGGGAGTGGGGTTGTGTTTTGGTGCACAAAGTTGATGGATTTCCATGGTAGCATTGCCCAAGGAATACGTTGTTATGATATGCCTGGCGTAAGCATGTATTCCATCGGGAGGTGGAAAGCCAATCAAGGAAGTGCGGGAACATTCTGTACACTTCTGAACGCAAATGAACAGGAAGGTCTTTAAAATCCCCTCTAGCCGCAAGCTTCTGCAGATTGCCCTGCAATCCAGAGCGCTCAGTCGAATTGGTCTTCACCTCAGTACGATTTAGCAGAAGCAAGTTGGCTATTGTCATTTGTTTCGAATCATCGTTCAAATCGTAAAGGCGTTGAGCGACATTAAGAGGAGATTCGGATGATAGCACAATGTCAAACAGAGCCTCAAGTATGTCTTCCATATACAAGGCTGGACAACCATGCAAATGAACTAGCAGTTTGGAAGCCACTGGCAATTCGATTCGAGATTTGTTGCTGTGGATTGACTCTGCGAGAATACTTGCACTGCGGTTCACCAAGGCCTGATAGATCTCCTTTGACGAGATATCCTTCATTTTTTTGATTTGATTATGGAAACCCAGAATCACGTCGGGATTGACATTGGACGACTCCAAGTCCACCGCTGCTTCTTTGATGATCGCATTTTTCATCTCCAAAGTGCGTGCATTTCTCACCCTATTCAGCACTGACTGATAACACTCCACATCATCTTTGAAAATGAAACGTAAAAAGGCCGTATAATTCAGAGGAGTGTCAGTTGTTGTATTTGAGGGACACACTATTTGATTAGGTGCGAAATCCTTGGTCCTTTCAAGCACTTCGCTGTCGCTTGAACCGATCGAAGAAGTCTCGCCTTCTTTTAAAGTAAGACCAAGAAGCAGCAGCACAACTACTTTTGATGCCATTGCGGATTAAACTGTCGCCTCTGTTCAGAATGCGTGGTATAAATCTCATTTTTTGAAGCGTTATCAGCTACGATTTTTGAAATGTCGGGTCAAAATGCCATTTGATTAGTTTTGTATTTGCACTTTTCGGTGTGACTATCAATTTTATTTGCGTGCGCGTTTAAAAGGAAAGATCACTTCCGTATACAATTTTTGACATTAATTGTAAAAAACAAAAACAAATATATTTCATTTGAATTTTAGTATTCAATTTATATATTCAGACGACTAGCGATGACCACGCGTTTTGATTTTAATAATAATTATCAATTAACATGACTCTAGTCGACAATGTTGTCTCGACATACATATGTATACATAAATTGATGCGTTGGTTCTGATTCTAAATAAATCAATGTATTAAGCTTTTTTATTAATTTAATTTAATTTAATAATTTTGGCAAATCAATTCATAAGCAATTTTGTATTATGTGCACAGAATATGATTGTGGCCCTAGAATCCCATTTCCGTTGTTACAGTTTGAGAGTCATTGCGGCTGTCAGCTTTCTCACAGTTGTAGCGTCTCCCACATTAACGCGTCCCCCCTCTGCTCGACGGAGCAATAGAAACATAATCAACCGCTTAAATGCCACAACGTAATTAACATTACACTCAATTAACATTTTCTGTTGGCAAACTGTTTACTGTTAAGCGCTGTTTGTCGCCTCGCCTCATGTTAGGCCACAGTTGGAGGCTCCATTTGGCTACTCGACTAGGCTCGTTTGCTGCTGCCCACACAGCAGCAGCAGCAGCAGCTGGTGCTCCTTGGCAACCAAGTCAATAAACGCGTTTATTGTCATACCCAAACACCCCCCGTTTCCCTCAATCTCTAGGGGCATTGCCTCAACCCTCAACCCCAGCTTCCTTCCACTTCCTTGCACTCCAGCGACTTGTGTACATTGTCTGTGTTGGTGCCAAGAAAAATGTTGCTGTCGCGCCAACGTTTGCCATTGTCGTCGTCGTTCTTGCTGTTGTTGTTGCTGTTGCTGTTGTTGGCGTCGTCTCAGTTTGCCTTCCGCCCCTCTTCTCGTCTTCCCGTCTTCAGCTGGCCGGCTTTGCTAGTTCTATTCGTAGTTCTTGTGCCAACTTTTGTCCATTTTAAGGCAGCTGGAATGTTGCTTTCTTGTAAATTGTTTAAATAAAAGACACAACAGCAGTAGCAGAAGCAGTCGAGCTCTTCCTTCTGCTCACTGGCTACTGTTTGGCTTCCCCTATCTTCCCCTTCCGCCTTCCCATTCCTCTCTCTCTCTTTTTTTCTCTGGCAGCCACTTGGCTGCCTTTGCTCAATGAGCTGTTTGTTTGACTTTGTTTTGTTTGCCACTTTTCAAATAGCAAAAAACTATTTGTTTTGCGCCTTATTTAGTTTTTTGTGCCAACCACAACTACCACATGCACCTGCTGCTGTTGCTGTCGATGCTGCTGCTGCTGCTGCCGCTTGCCAGCAATAACAGCAGCGTTAACAGCGGCTGGCGCATTAACATTAACAGCATGTGGGCTGAGATTCTTGATCTGAGGTCGTAAGATATGCTTAATTGTCATCTAATTGAAATTTCAAATAGTTCTAGCATGGAATGCACTAAACAAATAAATATTTATGCATTTATATTTGAAAATATTTTGCTTAAGAAGTGATTATAGATAAATGCATTTGCGGGTAACAAACCGAATGAGTTAACTAGAATACCTCTTTGGACAATCAGTTAGTAGAGCTGTTAAAAGCAGTTGTAGGTCTAGTTAGAGACGTCAGTCCCTAGGCACGTGCTTCAGATTCTAATGCAATCACAACAAAAGACAAAATGAAAAATGTACAAAAAAAAAACATGGAAAAACTGGCATCCAATCAGAGATCAAGTCGTTTTAATTAGAATTCTAAATGTTTCAGAGGAAGTTGGCGCTATGTTCGAGAGAGCGCGAGCATCATCTATCTAGCTAGCAGCTTATTAATATTTATGGCCAGGGATGAGCAGCACTGTGGACTGCATGATGAGGCAGTCTCATGACTAGACAGCGATATACATATACGAGTATATATATGTCTATATGCTCTGCCAACTTTTGCCACACTTTGAGCGCCCGTCGACACACGCAATCCCAGAGGTCAGTGTCAGCTCTCAGTGCAGCTCTTGAGGCATTATCACAAGTCCAACATCTCAAGTTACGTCTGCTGCAATGTGAAGTTTTGTCTTCGTTGGCGTATCGCATCTGATGATCATCATCGTCATCGTAATCGTCATCGCCATCGTCATCTAATGATGATGGCAGGCAGCTTCGTTTTCCGCATAAAAACCAAACTAATACCCAGGGCAAACCTATAATTTATGTGCTTCAAATTCAATTTTCATTCAGCAAAAATTGCAAACACACAAAAAATGCCGGTGGTCTCTTTTCTTTCTTTTCTTTTTTTGATTTTTTATTATAGTCGTATATGTATGTGGGAAAAGGAGCAAACGATAAAGTTTTTTTTTTGAGTCCGAACTCAACCGAAAAACTGCTGCCAAGAAACAAAGCGCACCAAACGGCGCCCTTCGACTTGTTATTATTATTATTTTTGCTTGGTTTTTTTTTTGTATTCTTTTTGTTCTGCCTGATGTTTGCTGTTTCTGAATGAGTCACGCGTAAAAAGATCCTGAAATGGCTAATCTCTTAGTGAGCCACAGTGGGAACTGCCTAAGGAAGCAAGCGCATAAGTTTGCTCTAGGCATGAATAATGTTTATCAAGCTAATAACAATATTTCTAATTTTCCAATGCATAACATTTTACTTTGCACATCGTATAACAATGAAGATAATTAGCAGCTGCATTATTAGCAAAATAATAATAATAAAAGTTAAACAACAATAAATAATAAATGTAATGTAATTCTTTTTCTGCAGTTTAAGATTTCCTACGATCTAACATATTTATCTAGAATAAAATATGAAAATTATTTAGCTTCAGCAATAATTTTTATTCACTCTTCAGAAATATTTTCAAACATTTTGTTTGGCTTTCAACTAAAAGTCTTATTTATGGTAGAGTTGTTTTGCAATGCTATGAAAAACTTTTTTAAAAATTTTCTCTACCAAATACTTTCTAAAAATAATACGTAATTTTTGGAATATTCATGAAAATAGTTTTCAGCACTTTTGTGATATTGATTATGTTATTTAACTTGGTGGTAGATTATATATATTTATATATTTGATATATATATATTCTATAGCTATTTTGCAATTTTATAAATGGCTTTTTTTAGTGTAATTCACAAAAGTTTCCTTAATAACTTCTTCATTCAAAAGACACGCAAACTTTAAATTATTCATGTCTGTGTTGGCATAAGGATTCTGTTCTTATCATGCATTTATATGCTGCTAATGCTCAAGCTTCTCGTCGGCTGACTTTTAAACATGCTGCACTTAAACATTTGGCATTATAATATTTGTTTAGCCTTGCTGTTGTTTCTTGTATCTTGTATCTAGTGTCAGGTTCTTTAAGTCCGCTTCTACTGTAGTTTATTGAGTGCTTTTAGTGTGCCAAAATAGACCTCACACGAAGCTTAGCTGCTGCCAGTCTGTCAGTCTGTCTGTCTTCGTGTCTGTCAGTCAGTTGGTTGGTTGGTTGGTTGGTTCGCTTTTTGTCTGACTGCGTCAGTTTGCCATTCCGGCAGTCACTCATAAATATCAGAGGGCGCCCATTTGAGCTGCGCTTCTTGGTTTTTTTTTCGCCAGCATTTTGCCTGATGTAGTTTTTTGTGCGTGAGTTTCACACCTTTTTGGCCGAAAAACGCTTTAGCAGAATTTCAATAAAATGCAGAATGGGAATGTGCATGACTAATGCCAAGTGCAAAGCGAGCTTTTTGGTTGTTGCACTTTGAATGTCGCCAGCGTTACGCTTTTGCCTCTTGGCTGATTTCTGGGCATTATTTATGGCCATTATGCTTGTTGGTTGTTGGTTGTTGTTGTGTTGGCCTATGAGGCTCGTTTTGTTTGCTTTATGAGCTGAGCTCTCGAATCAGTCAACTTGCGGTCTGCTGTCGTTGTTCATTGTTGCTATTTCGTTGTGTTGCGAATGCAGTTCTCCAGTTCTGAGAATCTCACAAAGCGAGAGAAAGAGAGAGAAGGAGAAAGATAGCGCTCTTTACGCCGTAGTCTAGACGGGCGACGTCGTGCGACACTTTGTCGCCGTCAGGCTCCAGCTACCTTCCCTCCCCCCTCTCCCTCCCTGTGTTGGCCTGATCAACACTTTTGTGAAGTTTCGGCTCAGAGAGAGAGAGAGAGAGAGAGACTGGACCAGCATATTGTGCTCAGGTTTCAGGTTTAGTTTAGGTTTTTATAGCCTGCAATACTTTTTCGCTTCGTTCTTTATTTAATTTTTTTTGAGTTCGTTTTTTTATTTCGTTTGCGTTTGCCTCTTTATTGCCTCCAGTTTTGCCTTGGCTTTTCGTCTTTTGTTGTGCTTAGCACGAAATGCAGGCCAAGGGATCCCTTAGTCCACAGGGATCGAGACCCATCGAGACCCTTGCGGGGGTGTAGTTTTGTAGAATTCGCCAACTTCTCGCCCCTCGCTCCTCCCCGCTCTGCAGTCTTCAGTCTCCACGCTTCTTCGCTCTGTCGTTCTACACTTCTCATTTTCATTTTAAATGAAGTGTCAAAGACTTTAAATGGCTTTTTATGCTACTGCGAATGAAGCTGTTTTTCATTCCGATGTTTCGTATCGTATTGCATGTTGTTGCTAGTTTTATTGCTCCTCTTGTTGTTGCTATTGTTGAAGTTCTTGCTGTTTGTTGTTTGCTGATTGCTCATTATGTTTATCAGTTGCTTGACGTTGCAGTTGTAGGTTCGCATAGAGTTTATGTGAGGGCAAATGCAATTAAACAGCTCCAAAGTCAAGTTTACATATGTCTCGGATGAAGAGGGCGAATATTCATTTCGGAAAAAAGAGTAAAGTAAAGAGAGTTTGAAAATAATATAAAAGCACTCATAGAAACTGAATCACGGAAAGACATGTGCTTAGATATACCAAGAGAAGTTTTCCTAGATAACGCCAAGAACAAATACTAAATATTAAAGTATTGATAATGAATTCCATTATAAGAATAACATAAATTCAGCATAAAATATGAAAATAATAATTGAACTAATCTTTCATTTTCTTTAATTTAGTCTTTTCTCTAAGTTTTCATAGATTGTCGCAGTGAATACTGTATTATATCCATACTGTTGAAATATCTCTAGAATTCTTAGATTCGTGATTTTAAATTTCTAATAAGAATTTTTTTTTTTTTTTAAGACTAACATCCTTTAATTATAGACTTCTATCTATAATACTCTTTTAAGCTTTTAATAATGTATCATTTTAGATTTAATATGAAATGTTTTTAAAGCCAACAGATAATAGCTGACTATAAATAAATAGAGAGATTAAATTAAAAATACAAAACAACCTACAACTATGGGACAATTATTAAACAAAAGAAAACAAATATTATTAATTTTTTTTTTTTTAATTCTTTCTTTGACGCAAATTCAATGTTGTTAACAATAAATTGTTATCATATGTAGAATAAGTCAAGTGAGTTATGAATCTGTAATCTTTTTATTCAGCAATCAGTAATTGTGACCCTAAGTATTGATTTGAATTATGAAACCGAAATTCATATCATCAACTAGTAATGTAAATAGTTTAGTTAAATGCATTATAAATATTTAAATAACTTTAAATCCGATTGAGTGCAAAAATATTTCCCTTAGTACAATTTTCAATGGCCAAGCACGTAATTCACTTGTTCGCCGCTTGTTAATCCCGATGGCTTTTCAACAAATATTTTGCGATAATACGAACATGATGATGAGGAGCAAAGGGGAGGTAAATGCAAAGAGAGTGTGAGTGAGTGAGTGAGGGAGAGAGACCTGACAGATCGTTTGGTTCGCTGACTGTTGATGGGTTGTTCAAGAGGAGACTTTGCATTGTTATTGTTATCGTTGCTGCTGTTGTTGTTGTTGGTGTAGACATTGCTGTTGTTGTTATTGCTGTACTGGGGCCACTTGAAACCGGCAGCTGTCGCACTTCACTTCACTTTGCAATCTGAATGTTTTTAATGGCTCACAAAAATTCTTATACGCAAAAAATGAAATAAAATCATCGAAGGAGAGGTGAACAGAGCTGTGGTGAGGTTGTGGAGGGGAATGCACGCATATGTATAAAAAGCTTCCGTATAGCCTTTTAGCAAATATTTACAGTTTGTTTTTATTTAATTACGAATATGCGAAACTGACAAGCAGCAAACAAGACAACAGCAACGACAAGGGGGTTCGGCTTAAAAATCAAAATGTAAACTGATAGCCAACAGAAACAGAAACTGAAGCTGAAGCTGAGGCTGAAGCAGCTGAAGGGCATGTTAAGCTGACAGTGCCTCTCAAACTGTGCTCAACCGTCAGGCAGGTTGATTGTCTCTCTCATTCGCTCTCTCCTTCTCTCTTTGTCTGTGGCTGACACTGCGGTAGGTTATTTGGTTTTCGGCTTTTGTATTTTGTTTTGTTTTTTTTTTGTTTTTTTTTGGGGTAGCGACAGCGTGCTTAAGTGGCTTTAGTTGCTTGACTGAGTTTCTGGCAAAAAAAAGGCGAGTGAAGAGTGTAAAGCGAGAGACTGTCGACAGCGTGTGATAGAAGCAAGCCCGAGAATTAGTTAGGTAAAATAGCATAACTAGATTGCCAGCTAGATAAGAGCTAGAAATTGAATTAGGCGCAAGCAAGCAAGCTTTTTCTTTAGATTATATTATTGTTAATTATTCCAATCCGTTTTTCCCTATTGACTTTGGCTTTATTGGCATCGGGATTTTGTTGTTGCTGTTGTTGTTTATATTTGGCCATTTATCTGGGCAAATAGTTTTGGGCTCTCTTTTGGCTCAAGTCAAACTTCACGCGCTAATCTTCATCACACAAGCACAATCGAAGTTGAATCCCTATTGGCCTGGCTGACTGCTTGGACTTGGGCTGCATGACTTTTGCTGCCTGGGTGCAGCCCATCATGAGCAATGCCCATTGCCCATTGCCCATTGCCTGTTGGCTGATCAATCGTACAATTGAGTAAAATCCAACTTTATTTGCAGTACTTGCAGCGCACAGGGCAAAACACAGGCCCAAGCACAGGCGACGCTTTTTGCCTCCTGTTGCATGTTGCCAGCTTGCCTGTTGCCAGTTTGCCTGTTGCTGCCTCGCCTGGGCTTTGGTTTTGTTGTTTTAATGGCTTTCGCTAACATAAAAGCCATTAAGATAACATTTTTATAGGATTTCAATGGCAGTCACGGCAGCAGCAGCTACAGCAGCAGCATCAGCAGCCACAGCAGCAGCAGCAGCAACAGCCTCTGACCAGCTCCAAGGCAACAAAGAAGAAGCTTTGCCCATTTTTTATGGCTGCGCGCGGGAGCAGCTGCTGCTGCTTGATCTTGGCTAGTGGGAGGGCAAAGGGTGGCGAAGGGGGATGGCAGTTAGAGCCCTACCACAAACCACGTCGAAATGTCATTGACTATCAATAGAAGATGCGGCCCTGCACTTGGCAACAGGTTGCCAGGTAGCCAAGCTTCCACCGCTTGCATGCCTTTTGTTTCAAACTGCGCCCAGTTAGTTACCGGAGCTCAATGTGCGCTTATTAAACGCAATATTTGTGGCTGACTCTGGCTTTTTCTCCATTGGCCATAAAGTGCGATTTATTTTTGTTGATTTTTTGCGTGCATTGCAACGCCGCTGGAGTCGCTGCTGGGCCCCAAAAGGGTTTTGTTTCTTCTCTACTTCCTACTTCCAGGTTGTTGTACACCATCCATTCCACTGGTCGCTGCTGCTGCTGCTGCTGACCACTGAGCCTAACCCTCCTCCTATCCATGTTGTAGTCACACTTTTGCACTCTGTTACGAGTGTGCTCAAATCCCTTTAGTTGAGCTCCCTTTGCCCCATCATCTTCTGCATCCCTATTTCGATCACAATGCCACTCGATGATGCAATGCTCTGACTCTGACTCTGACCCTGCCACTGCCACCGCCTTTGCCTCTGGTAGTAAAAAAATACACTGTACAATGGCATAGACAATAAACTATGTTGGTTTTATATCTCCACAGTGAAAAAGCCTAAGTTGAATTAGCTATAAGTTCAATAAAATTAAATAAAGAGAGCATCAATTTTGAGATTACTTCAATCAGTCTTTTGAATGTAAATCAAATGTGTATTTAATAGGCTAATTTGTCAGTCATTCTATGATTTACACGTTTAATCAGTAGGTCAACAATTAATTTGCTGGTTGAAGAATTAATTTGTGAAGCAGCAATTCAATGAGCTGATAAGCTAGGAAGACAAGCTGCCCTTTGATCTTGCTTGACATTTCAAAATGCTTAAGATTAAAAAACAATTTTAAAAATTCCCAGAATTTTTAAAGTAATTATCAAAATGTATAAAAAACAAAATATTAAAAAACAATTTTAAAAATTCTCAGAATATTTAAGATAATTATCAAAATATATAAATTAAAATAAAATTTTAACATCAACAGAATTTTAAAAAAGAAATAAAATAAAATGTATTCAATTAAACAATTGAAAATCCAACATTAAAAAAAAAAAAGTAAAATATAATAAAAACAATAAATTTTAAATACGAAAAATTGAGAAACGACAAAATCATTATGTAAAAAATTAGAAAATTGATAAAATTTTAAAATAAAAATAATCAATTATTAACAAAATTTTTAAATACAACATTTTTAAAATCAGAAAGTAAGAAAGCTGCAGTCGAGTGTGGTCGACTTTGAGATACCTGCTACCCATTGTCAATGAAACGAGATTCTACAAATATGCCGCCAAAATACTAAAATAATAATATAATATAATAATAATATACCAAAAGCTATATTTGGTATATTGTAATACATGCAAAATATACCATATATTTACCCTATGGGTAGCGGGTATAAAAATAGTTCAGCTTGCTAATTCTTAACTTTTCAGTAACTCAAAATAAATCCTCATATTTTCTTTATTAATTCTATGCACAATTTCAGCAGCAGTTGCTCACTGTGCGGGCTTACTACACTTTCAACAAATCGCTTCGCTTCTTTTTTTGTTCAGTTTAATGTTTTGGGTTTTTTCTACCATTTCGTTTAGGTTTTTGTTTTTTCGCTTTTTGTATTTCATCTTCTATCTCTAATGCCCGACAATTGTTGGCACTTCTTCTTCCTAGTTGGCTTTTGCTTTGTTTTGTTGTGTTTTTTTTTTTGCTTTTGCTTTTGGCTTTGCTTTGTTTTCATTTCGGGGAGCGTCATCGTCATCGTGTTGAGCTCTTCAGTACTTTGTTTTTTCTTTGTTTTGTTTTGCAGCTTCCAACTTGCAACTTGAATGTTGCAAGCTCCCCCAGCAACGTCCATTATGCAGCATTATTTGCAGCTCTACTCTTGTTGTTCCTCTTGATATTGTTGTTGTTGTTGTTGTCCATTGGGGTCCAGCTGCTGATACGGAATCCCAATGCCGGGAGAGATGCAGCCTTGTCCCTCTCCCCTGTCTCTCTGCCCCATGTTGCAAGTTGGTGCCCTTTGCATTGACCAGCACAAACACATAAATTGCATTTGTCGGTTTGTTGTCGTTTTCATAAATAAGATAAAGATAAACGACCAAGTTGCATATTATTTGTAATTGCATTTGCTGTTGTTGTTGTTGTTGCTGTTGCTGGTTAGACGGGACTATTGATAGCAGCAATGTTAGCAGCATTTGAATTTATTATTGGCTCAATCGCCAGACTTCGCTTCTCTTCTTCTCATCTGTTTATACCAAATGGCAGAGCATTGAACGCTAAATGGCCAAAACAAATGAGTGGCAACTTTTCTCAGCTGTCCAGCGTTCTAAAAGCGTTTTAATGAGATTCCCGGAAGGCATATGAAAATCTTTTTTTTTCGCTTCATATTGATAAAATATTTACCCTTTCCATTTATACCCGCTACCCAAAGGGTAGAAGGGTATTCTAACTTTGTGTCTTCAGGAAATGTATGTAACAAGCAGAAGGAGTCATCTCTGACCCTTTAAAGTATATATATTCTTGATCAGCGTCAAGTGCCGTCTGTCCGTCCATCTGTATGAACACCTTCATCTCAGAGACTATAAGAGATATAGCTATAATTTTTTCGACACCAATTATTAAGATTGCACGCATATTGTTTCAGATTTTTGGCAGACAATTTGGTATATTGTGTACTACATGGTATATTTTGTATTCCATGGTATATTTTGTTTCCATGATATATTTTGTAATCTATCGTATTTTTTGAGCGTAGTACTATATCAATATACCAAATATAACCTTCCGTATATTTTTGTATATTTGCGGTATATTTATTTGGTATATTTTATACCACTGTTTTGCTTCTATTCAAAATAGATAGCTGGTATCTCACAGTCGAGCTCACTCGCTTTCTTACTTGTTTTTTTTGTGAAAGGATAGAACTGTGAAGGAATTTCCTGCTTGTGATTTAAGTTCAGGCCTCGTGTCTTAAGTATGCCAAACGCCATAATCGATTAGTTCATTTGCTTGAAATGATTTAGCTATCTTTTTGGTTAGCAATTTTAAACGTGGCTCATTTGATGGCAAACATCAAGTGATTCAATGTGACAGAGTTGCGCATAACTCGTTGGATTTGTTATAATCTTGCGGGGGGAGTGGGGGAAGGAAAACTACAATAATTTATTGTTGCCACATAGTAGATGGAGAGAGAGAGAGAGGGAGAGAAGTCGTTGTAGTTGTCGGCTTATATAAATGTGAAATTAATTGCTTAATTTAGTGGAATGGATTGCGAGAGTTTCTCAAAAAGCCACTTTTGCTTTTTCCATGCACAAGGCGCAACAACTTGAGAGTTGAGCTCACAGTTGCCAGTTGGCAGTCTTGACAGTTTTATCACATTATTAATAAGAAATAGAGCTGCGGCTGTTTGCCTCCATCCGTCCGTCCGTCTGCCTGCCTGCCTGTTTGCCTGAATATAATAACAACAACCATAAATACCAGGAACAACATTTCGTGGCAGAGCTCATGGAGATCTCTGCGCGCATCTGTCAAGTTTTCCACGCCCTCGCCTAGTACAAACTGTCAACGTGGCCATAATTCATAATAAGCGGCAAAAGAACGGCGCCGATTTCATTCTAAAGTACTATTCTGTGTACCCCTAGCTGGTAGCTGTGTACCACAAGCTAAATAAAGCTCAATTGTACTGTAGGATCTAACTAAAAGCGCGCAATGTACGACTAAAAGATACCCTGTAACTGAAATTAAAAAGATAGAAGTTTTAATGTTCTTTTATTTAATGTACTTAAATTGAAAATTGCATAGTAGATAAAATATTCATGTTTTCTATATAATTTATTTCGGCAATAAGTTAAAAAATAATTTGAGATATTATTTTTTAATATACAATAACTACAAAATTTGAGAAATAATTCTACAATTAAAATCGATTTTAAATTAAATTGAAATATAGTTATTAAAATTCATTATTATCACAAACAAATTGTGCGTTCTTTTAAAGTATAACTAAATATATGAAAGTGTCAACTTTAATTGAATTCTAAATTTATTGATTGATAGTAAAATATTTTCTGAAATAATAATACTGCTAATTATTTAATATTTGCTGCGATATTTTTTGTTAATTGCTAAAATTGTTTAATATACTTCAAAAACCCAAATTGAATTACCAAAATAATGTTAGTTTTATTTACCAAATATTTAAGCAATTATTATTTAATTATGATTGCTTTAATAGCATTCAGTTAAAATGAAACTCGTTTTAGAAACATTTTAATCTATTTATAACTGCACAGATTAGTGTTGATATTAATTGCGAAGTCTCATTTGCCACATCTCAGCTAATATACATACATGCCACAATGATAACACTTGGGGTATCTAGCTGGCATCTCTTAAAGCCAGGGTATAGACACAATGCTTTGTCTGTCATATAAACACATAGCTAAAGATGAATACGTATATTGTAGACAGAGTGAGAGAGAGAGAGAGAGCTTTGGTAGGGGGCGTAACAGGGGGCCAACAACATTTAACAAAAGGCAATCGCAAATATTTTTGCAGCGCGCAAAAAGCAAAAACCTAAAAACGCCGGCAACTGTTGCAGGGCAGCTTTGGGGAGAGGAGGAGGTGGCAAGGGATGGGTTCATAACTGCGTTGTTGTAGCTTTATTGTGTACAAGTAGAAAACTAGGTGTACGAAGGTACACACACACACACACACACATATACACAGACATTTACATACATTTATTTGTATCGCTGCCTTTTGTTATCAGCGCAGAGCGTTGAATGCCGCAGGCGTTGAGAGTTGAGCGAGAGGGAGGTGCAAAAAGGGCGACAGAGCGAGACAAAACAGAGAGGGAAAGAGAGAGAGGGAGGGAAAGAAGAGATAGACAGAGCTATGAACAAATTGTTGACTCAGCGCCGCGTGCAAATTGTTCAATGCAATTTTTAGTTTAGTTTTGTGCAAAATGCTCGCTGGCTGAATAACAGATTTATGGATGCAACAGTTAGCGGGGGATGCAAAAGGGTATAATGGGGGAGTTGTTTTGGTATTTTGGGTGAAAATCGCAAAACGAATATTTGTGCAAAAAATTCAACTGGTCTAATAGCGAAGCGGCGCAAAGAACAAACAAACAAAACATGCTGATAATAAAGCAGAGTTTATTTTTGTGTTGGTTGGCAATAAAGTGTTGGGATTAGCATAACTGTAAAGCTTTATTAACTAGCTGAATTAATGGTGAATAATAATTAATTTTTGCTTTCGTTCCTTTTTGTTTTGCAGGTATGTTTGAAAGTACTAAAAATATAACTCATACGTCATGTGTGACTGTTGGCTGGGTAAGTCTCTTGAACTCTGGCTATCATTAGCTGGTCTTTGTTAGTGCGACTGCGGCTGCGTCTAATTACGCTCATTTCAAAAATATTAAATGCAATTTCATTCTCATCATTTCCGAACCGAGTTTCTGGCTTCGGCTTCCCTTAAGAAGAAAAATAAAAATACCTAAAACCTAATTGAAATTGCGTAACGTTCATTGACTTTGGAACTTTCTGCCAAGACTTTGACTTGTCTTCCTCTCACATATACATTTTTTTTCACTTTTATTATTAGTTGTTAGTTTGCTTTTTGGCCATTCCCAGTCTTGTATTAAGCGGCTCTTTGCCATAATACTCGAAGCTGTAATGTAATCGCATTAGTGCGCTTTATTGCCTTCCCCTCTCTTGCTCTATCTTTCTTTCGCTCTTGCTCTCTACTACAAAATAGATTTCATTTAGACACGATCATGCCCCATAATAATAATAAGCAAACGATCTGACTAATGACGAGCCAAAAAGCCAAGTTGCCAGGCAACAAAACATAAGCTGATAAGACTCGTGTTGGCAAGAACATGAAACTAGCCAAAGACTCAGATGAGAGAGGAAGGCAGACAGACTGAGAGAGATCTCTGATTGCAGTCAAGGAAGATTACATAATGTAAGGCGATCTCATAGACATCTGTCGAAGATATGAATGCAACTCAAAAATCTGAATGCAATTGATTCGTTTTGCATCAAGGGCAACTTCACGAAAAAAAATAGGAAAAAAAAAACTAGCAAAAGTTCTAAATTGATCTTTATGTGGCAGCTGCACGACGACGAGAGATAAATCCCTGCCACGCATAACTCAGCCATAATTAAACTGTTGAACTCGGCATCGCGCCACCAAAATAAATAATAAAACAGAAAAAAAAATTACGATCGAAAAACAAAATCAAAATCACAATCATTGCTCAGCGATTGAAGTGAAGTGGCGACGACGAGTTTATTTTTTGTTGATGTTGCCTTTGAACACAACGAATTGAAATCGAATTCAATAATAATCATAATAAATAAAATAATAATGAATACAAGCAGTTGGGGCAACAAAAAAAATCTCAATGAATGTTGAAGGTCAGAATGCTTAAGCCTTAATCAATATTGAAGACAGTCGACGGCAAGTCGCCAAAAATACTCGCAAGTGAGTACAAAAGAATTCATATATCGTATTGTATAGGAATACAAAAGTAAAAACAAAACAAAAAAAAAAACAAATATTGAAATTGTATCGATTGGCGAACGTCGCCAATGAATTCATTCTTTCATTCTTCATTCTTCCAAGTCGTCATCACAATTAAATGCCAATTGAAATTTACTCGCATATTTTCGGGGCTCAAGTTCGATTTCGTTTCGGAAAGGGAAGAGCTTATAAATTGATATTAATGATTCGGATGCTTAAATTGTGTGTGACAAATTTATGCAGTCTTCTTTTTTGATTAATTTTTCATCTCCAATTGATTTGTATATTCGAATTGGTATTTTATTGATTTCCATGCTAATCTCTGTAGCATAATTCTTTATTTATAAACGCTGATCTACCGATCGCAATATGTTCTGCTCGCGTGACTCGTCGATCTTCCGCTCTCATTCTTTTCGAATATTGTTGTCTCTTTCTCCCCTTTTTGGGTATCCATTACGGGGAGAGCACGGTTCAATGATCGCATTTAATGAATTTTGTATGCGAAAATAAGTAGATTTGTAGTTTTTATATTTTTGGTCAAGTCGAGTGTACGGATGGAGTGTATATGGAGTGTGTATTGAGTATGAAGTACGCGATATATGAATAGTATTTTTTTGTCTATGCGGATCGTGTGCAAACAAAAAAAAAGAGTTTTGTCTGGACCCGTGCGGAGCTTTCTTTTGTTATTTGCTCAAATCGTGTGGTAAAAAAATTCGAATGGTTTCAGTGTTTTTTCGTTGCTATTTGCTGTTGAGTTGGAGGAGTTGACCCTCATTGTTGTTGTTGTTGTTGTTGCTGTGGTCTATACACTTGAGTTGAGCTCCAGAGGTTGAACAACTTATGCAATAAGGAATGGTTCACTCTGTACTCTCATTACACAATTCCCAACTCTGAACTATATCAATATGTAAGTTACTTTCATTAAAAGTTTATTTTTTATTGCACCCCGATAAATAAATAACAATATCAATTCACACCTAAGTCACAAGACTTGATAGTTTTGTCATAAAGTTTATTTTGTGTACAGAAAGAAAAAAGATATCATCGAAACTATAAACGAATCCCCCAATAAACAAATTGCTGAGGGGCAACTTGACAGCAAACGACAACTTCTGTTTAAGTGCCACCAAGTTTTGCCTCGCTTCGCTTCGCATCTCCTCTATTTCATTCTTCTCACTTTTACGATGACGACAATTTTATCCAATTATGAAGAGGTTTCCGACTGTAAAAGTCGACACTTAAAAAATAGTTACAAAGATTTTTGCATTGGACAAAATCAATAATCAGCTCATCTACAGATTGCTTCTCGCTCGACTCCAGAGAGCGGAGCATTTTGATAAAGCATAGAACGTGTAAACGAGGCATAAAAATTAAATCAACGACCAATGGGAAGGGGAGGAGGTAAAGGGCTGACGATCGTAAAACGATCAAACATCAAGAATGTGCCATAAGCCATAAAGCGTATGCAGTTTCGGTATTTGATAGCCGTTGACCAATAAAACTTGATAGCAGAACTTGAGTTTTAAGTGCCCTTATAATGAGGCACAAAATGGGCAACAAAGTTGAAACTGGCAAAGCGAAATCAAAGGGCTGGGCTGGCCACTCGAGTACTTGACTTGACAACTCAACTCAACCAAATCTAAATACAAACATAAATACAGAAAAAACAACTTGTACGCGTAAAGCGTGAGAACATATTTATAGATGGAGGTCGATCTTTATCGCAACCGCCCGAAAATGAATGTAGTGAGTAAATCTTCTTCACCGAATGAATGCGATTACGAATCGCGCTGGCAACAAGTCTGGCATGTAAATTTTTTATACCCGCTACCCATAGGGTAGAAGGGTATTATAACTTTGTGCCGGCAGGAAATGTATGTAACAGGTAGAAGGAGGCATCTCCGACCCTATAAAGTATATATATTCTTGATCAGCGTCAACAGCCGAGACGATATAGCCATGTCCGTCTGTCCGTCTGTGTGTCTGTCTGTCTGTGTGTCTGTGTGTCTGTCCGTCTGTCCGTCCGTCCGTATGAACACCTAGATCTCAGAGACTATAAGAGATAGAGCTATAATTTTTTTTCGACAGCATTTGTTATGTTTGCACGCAGATCAAGTTTGTTTCAAATTTTTGCCACGCCCACTTCCGCCCCCGCAAATCAAAAAAATCGAATAACAAGTGTAATTTTAAAGCTAGAGCTACGAATTTTGGTATATACAATAATTACTGTAGTAGTTATGATTCCTGAAAATTTGGTTGCGATCAGATAAAAATTGTGGAAGTTATTAAAGAAATACTTTTGTATGGGCAAAAACGCCTACTTACTAGGGGTCTGAGTTGCTTTGGCCGACAATCTGGCACATTGTGCCGTTTATGGTATATTTTGAATGGTGTACTATATCGATATACCAAACATACCATTTGGTATATTTTTAGTATTTTTTTTAGTATTTTCGGTATATTTTGAAAATGATACCGCAATATTTTGCCTTTATTAAAAATGGGTAGCGGGTATCTCACAGTCGAGCACACTCGACTGTAACATTCTTACTTGTTGTGTGTGCGGCTATCCCCGAAAATATTTTGTCAGTGATCTGCAAATTTGTTTATTGTTGTTTATTTCATGAGTTATTTGTTGTTGTTGCTGCTCTCTTTTGTTTAGTTTTCATCACTTCGCCGGTGTGTGTTTAAATAAATTGGCTTCACTCGCAAACTTTGACCCACTTATGTTATATCGAGATTCCACATTACTCGTATCTTTCTTATACTATATATTTTATACCATATATGCAGAGTCAGTTTCAGTGTCAGGGTCCAAGCTTTGCTATGTTTTTTTGCATTGTAACAACTTATTCAAAACTTATTCGTCGTGGGAGGATGGCCAAAACAATCTCATTGAGTTTATTGAACTTGATTAGCCAGCTATTCGCACTTGCCATGTTTCTCTCTCTCTCTCTCTCTATCTATCTATCTATCTTTATTTTTCTGCTTTTTCGATAAATCCATTTCATGTTGAATTTTTGGGCAAATTGCTCCACATCTGTTGCTAGATGCGACGCCTAAGATTAGTTCGAGCCAAAACTGTCTGCTGGCCTACATTTGACGATCATTATGTCATTATAATAAACTGTTTACAGTTTGTATTTATACTTGCCTCTTTTTTTTTTAGCAATTCTCTAATCAATTATAATTTGAAATACGCTTCGCGTCTAGCAGTCGACAATTAATTATTCATATTCATTCAGTCGAGCAGATCATTTGTCAATCTCATATGCATAAGTGATCTCAGTTGATCTCACAACAAACTATGAGATAATTAGTTAGTCACAACTTGTTTATTAATAAATGCCTGCATAAAAATAAAACATTTATTATATCAACTATCAACAGTCGGCAATCTATTTTTTGCTTAGTTGTGCTACGTTTATATGTAGCAATTTTTTTGCAATGAATAAGCGGAAATTTAAATTTCTTGTATTACTTGATTTACTTTATATTCGAAATTCTTTTCTAATGTCTTCTTTTGTATAGAACTTTCCTTTACTCACTTCAGAAATTTTTTGGCAAGTTAGGAAAAAACACTTTTGAATGAATGGCCAAAGTAAAAAATTATTTGCTGATTACCTACAATTAAATTGAATTAATAATTTTTTTAATTGTCTATTTTTAAATGTGAAAAATACAAAACAAGCTTTATTTATTCAATAAAATATTGTCAAAACAATTATATGTTTTTATTAGCCATTTCAATCATGTAAGCAAACATTTTATACACACATCAAACACTTCCCCTTCCCACTATCAAGCTTAACTCCAGTTAATTTATAAAGAAAACAACAAAACAACAACACGGACAAAAAAAAAGCAGCCGGCCAAGTTCAGTGTCAAAGCGTTGCAGCTTAAAGTTGTCGCTGCGATCGAACATGTTGCGTGTTCGATCGAGCCAAAGTCGTTGCTCGCTCTTTGTGGACTCTCTTAACACAAGCATCAGACATTATCTCTTAGCCTCACACACAGACAGAGACGCAAGCACACGCATAGGCGGCACATTGTAATGCCGTCCAAGTCCAACTATGGACAATGGAAACAAGTTCTTATTGTGTTCATGTACATTTTTTTGTTGCTGCTGCCAACGTTTTTGTTGCTGTTGTTTTAGGCGACTTTTGTTTACCTTATGCCTCGTTAAAGATCAGCTCTCTCTTTATGTGCCAGAGACAGTGCAAAAAAGAGATAATACAAGATGCTTTTGAGAGCGAGAGAGAATCGGCCTGGCCAAACAAGTTGCAGTCGTTGGTTCTGGACAAGACTCCTACACGGGGCAGTAGTTTTATTTTTTGCTTCTTCTTCTTCTGCTTCTTGCTTTTTTTTTGCTTCTTTTCTTTTCTGCAATGCCAAACGGCAACAGCAGGAAGTTCAATTTCAGTTCAGTTGAATTTTGCACGTCATCTCAAGCGGTCCTAAAGCGTTGTTGCCTCCATTCCAAGATCTCGCCACAAGACGAGACGAGTTCGACTTCGACATCGAGTTTCAGTTTTTACTTTTCAAGTTCTTTACGCAAAAAAAGAAGAAAACAAAATCAATTTTTTTGTACCCGTCGATCACAGTCGTGGAACTCAAATGGCGCAAGTGTGCGAGTGTATTCCGATATATATCCAAAACTCATGATATATACTACGATGAACTGTTTGTAGAGTGTGTTTCGGACAAGTGCAACCAATAATAATCATTAAAAAATCGATCAACTTTTCCAAGTTTTTCTCTCAACAAGTGCATCATCATGTATCGCCTGCAAAGACGCGCCGCTCTAATCGCCAAGCAAGGTAAAGAAAACCAAAAAATTCCCCAAATTATGGAGAAACCCCAAAAGCAATAGATAAGAAGTTACAGTTACAGTTAAAATTGCATTCATTTTGAAATCAAATATTGACGCAGTTCAAATTGACTCATTGAGCTGTCATTACTCATACGCCGCATTGGTCACACGCAAATATTGTGTATCACATTAACAACTTTTTTTCTTCGCCTCTGCGGTTTTTTCTATAATATATAAATACTCTTTGCGGTTGGTCAGAGGTGTGGTCAGGCTCAGATGACGGATGTGTCGGGCTTAGATGAGGTAATTTGCTAGCAAAGTCACAAACAGCAGTGTTGTCCAATTAAAAAACTATTTCACACCTCATAAAAAAGCGCCAAGGCTCAGATCACAAAATATCAATTATAACTGCAGTTCCTTTCTCTTGGCCAAGCATCTTCATTTACTTTCTTCGGCAGCTGAAAAAAATAAAACAATCAAGAGCGAAGGGAAAACTGAAAAGCATGCAACTGGGTCATCAAATGGCCAAAAAGCGACCCCAAACACGATGCGGCAATCATTTTTACTTACTTTTGATTATAAACAAAACGAAGACAAACCAAACAGTCAGAGAAAGACAATCGGACAATCAGACAAGAAAAACTTATTTACAAGCTTTAATCGCCGGCTAAAAAGACGACCCAGAAAACCCGGCAACAGCAGCAGCCAAAGTAGCAGCATCTTCTCCATGTCTACAAATAAAAATGTTTCAGCCGCGGGCATCTTTCTATTTCATTTGGCAAGGCAAGGCAAGGTATAAGTACGGAGGGAGAGCTGAAACCTTCAGTGTTGCCGACTTTGGAATTGCTGTTGACTTCATGTCAATTCAAGATTCGTGCTGCCCTGGCATACTATAATTTCATTTAGTCAGTCACAGAGTCAGTCAGTCAGTCAAAAGCAAAGCGAGACAATTGTTGTTTTGCTTTTCGTCTTGCTTTGCTTTGCATGCCACAAAATAATGTTGGGCCCAAGAATCATTTTTGGTGTCCTCATGGCCAGCTGTGGCGAACCCCAAGCCCCAAAAAACCATCCAAAGCAAATCCTAAAACCAAAACCAAAACCAAGACCAAAACTAAATCCAAAGCAAGTTCAAAGTCGTGCCAAAGTAAAATCTTTCGTTATTAGCAAAAAGAACTCGCTCTGTGGCCAAAGAAGGTCATGGACGGATTTAAGGTTTTTTTTCTTTCTTTCTATCCCCCAAAAAAGTCGTCTCCACTCTTGGCTTGCACTGTCTGCACTTGGCCAATTGCCAAAGAGATTTATTATTGAAATGCATTAAAATATGGCCATGGCCATGGCCAAAGCATTTCGATGCCATTTGCCTAGACTCCAATGCATTGGCATACATTCCTATAGATATTTTATGGATTAGATGACAGCCAGCTAGAGTGTGTGTGTGTGTGTGTGTGTGCTTGTGTGTACTTTCTAAATAGCCAACTTTAAGTTTTTGTGAAAATTGCAGCTATTTTAATATTTCATCGCAAATACCAATATGATGATCAGCTGGCCAATAATAATTCATTCGACAATTTATGCCACATTCAGCTCAACTCGAAAGCTCATTAAATAACTTCAGTTCACAAGTTTTGCATTTACTTAAGGAACTTTATTTAATTGTGCAATAAACTTGAGTAGAGATTACTTTGCAAGCAAATAAGAGCAGTTGTTTAGATTTGATAGAAATTCATCAAAAATAATATTAAGATGAAGATGATATACAACATCCTGTTGTATAATTTACTTAGCTCCTTAACATGATTTATGTCAATTGCTTAACCAAATTCCAACTCGCTTCGTCAGTTTTTATTAGCGATAAAAGCTTTTAAAGCGCATTGAAGCTGAAAGCTTGATAGCTTAATGCCAATGGACTTGTGTCATCTGCATTTGAGTTCTACATTATTCAAGTTATAAATCAAAGTTAGTTATAGCTGAATTCCTTAATGTTTGCCATTAGATTTATAACTAAGTTTAGTAATTACAGATTTTTTTTCAGAACTTCATTAGTTTCTCGACAATATTGAAATATGGCAATGTTAACCGCTAGAAGTGCGGTTAAAGCTCTATGCATATTGATGTGGCCTCTGGTCAGACATTTGATTGCACCTTTTTATAGCTTGTCGGGCATGAACAGTAGCACAACTAGTAGAGGGAGGAAGGGGGAGTGAGGGTTTGGGAAGACAACTGTCTAACTGTTAAAGTCGCCAGTTGGCAAAAGTCTTATTTAATGCATTTCCTTAAGACGACTGGCGACCATTTGACTGGACACTGGCGACGTCAGCTAAATTATTGTTGGTCGCAGTTGTGTGTGTGTGTGTCGCTGTGGTTGTCGCTCTTTTATGGCCAAGATGCACGCATCAGTCAGACAGTCAGACCCAGTCTCAAGTTGTGCTGTGGCACCCTCATCCTCATCCTCATCCTGATCCCCCCGACTGATGAGGCAGCAACGGAGCAACAACTTGTTGTTGCTGCTATTTTTATGACCTCTGCCAACACCAGAGACGCTCCAAACTTATCTAACGCAACTAACTAACTAAGTATCGAGCAATTCTAATCTAATCACACACTGCGAGAGACACACTCTGCTAGAAAGAGAGAGAGAGAGGAGAGAAGCTGGCATTTTACCGTAATGTTTGGCTCTCTAACGATGAATGCAACGGTTGTTTTCCCTTTCTGGTCATCCTCAAAGTCGCGTTCATCGTCGTCGTCGTCGCAGTCGTGTGTGCATCCCAAAATAGCCAACACAACTGCAACTGCAACTCAACTCGACTTGCCACTCGGTACTCGGTGCTGTTGCACGCGTGACTGCCCCACGCCTCAGTCTCCATATGCAATACCAATCCCAGTTCCCAGTTCCCCCAGTCTACACAGTCCACAGTCTACAATCTAGAGACTACAGTCCCCCGTCCCCCGTCCCCTCCACAACTCCTGCTCTGTTCTTTGCGAATCGAAAAGTCTTCCTGTTTCTTGTTCATCTGCATTTTGCCCGTTTATCTCACTCTGTTTGCTCCATCTCGTTCTCTCACGCTATTGCCGTCTCACTCAATAGTCGACGTTGCAGTCTTTTAGAACTGCGTCTTCAGCTCTTGTGCAGTTAATCAATTATAACGACTCTTGATTTCCTTCCTGATCTAGATTAAGATTTTTATGTGGGTTCAGGTTCGGGTTGAGGTTCAGGTTCAGCCACAGGCTTGAGGTTCGTGTCTCTGCTTTGCCTCGTTTTTATTTACAGTTGGCTTCATCTCTCGCTGACTCTTTCACTCGCACAGCTGTGTGTGTGTGTGTGTGTGTGTAACATGTCTTTTGCTGAGTGCGATTAAGTCATTGGCTTTCTGATTTGGTGATTCTGATTCCTCGTGTTTGTCGTTCTGTCAAGTGCGTGATTTGATGATGGCTATATCACACTTTTTATAGAGACATTTGCCGCACTTAATTGACTTTTATTGTTGTGCGCCGCACTTTGAATATATACTTATGTATGGCATTTATGGCTAATACAAGGAAATGAAAGTCTCTTTTATTGTAACCGTGACTTAAGTCAGTTAAGAGACGTAATTAGAAATAACTTTTATTTGCACTAGAAGTTGGAAGTTTGCTATCAATTTATTGCAATCTTTTTATTTGATCTTATCGCGGAATACGTTCACCGAATCACCTGAATCGAAGATTTCTCTGTGTATTTTGTGCTGGCTAAATTCCTTTGAGCCACAACAACTCCTTTCCACAATAGCCCAGTTTTGTTGGGGAACAGAGCAGAGCAGAGCAGAGCAGAGCCTTTCCCTTTAGAGCATCATTATGCCCATTTAATTATACCTTTTTTGCACTCAACAATTTCCAAATAAATCACTCAATCAAAAATGCTAGAGAGAGAGACTGTATTTCTTGCTACACATGACAGGATAGTTTCCCACCAATCGCTCACAGCAACAGCCACAGCAGCAACAACAACAGCAAAAGCAACAGCAACAGCAACCCAGCCACATAAATACATCAGATGTCAAAAAATGAACTTGACTTGCGGACCCAAAGCACAGCTTGATAGTAGACCAAAAGACTCAACACCGAGACTCTGGCCAACTCTTTTGCTTTTGCCTAGACAAGACGATGATGATGAAGGGGGCACAGTCCAGAGGGGGGGCAGGGAGGTAGTTTGACTTGGTAGGGAACTTGTCTTGGAGGCTGGCCACATTAAATAGCAAATAATAAATTAATATGCCGTAAGTTAATAATTACAAGTTGAAGATGTAACAGATTGCGCCGAGATTGCGGCTACTGTGCGAACACAACTCTTCGACTATCTTCTACATCTGTTTCCCTCTCACCCTCTTTATCTTTCGCTGCTTTGGCGCCCCGCGATGAGCCCAAAGGAGACTCATTAAAAGAAAAAGAAAAAAACAACAGAAACAGGCAACAGGCACGTCCTATACAACTGTAGTATAGCTATGTACTCTGGCCTCGCTTAGCCGATGATGAAGAACTTTGATTGCTTTGCCCATAATGAACGGGTTCTATTGAAAATCTGCCAAGACTAATGCGATGTTATTGTAACATAAAACTTATGCACAACATTTGATTGCACTTATCAAAGGTTCGTCTTATGCAAAGATTATATCATTTAAAAAACCTTAAGTTGAACTAAAAGTTTATATCCTATAATTTAAGACTATTATATTATTATGTTTTAGTAGTATATATAGTATAAGTTATTATAAGTATTTAATAAAAATATCAATAAATTATATTCAAAACTGAGATTTGTTAGAAGAGATTAAAAATAAGATTATTATTTCATTGAACTTTTGTAATAAATAATAAAGAGCAAAACCAAAAATTACTTACGATATTTATAATATGAAATATTTATCAATGAATTTTAATATTATACTTAGCATAAAATGTAACCAGAGCTTTATTCAGCGAAGTTTTAGAATAAATATTAAGCTTATACAAAAATAATTTAAATTTATATTCATCATATGCCAAACGACTTTATATTAATAAAATAAAATAGTTTTCTATAGACTCTAGAGAAGAATAGATTTCTATAGCAAAGACTACAGAACAGAATAGAATTCCATAGTCTCTGATAATACTTTGTATGTGTGAAAACTTAAATTCCTATTGAAGTTTTTATAAGATCACTTTTTTAATTAAACTGTGAACTATATCTGTGAAAATTTCAATTTTTATTGAACTCTCTATAAAATAACATTTTAGTCGACCTTTAAAATGTTTTTATTTTAGTAACTGTGCCACAATTAGTATAATTTATGTATGATCTTTCAGTGTGATCTATCTTCATGTTTATCTCTTCCTGGATCTCCCCGGCTTTCAGAGTTTGCCAAATTGTAGATCGTGTTCGTTCTAGATAACAACGCTGCACTGAGCTGAGCTCGTTTCTCGTTGCTTGTTGCTCCTCAATGAAGCAGAACGAAAGGTGCTTTGGCACTGCAATTGGTCAGTTTGTGCGTGGCAAATTAATTGAGCAAAAGTTCACTAAAGTTTACATAACTGCAATGGAAACCGCTATTGCAACAACCAAAGCAGCAGCAGCAGCAACAACAGCAGCAACAACAACTTGTTAGACCAGTGAAAAGCAGCTGCAGCACTCAGCACTTTTCATCATTTTTATGGCCAGAGCATTGCAGCTTCTTGGCAACATGTTGACAACAACGTCGCGCCCTCAAAGCCAAACAAAAGTCTCCACGGGCAACGCCAAAGTTGACCAATGTCCGATTGCAGTCACAGCAACAGCAACCAACAACCAAGCTGCAGCAGCAGCAGCAGCCACAACGGACTCCCATTTTCAATTTGCAAAAAAATAGAAAAGAAACTGAATAAAAAAAAAGAGTTTTTTTTATTTGCCAAATGCGTCAAGCATTCCGATTCCTATTCCTGCATAGCTGTTGCTGCACCCCAGCAACAACAACAACAGCAACAACCAAGGAATGGTAGAAACCTTGCTGCTGTCAGCATTTGGCTGGTATCAAATGTCTGTGGGGGGACCGACCGTCCAGTAACCATGACAAATTTGTTGTAATCAGAAAGCACTAACGACAACAACAGCAGCAGCAACAACAACGTAAACAACTACAACAACAACAGCAACCACAATAAGCAAATACTGTGATATACGCAGACGCTGCTCGTAGGGCCAACCAAAGAGTCTAGCTATGAAAGAAGGGAACAAGGAAGGGGGCAGGGGATGTGCAAAGGGGGCACAAACAAATTGCAAACATTCGCACAATTTATAAAAATCACTTTGTAATTTGTATGAAAAGTTAACATTTGCTTAGGAGTCATTGTGCATAGCAAATGTTGTTGAATGCCAAATGTATTCACAATAGCTGTGAACAAGGTATTCAGTAAATCTTACAAAAAGCGAGCTTACGCTTAAAAGTAATATAAAGAAAAATATATTGAATGATTAAATAATTAGTTAATAAAATAATTCAAATACGTTTAAAAACAATTTTTAAAAATTATACAATAAATTATTAATGTGTAAAAATTGTAGATAAATCGTAAAGTTACTTAAGTGTTTACTAATTATTATTCGTAATTTGAACCTTTTATTATAAGCTAGCTTAAACAAACAGAAATATAAAAAAAAAACAGTTTAGTATATTCAAAAACTAATTCTACATTTACAAAATGTTTCATTAAATAAACGAGTTATAATATTAAACTCATTTATATGAATATTCATTAATTGAAGATAGATCATAAATATATGTATGTCAGAAGCAATCTTTATCAAAATATGTAGTTTCAAGATATCTTTAACTTTCATAAAATAATTCAAAATATATATGATAGTCATTAATACAAAATATTGCAAGCCATTATTTGATCAGCAAGTTACAATCTTTCACAAATTTATCCGTTTATTCACGCATTAAAGATTGGTAATAAAAAAACACAGAAGTATATTTTATAATAAGTATGTAATTTTATGATAGTAAGAGGCGTACTCGAAAAATAAATAAAAAAAATATAACAATATTATTACTTCATCAACAAGTTACAAAGTTAAATAACATTATGTGAATATTCGCTCATTAAAGATTGGTCATAAAAAATTACTTTTAAAAACGCAGAAGCAAAATTGCTTCTTAATAAAATATGAAATTTTATGGGAGTCGTTAATATTCATAAAATAATTCTAAAAATACATTTGCATAACTTAAGGTAAACATTTAATTTATTTTATTGCTGTTCACATGAATGTCTTATATTAATTGGATTATGCAAAATACTGATGCAATTTATAAAATGACCTCAGTTTTAATATTGCAGTTCCTTAAATATTTCAATGAAAAACAAAATATATTGTATTTAGTTGGATTTATTTGTTAGACTACAAAAACCATGTCATAATATTAAATTTGCAAATATTTAAATTGTAATAACTTTAATGCATTACTGCAATACTAATTTATTTTATTGCTCCGTCAAGTTTGTTATTAATATCGAGTCTCATCGTTAAGTGCAATCAAATGTGTTTTGTTCACTGATTTCGTTGTTGCGATTGCATCCGTTTATTGACCCATTTCGTAATATCCATAAATCAGTAATGTTTGCTGCTTCCGATCCTTGACCTGCATCATCATCATCATCATCATCATCATCATCAGCAGCATCTTGTTTATTATCGTCGACGTCGTCGTCGTCGTCGTCGTCACCTGCACCTTGAGAAACCCAAAACTCATTAAGAATTCAAGTGGTCCGGTCCCTGTAAGTGGTGCGCGTCGGCACTTTATGGCCACAATACGAACACAAAACTTCCTTCCTCTTTTGTGCACAATTCGCAGCAAAAATAAATAAATAAATAGAAAAATATTTTGCTGTTTGCACAACACACACAGCAAGAGGGAGAGAGAGAGGCAGGAAAGAAAGGAAGTCAGCATGTGCTATAAATAAATGCATTTTTTTTATATTAAGTAAAAAAAAAACAAAGAATGAAGGAAACCCACACAGCAAAAGACGCTAACTGCAATCGCCATTCCCGGCAATCCCCATTCTGGGATCTCTCTGGTTTCTTGGGGAGAGAGCAATCCCAATCCCAATCCCAGTCTCAATCCCAATCCCGATTCTCTAACGAATGTTTCAGCTTTGCTTCCGGCGACATAAAATGCCGTTTGATGTTGTTGTTGTTGTTGTTGCTGCTGCTGTTGCAGTTGACCAAAAAAGCAGCTGCCTATTGGCGTTTACCACAGTTGAATAATGCGCCTCTGTGAGTTGCAGTTGGAATCGCGCAAGTTGCAACTTCTCTTTTAGTTCTTGTTGTTATTACGTTTCCTTTATTTGTTTTTGTTTTTGTTGTTCGTGAACTGGCTTTATTCTTTTTCTGTTGTTTTTTTTTGTTCATTTTTGCGCGCTTGGGTCAGTTCTCAAGTTCTCTCTCCCTGTGCTTTGTGTCTGGCCAACAGAAACGGGAACGATATTGAGGCAGATGTGCTTTGGCGAGTTGCAAGTTTTGTTTTGAAAGTAATTCGTCTCAAGACTGAGGCTAGTATAATTGTGGGGCACACGGACAATGAAGAGGTCCAAGTTCATGCCACCCACCCACATTTTATTGTTATCGCAACAATGGCAGCAGCGACGTAGCACACACACACACAATAGCGTAGCACAGCTGCCTCTCTTCTATACTATACTTCTTCTTCTTCTTCTTCTTCTGCTTCAACCGATGCGCAAGAGCAATTTTTTGGTTCTGGTTTCTGCAAGTTGAGGTCACTCTTTTTTATTTTGTTCATTGGTTTTACCTTGAGCGCGATCTTTATAATACAAATATAACAAAAAGATTCGAGTTGTGATAAACGAAATATTTAACTTGAGATATTTGAGAAAACTAATGATATTTATATGCAGTGAACTGCATTCTAGAAATGATTGTAGAGTAGCTGAGTGACCAGCTAGAAATACAACAAATATACTATATGAAATACTGCATAGTATATAATAATATACGATTATAGTATATAAGATACTACATATACAGTATTTTTAAAGTGAAATATATTATAAATATAATTTTAGTATATTAATTACTATACTATATATACATACTATATATAAAGTATATAAAATACTACATATATCTATAGAGACATAGTATATTATTATCATACTATCATTTATCATCATTTTTAACTTGCATATTTTGGTAAATACTTGAAACATTGTGATATTTAAAAGCAATGAGCTGCGAAAACTTCTTGAGCAACTAATCGACCCGCTAAAAATACTATATATAGTATATAGTATGTAGTATAGTAAGGTAGGTAGGGCAGTGTACTCACTCACTCACTCACTTCACTGAGAGATAAAAGCAAATAAAAAATTGCATAAAATGCCAGCGGCCCGGACAAAATGCATGTAGAGCTACAAACATTGGCGGTGCATTGAACTCCCCAGTCGACGGTCCGCGGTCCATTCCAGACCAGGCCACAAAACTAGAAAACGCTGCTGAGAGGAGACGTCGAACGAAAGAACCGACTGAGAACTCGTATCTGTTCTAAACATGGCCACAGATACTACAAATATACAATGCGAACACATTGCACAAACGGACAATGGACAGACGGACAGACAGACAGATGGACGGACGGACGGACGGACAGCAGAGCAGAACGACGGACTTTCGCACGAATGCGCAGCGAGCTGAGAGAGTTGGCTAAAAGGAAGGAGAAGAGCAGGCAGAGAGGAACAAGAAGGGGAGCGTGGCGACTTGGGAACGTGGTTGAGTCAGCAAGCGATTAGAAGCCTAAAAGGAAGTAATGTTGCAGAAAATGCAAAGAGAGTGAGAGAGAGAGAGAGAGAGCGAGAGGATGGGACAGAGAGAGTGCGAGAGAGGAAGAGAACGAAAGATCAGATTGCTGCTGCTGCGTGGACGGACCGGACTTGAGACTCGAAGACTCGCGCGACTCTGTTTGCTTGTTGGCTTGCTCATTTTTTATGATGGTTCAAATTGAAAAAAATAAAACCAAAGCTTAACGCTTCCCTCTCTCTCACTCTCTCACTCGGCTGGCTGACTTGCTATTATTATGTGATTTTTCTTTTGGCGCGGTCTGCGGTCTGAGACCGAACCCGACTTGGACTTGGTCTTCGTCGTCGACGTCTTGCTCTTGGTCTCTTGGCGTGTGTGTAATTATCCAAGGACGCCGCTGAGTAATGAAACGACCTTGAGTGCAGCACACAACACACACACACACACACTAACAGACACTAACAAAAGTTACATATAGTCGCAATCTTTTGTGTAAGTGTGTTTGGGCGTGCTTCGGACTGGGGCCGTGTGCTCAGTGTCCCGGGTCTCCAGCGGTCAGGGCGTCATTTGTTACACATGGACAAAAAGCTGATATGGTAAACAATTTGTCAGCGTCATAACAAACCCAGCAAGCCCCAAGATTCGAGATTCGAGATCGGAGAGACTCGAGTGCACTGCATCTGGCTAACAGACAAATGTGCAACGCCCACCAAGCTTTTGCCTCTTGATCAAAACAAATATAGACAACAACAATAACAACAACAAAAAACACTTTTGCTTTGTTTTCCCCTTTCCTGTCCTCTCCGGATCCAGATCTAATCTGATCGAATTGTGCTGGCCCAGACATCTAGACAAGCTAATCTTAAGATAGCCATAGATCACTTTTGCTTTGCTGCTGTGCTGCTTGTTTTTTTTTCCTTTTGGTCTTTGTTGTAGGCTGCGTTTTTGATGATTCAATTGATAGCTTTTCTCGCTGAGTGGCTGCCCACAACAATCCAATGTCCAATATTGTCCAATCTAAGGCTGAGTTCTTAATATTTATTCTCATTTTTCAAATGCATTGAATGTGCGTTGTTATGTGATGTTATTCATCACTTGGCTGACAAGTTGTTGCTTATGAAAAAGGCAGCTTTTGTTGTCTCAATTTGTTCTTTGGCAGATAATTTGTAAACACAAATTTAAGTTGGTCCAATCTCTTTTAAAGAATGCTGAAGTAAATTACTTGATCTAAGAACAATAATATGAATTAGAAATATTATATATAAAGTATATAAAAAACTACTATTGACTTCCGAATTAACAAAGTACTTAATTTGAGAGATCAATATCAGTAGTAGTATATAAATAAATAATTATTATTGAATTCTGGTTTAACCACAATGCAATTATTAATGTTTGTGTGAATCGATTTTCTATATTTAACATTTAAACGCTGTAATAAATACTCAGTCAATGGAGGACTTAATTCAATAGTTTGAATACAAATTTATATCTTTTTGATAATAGATATATAATATTCAAACAATAGCTAAAATACTTTCCTAATATGTTGCTTTTATAATTAGTTCTTTGTAAATTACAGTTTCGTGAGTTTTTAATCAAGAATGTTGTTGCACAATCTATTCTTTAATTCGCACCTCATTCCTCAATGCCTACCTATAACTTTCCTGTATGTTTCTCTATTCTTAAATTCGTATACACATTTCAATCGAGTTATAAATTCTTAGTGAGCAAATTGTTATTGTTGAATGCGTTTGCTGATATGCATTTTGCAGCAGAAAATAGCAAAACCACTTTGCATTCTTTTTGCTGTTTCGAGTGCAACGAAAGCATTGACCTGTTCATGATATTTTCTACCCCACCGCAATAGCAAGCACCTTTCCTTCCCCTCTCTTTCTGTTCTCCACTATGTAGACCGCTTAGGCATCAGGCAGGCATCAACTAATCAGCCAGAGCGCAAAATTATTTGCCATTTTTTACGCGCTGCTTCAAACGCGGCGCAACTGGCGGCCATCGACTGTGCCACACAGTTGTTGTAGTTGTTGTTGCATTGTTGTTGTGCTGCGGTTGTTTTAGTTGTTGTTGTTATCTGCACACTGGCATGCCAACAGGCCCCACCATTAGGCCATAATCATCATCACACACGCCTTAGCCAAGGCTGCAACTTCAATTCCCCCAAGAGAGCGCTAGAAAGAGAGAGAAGGAGATAGTGAAAGAGAGGGCAACAGAGGTGTGCCAAATGCGCGCGCGCTTTTGTCTATGATGGGAGATGCGAGATGGCAGCTGAGAGATGCGGCTGAAGATGGCAAACGGAGGAGAGCCAGATGGAGAAAGGGGGGAACAGTAGTTGCAGGGGAGGCAAGCAGGTAGACTAGCTATAGCTATTTTTAAGTATGGGTTTCGGTTTCATTGTTGCATTTCTTCTGCGTTTATGAAATTAATGAGCAGCTCCAAACGATTGCCTACCTGACTGAGAGATTGACTGACTGAATGACTGACTGACTGAGGCAAGCCACTCACCAGCTCAGCAGCTATTCAACTTGGGTTGCATAGTTTGGCATCACCAATTTCAACTTCAACTTCATCGCCATCGCCATCGCATTTCATTTATTGACCCGCATATTTTGCGATGGATGCGCAATTTGCTTAACCCTGAGGCGCCGACTGTCGCCGACTTCAACGCCTTCATCCGGCTCCCGACCTTTTACAATTGAAATGTAAATACGCTGACACGCCTCCTCCTTCGCCTTTCCCCTCCTTCACCTTCTCCCTTCTGCGATCGCTCATCATCAATTTTATTTTCGGTGGAAACATTCCAAGTCCATCTTCGTCAGCTTGAGCAAAAAATAAAAAGACCATAAAGTCAACCTCCAAACAGTTTCTGTTTGTCTTTGACTGAGCAATTCCTCACAGCCACTTCAGTCTTCAAGCGGGTGTCAAAAGTCCACTTCTGCTTGTTGTTGTTGTCAAAGTAATTGTTGGATTGGATCAACGTAGCAATTCACTTTTGATTTCTTTCATGAGCTATGTTATGTGCCTGCTTTTATTTATTTGTTTAACAATTAAACGCCAGCACTTTCAGTTTTCAAAAACAAAAAAATAAACAAATAAATTTATATTTAATGACACTTTTTTTTGACGCCTTCTTATTTATCTTTTCAGGTATGTTAAAGTGACTTTAATGAGCTGTTTCCAAAAAGGGAATTTCCCCTGCGTTCTGTGTAAAGTGCATTTCATTTGTTTGGGGTAAGTCAAAGCTCTTTGCAGGTGCTTTTAAAGCTAATAGCCTTTGAGGTCACTCCTTAAGATAAGCACATTTGTGTTTTGAAAGCTTATTGTAAGGTGCTTTTTCTTTGCGTTTTTATTTTTGCTAGCCATTAAAGCTAATAGCCTTTGGGGTCACTCTTTGTGATAAGCACATTTGAGTTTTGAAAGCTCATTGCTGGCAGCTTTCATTTCAAGTGCATTAAGCTTAATCTCGGCAACTTTCTAATGGCGAATCGCTTTGTGCAAATATTACACATCATTATACAGAGGCTACACAGAGGACCCCACCCAACCAATATTATTATGCTTCCTGCTACCAATTTCTATCGGCAACTCCTACTTCGCCTTCTTCATTTTCTTCACTCTCTGCACAGTCGTCGTTGCATATTGAAATTTATTGTTATTGTTTCTGGCAGCGACTACTGTCCATAATTTTTCAACAAATCGTCGCTCAGCTGTCACACTAATCTCTGAGGCCACCAAGAAACCCAAACAGCTTCGAGGCAAATTTGCATATGAGACCTGAGAGCGACTGAAACTGGAATTGGGTTTGGTTTTTTTTGCCAGCGCAACTGACTGAAGTTGGTTTTTCAGTTGGCCTGGTCAGTGAAGCATATTGTCGAAAGAAATCAAACACACCTACAACAAACAATTGTGGGAAATTTGTTGAAAAATGAAAACATTTTCTGAGCAACCGAGGGATGTCTAGTGTGTGTATGTGTGTGACTGTGTGTGTGTGTATGCCAACGAGCACTTATTAACAAGTTTCAAAATTGTTTTTACCACATTTGGTTAATGCCATTTATTGGCTTCACCCGGCTGCTGGTGTTGTTCCATAATATGTATTTGTGTGTGGGCTGGCTCCAAGTGTCACGCCCACCACAGCAGCAGCAACAGCAACAGCAACAGCAGCAGCCACTGCAATTTGACAGCAGAGGGGAGCATGGTTGAGAGGGGGGATTGAGTTGCTCACTGAGTCGGTGCGTTGCATCCAAGCACTGGCAGCAGACCAAAAATGGAGCCCACAGCTCCCAATTCCGTATCCATATCCACAAAGTTAATTCCAGTTCCAGTTTCTTTTGTGGGTTTGACTCTCTCGTCTAATTCAAATGTCAAGCTCTTTGTATATTCTTTATGTCGGATTCTAATTGTTTTTCCTTTTTTTTTTTTGTATTTTTGGGAGGTTACTAGGTGAGGTCTGCATCGCCATCTCCAACTCCAACTTCATCTATATCCCCATCTTCAACTCTATTTTTGCGTCGGCAGTCAGCTCTACACGAAAGCAATTAATCCCGCTAATTGCTGAAAACGTCAGCTAAGATCTAATGTGCCAGCCCCCATATTAGCTTTTCATGTTTATCTTTATGTTTCAGTTTTTTTTTTGGCTTCATCTGTTAACTGGTCTTAAAAGGTCACAGTCTTAGCTTTACTGCAGTTTGTGATGCGATGCTAATCTTTTTGCAGAGGCGCCACCTCTGTTTGCGACTGGGCATTAAGATTAATGATGACATAACTTTCAATTTTTGATAGGCTCAGTATCTTAAATGGTCCATCATTAACACACACAAATAGAGGTCGACTCTACATTAGCGCACATCAAACATTTTAATATGCTGGCTTATATGCGTAGCAGAATACAAATTATTCCTTATACGTGAAAGCATTAAATTTTGGCTTTTAAATCTAAAGTGACCATGTATTGTTATGCTAGGTTTGCTATTATAGAATTAGTGGCGATAAAGCGCTGAAGGAGTTTCTTTTGTTAGTCACTTTCATAGCAAACTTTGGTAGATAATTAAAACACAAATTTAATAAAAAATACAAACTGAAAATTAGAATAATCAACTCTGTGATGATCAGAAGAAAATTAATTTGTTATCATCTTCAAGTTCAATAAAAATACATTGTCTTCCATTATTCCATATGTTTTTATTCAAATCTCTAAAGTGTCCATCTTTGGTTACAATATTAAATACACCATTTTTTACATTAGAGCTTTATTTATAATTCCCTTATACATACTATTTTCTTTCTTTTAATTTCAAATAAAATACAAATCTACCAAATTCTAAACTAAAATCATAATAATAATATCTAAGATGACCTTGGTGGTTTCTCATGATCCAAATTTTGAATGTGTTGTCAAATATGTCTGCATATAAAATACTTTCACTTACATATTTCAATATTCCATCTCCAGGACACAATATTTTGTTTCCATCAGCAAAAATTTTGAGAGTATCTATTTATTATTCATATATTAAAATTAATTTTATGTTAATGAAAATTAAAAGAAAGAAATATAAACTGAATATTAAAAATAGAAGCTCAAAATAAAAATTTTCTACGTTGTCTGCAAAAAAAAAAATACTTTTATTTGGAATATTCAAGATCTATAGTAAATTTTCTACATTGTCTGCTATAAGAAAACATTCTCTAAGATTATTCAATGTTTTCTTAAAGTGTAACCAGCTTCTGTTTTGTATCATTAATATAAAAAAGCATTTTAGTTTCATTTATTTAAGTTCTAAGCTCTTCTTACAAAGCTTTTCATGTACTCCATATGTTGGCAAATCTCTAAAGTTTACGTCTGATGGATTGTTAACTCCTTAAGGTGACAATGACATACTCTCAAGTCCTCATCAAACAATTTTGTCATCTAATAGCTCTTTAAAACAAAATGCTTTCACTTTGTTTACTCAACATACTGTCCCACCTCTTTGGTAGCCATCTTCCCCATCAAGATCAATACACAATTGGCACTATTTCCTTTTAGGCTTTACACCTTGCCAATTTTCGCTTGTCGCTGCAGAATGTGAAAGCTCTAAGGTGACCTCAAAATCAGAACGATCCCTTCACTGCATTTGCTGTGGCTGTGCTGCAACCGTGACTGATACACGGTGACTGTGACTGCGATTGTGATATTTCAATTGTTTTCTTGTTGTTTTGTTTTTGTTTGCCATTCCCTGGACGCGCTTAATTGTTTCCCTAGCCCACAACACAACACACAAGTAAAAACTTGGCTAAATGATGCTGCACAAATTGAACTGTATGCAATCACGTTGGGCTCGTGGTTCCACCCCATGTTCCGGATGGACGCCCACTTGGCAGTCAGGTTGGAGGCATGGCAGACAGTGTACTATAGTTGCCCAATCTTGAGTTGACTTCGGCTACAACTCAATTTGAAATGGGCCATTAAAACAAATGCACAGCGAACACATCGCAAATCCCAAAACCGCAAAAGACTCGCCCACGTTGCAAGTTACTGTTGTTGTTGCTGCTGTTGTTGTTGTTGTTGTTGCCTGTTCACACACAGAATATCAAAACATGGCAATATTTATTTATAACATTTGTTGGCCCCGCTCGAGCATCGTCTGCAAGCCACAGCAACTTTCCACCGAAATGTGCAACTAAATTGCACATAAACAAAGTGTCTAGTCCAAACCAAACTAAAATCTGAGGCAGGTCCTTGTCCATGTTGCAACCTTTCACTTCTCGCTTCTCGCTTGGCTTGCTGTCTTTCTAAACAATTGCCGAGTCTATTTTTTGTTGTTGTTGTTGTATCTACGAGTATTTGCAATATTTATTTGTATTTGTATCAATAGCAACGTGTTTATAACTTAATAATGGCTCAATAAAAAACCAATGCAACATCCACGATCAGGCCACAAAACTTTCCATTCCTTTCCTGCAGGGGCTGTAGAGCTGTAGAGCACACACAGTAGTCACCAGCCACGTCCACGTCCACATCCACATCCACGTCTCCATCCTCATCCATATCCCAAGCCATGTCGTATTTCGGACAACTTAAACGTGAGCGCATTTAGGAGCTATAACCCGAGCCCCCGAATTGAGCCTCTCTTTCGGCTGGTTTAGAAAGGCTAATGGGGCGTTTAGTTTTCGACTCCAACTCCGACTCCGACTCCGACTACAATTGGAAGTCGCTTGGCTCTGGGGTCCAACTGGAGAGTTAATCAAATGAATTATTATTACAATAAATAAGCATATTTTGACAGTGGTTGTTAGCTAAATGGCATATCAACTGCTAATGACAACTGCAAATGGCCAGTCGAATGGCCAAAACTGACAGCTTCAGCTGCAATAATAATAATAATAATACTTATTTGCCAATAGAATAATTAGCCAAACGGCGGCAAGTCAAATAAAATAATTGCTTACTACAATTGAGTAGCTTATAAGTTTTCTGCATTGCCAACCATAGAAAGTACTTAAAAATTTAAAGAACTAAATCCATTCATATTTTAATATAACAATTTTCGAATGCCTTAAAGCTTTAATTTACAATCTTAATTGATAATAATCGAGTTTCAGAAAATGACAAAATAATTGCCACTAAATGTCAACTTAAAATAAATTGCATTTTTAAGTATTTATCAAATGCTTTCTTCTGCATTTAGAGAAATACAGTAAAATGAATACTACATCTTAATTCGGATTTTAAAGAAATGTAATAAACACTACAGTGAACATTGGCTTTCATTTTATGATCCAAAAATACTTGATTTAAATAAAGAAATCATTTTCTATTTATGGCTCAAAAATAAATACATATTAATCTTGCAATTGACAACCTAAAAATTGGGTTAATAATTCATAATCGACTTAAACTAGATGAATTGATTTTAAGCAACTCAATTATGAGCACTTAAATTATTAAGAAACTTTTGAAATTTGTCAATAATATTTTGGGCAATCTAAAAATAATTTTTAATAATCATATTATTCAAAAGACTGTTCAAAGTGAGACAAAGCGCTTTTTCAATTAAGTTTATTTGCATACTAAAAAAAATATTATAAATTTGGGAAAGCATTCAACTATTTATCTACATTTATTTTTAGTGTTTAGAAAATATTTAAAAATATTAAAGCATTTTTAAGGAGCAATAAAGCATTTTTAAGTGCTCTAAATAAAAAATTTATTTATTATTTATTGTAAGACCACATTGAGTGTCTTTGATTAGCTATATTGAGTTATCAAAGTTTAAAATGCTATCAATTTTAATGTTAACTAAATTGGTTCGTCTTATGCTTTTATTTTCGAGCAAACCGTTAAATTCATTCATAAATTTTTATTAGTTTACAAACTCATCTAAAGCTTAAGCAATTGGTTAAATAAATTATTAGATCGTAGTCAATAAATATGCAAAAGTTGATGATTTCCTAAACCAGTTGAGCTCGCATTTTTTATATCTTTCGCCATCGAATTGTGTTACACTATCAATTTGCGATTTTGCGCCCCCAAGCCAAGCGAAGCTAAACCAAGTAACATTATAGTTTTCAGTTAGCAAGGAATAAATTGTATATTTTAAAGAGCGTGCAATTGGTGCAGCAATTTATTTCCGTTAAATTCGAACAAATGCCCAAAACGCCAGTTATGAGAGAGCAACAGCAGCGTGTTGCACTTGAAGTCGAGTTGAGCACTGAGTTTTATGGCCATTTCATTTCGTGTTTGGCAAACATTATCAACAGTGCAACAACTGGCACAACAGAAGAATTTAAGAACCATAATTTGCCACCAGCCGCAGGATAAACCACGCAAATTTATTATGAGAAAAAAAACAAAAACGAAACCCCGAAAAAATACAGCAACACATAAAATGTTTTTTTTTCGCGCTTAGTTTTCGAGGGAGGGAACTTTTTCCCTGGCTGTGTTTTGTGCGATAGGAAGTGAAAACGAAAAGCGTTTTTGGGGAAGTTGGTAAAAGATTTGCTAGATGGCGTTGGAGTTGTTGCAAAGGGGCATCTGTCTGTCTGTCTGTCTGTCTGTCTGTGAGGCTAGTCTATAAATTACAGTCGCTAGTCAGTTGCTTTTGGGGTTTATAATCAGAATTTGTGCTTTCACACGCCACGCCACAAAAAAATAAGCAGAAAAAAAGGGGCACGTGGTTGGGGCAAGAAGAGAATCTTTGCTGGGAATCTGTTTGACGGAGACAGCCGCAAAGAGTTCCGTTCCATTCTCTCTCGCTTGCCTCAAGCCTCAAGCCTGGGCATTATCGCGCTGACACAATCAGCGACGAGGCCATTGCCAAAAAAAAAAAAAAGGAAAAATAAAACAGTTAAAACGCTTCTAACTGGGCTCAAAGTCTGCGGTTGGTTTTTTGTCGGGGAATTTCTTACGCTACAAAAAAAAAAAAATACTCGTATGATAAACAATCTGCTCCAAATTCTGCAAGTTTGCTGCTCTCGCTGGCGCTTCCTTTGAGAGAGATTCTCTGACTGGGGGAATTTATGTGTTTGCGCTCGGTAATTGTTGGGCATGTTTGCTACTTAAGCATACATCGCATAGCTAGGGTTCAATGTTTAGATGCAGTCATCCGATAAACTAGACTAACAACGAAAAAAAAAAACACAATCTAATGATGGACCACCCACATGGCAATAGAAAGAATCTCTCTTTCTCTCTGTGTATAATTGCCCCACTTTGTCTGAGTTATGAGACTTGACCAAAAATAGTCAACGGGGTATATGCAAAGTAAAAGTCGAAAATTCAATTACCAATTCTTAAGCTGTAGAATAATTATCGAATTGTGTGTTGTGTAGACACGACACCCACATGCAGCTTGGCCGCAATTTAATTAGAAAAAAACAACGACGACGCAACGATTAATGGCCAAAATGTGCATTTGAAAGGAAGAGTTTCGGTCACTCTGAGAGATCTACAGATCCCGGCTAAAAAAAACGAAAAACCGAAAAATCGAGAGAGAAATGCGAACACATGCGGGGCGCAATAACAGTAAAAAAGTGTAACATATATTTATCACTGAAAAGCGACAGCCGAAAAAAAAAAAGATACAACACACAGAGCGTATGGTCTCGAGGAAGTCATCTCGTCTCATCTCTCTCTCTCTCTGTCTCCGTTGCTCTATCTCATTCTATCTCGCGCTGCTCCCCAATGTGGGTCATACAATGTGGTCGGCAAAACTCTGTTGGAACGAACGCGCCTGTCCAAACAATGAGCCCCCAGCCAGGCCATGGCTGCAGTGGAGTGAAGTGGAGTCAGAGTCGGAGTCGGAGACGGAGTCAGATACAAAGTCAGAGGCAAGCAAAGCGATCCATAGCAAAAGCAAACTCAACACGCTTCACATTTTTCGATGATGATAAATGAGGCAGATGAATGCGACGATAAAGAGGCACCGAAAGGAGCTTGTACTTCATCTCCCCTCTCTCTCTCTTTCTTTCCACAACTCTAGCTATCTCTTTCTTTCTCTTCTCGCTGGTTGGCTTGTGACGTGAGTTAAATGTTAACTTAATGGCAGCTGATAATCATTGAATGCTGATAAGATGCCAGCAACAACAACAAACTGCAGACTGGGCTAATAGTGTCAGTCAATTAAGGGCAAAATGGTAGCACAACTTTCAATTAAACCAGCCTCAAGAGACAGAAAAATCTCTCTTCTGGGTTTCACTTCCTAGGACAACTAAAGTTCTTTAGCTGCGAGAAGTTTAAAAAGTTTGCAGTATATCATAATTAATTGTGAAGTTTTTTTAATATGGAAAATAGTTATTTAAAATATGTGTTATATTTTTAAAATAATTTATTAAATATTTATTTCTGGACATTTTAAAGTATATATATATTATCATACTTTTAAATCTTTCTATATTATACAACATTTTAATTTAAATATGTATTTGTAATATTTTGAAAGTGATTCTTGTTTATATTTCTTTCGAAAAGTTTAATAATTTTTTTAAACACTGTGACTATAGGAACTTTTATATCTTAATATATTGATATCTTGATTTCTAAATAATCGATTGCCTCTGACTTTAAAATATCTATGCATTAAATATTATTTTGGAAATCATACATTTTTTTCGAGTGATCTTTAAAGATTCTTGCAATAAAAATTTTAATTTTCTCAATTAATTTTTATTTTAATTCACTAAATAATATTCTCATTTTTAACAAAAATAAACAGACATAATTTATAAGAGTTGCAGTACAACATATTTTACCCCAGACTAATTCATAATCATTATGAACTACATTTCTCTGCTGCAATAAAGAATCATCGGCTGTCATCAGTTCTTCGCCCTTTTCCTCTTGTGTTTTTATTTGTTTGGAAAGTTTGCTCGACTTCGACTGAGTAATTGTGACAAATGAAATCAGGTTAATTGAATGCGCATCGATCTCTTTTTCACAAAGATCACTTCCAGCAGCAGTCTATCTCCGTTAAAGGCAACTCCTTCTTTTGCTCCCTTTAGAAGTTTGCCTTCGACAAGCAACTTAACCCTTTCGCAAAGTTAAAGCGATTGCAATGGCTTCCTCAACTCTCAATCATTGCTGGACTTCCCTTGCTCAACTTTCACTGCGATTCGTGCATATATTTTGCAGCAATTGCTTGACAATTCTAAGGCATCTAAGCAAGACGCTTCATGCCTCCGAGCGACACTTTCCCATGACCAAAAACATTAGAAGACCTTAACCAACAGCAACAGCAAACACCAGAAACACCAGAGACAACAACAACAACAACAACAAGAGCGACAAGTCACGCTGTGACTGCACCAATAAAGGCACACAATGAGGACGCTCTAAGCCAGGGCGCAGAGTAAGTAAGGCTTAGACTCAAAGTCAGACTGAAATTCACTCGCAGAGCCGATGAAAATTGCCTGCTGCCCTCCGACACGTTCACGATCTCCAGAGTCAAGGTAATTCCCATACAAATTTTTGCATTACCAAAAATTGTTACCTCTTTTTTTTGTTGTTGTTGTTGTTCGTGTTGCCATTGTTGGGCTTTCGCTGCTGCTCTTGCGACGACTTCTTGCTGCGTCCATGTCCATGTCCATGTCGATGTCCATGTCCCGATGTCCCGATGTCACTGTGTGTGCATCCGAATATATATTTATTAGGTCATCTAATTGTGTTTTCCATTTCGACGACAATGACGACGAGTGACAGCAAAACAGCGACGTGTTTTTCCAACGGTTTTCCCACACACACACACACACACACACTCTGTGCACAGTGCAACAGTTTTTTCCAGTTTTTCTTTCCTTTGCTCATTTTGACAGTTTATGTTATTTTTTTGGTTTTTCATGCGGTTCCGGCTGCCAAATTTTAATGGACTTTTGTCATTTGGCAATGCCATAAATTGAGTCTTTGCGCTAGTCAAATGAAGTCAACGAGAAGCTGCAAGTGGCTTTTAAAAATGTCACAACTCTTCTTTTATGGTGACTTACTGTTTGCCAGAGAACAGTTAACTCGTCGTAAAAGACAGCGTTTGAGGTTTGAAATACTGCGATAACTTTTATCAACTGATAGAGTTTCTTATCTGGAGCATTGAAACCTGGATCAATTAAATTTTATTTCAGTTTCAGCGCCTTAGAGAGAGTTCAATCTGTCGTTAATGATAGAAAAGAAATGTAGTAGTGATAATGAACTATTAACTCATGCAGCTATGGATAGTAAAGACATTTTTTGTACTATCGATAGTTGCGTGAGTTAGCTTAACAATCGTATCAGCACAATTTAAGTCTATTCCTATGCTTAGAATAGATTAACAAATTGTTCTCTTACTTATAGAGCTAATTACACATTGTTTCGTTTCTCTCCTTATGATTTAATTGATAACAATTACAAATATATCGATTTGTTGATATGTTATAAAAGATATTGATTAGATCGGTATATCAATATGTCGATAATTTAACTATTTATTCTTAACTCAATATACTATAGATTTTTTTTTAAATTCATTTCTTAACTCAGCGTTTTATCAATAACTTTATAATTCACAGTTCAACTCAATATACTATCGATAAATTTACAATTCATGTCTTAACTCAATACATTATTGATAACATTACAATTCATAGCTCATATCTGTAACGCCCACTTATGAAACTTTCATGCTTAACTTTCTACATAGAACATGAATATTATCGATAACTTGTTGACCTATCGCTGCATTCTTGCCTGGCTTACTCAACCTGCCTGCTCGCCTGATCAGGCCAACTCATAACGGCCACCAACACAACAACGAAAAAGGAGGATGGGGCAAGCAGCTGCCTCTGCAATCTGAGTCTGAGTCTGAGCCTGAGCCTGTGCCTGAGGCAAACCCGCATCAGGCCAGCTGGTGGCCTTTGAAAGCTGCAAGTATCGCCCCCAAAACGACATAAACAGACAGGGGCCAAGCGAGAAAGTCTTAAATTACATACGCACCCACACACTCAGCCTGAAGAAAGAGAGACAGAGAGAGAGGGAGGCGAGAGAGAGAGAGAGAGAGGAACAAATCGAAGCCAAGCCTGGCGAGGAAACCTTCCTGTCGCTTCTTCCTTTTGCTTTGCCGCCTCTTTAAGCGCTTCTTTCTTGGCCAATTTTAGTCAATGAATTAAGTTTTTTGTTGTTGCTGTTGTTTGTGGCCAACACCTCGGGCCATAAGCATTCGTATTCGCATTCGAATTCGGCAAATTACCGAGCGCTCAAATTACAGTTCATTGAGCCATTTGGCGAGAGAGTTGAAGTTGAAGTTGGAGTCGGAGTCGGAGTTCTCCAACTCCTCCTCGACGACGACGACGACGACGACAACACTGGCGACACTTGACGGGCTTCCTGTGTGCCTGACCCCATTTTGGCCAGCTGCAAAGACTTGTCTCCCTGCCCCCTTCCTTCTGCTTGTTTCCCCTCTCTGCTCAAGCCTTCGACTTTTATGATAAATGAACGTTCATTTCGTGGCGTTTACCTTAACCCACAGGGACTGTTTCCAGTTACTCGGTTTGTGTTTCTTGTTGTGTGTGTCCGCTTTTGGGCAACATTATTATTTAGCCGTTACTCACATTTTGGCCACTGCTGTTTTGACAGTTGGCCAGCTGACATGGAGTACACAAGGACTCCGACTCTGACTACGAACATGATGTCCCATTGTGATTTATGATGCTCAAGCGTTAAAGTGTTTTATATTTCCCTCTCTCTTGTTGCTTACCTCCTTCCATTCCTCCCACTCTTCTTTCTCTCTCTCTCTCGTTTGCCCTACCTACTTGTCCGCACTTCGTTGAGAACATTTCACTTTCACGTGAGCTAATTGCGACTGCGCCTGGGTGTTGCCTCATATCATAAATCTTTAAACACTTTCACATTCATTCATGTCCACTCAATATTCCCATTCCCGATTTCGTATTCTCTCTCTCCCTCTCTTGCTCTATAGTGCATTTACCTTTTGCCAAAAATAAAACAACAAAACAACAACAACTACCAAAATCATTAGCACGTCGCGACGTCTCTTAAGTGCTTCTCGGGCGAAATCCGGGCGCGGTTTTCTACCAGGTAAACCCAGCACCCTGTGAATCGGTGTCCAGTTGATCACCAGGTAGCGGACTCACCTGCTCATTCACATATTGCTTAAGTATAGTATATCGCACTCGTATATTTATCTTTCGCAATTTGTTACACTTGCCCTGTGAATGACAGCGCCTGCCATAAAGGATAACAAAGGATAATGCTGTGGACCGACATAGAAAGGAAGCACAGTAGGAGATATTTAACATAGAATTCCTTTCCCTTAAAAAACTGCTGAAATTTATATGTTTTTTAGTGCAGCGTATTTTTTGGAGGTCATATTTGACTTATGTTAAATTTAAAAAGTTGTAACAAATCTTATATTTACTATACAATTTTGCATTCTATTTATCATCGAATTATTGTTGAAATCATGAAAATATTATGATTTTAAATTGAATTCTCACGAGAATTTGTTTCGACCTTGACTGGAATATTTCATTATTTAACCCGTTATTTATACAAATCTAATTATAATTCAATTTATTAGCATTTAAAAGTTAAAATGCAGAGGATAATTCATTTGAGAACTTATTTCGATTTTGACTAAGACATCACAGAAAAATTGGCAACTCTCAAAGTTTTGTTCTTGAATATATCACTTTAATATCATTCAAAATTAATTGGAATTAAAAGAAAATATTGAATAGTTGTTTTACAATGAATAGTATTCCGAAATTCCAATACAAAATACAACTAACTGTTAAATAATATGAATAATATTTATACAATTCCTTTCTTTCAAATACAAACAAAATATTTTTCAAAATTGGAAAAAATTGATAACTTACAAAACTAAGTTCTTAAATTCCTTTAGTACCTTTATATAATTTAAAATAAATTAAAATAAAAGAAAAATCCCAAGTTGTTAACAATATGAAAAAAGTCCCATAACAAGAAACTTAACTGCAAATTCAATAATATAAAGTTGAGTAGAAATCCTTTCTTTCCAGTTGAGTCACGTTAAAGGAATGTGAAGTTAACCTTGTAAATATTTGGGAATTCCATTTCTTAACACATTAACAAACAATTGTCATAATTTCGCCTTGATGTGATATAAGCAAAGCAAATGTTGCCTTGAAATGTAATCGATGGCCAAATGAAATATTTAAATAATGAAACCTTTTGGATCGTAATTGACTCAGCTGCCACTTTCTATCTCGCTGAGTACACACGCAGCGAAATGATTAAATAATTTTTGTGGGGAATAAATGACCCGCATGATAACCAAATATAAACGTGTATAATAATGATAATCAAAAGTAATCAAATTGAAGAGGCCCAAAAATGTGCACGCAGATGGTGCTCAGAATTTTTGTGTTTTTCAGTTTATAAATAAACTGTGATATATCGTGTATATATCGTGTATCGTAAATCGTAACGTATAGTTGCAGAATTTTATTTGCATTTAACCTGCTTTCACTTGGCGCACTTGGTGTTCATGTCATGACACTGACTGCAAAAAGTACGCGCAACTGTTGCAATCGCTGTTGTTGTTGTTGTTGTTGGATTTTGTGTGTTCGCTGTTTTCGCTGTTGCTTGTAGAACCAACTGGCGACCATGAATTTTCGGTCTCCAAGTCCGTCCATCTCTGTCTAAAAGCTGACACCGCGAATTGTGTGTGGGCGAGTGATGGCGCAGAGGGAGGGGGAAGAGAGGGTAGAAGGAGGGGGAAACTGCAGCTGGAGGACTGCGTTTTAATCTCTCAATTCAAATACCAGTGCTTCGACTGCTGTTGCTGTTGCTGTTGACGCTGCTGTGGTGAAAATAAGTGGCATGCAACAGCGTTTGAACGGGGGGCGCTTATTTTCGCCAGCTGTTGATGCAAAGTGGTGGCAGATAGAGCGAGAAAGAGGGGGCACAACGCAACCGCCAAGCTGACCAAGCTAACCATTTTAGGGATTGCCACGAACTTGTTGCCAAATTGGTTGCAAGAAGGGTGAGAGAGAGAGGCACATCGAGATGTGCTGAAGACAGCTTTGTAATTGCAGCTTTAAGGGATTTGGCACGTGGTAGTGGTGTTGTTTGTTGTTGGATGCCTCACAGACCAGCAACAGGATATCAACTTTGTGGAAAACTAGCCAAGAATCTGGATTAAGCGACTTGATTGCCCACACAACCGACACACAATCGAGACAGTCGAGAGTCGAGACTTGCGACTTGCGACTCTAATACGGTTTCATTTCACTAATCTGCCTTCTCTTTCCCCACTCACTCACTCTGTCTCTCTCTCTCTGCTGCACACTCCTCGCGATTTGATTTCGAATGCGATTCCGTCGCCGCAGTCATAACATCAATCAAGATTTGATTTTCACATGTCAAGCAGGCAGCTTGCCACATAAATTCAAATCGCATCGACTTTGCAACACACAAAACTTTCTATGCGCAAACAGTGCAACATTCTGAGGCAGACGCAGCAGCCGTAGCCGCAGCAGCCAAAGCAGCACACGCAAATCGTGGCAAAGTCCAAGTCCGAAGCGTTGAGTTATCGCCGCGACACAATCACTTGTCATAAACATTAATTGAGCGTGAAAATCAAAGTGAGTGTTCCCCTCTCTCTCTCAGAGTCTCTCTAGAGAATCTCCATTGAGAATGTAATAAAGATGAATTGCAATTGTAGCTGAAAAGATCGATGGCGATCGCGATCGCAAAAACTGATCGCCAGCCAATCTTTTTGGCACATACCGACTTGAGGCGGCCTTTGGCACCCCATTAAAAAGCGAAATTGGGTCACTCGATGACTGGCGACTCCTCTCATCCTGTCTGCCGCCAAGAGACTGAGAGTGAGAGGGAGAGAGTGAGTGTGTGTGAGAGAGAGAGAGAGAGGGCAGACTGTCGTTTTGTCTTTTACTTTCAGTTGTTGCCTTTCTCATGCCACAAAAAGTGACCTGCTTATCGACGTTGCCACCACACTGACTGACTGTGCCCCCCCGCTTCTCCCTCTCGCTCACTCACTTTTTGGCGCGCGAACTCATTAAAATCGAACTGTTGATCATAATCGATCGAGCTGCGCGGCGACGATCATTGATCGACCCGTTGCCAAACATATTTTTCATATTTTTCGACTACCTGCCACCCGCTTCCCTCCTCTGCTCCCCTCTTCCTTCTCCTCCTACTCTTCTTCTTGGCCAGGCTTGTTAAACGAAACGAGGTCGTGCTGCAAAATTTCACCGTGATATGTTTTTGTTTTTCTTCTTTTTTTTCCGCGGTGCTGTGCTGTGTGCTTCCTGAACATTGATGTCTATTTTGGAGCGAGTTGGCTTCTTGAAGTTCAAGTTACATTTGCGCTGCTTTATGCCAATGTCAAAGACGTCGCCCACTCGCCGCTTTGGCCACATGTTGCATATGAAATTTATGCAAATCTACATGCAACAGGCAAGAGGCAACGGAGGCGAACGCGGCAACAAGGCGAATGTGGCAAGCTGCGGCAACAACAGCTGCCAATAAGCCAGCATAAATTATATATGCGATGAGATTCCAAGATCCTTGTTGGCATTAGCATATAACCTGATGCCAGCTGCCGCAAGCAAACGAAAAAAAGAAAAAAACAAAAAAAGACAAAATGCAGAACAGAGACGAAATCGAAATGGAAATGAAAGACCAGAAGACTGTCTACAAAAATGGCTTCATTTTGGGCTCCCATTCGAGTTGTTGTTGTTGGTGTTGTTGTTGTTGCAACAGCAACATCAGCCTGTCATTTCTGTCTGACACAATTAACTGCAACTTTGTGCATTTTATGAAACAATTCAAAAGTTTCTCAGGCTTCCGGACCCGAAGCTAGCTGTGTGTGTGTGAGTGTGATGAGTGTGTCTCAGCTGCAATCTTCACCTGCTGATGAGCTGCTCTCATTAGCAGCGGGGATGTTGGCAACCTCATCATCAACATTCATATTTCTGATTATTAGCCTGGTTCTTGCTGTGGGAAATGCCAGCTTGGAATGTCTTGCACAGTTCTAGTTCACAACAGAAACACAGTTTATTTGCTAAGCTGTCAATATATATTTGGAAAACCTCTTTTCGACTATTTGATGTTGATTAACTCGCCATTTAATCACACTACGAAATTCAATTAGTTCGCCTTGGCAACATTGCGGCTAAGCAACATGTTGATGTTGCTCTCTTCGTTGTGCTGGCAACATTTTGGCTCGTGCGCTCTTTTCACCTAAGCCGGTGTGCCGGCTTACCAGCCAACGCGCTCTCTCACTAACACACTCACTCACTCTCTCTCAACGTGCTGTGCGGCTGGTTCTGCGTGCTTGTGCAAGTGCAACAACAACTTCGTGCGCAGATCTTTGGCTGCGATCTCTGCTGCCGCTGCTGCTGCTGCTGCGCTTGTTGCCTTTCATTCGTCCAGTGCACTTTTTCATTTCCGCGCATTCGGACGCGTCGACGCCAACGTCTCAGTCTCAGTCTCTGCTTCGAAGCTTCGCCGCGCCGCGTGTTCTTCATATTTTCACTTTAGCTGCAAATATTTGTGGAATTCTCATATTGAGAACACACGAAGCCAACGGTGGATAACTGCAGACAAATTCTAATGCAAATTTGTTTCTAACTGAAAATTGTTGAAATTGTTCGTTGACTGCGTAAGTTGTAAAATTTTCCATTAAGCAATTAATTACATGTTATTGTTATTGTTGTTTGCTCATTTCTCATGTTGTTGGGTTTGTTGTGTTTGTTGTCCGCGTTTCACATAAACAAGTTTGACCTTTTCGGCGTAGGAGTTGCTCGAGATTGTCGTGTGACATATTTATCTGATTAATTTTTGACAAGCGGCAGACAAAAAAAAGTTGACCGATAATTTCAAATTGACTGCAACAACAACAGAAACGACAACAAACAACATGGCCCAAAACAATGTTGACCTCATTTTGCTTTGAAGTTAGAGATTTTGTTGTTGTTGCTGTTTTTTTTTTGTTTTGTGGAGAGGGAAACGGTGTGGCCCGTAACTGCAATTACGCAAATGACGTAACACGCAACGTAAGGCGGCACACGACAATAAGCACAAAGCAAACAACCGAAAAAAGCGTAGAAGAAAAAGTTAATGTCAAAAGCGAAAAAAAAATGCAATAAAGCAATTAAAATGTCATTGCTGGAGAAAGAGCCGAAAACAACAAACGTATGTAGTATGTAGGTAACTAGCCAGAGTGGGAAATGGGCTATAAAAACGGATATGAAGGCACAGATAGCAATAGATCCGAGATAGAAATAAAGAGAACACAAAGCGTAGTTTTTTTTTCGGATGCAAGTCATAAAGACGGGAAGAGGTGCGTGTTGTGCGGGTGGGAAGTGTTAGCGGTAATTGTAATACGTCAAATGGAGTCGTAAAGCGGAATGGAACAAAGTGCGCAAGATAACGCTAAAGAAAGAGAGAGAGAGAGAGAGAGAGAGAGGGAGAGAGCAGGAACGAGAGAGCGGCACATGCTTTGAAGTGCGTTGAGCACGCGGCGCAGATTTGGGAAATGAAAATGGAATCGAAATTTGGCAGCCCAAAATAACAATAACTACCTCCATCTCTCTCTCTCTCTTTCTTTCCTTCTCTCTTTCACTAAACAAACTGCAACGGATGATAAAATGATTTTCCGATTGGTCGCTTTGCACGGAGTTCGAACTCCGGACTTTGAACAAATATTTGCATACAGTTTGGACTCTGACTTCGTTTTGGGTTGCCTCAAATGTTTGCGCAATGTGCCCAGCACAGTTAGAATCAAGTATTGTTGTTGCAGTTGTTGTTTTTGTTGTTGTTGTTGTTGGTTGGCTTATGAGGCGCTCTATGCACTTTGAAACCTTTTCGGCTATTGCATCTTCTGTTTGCAGTGATTTGAAATGTTGTGAGAAAAGCAAATAACTTGTGTAGATAACCCCGAGAGTCCAATCCACGCTGCAACTGCAAACGAATGCTTGTGGCAAGCATAAACATTAAACATTTAGTGGCATGAAGTGCAAACAATGTGTAGAACCGATTGTGAAATGATTAAGCATCGCTTCAGAATCACTTATAACAGCTATTGTTATACCTGCAATTGGTTCTCTTTGATTTCGGCTCAAAAATAAATAGAATTTCAAAAATAAAGAATTGTTGAAGAATGTCGTATGTCAAAGATAAAAGTATTCAATCTTAAAATTTGTACAAATTCGAATTCTTACTGCGTAAAATGTTTTTTTTAACCCTCCGAAATGTTTTAAAGGAATGATTTTTTATATTCCTTTACTGAGTAAACAACTTTTATAAAATAGCTTCAGTATGAAGATGAAACTATTCAAAATGTTGCTACGAAATATCTTAATAGAATCATATTTTCTATTTCTGAAATTCTTTCCTATTGTATTAGTTTATCGCATCACCCAATTCAAATGTTCGATCTGTGTTTTTATTAGTTTTGATAATTTGGAACTTTTACTTAAAAACATATTTACAATTCTATTATTCTATCGAATCATTCAATTAAAATGTTTTACAGAATAGTTGAGAGCGCTATAAAAACCTTTTCAATGAAGTTGTTCTTGTTTTCTATAACATCCTTTGAATTTTCGCACTTTTCAAACCCATTTCAAGTAATTACGCTGGGGAAAGCCTTTGATGATGTGCATTGAAAAACCTGTCCACAATTTAAACCATTTCAGCTGTACTTCCCAAATCGCCATAGCTACAATAGTTTTCTCATTTTTTTTTTTGTTTTTTTTTGCGTATGCGAGTAGTTTTGCATTTATTTTGCTTGCCAGAGTTTTCAATTATAAACTTGTCTGCAATTGAAAATATGTGTACTCGCATAAATATAACTGAGCTGTCAGTGCAAAACATTGGACCAGAATCCACAGGCAGCTCAATATTTTGACAGCTCGACTGCTGGCAGCACCCAAAAAAATAAAAGAAAAAGAAAAAAATTAAAAATGAAAAATACAAAAATACCGCATGTCGATTCAACTGCAAACAATGGCAAACACTTTTTATGCATTTATGCAAAAAGAGAACAGACTCTGACTCTGCCTCCCCCTTCCCCTCTCTGCTTCTTCCCCTCCCTGAAGCTGTCAGAAAAGCGCGTCGCTGGCGCAGACACCCAAAAGTCACACCAAAACGCCAAGTTGTGGTTGGAACGTGCTGCCAACTCGTTCCATGAAGCTGTCAGAGAACTGACGCACTGAATTATATATGGATGGCATAAAGCCGAGGAGGAAGGAGGAGGGGATTCAGTAGGCAGTCAGGAGCCGAAACAATATTGGGAAACCACACAATGAGAGGCTAAGGCAGACATACAGCCTTCCATCAGAAGCGATCAGATCACATCACATCAGAGTTGATCACATCAGAGATCAGTTCAGTTGAATTTCAGTCTCAGTTCAGTTGAGATCACATCACGTTCCCATGTGCATGAGAGAAGAACTGACCTTCAGTTTAGTTGAGACCGCAACTAATGTGAAAGACCAGAAGCGATTTTTCCTTTGTGCCTGGTCAAGTTTGCTTTTCATAATTAACGCGCATTAAAGTCAAATTCAGTTGCAGATGCCAGGCGTTTGATACGCTCACTCCCTAAAAAGAAAAAAAAATACAACCGAAGATCTTTTTCCCAGCCAGGGCTGCGTTTAATCTGCGCCTAATTCGCCATGCAGACGCCTCACAGCTAGAGGAGGAGAAACAAGTAGGAGAAGGAAAAGGAGAAGGAGACTGGCTGCTGGCGCTTGCTTTATTTTTAGACGTGCGCAGAGAGCCAACGCTGGTCATTAACATTTGACGGACAGTGTGTGGCATGTGGAGCCACCGCATGCTGCCACTTGAAGCTTGTGTTTAGAATTTTTAATTCCGTCAGTACCTCTCTCTCTCTCTCTCTTTCTACCTCTCCCTCTCTGTCTTTGGAGTGCAAGTTTGCAATTGACTCACTGACTGACATAATAGAAATGTCAACGGGCCAGGCGCTGATTTGACATCTGAAATACTGTTGGGGCGATTGCCATTGGGTGCGGGAGAAGCTGCAATGCATTGAAAGGGTTGCTCGGTAGAGTTGAAGTTGCGAGTTGTGGCTGGGGGGGAGACGGGAGACGAGAGACAGACAAATTGTTTGTCTGCTTTGCAGTGCACTTTAATTGATTTTAATTGCTGTTGATTAGTGTGGCCAGAGTGCTGCGATTTCGCCAGTCCAAATGTGTGTACACACACACATTGGGGTGAATGTGTTAATCGAAATGGGAAGTGCAAAGTGGAAGAGTTGATTGAAATGAGTTAAAAAGAAGCCGATTGAAGTTATATAATTGCGCAGTCAACCGCATTTCCTGCCACAGCTGTAGAGAGGGAGAGAGATAACGAGTAAAAAAGAAAGAGCAAGAAGGGAGAGACTACCCCAAGCAATGTTGGAAAGCGAGTCGAATAAGGTTAATCAGACGACCCAACACAATATTGATTGGTTTGTGGAGCTGAAGCGAAGCATTAGGGATTTCAATTAGCGCTTCAGGGTGACCATTCCCCACTAATTGCGACAATGACACCTCCAGATAATGTAGTTCATTTATAGGTGTAAACCATTTTGTCAAATATCATTAGCATTTAAAAAGAAAATGTTGGATTGCTTAGTAGTCATTCAACTGCTTTGCAGGGTGACCATATCTCACATTTATGTTATTCAACTGCTACTACAATTATATTTGAAGTCTCAAACAATATTTTATAATTGATACAAAGTATTAAAAAACAATTCGCAAAATAAGCATTGAATAAAAATTTTATATTTTATATTAGAATGTAAAAACACCATTTAGAGTGACCATAACTCTTATTTAACAATATTTGGATATCTACGCCAATAAAATTTTATTATTCATTCCTACACAAAATATTGAATTAACATTCGAAGTGAATATTAGTATACAATAACAACATTTTTAGGGTGACCATGTAATATATTTTTGATTTGCAAATAATTACGCCAATATCCAACTACTCAAAATATATAAAACATTAAAAACCATTTGTAAAAATCGAATATGGGTTTAGAGTGACCATAATAGTTATGTTTTATATGCAAATAACTACGCTAATAACTTTGTATTATTGCTACTTACACGAAATATTGAAATTGGCATTCAGCATTGTCTTCGTTTTATTGCTGGAATGTGCTGTGTGTTTTTTTCCGTTTGACAGACAGCTTGGTAAATTGTAGATATTTATGTGTTCAACTTGGTGCCGTTGAGTGCTCCACAAGTAGCACAACTCATGTCCAATAATATTAAAGCACCTCTCACCGATTTTTTGAGGTATCGCATTGCCAACTAGCAACTTGTTGTTGACAGCGACTTGGTTGGCTGTCTGAGAGAGCTATAAATAGTTTTACATATGTATGTACGTATTCGAGTAGTAGATGAATATTTGGTCAGTTCACTTAAAAGAGATCTGGCGAATTTCATTGACATTTTTACGACCAGAAATGTGAATTGTGCCGCAGCATTTTGCGCAACTTCAAGGCTAGGCAAAGTCGAGAGTCGCCAGCCGAAAGATACGGATACAGTAAGCTATCAATAAGAAAAATGAACTGAGAGGAGTGTATGTGTTGTGTGTTTTGAGCTGTCATATGTGTTGCGAGATGTTTGGCCGACGTTGTCATTAACCCCAGCGACTTTGCAACTTTGCAACTTTTGCGACTTGCCGCCAAATGTCACAATGACAGTTGCAAATTGTCAGCATGGCAGACTCGGAGCTCCTACTTCCAGACTGCCCGTCTGTCTGCCCGTCTGTCTGTCTGTTGGGCCTGTCACATGCTTAGCAGCTAATTACAAAACTAACGTTTGACATTTGCCAGACAGGAGTCTGGGGAGGGTCATTTTGACAGTTTTGGAGCGACATTTATGGTCAGCCTGTTTGGACCCTACGGGGTCCATCGTTTGCTTTTCCGAGTTGATTGAACTGCAATCGAGTGCTGTTTTTTTTTCTCCTTCCTTCCTTCCAATGTTTGTTTTTCCCGGCTACTGTCTAGCTTCTAGCTGAGGTTCTCAGCTTGTTGCAAGTTTTTGGTTTTTGTGTTTTGTAATTTTCTATAATGAATGCATTATGCAGACAGAAGATCGTTTTTTTTTGTCTCCCCTTCTCTACGAACCCTTTCGATCTATCCAGTCACATGTTTTGTTTGTCATGCAGTTAGAATCGAATCGAATTCTTGTCGAGTCATGTTTAAGGCGTAGCCAACAAATTGAGTCTAATGATGGATAACTCTGACACTAGCCAACATAAGTACAGAGAAAAGGAAAGCAACAAACATGGAGAGGAGAACACGTTGCATGCACTTGAGGCATTCGAAACTATTTTGTGGCAGTTATTGAATGGTCATTGACATCAAAATGCTCAACAACTTGAACAAAGTGTCAACAAATTGATGGAAGAATGTTTTGTATAAAGCTAAGAACATTTGAAGCGTTGCTATAGTTTCAAATGTGAGACTTTTGAATGTATTTGTTATAGGTTTTAAGAGTTTTAAATCAACAAAGTCAATAATCAATCAGTAAATTAAACTGATGGACTTTTAAAAGTTTTTAAAAGTAGTTAAACACAAGTGAAATTTCTAAAATAATTCAATTCATAAAAAGGACTTTTCCTTATTAATTTTAGTATTTATAGTTCACATAGAAGTGAAAAATTAAAATTAGATTTATCTAATCTAATTCAATTCACAAAAATACAATTATTGAAGTAATATTATATAATTCTCTCTTACTCTTTTAAATGGATAACATATGTTATAAAGTAACTCTTTGTTACCCTTTAACACAATTCTTTCTAATTCTTACAACACGCTTACATCATTTCCTTCAGCTTCATTTTAACCAACCCAATGACAGACCCAAAAAAAAACCTCAAAGCTTCATTGTGCATTTCCCACCGAAAACATAAATCATTTCCGTCTTACAAATGCAGTTGAAAAGTAAAGCCCTTGTCCCAGGGATTTATCAGAGACCGACCTATTGGCATGCCCAATGTCAACTTTGACAACGGGGGAATCTTTCGTCGGAACAACATTTTAGGCAAATCAAATTGCACTTCTCGCACTCAAAGTAACATTTAACAGTCTTTCACACGACCTTTCAACTCTGTGATGAAGGGGAATTTAAAGAGAGGAAATTTGGGGAAAATTTGGGACTGTGGTCAGTAGTCAGGGTCGTGACTATTTTGATGTTGCTCTGCGAACACCTACGAAATGTTTTAATGATCTATCATTGTTGGAATGCAACTTTCACTTGCAGGGGAAAGTGTAAAGATTGAAGATGCATTGGAAAGAATTTCAGTCATAGATCGTGTTGAACATAGACAATATGGCAAAATTAACAGACACTTGGCTAACAACGGTACCGTTAAGAACTCAAACTGAAAACATTCAATCAACAAAAGAGTGCAAGAGAGCTTGAGTCTTGGGGCAGAAGAAGAACCGTAAAGAACTCTATGCAAACTAAGTGCAGGTTCGACAAGATGTTAACCCAAAGAAGACTCTAAACTTCAAGGCGGTAACTCTCTGAAAAAAAAGAATCTGAAGAAAAAAAGCAGAACGAGCCATCAAAAGGCGTTACAAATTTTGATTTCTTTTGAAAAGTTGCGACGCCCCGAAACTAAGCAAAAGCGACAGAGTGACAGGGGCACTATATGCAAAGAGTGCTTCGGGTGGGGGGAGGAGGAACGGGGCGGGGAGAAGAAAATATCAATTACAGCATAATTATGTGTGACGCACAATGGGGCAGGCAGCGAGAGAAGAAACTATGACAGCAATGATTGATTTGTGGAAAGAACGAAATACCAAAAAAAAAAAAGAAAGGGGGAACTGAAAAGCTTCACGGTGTTGAACTTTTGACACATGCCCCGAGAACATAGAGAAGATGCAGCAGAGAGCAGAGAAGAGGCGAGTTGAGGGGGGAAAGAATGAATCCAAGTGTAGGAAAAATTCTTTTCGTTTGTCATCGTATGTATAATTTAATTTTAAACGTTTTGATTGACTGGCCAAAAAAAAAAAAAAAAAGAAAAACGGTATACTCCAAAATCAAAGACGTAACCTCCACTCCTTTGCCCCTCTCTAAGTCCTACCCCTCTCTCACAACATCAATTGTAATGCAAGTCTATTGTCGTTGTGCCGACTTCAGAGTCCAGACTCCCAACTCATCGCTGTCGCCGGTAATTGCATATTAAACAACATTTACCAAAGTAATGTTTACATTTTTAACTGGAAAGGTCTAACAGTAACTTCCCCCCTTCCTTCCTCCCTATACGCTTCCCCCACCCTTTGCTGCGCTTTTGAAGTCTTGTTCAATGTCAATGTTGTGACCTTTGTTAAGCATTTTGTTTGCCTCGCTTCGTTTGAGGAATCTCTAAGCAATCTCTCAGTCTCTCTCTCTCTCTCTCTTGCTTTGCTTTCATTGGAAGCAAGTACCGTTGTAATTGCTGGTTACGAAGTCTTCTTTAAAAAGAAGAAGAAAAAAAATCAATTGCATTGTTGTAGCTGTTGTTGTTAAATAATATTGCGCAATTTCTGTTGCATTCAAAGAAATGGGCAACGAACGCAGACAGCTGAAGACAAGCTGAAGAAAGTTTTGGGCGTAGTTTTGCAATGAGAATGAAGAAGAATTCCTTCAGCGTATCAAACAAAATGAAGCAGTTGAAGAAGCCATTCGCTGGTCAATAATATTGTCAAGCTTAGGGGGGGAAGAAGCGGGTGCAATTGGTTGCTTTGGTGGGTGTCATGGCAAGACCTCGATGCATTTTTTATTAGCTGTAAATTTTATTAATGTGGCAATAAATTCAAACAATGTGCAACAACAAGAGGCAGAGAGAGAGAGAGAGAGGGAGAGCGAAGGCAGCTGGGAAAAATAGCCAGACAAAGATGCTTGCCAAGCGATTGGAGGATGCATGTTACAACAACAACAACAACAACAACAAAATAAGTTGCAATGTGGTAACTGAGGACATTTGGGCAGTGTGTCGTTGTCAACGTTGTTTGGGGCGATTGGGGAGTCTTGGATGCTGGCTGGCTGGCTGGCTGCTTGGTTGGTTGGCTGACTGGCTGGCGTTGAAAAGAAATACACGAGCGTAAAATTTATTTAAGCCAAAGATAAGCGACAATCACCCAGTCAGCAGCAAGCGAGCGAGCGAGCAGCTCCAATGGCCACAAAATATGCATAAAACACAAGCGACACTACGCCTTGCAACAACTGCAATAATAGACAGAGGGGGAGGTAGGGAAGGGGGAGACAAACAACAAGTTTGTTGCAGCGACAGGAACTAAATCACGTGTGCCGCATTGCTGTTGTGGTTTGCTGCTGCTGCTGCTGTTGTTGTTGTGCCTAACTTGACTTTGGCCAAGTCATGACGACAGGTTCAAAATGTTGCTAAACAACTTGGCCAAGCGCAAAGCAGCCTGAAGAGGCTCAGACTCTGACTCCGACTCCAACTCCGACTCAGGCTAAAAGCGGTAGCTGCAGCAGTTGCAGTTGCAGTTGCTGTTGCAAAAGAATCATCACGGCTAGAAGAAGCTGCAACCAACACGAGAAGAAGAAGAAGAAGAAGGTGGATCGTCAGGCTGCTAAGCAGCGGCTTACACATGTTTGTTTGTCTTGCTTGTGGCTGCCTCTTGTTGCCTTTGTTGTTATTGTTGTCTTTTGTTGGCCAGTTACCGTTAGAATCTATGCAGAGATTTGCAGCGAATCGAATGCAACTCTTGCAATCGTCGTCGTCGTCGTTGTCGTTGTTGTTGTTGCCAGCCATATACGTTTCTCTAGTCTCTCTAGTCCCACTTCTCACTTCTCTTTCTCTCTCCAAGTTGCTGCCTGGCATAATATCTAATAATGCATATAATTTCCACATGCAACATCGATATGACCGACCACAGCGGACAGCGGGGCAGACCGTAAAATATTACGATCAAATATTGTAAGCTGAGCTGAGCAGGATCTACAGAGAAAGATAGAGGGGAAGAGAGGAGGACAGCGACCAGGGCGGATAAACTGGGCATTAAGCTTTAATGTTATCGCTGCAATGCAGATAGCAAAGCAGAAATACGAAAAGGAAGAGAAAGATTAAAACAGCACTGAGATGCAAGTATTATCACATCAGGAATCTAATCTGGATTGCAGTAAAGGGAAAGAGAAACAGATTATGATATTATAAACAGCCATATATTTACATAATTACTCTATTTACTAAAAATACATTTCATTTTATATAATACTGATTTTACTACTACAGCAATCTATCTTCACAAAGAATATAAAATAAAAATGATATGAAAAATTAACAGAATTTTGATACCAGAGACAACTTAACAATTCAATAAATTGTTGTATCAAAGAAATTATTATTGAAAAAGAAAAAGAAATTAGCAAAAGTCATTTTTAAAACATTTTGAGAGAAGGAACCCCTAAAATATAACTTTAATTCTATGCATTGATCAATTTCCTCAAATTAAATTTAAACGAAATTACTTATACATGTTTATTGAAACTATTTCTCACAGCAAAAGAAAGAAAAAAAGGAAATATAAATGGCATTTCTTTACTTCAAATGAAATTCATAAAAAGAATATGAAAACATTTTACGTTTTTTTTTTTAAGAAAAATTAAAATATGGATAAGGTTACAATCAATAGACAGAAGATTAATATTACCAACTATATTATACTTTCTTAACTTTTTCAATAAATAAATTATAAGCGTTGTCACAAACTTTAAAACAGAAGCAAAGTATTTGCAACTTGTATAAACACTCTCATTTAAATATCAGCTTTAAATTCTCTATTCCTATCAAATACTCATTTGCTTAACATGAACCTTTTTTGTATCTGAAAAGTTAACTGTTTTTAAAAGCTTCCCCATTGATTGGCACTGAAACTGTTATACATCTGCGACTATTGTTTGCTTTGGCAAACGGAAAGATTGCATAAGCGTGCGACGGCAAAGAGTTGAAAGATTAATTACTTGAAGATCACACAAAAAAATCACACATAATGTTGAGCAGTCAATCAATTGAATACATTTAAGGCTGGATTTGGCAATGGGCGCAAATTATTTACCTGCCCAGCTCGTTGTTTGGGAGCATCTTCGCCAATTTGTATGGGGCCAACGTTTAATTATTGACAATTTATCAAACGAGGCAGCACGGGGAAAAAATAACCCTTGAAAGGCGAGCAAAAAAATATAATCAATGGGCCAAAATCGTTGCACAATTCTCATTGAATAACAACAACAACAACAAAATAATAGAAATCGATATTGAAGAAACTTTCGTTTTTTATCGAATTTAGTATTTGATTATTTGCTATCAAAATGGACGCAATTTTTCCACAGCGTGTCAAATGCGGGCGGCTCTAAAAGAAATTTATTTCGTTTTGTTTTCCGTTGTTTTTTTTTCTTTTCCCTTTGTTTATAATTAATTACTGAACTTTAGCAGCGGCGCTTCATGAAATTTCTAGCAATTTTTTAACAAAATTCCACAAATTGTTTGTTTTTTTTTGCGGATGCTGTAAAAGTCTATGCTTTGTTGTTGCATGCGCAAAATTCATAACATATTTAAAATAATTACGTATACGGCACGTTGCCAGCTTTGCTGCTGGTGTGAGAAATGCAATGGAAATTTGTGAGGCCACAAAGCAAAAGAGCGAAGAAAAAAGTGTTTAATCGAAATTTATGTAGAGCTGTCACGAAAAGACGAGCGACGAGCTAAGCATGAAGAGAATGTTGTATTCAAATTGGAATTTTTTATTAAAACTCCATCTATGATTATTACACAAGTTTACTTGCAGCTAAAAATAAAATAATACAAGTATGTACGGAGTTGTTGCAGTCGGTGCTTTAGCCGCGCCCCAAATTGCAGCTGTGCCTGCCACTAATCGGCTGGCTAATCAGCAAATAGAGCCAAGTCAAAAGGAAAAACCAATAAAAGGCATTTTCTTATCTCTCTCGCTGACTGGCCGAGGCTTGTACTTGGGCTTGGGCTTCGGATTGGGATTGGGTTTGGGTTTGGGTTTGGCATTTGCCAGCTTTGCAGTGGGCGCCCGCAGACGTGGCGACCTAGACCTTATCAATGCCATGGCCATGTCGATGCCGATGGCTCGCGGCTTGGCCAAGTTGCAGTTGACGTCTCGACTGATTAGCTGAGTAAGGGAATATTGAAAGCGCAGCTGTAGAGAAAGGTCTTATTTATTTATTTTGTATTACTTTTTGTACTATTTTTAATATTTCTTCTTGGCTTATTTCTTTTAGGAATCTATTTTTCTTTTCATGATTGATTTCGAACATTTTTACAACATTTAACTGTTTCATATATTTTTATTATTATTTATAATGATTATTCTAAGCCTTTATGTATTTTCATGCCATGATTATTTTACGAATTTTCCAATATATTTTTATTAATATTTAAAATGCTTATTCAAAGCTTATTTCATTTTAGAAGTAATGTAATTCCTTTTTATCTTTAATATCCAACATTTTCACATATTTTAGGTGTCAAATAAGGTTTCACCTAATTATTTTTAAAAATTTATGTTCTATTTTTGATGATAATTCTAAGTTTTCTCTTATTTAAATTTATGTATTTGCTTTTCATGATTAATTTACAATATTTTCACATCTTTTATTTGAATATTATTTTTAATGATTATTCTAAGCTTATATCTTTTCAAATTTATGTATTTTCATTCCATGATTTTTTTTAACTTTTTCTCATCTTTTCTTTTATTATTTTGAATGCTTATTCTAAGCCCATTTCTTTTTTAATTTATGATTAATCTCCAACATTTTCCCATCTTTCTCTTTGCAGGTAATTAACAGTTCCAATATGTTAACAATTAAGCGCTATAGGGGTAAGTTCTTTTCTTGAAATTCTCAATTTCGAATGCTCTGCGATTAGTTTCCCTTTCGCTTAGAACAATGTGAGAGACACACCTAGCGATCAGGCAAGTCTTTTAGCCACATTACCGACACTTTACTCTGTGTTCAGAGAAATAGAGAGAGAGAGGAGCTTCGACTTTTGAGTTGCAGACACGCAAACAACAACATCGAACGCAACGCACGCTATCAATTTAACAGCATCTGTCTATGATGGGATGACTTTGAGAGGGGATGGCTTTGGCTTGACTTTGCTGTGGCTGTGGCTTTAGCTTGGCTTGCCTTTGCTTGGCATCGCATGGCAGCGTATTGAATGGAGTTCGCGTCGCAGCGTCTCGTCTCGTCTCACGTTGCCCTCCCACACAGCCCTGCGCGCCCGTCACTGGAACTTGTCCTACGCCTCAGCTACATAGAGTCTTCGACTACGTCTGAGGCTGCATTTTTCCAAGGAACCTGCATGCTGCATGCCTCGAGTGCGCATGTGCAGCTTCAAGCTCCAAAGCTTCGTTCGTCTGCTCCAATGTCTATTTATAGACGGCGATGCCCAAGTCATTGGCGTTATCAAAAGGCAGCCAAAGTCGCCGCTCTGGCGGCTGTGAAAATTCCAAAAAAGGCAGCGCCCCAAGTGGCAAGTTTCTCCCCTCCCCTCTCCACCCTTCGATCCACATCCTTCTGCCCTGCAAAAAAACGGGCGTGCAGAAATATTTTCCTAGCATTTTTCTATTAGTTTCGATGATGCATCTGGCCAATTTCCCAGATAAAGGCGCAGCTGTCAACGCGCGCAAAAATAACTTTGGCCCTCGTGTGTTTCTCTTTTCGTTGCTTGTAAATTAATTAAGCTGAAAATAATTAAACTTAATCCCAGCTCGAGGCGAAAAAGTATTCGACGGTTATGCGATATGTGGGTTGCCTCAATAACCGTAGGGCGGGATTAGCACGCTTTTGTTTGTGCCAGAGTTGCCGCCTCTTGTTTGCATAGCTTGCGGCGCACGGTAGCCAAAAAAAAGTCGGTTTTTTTTCTTATTGTTTGTCACAATTTTGAATGCGATTTCAGCGCAGGAATTTCATACGTTTCCCACCTGATTGAAATGTGCCTAAAGCGTGTTTCATACAAATTGTTGGCTTTCAAAAGTGCAGCTCAAAACTCATGTCAAATGCGGCCGCAAAGCTTCCGTCAGCTGGGATGATGATGTGGCGTATTTTTGGAAAATGAAATGCTCGTTTAGTCCAGCCAAAAGATGCTGCTGACGGTCCTCGTGACGTGAAGAGCGAATAGGAAAAGCGGCAGCAAAGAAAACAAGTAAGAAATATGCAGTTGAGTGTGCTCGACTGCGATATACCCTGTACCCATTGTGAATAAAAGCATATGAATGCGGTATTAACTTTGAAATATACCAAATTAATATACCACGAAATTATAAAAATATACCAAATCGTATATTCATAATATTTATATACTACTAAAATACTTAAAATGTGACGAATGCTATATTTGGTATGTTTATATACCAAAATTTATAATATAGTATAGAGTACAAAATATTCCGATAACATTTTGAATAAATACAAAACCGTGCGGTATTAACTTTAAAATATACCAAATTAGTATATTGAAAAATAGTAAAAAAATATACCGAAGACCATATTTGGTATCTTGTTGAAGAAGAACATTCGAAATATACCAAAGAGGTAAAAATATATCAGACTGTATACCAAATCCCGATAGGCTTACTTCTAATCGTCTTGGTTGTTGATGCTGATCAAGAATCTATATACTTTATGAAGTCGGAGACACAAAGTTATAATACCCTTCTTCCCTATGACTAGCGGGTATAAAAACTGATGTTTATATCACTTTCCTTAATGTTTATTGTTTTAGTTGTGCCTCGAACAATAATAAAAGAGTGAAAAGCAAATGATTTAAAATGAAGTAGGATGATCTCTAGAGATGGAGGAGGAGAGACTGGGAAAGAGGATGCGACTGGCGAAGGGGCTGAACCTGGAGACAGACGCTGTTCGGATTTGCGCAAACTTTGAACTCGCAGACGGAACTAACTCAATGCTGAATAGAGAGCTCAAGCGATCACCCCTCTCTCTTACTCTCCCTCTTTCTTTCTCTCTCTGTCTGGTCAACAGTTGGCGTGGGCGCCTTGTGGACGATTCCCCCCAAAAAATCGGATTTCATAATAATATACTCACTGCTGCACAGTCGACAGTTGAATTTAAAGCTGCTCGTTTGTTTGGTAATTTTTTGTTGGTTGTTGTTTGTTATTTTGTTTGAAAGTGAAATGCATTCGGCGCAGGGGGAAAATTATCGCTTTATCACGATTCAAACGGTACCACTTTCTTCTTCCAGCTTCAGCTTCATTTGTAGCAATAATTATGCAATTTGCTTTGCCTTGTTGTTTGCCATTGAGGATCGCTTGCATTTCTTTCATCTCAATTTCGAATCGACTTTTGCATTATAATTTCTCGTTGTTGTTGTTTGTTGTTATTTATAATTGTTGTGGGTGCATATTGCATTCGGCATTTTGACTACGTTTTATCAGTTCCAAATCAGACAGACATTTTCTCCATTAATAATAACATAATTTTTCTGTGTATTGATCTTTTTGTTTATGACAAATTAATTGGCTGCAATTGTTGCACTTTTTCCCCCATTTTTGGGAGAGCGAAAGTAATTTATACAGTTGCGATTCTCTGTAGACTTTCATTTATTTATTTGTGCTAAACAATATTGAAAGTTTTTCTGTAATTCATCATAAAATTCGGCGACTTGAAATTTGTGGTATTGGTGTCAAAACCCGAACCGTGGAAAAGTGTGTCAAAAATTGACCAAAATAACTGAGCAACTCGGTAACCCATTAACTTAGCCTCTGGTGCGATCATTCCTCGACGACATTTGATCGATCAGTTGAGTTATTGTTGTTCCTCCAGCCGTTGACGTTGATGGAATAAGCGTCAAATATTTTGCCAGCCCTCGGGGGCCCAACAAATTCAACTGTTTTTTCTGTCTCTTTTTTTTCTCTGTTAACAGTCGGTTTTCATTTCTTTCTCCCGCCTCGAGCTGTGTGTGTGTGTGTGAGAGTGTGTGTGTCTGTGGCATGTGGCATGTGGTACCCGGGCAATCAGTAATTGGAGATGGCCCTCGAGTGAGGCACAACGGCAACGGCAGCTCCATAAATTGGGCCCTGCGCAGCTTCCTGCCACAAATATGAGAAGCAGCAGCAGCAGCAGCTATGAAAAAAAAGAAATAAACGTGCATCGCAATGCCAGATAAAAAGCTCACAAACGAGGCCTATCGACTGCCAAAGCTTCTTCCTCAATCCTAAAACTCAACGAAGCTTGACTACTCTCTCAGATCAATAGAGTTTTGCCAAGTAGTTATTGACATTATGGAAGAATTGCCAAGTATTACATAAATAAACGAACGAATTATCTGAAACATTGAAGAATATAAAAGTAACTTATTTCAAGTAATTACAGATGCATGAGCACACCACTTTTAATTGTGTTTATGTAATGAAGACTTATACGAGGGTGGGCTGATAAATATTCGGCCTTACAAAGAAAATACTTTTTTTTTTAATTTTGCTTTTTTATTTCTCAACATAATCTCTTTTTAGACGTATGCACTTGGACCACCGATCCTCCAGTTTCCCAATACCTTCCATAAAATAGGATTAGTCCAGGTCTTCAAAATAGACGTTTTTTCACAGATTACCTGTTCATTTGAATGAAATTTCTTACCCCCAAGCCATTTTTTTAAGTTTGGAAATAAATAATAGTCACAGGGTGCTAAATCTGGAGAATAGGGTGGATGGGGTAGAATTTCGTAGTGCAATTCACACAATTTCGACATGGCGAAAACGCTCTTGTGAGCGGGAGCATTGTCCTGGTGAAACAAAACTTTTTTCTTCGCCATGTGCGGCTATTTTTCTTCAGCTCCGAATCAAATCGTCCCAAGAGATTGGAATAGTATTCTCCCGTAATTGTTCGGCCTTTTCCAGATAATCCACATGAATTACACCTCGGGCATCCCAGAAAACCGTTGCCATCACCTTGTTGGCCGACAAACCGATCTTTGCCTTTTTCGGTGCCGTTTCCCCAGTTGAAATCCATTGCTTTGACTGTTCCTTACTCTCTGGTGTATGGTGATGAATCCAGGTTTCGTCAACAGTCACAAAACGACGAAAAATTCGTGTTTGTTTGCGTTAAGCAATGCCAAACTCTCCTTCGCAATGCGCAAGCGGTTGCGCTTATTTTCCATTGTGAGCAATCGCGGCACCCATCTTGACGAAAGCTTTCTCATGTGTAAAAATTCGTGTAAAATGTTTCCAACGCGTTCCCGAGAAATGTTTAGAGCATTTGCAATCTCTCGCAGCTTGATTCGGCGATCATCCAATATCATTCCATGGACTTTTTCCACAATTTCTGGTGTTGTCACTTCTCTAGGACGACCCGGGCGATCATCGTCAAAAATGCTTGTCCGCCCGCGTTTAAATTCAGCAGTCCAATATTTTATGGTTGAAAACGATGGAGCTGAATCCTTATAAACTTTGTCTAACTCATTTTTAATATCGTCGTTGAATTTCTCTTTTAAAAACAGAAATCTTATGACAGCACGATATTCGATTTTATTCATGTTGACGACAATGCAAAAGTGAATGCGCTAAAAGTCCCGCCAAAATTACCAGTGTTGATAAAACCGCATGAAACTTTCACAGTAATCGGCTGATAGAAAACACTAATCGAATAAAATACTTACGGATTTTTTAAAATTTTTTTCTTTGTTAGGCCGACTATTTATCAGCCCACCCTCGTATATATAGAAAATTAGATATCTGTTTCGTGTGTGCTCCGGCATATAAAGCTTAGTATAAAGTCTTAATTAATGTTTTCGCAAATATTAACTATAAAAGACACTTTTTAAGCGAAGTAGTCTTCAAAGATGGAGTGAAATGGTAATGCAATGGGAATAATGGGAATAATTATATATTTATATGATTTTGCATCATAATAAACTGAAAATCTTAGTTGTTCTGTTAAGACGTTTTATCTCAATATTGAATTCTTTATTGAGAATAAATTCCTATAATTTACTTATTATAATATTATACATAACTATAAATATGAATGTGTGTTTTCTATTAATTTGTTTTGGTTTCGACTAATGGGAAATAGCATATCCTTTTTAACTTCAACTAAACTGAGCTAAGAAAGAACTCAAATAGTGTTTGTCGTGCGTTTTGCATTGTGGATAAACCAAATTTAAAATGTCGTCAATAAAGATCTTGGCGGAAGCGTGAATAAAATACGTCCTTCTGCTTTGAGTATTTATTCGCAACTATCATTTTAATGTTAGTTTACATCAATTCTGCAGAGCAAAAGTTAAGTATCGATAGGGATATAGTATGTGTACTTTGATAATATTTTCAGCACTTTCAGTATTAAGTATATAAGTCAACCAAATACTGTAGCAAACCTTGCTACAAATTCAATATACCCTACTCTAACCAATTGCACTGAGCAGAAGAAAAGCAAAAAACTGGACAGTTGGAAATTAACGCCAGCGAATTGGATGGAAAAAAAAGTAAAACGTGCTGAGCGCTTTTCACTTAAACGCAATGCGCCTGTCAATTACAACAACAACAAAAACAACGACAACAATTGCAACTATTTTCAAGCAAATTAAATTAAACAATTTAATTTGAGTGCAATTTAAAGGCAAACGCAAACTCAAGCTGAACTCGCTGGACTGTTCAACAAAAAAAAAAGAAATACAATACAAAGAAAAAGCACAAGCAAAAGCAAAAGCCAAAAGTAAAATTGTTTAAAATGGCTTAATTAATTTGCCCAATTTTGGCATGGTACACATTTAACTTGGTCAACTCGTTAACAATTACTCAACAGTCCCCTAGCCCAAAATCCAAATCCCAATCCCAAAAAAAAAAACCAAAAAAACCCGAATTCACAAAAAACCAACAAACCTCGACAAGCCCTACAAAAAAAAAAGAAGGAAAAAAACAAGCGGAACGCCCACTTGGAACTTCTCACTTGTAGTCGCCTCTAAACTCACGCCCACGTTTAACTTGTTGTTGTTGTTGTTGTTGTTGTAGAGTCTCGGCTTAATTTGATAAGATTTATTTGAGCCAAGTTTGTGTTGCTGTTGTTGTTGGAATTGGTTAAAGGCCAAGCGATCAGCGCGCGCATTGAGAAATGTTTACGTTTTTGGCCCCAATTCGGAGAAGCAACAAAATAAAATCAAAATAACATTTAAAAGACAATTCGAATAGAAATGTAAACTACGATTTTGCGGCATTGATAAATGGGAAATAGCAGATCGTTTTTCACTTCAGCTCTCTGAGAACCCAAATCATTTCGTTGTGTCGTGGGTGACTGCATTTTGGATTAACCAAAAGAAGTTGGCTACTGATTGGTAGCCCCAAATGGGAAATAGAAATGAGAAAGTCTGCTAACGTTTAACTTAACGAGAACTCTTTATAATGTTTTTATTTGTGGCATGTGCATTTATATATTTTAGCTGAATATTCTAAGCCAAAAGTAGAAAAACAATTTAGCAAATATTATATTATATATTTATAATCTAACACAAATTTAGTGACAACTTTATCTGATTATGGTTAACGAGTTAACGAATAAACAAACCATATTTTCATTGGCTTTAAATAAAAAAATAACACTTCCTTCTTAAGACTAAACAAAAGCTAAATTTCATATTTTGTAATAGACATTGATTGCAATTATTGAATTAAATTTTTTAACATAAAATAAAACAAATTTGTTGATAATTTGCTAAGTAAATTTCTTGACAATTTACTGCAATAAGTAAAGAAATTTTACAATTTTGTACTAGCATTTATTTATATATGTTAATATGTCAAATTCTAAAGCTACTGATTGGTAGCCCCAAATGGGAAATAGAAATGAGAAAGTCTGCTAACGTTTAACTTAACGAGAACTCTTTATAATGTTTTTATATGTGGCATGTGCTTTTATATATATTTAGCTAAATATTCTAAGCCAAAAGTAGAAAAACTATTTAGCAAAAGTATTTATAATAAAATACAAATTTAATGACAACTTTATCTGATTATGGTTAAGGAGTTAACGAATAAACAAACCATATTTTCATTGGCTTTAAATAAATAAATAACACTTCCTTATTCAAGCTTAACAAAAAATAAATTTCATATTTTTTAATAGGCATTGATTGAAAATTATTGAATTAATATTTTGGGTTGAAAAGTTAAAATAAAATAAAACAAATTTCTTAATAATTTGCTGCAATAAGTAAAGAAATTTCACAATTTTGTACTGGCATTTATTTAAATAATATATCAAATTCAAAAGCTTCATTAGAAAATAATTGGCAAAATTACTTTTTTTATACAAAAATTAAAAAGCTTAACTGCGTCTATTCTATTGACCAAGAAAACGCACATTTTAATTGAGTAGTTTAAAAAAAAGGTTTGAAAACACAATTTGGTCAAGTTTTAAAAATCATTCGATTATTATATTTAAATTATCAATAAATACCAAATGTTTTTGCACATCAACTTAAGACTAGCAGTGTATTTTCTTAAATTTGTTAAGTACAAAATAACTTAAATAAATGAAGAACTTACAAGAATGTAGAAATTTTTTAATGATGCATTTAATTCATTTCATGCATTTTAAAAAATAAAATTTAAAGAAATTTGCATATTTCTACATTTTGCAGCCTGATTTTCCTTTGAACTTTTCGAAGCAAATCCTTGTTGACATTTGTTAATGTGAAAGTTGCAGAAAGTTTTGTTTTAATGTTTTTTGTTAGATTTTTTCAGCTTTTTATACAATTTTTCTTTTTTGTATAATTCCGTTGTTAATGTTGTGTTTTGTGTTTGGCACCGTTTGCGGTTCAAGAGTTCATTGTCAAGTCTAATAAAATGTTCGAATGACACGTTAAGTGTCAGGCACTACAACAGATCCCCCAGAGATCCCCCAAAGAGTCAATCGTTTGAGGGGGCCGCTAAAAAAAAAAAGACAAGCCGAAAAAACTAAACTATGTAACCAAAAAAACACAAAATGTTTGCCGCTTGACTGGAACTTGAACCTTAAACCAAAACCCCTTCGACAAAGTTTCTCTCTCTCTCTCTCTCTCTCTTTCTCAGTCTCTGAGCTGGGCAGATGTTTCCCTTTTTGTCAAATGGCTCCTCGGCAATGATGATAAATCGTGACTGTAGCGCTTTAGTGAAATTTCTCCCCTCCTCCCCCCCTCTTGCCCTACCTTGCAACTGTCTGTTTTTCATCTCTTCAGCTTGGCTGGATCTTTATTACCACATTTTCAAAGAGCCGGTTGAGTGACGTGAACAGTTTTTGGCGCAGCTGCCGCTGCTGCTAGCTACCAGCATTTCGTTTTGCTACTTATAGCCAAGTTACTACCTTTTACTAGCCACCTTCATCCCACTCTGAAGCAAGCTGGCAAACTTGACATTTAAGTGAATTATGTAGTTTCCATGTTAACTTTCTGTGCGGTGCCGCCAAAAATTCGTATTTTTTTCTCTCTTCTTTTCTATTTTGACTAAGTGCCTGGCAGGCGACTTTTCCATACCTGACGACGCGTCGTTGATTTATGTGTGTGTGTGTGTATGTGTGTGTGTGAGTGTGTGTAGCACTCACATTTTATTTTTTTGGCAAGGGCAACTTACCTCTTAAAGAGGGGGAAATTAGGCACAAATATAATTTATGAGCTACGTTTTTTTGGCGCCACCAACAAAGCCAAAATAAAAGGTACAAAAGGTGTCTCAGCTGTCGGCTTTGATTTAAATGCAAATTTTACAGACTCTCGACAAAATGTCAACTCGAAATCACGATGTGCAAAGTGAATGCGATTTGAAAATTGTGCAAGTTATATGTATATGAATCATCGAGTTGCTGAGAATACACAGAGATTAAATATGGTATAAATAGAGATAGAGAAGATACCGTTTCAATTAGCGAATAACAAGCATTCATTTCATTTATTATTGACAATATTCAAGCAGTCATTCATTCATTTTCTGCACTTGAGCAGGATTATCAGCTGTCGCTGATCTATATAAACCTGTTCAGCTTTTTGCCAATTAACATCGGCATTAACCTGCGTCAAGGTTTCAAGCAGTCGGATGACAAATGCCTCAAGGTCAACTCCCACACACACACACACCCGCACACACACTTGTAAAAGTTCGATAACACTTGAAGGGGCGAGATAAAATGCCAAAGAAAATGAGTTCGAAACTTCAACGTAATGTTAACAAGTTAATTTGTCGCAAATATTGTATCTCAACATCTGCAGCTGATTGTGAAATGTATCTGCGAGAACGTTTTCTCTACGGCGGCGACCTTGCAAGGTAACAACAAAGTGCTGAAAAGCAATCAGCAAGCGTGAAATGTGCCACACTCACACACACACACACACAATTAGCGAATATGCAATACATTAAATAAATAAACAAGCAAAACAAGTGCGAGGAATTTTTTAATTTAGATAATTGAAAGCGCGCAGAATGAAACAGTTTATAATAAACAATCAAAGAACGAACAGAAACGGAAACGAGGGAGGAAAACTGACGAAAATAAAAAAAAAAGCAGCCACCTCAACTCAATTATTAATAAAACATTCGCTTTTAATTGTTTAATCAGATATCGCAGCTGTTGTCCACAGTTAATAACAATGATAAACAATAGCACAGCGTGTATTATTATTATACTTTTTTTTTGGGGTTCTTTTTTTTCGCCTCTTTTCCAATGAATTAAACAAAATGTTTTGCGACAATTTGGTTTTATTATTATTGTGCTCTCTTCCATTGGCATTAATAATAAAAGAGTGCATCAGTTTGATGTGAATGTTTCGCTGCATTAAACAACAGTTTATCATATTGTTAATCATCAATATTTGATTTAAATAAATTGCCAGCTATTTATTAATTACAAGGCCAAACAATCAATTTCAATTGGGTGTGAACACAACAACAAAAAAAAGAGAAGGAAATTGTGAAATTAAATATATAAAAGCGGATACGTAATATTTCAAAGCGCGTAAAACTCGAATGTCAACTCCATAAAAATGAATCAAGTTATAGAATATAGTGAGAAATTTTATATAGCCATTAATTAAAGCTTGTCAGCTTGCTGGCTAATGTTATAATGTTATAGATTACAGTTAATTGCAACGTCAATGAATTGCGTCAGCAGATAGCTGCGAAATCTGAAATCCGTATGAAATTTGTCTGCAAATGTCAAACTTCAAGTCGAACAACATGCCAGCTAATTAAAGAAAAAAGTTCGCACGCCCAGCTGCAACAATAACAAAACTAAAACTAACTACAACAAAGATCAAACCAGGGGAAGTAATGAAACAACAGTCAACTAATTAAAAACAAAGAAAATCGCAGCAAATGGCACTTGCCGATTGCATGAAGAACTGCACTAAGAATCGAAAGGGTAGAAGAGAACGAGCAGGAGGAGGAGGAGGAGGAGAAGCGTCTCAAGTACGAGTAAGAGGCCCAGAGAGAACTGTCGAGACCCAGCCCAAATGTTTTGTGCCCCAAGTTACAGTCGCAGTCTCAGATTTTTGTGGTATCTAAAGGCCCTGCAATTTTCACGCCCCTTTCAGCACACTGACAATTGTTTTAGATATGGCAACAAATCTCATTATGAGCCCCTCCACTCTACTTATAAGGTGTGTCTTCGCCATCGCCATCGTCGCCATCGCCATCGACGTCGACGTCGTCGTCCCCAGGCACGCCCCAATTCAAATCTGGCTGTACTTTCTAATGCATGAACTAGGAGTCGACTCCAACATCGACTCTATATCGACATCAGTTGTATTTCGCGAAATCGACATCGAAATCGGATACAATGTGTTGGCCATGTGAACTTGGCCAAATCGGCGACTGTCAAACGAATGTCCAATTGCCAATTGCCAATTTGTAATGTAAAGTCTTCGGGTATTATGCTATAGGTATTATTTACCAGCTAACAAAGGTCACTTGGCCATAACGAGCCCAATTTAATTCATTTAAAGAATATGTTTGCGAACAGGGTTGAAAAGAGGGGCACATAAAGATACCCAGTAAATTATTAAAAAAAAAAAAAGTAATTGAAATTTCAATTAGAAAATTAGTAATATGAAAAAAAGGGAAATCTATTAAAGAAAATATTGAATATAAGATTCTATACCTTTTAAAAGATTTCACTATTTTTTTACTTCATTCCTAAAGTTTATACAAGATTTTAACTTAAAATAAATCAATCAGATTTATATTCAAATAAACTTTCAGATTAACGAAATTATTGAAATGTAATATCAATAAGCGAATTACTATTTAAACAAAAGATAAGGAAGAGCTTCTTACAAAACTAATTTAAATAAATGATTCCAAACCTTCTAACAATCAGAAGATTTACTTCATTCCTTTCAAAATCGATCAGATATATCGTAAAATAAACCTCAAGATTAATGAAACTCCTAGTGTGCATTAAATCAGATAAACAAATGTATATATTCATAAACTCTAAGTTTCATTAAATCTTAATGCGTATTCGAAATCTTAACTTAAAAAACACCAACTAATAAACTTTAAGATTAACTAAATTCTCAGTGATCTTCATTCAAAATATCTTCTTGTGAACTTAATAGATTAACCAAATTTAAACTATTTGCTATTAAGAATCTTTATAAATAATATTTTGTAGTGCATAAAGAATACCAATACATTTGAAGTCTTTAGACGCGACTACCCCACTGACTCAATCATCGATCCCAGGGCATTAAAACACAAGAAAATGGCATTGCTAATTTATGTTTATTGTGCATTATTTGTACTAGCCAATTGTTGTTTTGGGCCGCGTTTGCTTTAGGCCAGAAATATAGTGAGTGCTCGCTGGGCCAGAAATTGAATTTTTATGCATTTTATAAAATATATTTTTTAATGGTTTTTTAGTTGGCCAGCTGATTGAAATTTATGATCGTTAGCTTGTCTAACCATCGACCGTCTCTTTCGCTCTCTCCCTCACTCACTCCTTGGCTATTTATATTTATTATTATTTTGATATTTTTTTTATGTTTGTTTTATGTAGAGTTTACGGTACGCCCCGCGTATAATTCGCATTAACTATTTGAAATTTATTCAATTCATTCTTGCGAACACAAATTGACAGTTTTAATGGGTTTAACACATTTTTATTTATGTTTATGTTTGAGCTTTCGCCCTCTACACATAACTACAAGTTATGTGATTATCGTGTGTACTTATAAAAGAATTCCATTCGATTGTCTTTTCCTTGGCCACCAAAAAAAAAGAACCTCATGAAAAACCAAAATTGTAACGCCTCCTTTTTGGTTGGCTGATTTGGCGGATTAAAAAGCCAAAACGTGTTGAATCAAATTGTAATTAATAAACACGCTAAAAGCGCCAAAAAGAACCGCCAGAAGAGAGAAACAAATTACGCTAACAAGCCAAGCAAAAGGTGGCCTAAACCAAACGAAATACAAAAAAAATAGAGTTGTGCGGTCGGCTCATAATTTGGCCAACAACAGAAGAAAAAAAAACGTAACAGAAAAACAGAAAAAAGTCTTTTAATGAGCCGACAGTGCGCGGTCAAGTGATTGGCCATTTAGTTTGGCTAGTTTAGGCCAAAGCTGGCAGCCTTTTATGGCTGCTTTTGGCTGTTTTATTCAAATATCAAAACCATAAATTCCCTCGGCGACCACAACAAATGCAACTGTCAAGTGCAACATGCTCCATTGTGGGGTTAATGTGAGCATTGTGAGCTCCATTTTGGAGCTATCATAACTTTGCTCTCGCCGTGGCATGCAACACACTCCACTCCACTCCACTCCAACACACACACACACACACAGATACACATGCAAATTTAGATACATCGACACATTGAACTTTGTCATTTGACTGTCCTGTGAAATCAAGGCACCAGCTCAATAACAATTGCGCTTATCAATTGACAGCCTTTGATTGCCTGCCGCCAATTGGCGAGGTGCATGACCAAAATTCAAGCGACAGCAATCCGAATTTAATATGCACTATCTATGACAACTTGTTGATTTACTTTTCTCTTAATAAAACCAAAGAAAAGAAAAAATTATGCTGGCGATTTAAAGAATATCTACATATAACCAAACACAAATAGAAACAGTTAATTCATTACATAGCTACCTATTTTTTTTTATTAATATGAATAAAAGAATGTTTTATTGCAGAACAAGAAATAGTTCATCATATATTTATGAATTTTATTAATGATTAGTTAATATGTTTATAGAAATACATTGCCAAGCAAAAAAGAAAATTACTTTATCATAGAGAATTTATAGACAAGTAAGGGAAAGATTGAAGAGCTACGAATGAAAGCTCTTTAGGATATCATTAGAATGAAAACAATTTTAATAATTCAGAGTTTACTATTTCAATATTAAATAAAAGAGAGAATATAAATATGTGAATATTAGAGAATTCCATTTATAGAACCTTATAAAAATGTGTATTAATTTTTGCAATACTTCACATGCAAAATATTTGTACGTTTCATAATACAAAGTAAGGTTTAGTTAGGTCTCTTCTACTTATAATTAATGAAACTCAATAAAAACAATCCAAGGTACACATTTTAATATTATATGTATGTATATGTATGGGTAAAAAGCTTTTTACAAAAATATTCATTTTTATGAAACGAATTAAATTTCATACCTAAAACTACGAGGATTAATCAAATGCCAAGCGACGTATAACAAGAAAAAAGTATAGAGAGAGCATATTTTAGATTCCTGGCAAACACAGTGTGATAATGTAAACAGCCTGCCGCTAATGTAAAATGCAAATGGGACCTATTGGTATTGCTAGTTTCACGGACCCCAAGGGAGGAAATTCTCGCATAATGTCACATGTCAAATAATTTGCCTTTAAAGTTTTGCCGCAATTTGCATTTTGGCGTCGATGCTGGCGCCGCAGCTTCTGTCGCAATTTGTCCGCTATCGAAGAGGAGAGGAAGACTGGGAAGAGAGGCGAAGTGAAACATCATCGGTATCATCGTGTGGGGCGTGTTTTATACGCTATGTGCAATTTGCAAGCCCTCCTGCAGCTGCCTTTGATTGATTTGTTTTGCCAAGTGACGCACGACATGAGCGCGAGGAACCAAGAGATTTTGCTGTTGATTGTCTGAAATGAAATTGAATGGAATGGAATGGGATCTACAAATATATTATATGTTCATGATGATGTTCGAAGTGCGATCGCGTCGGGAATGGGATAGTTTATGGGATAGTAATGGGTACAGAGTCTGTTGCCTCTCAAGTGGCCCAAGGTCTGTGACTTTTAATGAAAACGATTCGCACTTTGCTGGCACATTTTAATGTGCAGCTGTTTTGCATTTGCCAAAACATATTTACATATCTATCACGATTATACACAAAACCGAAACCGAAACCATATCCGAAACTAAGCCAAAACTTATGGGGGCAGCAGGCAGCAGACATTTGGTATCCATTACAAACGCTTTGGGGTCGCATCTGTCAATCAGAAAATCAAATGAAAAACATAACTCATCACGATGAGCAGAGAGACGTTTGGGGGGGATGGAGAGAACCTCTGCTTTGATAAATGACAAACTAAAGTGGAACTTCCATTTGCCTACATTATTTCCATTCCCCCATTCCCCAAAAATTCTGTTTTTGGGAAAGTGTTTTTTATTTGTGTTCTGTGTGTGAAAGTTGCGCAGAAGCAAAGAAAGTTGTATGATAATTGCCTAAAGGTCGTGAATCTCGACAAGATTATGCAATGTTTATACAAATCACTTTATAACAAATTCTAGACAATGGAAATGGGAAGTGAAAGCTAAAAAAAAATCCCAACAACAACAACAAAAATATTGTGTACTCATCTTAATGCACTTTCGGTTTTTCCATCATTTTCATGTTGCGGGTGTTGTTTTTTTTTTATTTCTTTTTTGGTTTTTGGGAATTTTAACCAAAATAACAGAGAAAAAAACAAAGCATCCACAGGCAGCAGCAGTTGATCGGGGCCAATCACGGGTAGATCTTTATCTGGCAAATACCCCCAGAGAGCGTGCTGAGAATAAAACGAATGAAAGACTCGGATTGAGCTTTTGGGTGCTTGGCTTATTACAAATTCTAATCACATGCAATCTCCGATCCGTTTCGTTTCGATCTCTTCTCTCTCTCTCTCTTGGTACAATGGCCCGATGGAGTCAGCCGATGGGGCTGTCTCTTATCGATTAATCATCAAATTAAAAATTACTAAGCCCAAAGCGTGGAGCGTGGCCGAAACACCATTGAGATGCCACCTCACTTCTTTACCCCCTCACTTCTTCTCCCCTTAAGTGGCGAGTACATCGCACATTTTGTGGTTTTTGCGTTTTATTTCGGTTTTCGATCACCAATTTAAACAATATCTAGAATTTCATGACCGCAAGAATTGCCAATTGTTTTGGGCAAAAGTTTATGGGGTTATCTCTCAGTGATGTGAAACGAACCCAAGACGAACTGTTTCAAGGTTGAATGCGAGAACTAAAGAAACCGCGATCACTGAAAATATATGTCATATTTGTATTTATAGTGTTATTTACGATAATTGCTGTAAAATTCCAATGAAAGCAAACAAAGCAATTGAGCATTGGGTGTTACAACGCTTAGTAATAAGTTCCAATATATGTACATATATATATTATACATTATGGTCGTAAATTCATTTAAATAATAAACAAAGGCAAATAAAATGACATGCAAATATTATTGTTTGTGACACATTTGAAGAAATGTTACCCGAGAAATTCCTATTCACACTTTGTAATGCCGCAAATTGAGAAAATTGTTTACTGCTACGCTGCAGAGTACAAAGTTCAATCGATATCAATCGGCATTTTCATTAGGTAAATTAAATAATTTAATACTCAGTGAGAGATTTTTCCAGCGCTTATCATGAATTTGTCATCAGCTTGTTGTAATGCGATCACAAACTCAAACACACACGCATACACTCTGACACATGGAGTTGGGAGTCAGAGAGCGCGATCGCCACATGCTGCTCATAATGAAGTTGAGCAGCTGAGAGATAATGATCAATAAGGCGACGCAACGCAACGCAACGCAACGCGACGCCAAGACAATTAAAAGCCAAAGCCAAAAGAATTGCAAGCGCCGAGCGTCGCAGTCGCAGTCGCTGCTGCAGTCGCAGTTGGCAGCGCGCTCTCCGCAGTCGCGCTCAGCTGGTCGTCAAGCAAGTTCGAGTCGTATTCGCCTGCGCAGACGTATCGTGCTTACCGGCAGCACATTCAGTTATCTTTCGGCGCTCGTTGCGGCCACAACGTGTAAGCGGCGCGCACACAAGTCTTAACTGTAAACTTGACTTTGACTCTCCCCCCACGTTCGCGTTCGTTCGCTCTCCCCCACATTCACACACACACACCCTGAGAAGTGTCTGCGTGTGTGAACGCGTCGTTCGCCTGCAGTCTGACCGTGAAGTTAGTGTTCTTTTTTGCATGTCGTCGTCTATAAACTGAGTGAACTCACTGTAACTGTAACAGTGCTTTTGTTATTTGTTTGCCATTTGCCATTTGCGAGTTGCTTAGCACATTCATTCACGTTAACGTTCGCTGGCAAGTTCATTCACGTTTGCAAATTTCATCATCATCATCATGCTAACTGCTTAATTAGTGTACGAGTAATGTAATAAAGCAAATATTGAAATCGGTGTTAAACTAATTGCAATTAACAATTAGCAAACATTATTATTATTGTGATTATTGTTTGATTTTTTTTTTTCTATTTGTTGTATTTTCGGCTTTTCATTTGTTCACATCCATTTCCGTTAAGCTTTTGCGGCGCATTCGAGCGCAACAATTCATAATTGCTGTTGCATTCGCAAATGGTTGGCAACACTCTCCCTCTCTTTCTCTCTGTCTCTCTGTCTATCTTTGATTATTGCTAATGCCTCGCTCGCGTAAAGAAAGTGAAATTTCTCAAAATATACTTAATGCAATAATTAAAAATAACCAATAATTATGCTAATTTCGATAACCGTTTCGCCACCGTCAACAGTGAGAAACAGTTTATTCGACAACCAACAAAACACAAAAAACCAAACAAAAATAATACAAAACAAAACAAAACAAAACCCTTAAGTGCAAACGAAAACCAAACTGTTTAAATATTTTCACGCAACAATTAAACATATGTTTAATAATGTATAAATAATGGCTGTGAAATTTGCCCATAAAGGAAAGTCCCATACCCAAAGCAAAAGCTTTTAAAAAGGTACGTAAGTCGTTGAAATGGGAAAAATGAGCTTTAAAGTTGCTGAAAAGCAACTTAATCGTAAAACAGTGTAATGGAAATGATTTACAAAAGCTTTTACATTCAAGGAAAATAATTATTATATCATAGAAAATAACGAAACTAAAAGAGTTTTTCGATGCTATAAATTGCAAAGTAAAAAGTTTTATAAAAAAGCTTTTAAGTTGCTGCCTTTTAAATGCCTTTTAAAATTGCATCTATGTTGTTGAAATTATTTAAAATTCAACATAATATAATGTAATACAACTAAACTAGGCAGAACTTATATTATTTCCAAACATAAAGCAAAAGCTGTGAAAAATCGATCAAATAAGCTTTAAGTTTCCTGAAATGCTATTTAAACTAAATCAATTTAAATGATTTTATTTCAAAAATGTATCTAATATGAAAGATAAGTGAACCTCATCATTAAAAATAAATTGCTGATATAATTTGCCCAAAATAAAAGAATTTAAAATATTTCCAAATTCTAGTTGAATGTGCTTTTAGAATTTTAAACTGGTTTTTGAATAAATCGTAAATTTGTATTACCTATAACAAAGTTGATTTAAATGTCAAATATCACATTTATACGAATGTGAAGCACTCTAAATACAATTATACAAATACTACAACGCTGTTAAAAAAATAATTTAATGAAAGCAGTATTGTTATAATCTAGTTGCAAACACTTTGGGCGCTTTCTTTAAAGTCATTAGTACGAAAATAGTTTCAATTCATCGCATTGTTAGTATCCCTGCAATCATAATAAATAGTGACAATAGTTGGTGAGCCGTCTGCCTCATTTTCATTGTTGCTCCACTGACTTCCTCTGTGGCATTTCCTTAATCTTTAGCCTACTTTAGCCTCACACCTGATGACAAGCAACCTTTCGCACTTTCCGTGTCGTAAAATACGCCTTGTCACTCTGTAGATCATTAGGTGGGGACAGCTCCTCAAACACTCATTTTTGTGACACATTTCCATAGAGACACACACAAGACACTCACTCACACACTCACTCATTCACTTAACTACAATTCGCAAGTTCTTTTCTTTTCTATTCGAGCGAGAGCAAGTTTGACAAAGAGCTGAAAAATTTGTATGCCATTGGCAAACATTTGTCTGTGTCTAAAATTGAACTACTTTCATTTGGTGGCAGGGAATTAACATACATACATACATCTCGACACACTCATCGCAAGTATTATTAAGTATGTGGCTCCGCATCTTTCGCTCTCTTCATTCACTTGCTTGCCACACAATTTGGACAGTCACCAAGTTTTTGATTTTGCTGTCAAATGCAGTCGTAACAAAATAAAACGCACCATAAACATTTACCTACTTAGCCCCCAGTCGCCAGTTTCAGTCCCCCGACAGTCTTAAGTTTGCTTTCATTCAAATATTTGCATTAAATTTTGCACAAATTGTCACGACACACACGAGGGGAAGGGGTTTTTTAAATGCAACTCCAGCGGTCGCATACAAAAAAAAAAGAGGCCGCAGCAACAAAATAGTTGAAATTCGCTCGAAATCAAAAGCAAACGAAAAACAAAAACGAAATACATTTTTTATGATTCGTTTTTGTTTTATATATATATATGTACATATATATGTATTTTTTTTTGTTTTCGCGTTTGTGACAAGAATTTGCAAATGTCAACGAAAATTGCGCGCTTCGCATTAAAAAAGAATTCGGTTAAAAAGGGCCGAAGAGGAGAAGAGAGCTTGCATGTGTCTTCAATGGAGGGAAGAGGGAAGAGGTGGGGAGGTCGGGAAATACCAAAGACCCAAAACGCAAACCAATTGAAATTGTTTTTATAAGAGCCACAGAAACGAAGTCACCTTCCTTCATTTACTTGTGTGTACTTTGTTTTATTTTGAAGCATTTTGTGTTTGGCATTTTTAAAGAGTTTCAGGATCGTATCGTAACGGATCTTCAGAGGGTCGTGTGTGACGGTGTGACGGTGTGACGGTGTGCGGTGTGACTTCAAAGTGAAAACGTATAATTTACTTAATGAGCAAAAATGCGACAAGTTGTCCTCACTGATAATTGAGAGTCGTGTAATCGAAAAAGATCACAAAAGATCAGCAAACGCAGTCTAGAGTTCTGTTCTCATCTGTTCTGTTCTCTTTGGTTCGTTGGGAATTACCACCTGAAAATTTCCGACTTATTGTAATAAGATTTTCCAATTAACCTTCGTGCGAACTTATGATCTGTTTCGTTTTGTTCGTAATATAATTTCGATATTGTTTTGAAAGCAATTCGAATGCTTGTTGTTGTGTTATTACTTCCCCATTCGCCCCATTGTCAATTGTTAATGACAAGTTGGCTCTTATTACAAAGCCATGGCCCAAACTGACACTTGTTTAAATCGAATCGAAGCGAAGCGTTTTTCTTTTTCTGTCTCTGTTTCTGTTTCTCTGAGACACTTGTTGACAGGTGCAATTGTGAGACTCGAACTTGTACACGTATTTGTCGAGCATTACAACAAATTGTTAATAATAATACGGGGGGGGGCAATAATTATAAAAAGCAAATACGTGTAATAAAGCATATTTATTGGTCAACTTACGTGAATTGGGCTTTAGATAGAAAATGCCATTTAGTGCTTACATATTATAAAATATTAGAGGTCGAGTACTTCATAGCTATTTATGTGCATTGGGAGTCAATGATTACCTAATTGCCTTTGTCACGGTGCCAAAATTGATATTTACGGCTCTGATAGGGTGTGATTTATCATCAGATACTCTTAACTCTTTTACGATAGACGCCGAAAGTGATGGAAACATTAACTTGATGTCATCGCCGAACGAGTTTTCTATCGTTTTTTGTTTTCCATGATGATTTCTTTCTTTACTTTTATTGTTATTATATTTCTCGGCAGTCATAATGAACCTTCAGAGAGGTTTCTCCAACTAATTAGACCATAAAGCAGCCGACCTGCCTGGCCGAACTAATTCCCTCAGATAAACCACAACAAAGGTCACGCTTTAATTGATAAGAAAACACAATGTAGCTTTGCCGAGAGCCAAAAAAACAGAAAAAATACTAGAGAGAAAATAAAGATTCCGAACCGGCTACTGTAGGTAAATGAAACGCTACAAAAGTCAGTCAAATGGAAATCCCCATGGAAAACAATGACAGAACCAAATAAGAAAACCAAAAAAGAGTAGAAGAAGGTTAAAAAAAAAAAACGCAGAAGAACCCAAGTGAACTAAAATGAACTTGAAGTGCCAGCTGTGCCTCGATAAAGATCACACCCCAGTCACAGGTGGCGGTTCCTGCTCCGATCTAAAAAAGAAGAGAAAAACTAAGAATCATGCCACAATTGAGTGCACTTTTCTATGCCTCGAGCATGGAAGATTAACAATGCAGATACCCTGTAAAGAACGTAACTAAAATTGCTCTCATTTATTACAATTATTTGCAAAGGTTAATTGTTTGTGTAGAGCAACAGTTATACCCGCTGGCAGCGGACACTTACAGGGTATGCAGAGCAGCACTTAATAGTTTTGAACCTTCTTTTTTTGTCGATGGTCGAGGCACTTAAACGATGCAACGAAGCGTGCTCCCCAATGGCTTCTAGACAGTCCTCATTCCTCCTCCTCCTCCTACTCCTCTTCACTCAGCTGCCAGTTACGCCTTTTTTCAACACATGAGAATCACAAGTGAGTGAGAGAAAGAGAGTAATTAAGCCATGTTCTCTCATTTAATTGTTCGATTGCCGTGCAATTAAATGTCCAATATTTGGAATACCAAAAATACACACACACAATACAAATACAAATACAAATACAAAAGTTGGCAAATAGTTTGCAACCTGAGGCAACAACTCATCTCAACGCTTCTTCAATGGTCAGATCAAAGTTCTTGCTGCCGACTTCTGTGACTTCTGAGTTTTGCTACGGTTCTCGACATATTCAAAGCATTCCATTTCAATTCATTTAACTTCTCGTGGGGTTATTAAAACCCATCAACATCGCAATGTGGATGATGATGATGATCGCCGCAGCATCATTATCAACTGTGGCGCAACATTAAAAGCAATCCGCATGTTATATAAGTTGAAGCTTTCAGCTTCAGTTCATTTCAGTTGAGCTCCACAAATGTCACACTTTAAGACTCTCTGCAGCTTCTTCTCTCCAATTAGTTTGCTTCCGTAATTTCTTGGTATTATTTTAATTAGTTTCTGCTTCTTTTTTATTTTGTTATTTTTTATTTAAATTGCGTTCAGTCCGTGACAGAGTTTTATGTGCCGCCCCAAAGATTTATTTGCTTTTTTTTCTGTCGTTGCTGTACGAAAACAAAATGTTGATAATGATAAACAAACGATGAAACTATGAAGCTGCCACTATAATTTATGAACAATGCACATTTTTTTTTTTTTTTTGGGTTTTTGAGATGGCATCGTAATTCTTCTGAAATACTAGTATTATTTTTTCTTCATCTGCGGGAAAAACTGAATTTTACTTTGATTTTGCTTTAGTTTTTCGGATGGAGTGAGAGTTTCCTGCTTATGAAGAAGGCGAAAATAATAATAAAGAAACGCAAAGCTCAACATAAATTTGTTAGTAGACATTCTGTAATATTCCTTTGGCCAAATTGCCTCGTAAATAGCACTGAAATGTTCTCTCTCTCGCTCTCTCTCGCTCTCTGCCTGCTCACCTGCCTTTCTGACTGCCTTTTCTGCGACTATCTTACGAATAATTCACAGCGCGCTTAACGCGCTTACCTTACCCCTCCTTTGTTTCCTCTGCTTCCTTCCTCCATCAGCCTTGGTGTTGGCCTTTGCCAATGGCAAAAATGCGTTTAAGTCAAGTCGCCGAAAGCCGCCGGGTGCGTGTGTTTTCAACGTGTGTGGCAGCAGCTGCTGCTCCCCGCTCCCCGCTCCCCTCATTCCTCACTCCTCCCCTGATCGAGTCCCAGTTGGACTGGCACTTTAGCTCGATATTTATGCAACGGCACACACTTCACTTCAGTTCTTCCCTCTTTCACTCTCGCTCTCTCTCTCTCTCTCTTTCTCAGCTGCAATTTAAGCGCACATTTTTCTTGGCAACACATTTTCCTCGCCATATGCATAAGCAGTTTTTCCAGCTACCCTTTTTGTCGACTGCCCCCCCTCGCCCTTTTTGCTGCTCATCGCATTGTTTGCAACACTTGGCGCTTGCCACATAACAGCGGCAGCAGCAGCAGCAACAGAAGTTGCAACTGCAACATATGCAACATCAGCAACGGCAGCGTCCGCTATGCAGCGTTGCATGACACATTAAATGCAAAACGGGCAGCGTGCAACACACAACTGCTAGACAAAGACAGCAACAGACAGACAGAAAGAGAAAGAGAAGCAAAAGAATTTTGTTGCCCCCGCCAAGAAGTCGGTTTGAGCAGCGGTTTCTGACTCGGTTGTTATTGTTGTTGTTGTTGTTGCTGCCGGTTCTCTTATTCTCCCCGTGTTGCTTTTATTAAATAAAAGAAATGCTCTGGAATTTTTTTGGTATAAAATACTCTGCAACATTTTATAAAAGGTGAAGAGTATGGAAGACTAGGCTTTATAACATTTTGAAAATATTTCCTTATTATGTGAACTTAGTTTGATTAAATCTTTTATTATATTAATTTATTTTTAATGCTTGTTTGTCATATGGCATGGCTAAAAACATATAGTACTGCTATTTTGAGCTTAATTAGCTTAAATCATTATTTTCATTTGCCATATGTGAACATGAGAAAAAGATATAAAAGATTGAAGCTAACTTTTACTGTGTGATTTATTTTTTTATTGTTTTTTTAATGTTGTCATATTTATTTGCAATTTGTAAACGCCGCAAAAAGATTTGTCTATTTTTTGACTATATTCAATTAAAGGTTTTTTTATTTTCTATTTTTTAAATGAAGTTAGTTAAAGTTTACTTTACATTCCCTTAAAAATTTGAGCATTTTATTAGTTTACAGTATTCTTCAGTATTCATTATTTCCACCTCGACTTTCAAATTTTCAACAGCCATGCTATTCCTGTTCTTATTATAGAGCATAACTGATGCGACTGATGACTCTATACCAAAAGTTCTCGTTTTAGTTTTTTGCATAATAAACCGGCTGTTTCTCAGACTGTAGCAGCTGTTTGCTCCGTTTTTGGCCAGGCAAACTGTTTGGCTTATAACCGAGTTGAGCTGAGCTGAGCTGAGTTATTGCCTGGTTGTTATTTCTTGTCTTACGACAATATAATTAAACAAATGGCAAACTGTGGGATCAACGTGGATTGCCAAGGTGAAGCCGAAAATAACACAAACACCAACAACAACAACATAAAGAAAATACCTTTTGACATAGTACACGTAATGCGTGGCAATCATCAACTCGATGGAATCATTAATCAATGACACAAAATGCATACAAATTTGCCACTCGTATGTGGATGTAGCTTGAGCTCATTAAAGTGTATTAAGATTATGATACGGATTTCAAAAGATGACTCTGCGTCCCCTTAGGGCCGCAATATACAAGCTACAGCTACAAATTTCGAAACGAAACACTTTAAATAATTGCAGAGGGACTTTAATAAAATAATTAAAATGAGGAGGAGAAAAAATGCGGTATTCTCTAGCTGAAATTGAACAATACGCGTATTAAAAGTGTTTCGCTCCAGCTTCGCACTTGAGTAAATTGCAAAGGAGGGAACAACGCAAAAAAACAAAAAGAGAATAATAAAAGTATAAAAAAATATCAGAAACCACGAAGAGGCCCCCGGTAACGTGGCCACAGAATGCTATCCATGTAGAAAAATGTGCGGGCTACCAATCTACGCACATTTTTTGTACGTTGTTTTTTTGGTTTTACAATGTTTCGACGAGACGACGTCAAAGGAAAGGCCGACAAGTAAAATGCGAACGATGAAATGTTTTAAAGAAATCGCTGAAAATATTAATTTCAATTATTTACGTACTGTAAAAGCAGCACGCAGAAGCAGCGCGAAAGATGCGATTTTCCCACGTTGTTTGAGAATCGCTGAGAGGGGCGCTCGAATGCTGAGAATCGCAGAGAGGGGCGCAATTGCGCCCAGTCTTGTAAGTTGTAAGATGTAAGTGGCATTTTGTGCGCTAAGTACGAGCAATTTGTTACAGGATTTTTTCGGAGTGGGCAAACAGGGAGTTGTGGAAAATTCAGTGGTGGGAAAAGTCGGCTGTATGTAATTTATAATTATCAGCAATAGGTGGCGCTGCCGTGCTGTCTGCTGCCATAGAAGAAAGAAGCACTCGACTTATGCAATGCAGCAGCAGAAGTTGCATGTTGATAACAGCGGAAGTTATTAGAGCCCGTTGGCGAGTCGAGACGAATCGACTGAAGTCGAGTCGAGTCGAGTTCAGTTATGCGAGCAAGTTCCAAAGAACTTGGCATTGAAGTTCCCAGTTCCCACTTGGCCAGTTTGTGTGAGTTGTGAATTGTGACTTGGCAAGTGAGTTTAGCACTCAGCTTTTGCCTGCCGCTCGCTTTGGTTTCACTCGCTTCTAATTAAAGACGACACTTTGGCATGTACTCGAGAGCACGGAAATGCCACGGTTCGAGCTTTCAAGCTGAGACTTTTTGAAGAATTCTACGCTCGATCGTTTTGCCAAAGTACCAAGAATTGCTTTAAGTCAATTGAAGTGCCCGTCGAACAACTCTGTTCTCTGGCTTACGTAACAATCTCTTCTGGTCAATGCTTTTCGATTGATCTTTCTTAACCTTTCACATCTCACACACATCGATCGATCGATCCCCTGAAGATTACAATTAATTCTAGCCACTTCTTGCCACAGCGGGTTGCCAAAGCTGCAGAAATAGAAATACACAAAAAATGGCCAACAAAGATTGCGCAAATGGCCAAAAAAGATTTAGTTATTAGCTGCCAAGATTGAAAGTTCAAGTTGGCCTGGTGTTATTTAATTGCCATAAAGGTGAGTGAATAATACTCGACTCGAAAGCTCAAACAAATTATTAATTTTTTGTTGGTGGCAGGTGTCCAAAACTGAAGCCTACATTAAACATCGTCAAGATAAGAATCAAGCGACTATAAACAAAGTATGCATATTTAAACAAAGAGCCTAAAACAACTTGCTAAATACCAAGGGGCGCCTCATGTTACACTTGGGACGTGGCAAGATTAATCGCCAAGAGAATTTGGAGATCGGAGAGTTTAGAGTTCGCTGGAGTTCAGCTAATAATAATCTATGCCCCCCACCCTTTAATTTGATTAATTAAGCAGATAGAATCGACAAATTAAAAATTAAATTGATGGCGCCTACAGCTATTTCATAATTATTAATTATACACAAATTTACCTTTAATTTACACAATTCACAGTCCAACGTCAGAGATGTGTCATAAGCTATGAACAAATACACTCAATTCAATTCATTTCATTCATAAAGCAGACTTTGTGGCTGCTGAATCACTTTTTTCTTACTCATACTTATCTTGTAAAGTATTTAGTATATATTTCTGATAGTTGAATGAGATAATGTCCAATCGATGAGCGAATTTTTATTTCGGCTTCCGTTATCGATTGCACATACTGAGTAATAAAATCATTGAAGTGCTGACGACACTTTTATTTACTTTTATTCTCACTCTCTGAAGGTCTTCCCTCTCTCTATCCATCTCTTTCACCTTAAACATGGGCAAACACTTCTAGGTCTAGAACTCGTACTCGTCTGTCATTCAGTAATGCCCTTGTCAGGCCCCCACGATTTCTTTACACAACGCAAAATTACATTGCCAGTTTTTTATGCTTTTTTTGCAAATGCGTCTGGAACGTGAATTTTGTACCTGATATTTTGGCCCTACTTTTGATTAAACAATTTAATGCGCAAAAGTTCATTAACATGAGCACGAAAAGAATCACGCAGCATTCTTTTGGTTTTTTATGTTTGCGTTCTTTTTGGTTGAAAATTATAGTATATGCAAATATTTTTTATGATACTTGCTTGGTATGTGGGTGTTTTTCCATTTCCATGTCAATTTCTCTGCTTATCTATTTTGATGTTGACGAAATCTAATTTCAATTAATGCCAAACAAAGAAATCGACGCATAAACTTGATTTGTTGTGCCACAACAAAACAAATGAAAAGAAATAAAGCCACTTGGGGCATAAATTAGCTGCCGGAGTTCAACGTAGGTTCAAGAAAGGAAAAAAGACAAACAAACAAAACTCCCCCAATAACGATTGACCCCAATGCAAAAATCTGTCAACTCTTTTCTACTACGATTCTTCGTTTTATTGGCGAAACTTTCGCTCTTACGCTTAGAAAAAAAACAATAATAATATAAAAATAACAAAGCCCTTTGTTTGCATTAATCTTGGCATCTGTTCGGGTATTATGATAACTACTTATTATTGCGCGTATTATTGTTATTATTATTAGAGATATTTTTGTCAACTTGGCTGGAGACCGACCGCAAACAATTTGTTGTTGCGGTTTTTAATTGCTCTATGAGATTCCGGCAATACGTAAGATTCGACTCAGCTCAAAAGCTCTCGAGGGGGTTAACGTTTAATGGCAACTGTTTCGCTTAGCTTCGTTTTTGTTTTGTTTCTGCGACTTTTTTTTTCTTTTTGCGTTTTTTGTATCTCTTTATTTTTGGGCGAAAGTTTTAAGTTTCGTTTTCGACTCACGAATAATTATAGTGTTTAGTCTAATGCCAGGCACTGTCGCTTTGGCTTAATAGACACAAACGTTTCGAAATTGTTATTTAAAATGTTTCTCTCTTTATTCTTTTGGCCAAATTCCCGCACAGCTTACGACTCCAACTCATATTACCTCTGAACAAAAATATAAAACACATGCAGCTGATACCAAACATAAACCTTACCACTTTTGTGACATGTTCTTGACTAATATCCAACCTTACCTTTCAATTTCATTTTATTTTATGATTTAGCTATTACTTTACATTAATAATTTAAAGGAATTGAAGTCATTTTTATTTCATTCTCAAGATCAAAAGAATTCTATGAATTTTAATTTCGATTCAAATAATTCCATTCTATTAGTTTTGTTATTGGAAGAAAGTTATAAAATTTTTATTTTATTTCTAAAATATTCATTAATTCTATAAGTCGTAATTTATATAAAAATCCCAAATAATTTAAAGTTAAATTTAGCAGATTTATTTGAATCTTGCAAACTTTTTTTACTGCTTAGAATAAATCGACATAAATTTTTCGAATTATAGTTGTCTTTTAAAATTAATATTTATATATTAATTTGCAGTCTCAAAGTTTTCTATTTTCATAAACTTGTTTTATTAATTTGCCAACTAAAGCAGAATCAACAATACCTATGAAGTTTATCGATTTCTCTATGCTTTGTTTAAATTATGGTTTACCTTGTTTTACCAAACAATTATTTCTAAATATTTTTACATGAATTTGTATGCAATGAGATGAATATACATATCTATTGCATATCTAACTACTTCTCTGCAGTTTCCCATCAATTAAAATCAATATAATTATACCAAAAGCTTACTATCGATAGTAGCATTCAACACTATCGATATACATAAATGATAGGACATCCCTAAGATATTTTGTTATTTGTTGAACCACTTGTTGCTCCTCTTGTGTCTTGCTAACCACCGCCTTTCCCGCTCTCTTGCCACCTCTTACAGATCTTGGTACCCTAAACAACCACAGCAACAACAACAGCAGCAACAATCACAGCACAATCATCACAGCAACAGCCACAGCAACTGGAGTCAATAGCAAGAAGAGCTTTTTGGCCAGCACAACGAGCACCGCAACAGCGACAACGACAACAACGACGACAAAAACTTTGAATCCGAGCACAAATCCAACTTTAAATTTGCAGCAGAAGCACAACAACAAAATGGAGCTGCTGAGCAGCCCAGCAACAGCAACAGCAATAGCAACAACAGCCACAGCAGCAGTGACAACAACAACCACAACGAAACAATTGCTGGTGCAGGATTATTTGAATTACGCCTCCCCGCCAACATATTCACGTTTGCCGCCCGATGGCCATGAGTTTCCGCCCAATTTCAGTGAGCCGCTGATCATGCATCCCACACAGACGCAACACACGCTGCTGCTCAAGACTGGAGCGAAAACAGAGCTCAGCTTCGAGCACAACAACAACACGAGTAACAACAATAACAACAACAACAACAACAACAAATTGGAGGCAGCTCCACCGCTGCCCAAGACGGGACCGCCGCCAACTGTGCCGCGTAAATTGTATCGCCAAGATTTGGTGATCAATGTGGAGGATGCGCGTCCAGCAGCAACCACACCATCCACAGCAGCCACAGCAGCAGCAACAGCCACAGCAGCGCCATCTAGCGCTCGTGATTATCAACGTTCCTCGAGCACGAATGCGCCACGCAAACCGAGCGATTGGCGCAAAGATGAAAAGTCCGAGAAATCGGTGCGTGACAAAATTGCCATGTTCTCGTCCAGCAACGAGCTGGACACGATTGTGCCCACACCCACATCCACACTTAGCTCCGCCAGCTCTAGCTCCAGCTTTGCACGCAAGCCGCTCAACATGAGCAGCGAGAATCTGCTGGAGGCGACACAATCAACGCCAGCGCTTAAGACGCGCGCGATGAGCGTGGAGAATCTGAATGATGCACAGCGTCAGTATCAGTTGGCCAAGCAGTTGCCACAGCTGCATGTGGCCGACTCCATGTACTCGCTGCACACGCTGTCCGCCACGCCCACAACGACACACAGCAACAACTACAGCTACGCCTCGCTGCCGCGTCGCAGTCACGGACTTGGCTCCAACTCGGCCTCGGCTGTGGAGCGTCGCATTAGCTTCTCGGGTGAGGGCGATGCGGCCAATCGCAAGGCAGCGATTACGAACATCTTGGAGCAACGGCGTCGCAGTCTGTCCAAGCTGCGTGGCCTAGTCATCCCGGAGCGTCCCCAGCTGCTGGAGCCGATCTTAGACTTGCCGGAGATCAAGAGCCAGGTGAAGGCGGCCAGCGGCGAAGACTCCACAGACAGCGGACTGGGCGAGACGCGTCCACTGCGACACACAAGCAACAACCTGAGCTCCCAACCCAACTCCCACAACTCGACTGTAAGCAGCAACAACAATATTGGCAGCTATCGCAGCATCTTCTCCAGCTCGCAACGTCGTCCGCTTGAGTCGCAGCTGTCACAGCCACCCGCAAAGCCGCCACGCACCTCGCTGGCCACGCCCACACGCCCTAATCTATCCACACAATTCCTGGGTGATCAGGAGAGCGACACGGATTCGGTGTTCTCGACCACAGCACGCGTGCCAACGCCGCCCGAGAAGTTCGCATTGACGCGCACGCTCAGCTCGGAGACAAACACCTCGATAGCCAGCTCCAACACCTCCACCCTGACGTCGGGCAGCTCAGCTGGTTCCCAGGCCAGCTGCAGTTCGTTGGGCAGCACTCCCACAGTCGACTTGACACGTCGTGTGCTTAAGTTGAATGGCAGCGCCAACAGCTCGGAGTTGTCGCTGGGCAATCGCAAGAGCATTTTGGCCTCGGCCAAGTGTCGCAGCGCCAAGAGTCGTGGCCAGGACAACAGTCAGGACAATGACAACGACAGCACCGATGGTGAGGCTTGTGTGCTCAACGGACGTCGCGTCAAGTCGAGCTACAAGCAACAACAGCAGCAGCAACAGTTGCAGCAACTGCAGCAACATCAGCTGCTGGGAAAACAACTTGTGGTGGACAAGCTCATCAATGTGGCTGCCTATGTGGAGCTCACATCCGACACAGACGACAGCAGTCGTCGCTCCGATACGCCGGCCAAGATCAGTGCCATGTTTATTGATGAGGAGCGCAAAGCCAGCTTCAAAGCGGATCCCACGCAACGTGCCAAAATGCAACAGCGTGTCCAGGCCAAGCCGGTCATCAGTCCGCTGGCCCAGCGTACTCAAACCCCTAAGCTGAGCAGTGTCGGTCTCGGTGCTGCAGCCAACAAGTCGCAGACAACCGCCGAGTTGCGGGAGAAATTCGAACGCAGTGCTGCCGCTGTGGCTGCTGCAGCTGCTGCCGCACAAACGCCGCCGGTGCACAAGGCAATTGCCACCGTGGTGGTGGCCACAAAGCCGCATCACGAACGCTTCAGTTCGCTGGATTCGCTGGCTTCCAGTTCGTCGGGTGTTAGCTCAACCACACAGAATGTGAGCACCACCCAGGAGACGGCCACGGAATTCGGCAGCTTCTCGTCGCTGGGCAGCAATCAGAGCTTGATCACCGCTCAGGATGTGCAGCAGATTGTCGAGGAGGCCGATCCCCCATTGAAGACCCCGGAGGCGTTCATCATTGTCCTGCAGCGGGATACGCCCGAGAGCAGCATTGGCATCACGCTCGCCGGTGGCTCCGACTACGAGGCTAAAGAGATTACCGTAAGTGCGCTTTTATTACAATAAAATAATAATTCGATTTTTAAAATAAGTGTTACGTATTAAGAATTGATTGAATATTTATTTATTGCATATTTATTAGTTCGGTATTTATTTATTTCGATTTTACTCATTTTTATTATAATATTCATCTATTATATACTTTCACACTATTCTTCGCTTAACAGCCGATTTGCTTAACATGAGTTATGGCCGATTACACTTTATATTTAGTTCCATATTTCCATATCGTTCACACTCAAAAACATAAGTTGGAAAAACCAAAGCAATTATAAGAAATATATTGGTTTTTTGCTTAGCTTATTTGTTTAACTCATATAGGTATTATTTCCAATATTTATTAACAAGTTAAGCTAGTTAACCACACTCAAAAACAGAAGCATTACTTACTCGTAAATTGACATTTTTTCGGGTCCGGTTGCGACCGTTAAGGCTTAAGGTATAAGTTGTACCTTAAATTGAAAATTTATTTTTTTTCTTTTAATTAATTCCTTAACATTTATTTGTTATTAATTGCATTTCATTCTTGAGTCTTACTTAATTTTGGTTTGTTGAAATTTCAAATTGCAGTTAAAATTCCAAATTGATATTGTTTAATAAATGAACTCCGTGCTAAAATTAGGACAGTGCAGAATAATCGAATAAGTATTAGTAACACATTTTTAATTTAAAATAGAAAATCACGAATTGAATTTAAATTTAGAATTGTAATATAATTTACTATAACCATAACAATAATAACATGACTATTTTACTGGATAAGTATTAAAACATTTTAAAATTCGTTCTCCTATTCTCCTGCAGATCCACAAGATTTTGAGCAACACGCCGGCTGCCAAGGATGGTCGCCTGAAGAAGGGCGATCGCATCTTGGCCGTCAACGGCATGAGCATGCGGGGCTTGACCCATCGCGAGTCCATCAGCGTGCTCAAGGTGAGTTCACCACAAAGGAATTCTTCCGATTTGCACTTCTCTTAAACGCACTTCTCTTTCCTCCCCATAGACACCACGTCCTGAGGTCGTTGTGGTCGTGACACGCTCCGAATCGCTGATCATCAAACCATTGAACAAGAAACGCTCCTCGCTCGGCTCACTCAGCTCGCTGAATGAGAAGCCCACGGAATTGGATTACGAACGCAAGCGCAACTATCACAAGGCATCGCGCTCCCTCGATCTGGACTTGGATATTGTGTCCAACGAAGGCGGCACTGCCACGCCCAGCACCCCAAGCACAGGCACCAGCAGTCCACAGCAGCCAGCCAGTCTGCTAGACGAAGCGAACAGCAATGATGCGGAAGCCACCATTGCCACCATTCGGGCCAGACGTCAACTCTCCCGTGGCGATGCCGCCAAGCTGAGCACCAGCGAACTTCTGGAGCGAGCTGCCGAGGCACGTCATGCCATTGCCGCCGAGATTCGTGCTCAGGGTAAGTTCAAGTTGTTGAACAATATGAAATTCAGCAACTAACTTTTGTTTCTCCGTTCCAGCTGAGGATGCTGCGTCTGGCGGCGGTGCGAGGTGTGTGGAAATCGTCAAGGACAGCTGTGGACTGGGCTTCTCCATCGAGGGAGGCTTCGACTCGCCATTGGGCAATCGCCCGCTGATTGTCAAGAAGGTTTTCATGGGTGAGTTGAGAGCACTAACTCCTCCTCCTCCTCCTCCTTACTTATCTTGCTAATAACCCTGGTTTCTCTTTTCTATCTTAGGCGGCGCTGCCCAGAAGACCAATCAGGTGCGAAATGGCGATGAGATCCTCAGCATTAATGGTGCATCCACGGCGCGCATGACACGCGTCGATGCCTGGAACTACATGAAGCAATTGCCGCTGGGTCCGGTCAAGATTTCATTTGCCTGAAGAAACCCCTGAAGAAATCACAGATCACGGATCGAAGCTGATATATAGTGAAAATGCGCCACAATTTGTTAGTTTTTAAGCAAAGTGTTTTGTTTCTGCATTTAGAAAACGATCTATACACAATGTTTATCGTAATCGTATAACGTAATCGTAATCGTAATCATTATATACTATTTAAAAAATAATTTAAAGTGCAATTTGCTTAAACTTTGATCATTTGATTGCGGTCGCATTTAACCACCGCCCTATACATATACTATATACTATATACCATAACATGCATACACATGATGATTGTACATAAATATTCTTATCTTAATTTACATTATTTAACGCGCATAAAGCCGCGATGCGATGAAATTCAGTTTTCCTTATACATAATATTGGTATACCATTTTCACATACTTAAATATACATATATATCCAAAAGATTAAATGGGACAAAAATAATAATAACAACAACAAAAACAAAAAAGAAAATACAACAATAATATTTGATGCATTTTATGCCATAAATTATGCGGGATCAATATATATATTATTCTTAATAATTATTACTTATATTATTTAAACCACAAACAAAATCAATGTTTACGTTTACAAAAGTATTTGCTAAAAAATATTATATTATATATATACACTATACTTGTATGTATGATACTTACAAAATAAACAAATTATACAATATATAAAACAATTTTTTTTAAATTTTGTTGTAGAAAATTAAAATTTTTTTTTAATCTATAAAGGGCAGATTTTAAGATAGCTTGGATCTGAAAGTTTATATTTTATTAATAGCTTTGGAAGGGGATGATATGATATACATACATACTTGTTTATGGGTTAGATCTGCTAACGATGAAACGGTATCTTTCCGATGATCAGTTTCTTCAAGTATTCTAATTGAAGATCAGATATTCCCTGATTTTTGGGTTGATCTATCAATATAATTATCCTTAAATGTCCATTAATAGTCCTCTTATCGATGTTATACTTTTGATGATCGGAGTAGTTATTGCCGAGTCGAAGCAAATATTCCATTGACGAATATTTTCCAGCTGCCTAAAAGTATGCAACAATTTTGGTTCGCAAAAATATCCACTGCGCGCTTTCAGGCGCTAAACTTCGAGGCTCAATTTTATTTGAATAATTAAACGTTTAAAATTTCTTTAATAAAAACATTTTAATTATTTGTAACTTTTATAAATCAAATCAAATTTGCGATCCCCTCTAAAATGTTGTCATTCATATCCCAATAAATAAACGCAGTTTTCTTTTTTAAAATAATATATTTGTATTTGTTAACCGTTAATTCTTTTTCATTTAATGCAAATATCTTGGCCATTCACTTGTTGGAATGCGGATAGCCGATAAACATATACCGAACGAACTTTCGGTACACTATGTTTTCTTTAACGTCTTGAACTGAGCTTAGAAAAAGTGTTGCTTAAACTAGTTAAGTAGAATCTAGAATCTTCGTAACATCTTATATATATAAGTGTATATATCTAGTTAGTGTTAAGTGAAATTACTGTACATCGTAAATTCGAAGAGATTAACACAGCTACGATTAACTGTGGCCATCTTTGGGCAAGCTTGGTTGAATTGAATCGCTAACAATTCTGTTTTAGAGATCTTTGGTGGGTTTGGGAGCCAATTTGGGCAACTGCAACAGGCCAGCGCGTGGTAACAAGCCGAGATGCTGCAGTGCATTCGGCGAAGGTGTTGCTGTCGGGTGTCCATTCGAATGAACTTGATTAATATTGTTATTGGGTGGCTCGTTTTCCTCGAATATTGAGCCCAGCAGCTCGTAAACGCGACGCTTGAAATACAGTTTCTGATGGAAGTTCATGTGATTCATTTCGGGACGAAGTCCTTGCAGAAAAGCGTCATCAAAGTCTATCATTGGCTTCGTTTCGACAGCAACATCTCCATTGTTGTTAGTGGGCTGCCAGAAAAAAAAAAGATGCATAAAGTCAAACTTTCTGGCACGTTGCAGAAGTCGTATGCTTACCTCGGTGGCTGGCGCCCCCTCGACTACTGTGCGGCGACGCTTTTTAGGCGGAATGGCGGCATTTGCTATTAGCTTCTGTTGTTCGTCGTCGCTCGGCTGCTTTGCCTCGCTGGCGACGCTCTGCGCATGCTCCTGGCTGGCCCACTCGGAGCTATCGCTGCTGTTATCCTCTTCGCCGCTGCTCATCGAGTGTTTGATGTGCAACAAGGCGCCCGGCTCTTGGACCAGTTCCTCTGCCTCATCATCGTCGCCCTCATCGCCGCGACGAACGCTGTCGCGTGAGCGTCTGCCTTTGATGGGCACCGGGACGCCGGGTGTAATGTGCTTCTTGAGAAACTCGAGCTCCTCGCTCAGATAGTAAGGCTTGACGCGATTCGCGCGACGCTGCACGTTGATGGAACGGGCAAAACTTGTGCGTATATTACGAAAGCGTTCCTTGCAACTATCAACTGGAAAGCATAACGATTACAAACGTTGCTATCGATTATCGATAAATGTCAACTTACTGTCATCATTCATCTGGCTGGCAATGTCCTCCCATGCGCGTTCCACATGTGATTTGCGCATGTACGAAGGATGCGAGCGATCGTACATGCAAGGATGTTGCTTCACCAGGCGACAGATTTTGGCATTGATCGCATGCAACTCGGGTGTTATCGCATTTGTGGTAATCGCTGTTGCTGCTAAAAGGCTTCTGCTCAGCGACTTGTTTCTGTTGTTGCGCCTCTCGCTGTTGTTGTTGTTGTGATTAGTGTAGTTGTTGTTGTTGTTGATGCTGCCTGTGCTGCGTCGAGTATTCATTGTTGCTGTGGCGAAAGAAACGACAAAAAATAAAGAAACTAGACGTTAACTGCGCAGCAACAGTGCAAACCGAAACTGCAATTTTGTTGCGTCCGTTTCCACAGCAACTGACGCTCTCACTCACACACACACACACACACACAAGATAGAGCGAACACACGTGCATAAACACACACACACATTGAAGCGGAGCCCAAAACAAACCGTTGCGCACACAGGTGACAAACGAAACGAAAACACATTCACTGCATTTGCAGACGACAAAACGTTTCGGACATTTCGTTCGCCTGTAGGGCGCAACAGCTGTTTGGCGCGCGATTTCCACTAGACCAGCAACAATTACGCTTATTTTTACAATTTGTGCATTCGTTTAGTGGTTTGTACTTCATGCACTTACCTGCAATTTGTTGTATCCGTTTATTGCTTTTTACACAGATTTTCTAAATATTCGCCTTCGCTGTTGATTCGCTTTTGTTGCTGCCGTTGCTGGAAGTGTTGCTGCTGTCGTTGTTGAGCTGCTGCTGTTGTTGATGCTGCTGTTGCGGTGAAATTGCTGTTGCTGCTGAGTTTTGTAGCCGACACACATACACACACATAGAATTTATTTAGGCTAACGCTCTCACTAGCTCTCGCAGTCGCTCTCAAAATTGTACATACATATGCATGTACGTATGTTTGGCTCTCTCAACAGTCACAACCGGCGTTGCTTGCAAAATGATAACGACAATTTCTAAAAGCGACAGCAATTGCAACGTCAATAATGTTTCACAGATGAATTCCTTACATTAGCAACAAACTTGATACGCGAAAGATATGTAAACTCCAATAGCTCTGTATATGTATGGTAGGTTCTGCTATTGTCGTAAACAATTTTGTGCCGGCAAAAAGTGAAGAAAACTAAACAAAATTAAAGCATGGGCGCCGTTGGCTGGCGACTTGTATGAAAAGGGAATGGCTAATATTCAGGCGAACTACCCTGGTCTCATTGGCAAAACAATGGGATGCCACTGCTCACGCACACAGCGACAACTGTGCTGCCAGAGAGTGAACGAGAGAGATTGGGAGAGAGCAAACCCGAGAGTGCGCGCCAGTATTGCCAGCTGTAAATTTGCAAGCAACAACGAGTTGGTGTTTGAATAACAGCTGGCAACAATATTAGATCGGTTGCAATTAATGTCGAAAACGTATAAATTTTGTTGAGGCCCTGGAATATGGAATACGAATAATTTGCCAATTTTATCGAATTAGTTGTATTTATGCCTGATTTGTTGCAGCAACTTAAGACAAAAAATGTCTTGGATTATGAAATAAATTTTAGAAAACTTACTTAGATAATAACTTATTAAAATATTTAGTTAAACTTGGAGCTTTGACATTCTGCATTAATCGACGGTCAGCTCAATAATGCAACCCTCCGTCGTTGAACAGTCAATTAAGTTCGTCGACAGCGACACCAATACTATCGGAATCGGCTCTCTGGCCACACTCTCCATCGGCACGTATATGAATACGTGTTCGTATACATGAGCGTTTGTATAAGCGTGTGTGTGTGCTGGTTCTCGCAGATGCCTTAGTTCATTTTTGTTTCTGCAACGCGTGTTTGTGTCGGGCAAGTTTCTCGCCAGTTTTTCGTGTTGTGAAGTGAAATTAAAAAACAATTTTAAGCCAAACCAATCGCTCGTTGGTGTGTTAAACTGTTTAATTATGTCATTGCCGTCATCGCATAGTGCAGCGTATAAGGCGAATGTTAAACTATGTCGGGCTATCGAGAAAGAACCTACTTTATATGATCCAAACCATGAACATCATAGAAAAAGACAGCCATCGGAGATTTGCTGGGAGTCGGTTGCGGCGGAGACGGGAGTGTCGGGTAAGTGGAAGCAGTGTTGCAAAGCGAGGCGTGCGCATTCGCGCTTATCGTTATCGCATATCGCTTGTCACTGTGAATTGTTCGCCGCTGTAAACGAGTTGGCAGCGCGTTCAGTGTTGGTAACTTACGTTTGCTTGTGTTTGAATTGCTTTAACGAATTATTTTTTTTAAAATACAAATGCAGTTAAGAATGTATGTATGTATTTATGCTCATTGGTTAATACAAATGCAATAAATTCAAAATAAAAATGTAATTTTAAAATACACTGCTGGTCTTAGGATAGTCGCACGCTTATTTCTATTAAAATTTGTTTAATATTTATTGCTTTAATGAGGATTAAAATGAAGTTGATATGCAGAAACATTTGGTATTGAATGATACTTTAAATGAAATATTTAAATGATTTTTTAAATTTAACAAAATAGTGTTTTTCAATTTTTTTTTACAGTTATTCAAAATATAGTTGTATTTTTCTTGGTCAATAAATAAGGCGCACTTGGGCTTTTAAATTTTTTATAAGAAAATCAATTTTTTTAATTTAAATTTTTAGTTGGTGTTAATATTTCATTAGAAATAAAAACAAGTTAGAAAGTTACAGTCGAGTGTGATCGACTGTGAGATACCCGCTACTCATTTTGAATTAAAGCAAAATATTGCGGTATTATTTTCAAAATATACCGAAAATAGTAAAAATACTTAAATAATTTCAAATAGTATGTTTGGAATATCGATATAGTACCACATTCAAAATATACCATAGACGGCAGATTGTCAACCAAAGCAACTAAGAGCCCAAGTAAGTAGGCGTTTTTCCCATACAAAAGTATTTCTTTAAAAACTTCCACAATTTTTATCTTATCGCAACCAAAAAGGAATCACAACTACTGTTGTTATTATTGTATATGCAAAAATTCGCTGCTCTAGCTTCAAAATTATTCGATTTTTTTGATTTGCGGGAGCGGAAGTGGGCTTGGCAAAACGAAAACGACAGACGGACATGGCTAGATCGACTCGTCTGTTGACCCTGATCAAGAATATATATACTTTATAGGGTCGGAGATGCCTCCTTCTGCCTGTTACAATCATTTCCTTCCGGCACAAAGTTATAATACCCTTCTACCCTATGGGTAGCGGGTATAAAAATTATTTCCTTTGATATAATTACATAAGGAATCAATGTAGTTCAAGAAAATCTCACTCCAAGCATATTTAAAGCTTCAATTAATTTTTTCTTATCTTTCATTTACAATTACGTTAGGATCTGAAAAACTCCAGATTCCAATTTCAATATAATGAACCCTTTATGTATATGTAATTAAAATAAATTGAAAGCTTTCGAAAATATTAATTATTTCTTCAGGGAGTAAAAATTTCAGTGAACTCGTTTTTCCACCTTTTATGTAATTAAATATAACGTGGAAATTTGCTCAAAATATTTTATGGTCATACCGAAAACTATTTAAAAGAATATTTATTTCATTTACTTTTATACAAAATGATAATGAATATTGCCAAGTTTTAATAGTTAGTTTTCAGCAAATATGTAACAAGTAATTTTGTTATTTTTATTACAATATTTACAATAAGTAAACATTATATTTCTTTGCAAAATATACAAGAAAATTTATTTTTAATATTGCAATTTATTTTGGGTCGAGCGCTTTAGTTCAATCAAAAAGTTAATTATTAATAAATTTACTAAGTACTATATGTTTCTCCAAAAATTCAAAATTAAGAATATTATTTAAAAAATAATACTTTTTCGTAATCCTTCACGTTCTGCAATAAATATGAAAATACTTCAGATTAAAGAAAAAAATACACATGGAAATAGAATGTACATATATTATTTTAATATATTTGGGTAAAACTATTTTTTTATGACTTTCGTGAATCTAGTTCGATTTTAGCATAATTTTTCTTTTTTTTATTTATAAAATACATACTTAGTTTCTTCAGAGTCATATTGTATATGGGTAATTCCATGGCGAAATTTGTCCCGTGCGCGACTTTTTACAGTGCACTGCAGTGAAAATAACATAAACTGAAACAATTGTCAAAATAAGTGAATGTTATTTTAAAGCTCTAGAAATGCACTATATTTAGAGCTAAGATTGATTTTAGGGACTTGATCTGTTTTCCGATAAAATATATAATTTGGTTCATTTTTTGGTTTTGCGTACGAATTGGTTAATTTTTGCAATTATCACAACAGAAAACAAAACAGAAAGAAAATTCCAAAACCATTCTTAGCTCTAATTAAATTACTTATCTAGAGCTATAAAAATAAACTTTTCTTATTTTTAAAATTTTTTCAGTTTATGTTATTTTCAATGTAAAGAGTCTCGCACGGGACAAATTCCGTCATGGAATTACCCATATACTGTTTTTTATGAGGACTTTCAAAAATTTGAATTATGTTTTACTTTTTCAAATACACTTGGCCTTCGCTTAACACGAACTCTTTTAGCACGAACTCGGTCCTATACGGTTACAAATTTGCTGTCATCCCCTTTTAACAGGCTAATAACCTCGTTCTGACACGATTTTTTGATAAGGAGCCACCAAAATGAGAAAACATGTTGAAGCAAACTGGCTTAAGCTATAAATGCCACCAAATGCATTTCAAACTTGATATGAATAGAAACATATGATCTCCTTACTTTTTAACATTTTTAAGTTTCTATAAAGATTAATCTGTTAAATTATTATATGAAGCAACCTTTTTAACTAAATACTAGCTTTTAGTTTTGAAAATATGAACGTTATGCATTTATTAAATGCATATGCATAATAACTTTTGCTTAATTTTGAACAAATGTATGAAACTTTAATAAAAAACAGACAAAATTTGAATAATAAAAAATTTTTTTTGCTGCCAATTTTGCGAACGTAACTCCTTATTTTGTACTGAATCCATGTTTCGCTTAACACGAGAATTTCTAAGAACGTAACCCCCCGGGTTAAGTGAGGGCCAAGTGTATATAATATGTGTAAAATTCAGGAATTAGTTAAAAAAAAATGTGTTGGGTTCACTGAATGTTTAATATTTAAATGAGATTTCATGTATAAACCACTTCCGTTTTTTATCACGTGACAGTGATAACGAATTGACAGCAATTATAAAAGCAGAGAACAATTTATTTGGACATTTTTCTTGATTAAAAAATATTTTTTGGAATATGTCTCCTTTTATTTTACGGCAATAAGATAATTACCTTTTTTTTTTGGAAAACTACTCCTACAAGTAGCCCTGAATTTGATATATAAATATATATATTTTTTGTTTGCCTTTATTTTATAAGTATACAAATAAGATAATTAATGATATATTTTAAATACTTCAATAATATTCATAACTGAATTTAGCTAAAATAAATTTGTTATTGATATTTAGGTATTAAATGCTAAAGCGGTTACAAATATTATAGTATTCAATACTTTTACCAAAACTAAAGCGTGTTATACACAGGGGAAGAATATTAGGAAATACCCACAGGTCTACTGGCGGGACATAGAAATTGCTCCGTTTTATACCCGCTACCCATAGGGTAGAAGGGTATTATAACTTTGTGCCGGCAGGAAATGTATGTAACAGGTAGAAGGAGGCATCTCCCTGTAAAGTATATACATTCTTGATCAGCATCAATAGCCGATACGATCTAGCCATGTCCGTCTGTGTGTCTGTCCGTATGAAACACTGGATCTCAGAGACTATAAGCGATAGAGCAATAATTTTTTTTCGACAGCATTTGTTATGTTTTCACGCAGATCAAGTTTGTTTCAAATTATCCGCTTTCGCCCCGCAAATCAAAAAAAAATCGAATAACAAGCGTTTAAAGTTGTGAATTTCAGTGTAAATAATTATAACAAAAGTAATTATGATTCCTAAAAATTTGGTTGCGATCAGATATAAATTGTGGAAGTTATTAAAGAAATACTTTTGTATGGGCAAAAACGCCTACTTACTAAGGATCTTAGTTGCTTTGGCTGACAATGTAGTATATTGTGGTGTCTATGGTATATTTTGAATTTGGTCCTATATAAATATACCAAATACACCAGTTGGTATATATTTAATTTTTTGTAGTATTTTCGGTATATTTTGAAAACAATACCGCAATGTTTTGCTTTTATTCAAAATGGGTAGTGGGTATCTCACAGTCGAGCACGCTATACTGTAGCTTTCTTATTTGTTAAATTATTTATAGTGATCAAAGCGGGTAGTTTTGAGTTGATCAGTCTAAATTTTATCAATTATTATATTAAAAAGGGCTTACACAACCGATTAAGAAGAATTGCTAACTAGTTCATCAATTTGTGCTTTTTAGATTGAATATTTCATATTTTTCCGTTTACTAAATAAATACACATCAAAAACCTCGACGGTTAAATATGAAATCAAAATGGTTTCTTATATAATTGCTATAGGAATACAGAAAAACTAAAAGTACTGCCGCGGAGCATTTTTCACGTTACGACAAGAAATTTTGGTAACAGTCATAAATATCAGGTCAAACTTTAAAGATTTGCGGGCAAATTTTAAACAACAGCTTAGGCAATTTATATGCAAAAGTAAGGGACGTTTATGACGCTTATTGAGTTAGGATTAGAGTTGAGATATTGCGATCACCAGATTTACGGTTAGTCCGAAGACCGCGACATCTGTTAGGTTGCAATAGGTACCATAAATAGGTAATCAAAAGGCCGAACACCCCTTCCAGAAGTCCTCCTCAGATTTACCTGCGTTGCGCAATGCATTTGTCTCGCTCACAACTTGATGATGTGCCTATGTTTGTCTCTTTCTTTCGCACGCCCAAACTCATAGTGGATAAATGCAAACGACGCTGGCGTCAAATACGCAGCGATTACATTGCCAATCGCAATGCGCCGAACTTCCTCATGGCCGAAGAGCTTGCGTTTCTTAACGCTCACCTGCCGACGCCGTCCGAGTTGAGTACGGTCGGCGAAAAGGATACAAGTAAGAAGGACAATGAGAGCGAGCGAGATAGCAAGAGTAAGAGCAAGGAACCTTCGGTTGAGCTGAGCTATAAAGAGGAGGAATACGAAGACTCAGAAGCAGTTGAGGAACAGCCGTTGTCCAAGCTAAAGCAGACAACTTTGAGCCAAAAACAAACAGAATCCGAACAAGACAAAATCAAGCCAAAGGACAAGAAAGTCGAGCAGAAGAAGGAAGCCAAGAACAAGCGTAAATACAGCGAATATTACGAGAAGGAAGAGGAACACGAAGCAGAGGACAAAAAAGAAGCAGCAAAGCTGGAGCAGCCACAACGCCTGCGTCTCGACAGCAACAAGTCAGAGTTCTTCATCAAGCAGAGCAGCAAGACGACACCTAACTGTCTCATCATTGGCAAGAAACAGCCCACAGAAGACGCCACAACGGGGCCGCCACAGCTTGCCGACGATCACTTCGATCCAATGGCCGACGAAAGTGCCGATGAAACCGCAAGCGTTGGTGGTGGTCGACGGCTGCGTCGCGGTCCCGCTCGCAAGCAGCTCCCCATACAGAAGACAGTCTCGGAGCAACGCATAACCCGACTGTCGCGTCGCAAGTCCTTGTCCGTGGCGGCTGCGCTCCGACTGCGCAGCTCCACATCGCCGGTGAAGATGACACCGCTGCCACGCACCATAACAACTTCTCCCAAGGCAGCCAAAGTCGGGCAACCAGCAGCAGCAACTGCAGCGGCTGCTGCTACTTCACGGGATGACATCTTTCCGCGTCCACGCGCCGCGCCACCTGCTGTGGTCATGGCCCGTCGTCCTGGCCAGCAGTTAACACAGTCGCCTCTACAGATCTCGTCGCCAACCCCATCATCATCGCAGTCACCAGCGCAACCCTCGTCCACAGCTGCCTCCGCGACTGCACCGCTTATGCGTCAGATCATCAAGCCGCGCCCTGTACCAGGAACACACCACACAGTTCCTGCTCCAATTGCAGCCAAGCGTTTTGCAGTGCCCACGGTTACAGCGCCTCGTGCGCCACCGCCACACAGTCTACACAACGATCCTTTGAAGTTGCCACCAGCCAGCAAAGGGGCCACATCCTCTTCGCCACCGCAGCAACAACGTTTGGTCTCCTCCAGCAACACGCTCGTCATAAGCACCACCAGCTACCCGACGGCTAGCAGCAACACCACAACCATGAGCTCCAGCTCCGGTACCAGTTCCAGTATCAGTTCCGGTTCCAACACAGTACTCACCACCTCCATCACAGCCTCGGCGATTGCGAGCACCACAACTCTCGTCAAGCGCTTGGAGAAGTGCTCACAAACCGACACCGCAGATGTCTTTTCGGATGATTATTTCCTGGACATGGTGCGACCGCAGATGCGTGAAATGAATTCCCGCCAGAAGATGCGCTTCAAGCAGAAGATCTTTAACGCGCTCATGGAGACCTTCGATGATGCCACCGATTTTCCTGATAGCGGTGACTTGCAGCATTTCAACATTAATACTCCATCGGGTTACGAGAATGTCTCCGATGTGGAGTTGCGTTTGATGCGTGAGCTTGTGAGTATTGTCAGCGCTGCCAAGCACACGCCAGAGACAACATCGACGGTGGCAACAGCCTTGATCTTGCCCACTGTGGCTAAGAGCGGTGCTATAGCGAAGGCAGCCAAGCCGCAAGGCGCGGTAGCAGCAGCGTCGCCAGCAGCGACAGCGTCGCCAGCAGCGACATCGTCGACAGCCAAGCCGAATCTCGATGAGAAGCGAATGTATCGCATCATGCCCATGGCAAATGGCGTAAAGGTGCCGATGACGATGTTGCGTCAGGACAGCATCGACAGCAACAGCAGCACCTCACGCAGCACGCCCGGGATTGCAACCGTAACCGGAGCTGCCGCAGCTGCGGCACGTGCCAAGTTTGTTATACCCGCCAAGTCGCCGCGCATACAAGATCCCCTAACTACGCTGCTGAGCACAGTGCCACAAGTGCGTCAGATGGGAAGACGCTACTCCGTCTGCGGAGGTGTTGGACCCAGCGCCGCGTTGGCCAACTCGCAATCGGCTGCTGCCTCTGTTGGCGCCGTTGTGTCGCCCATGAATGGTTCCTTGGAGGCGCTGCTCAAGCGTCGTCTCCCCAATGTGTCGCAATCGATGGTGCCACCGCAGCAACGTCCGCGTTACACACAGAGTCCCACCGGACCCATTGCACCTGGGAACAGTTTGCTGGTGCGTCGCGCTGCTGTGGCAGGTGCACAGAAGCAAATGTCGCCACAGGGCGGCATGCCACTAACACAAAAGTCACCGCAGCTCAGCGGCAATACGGGATTCAACTCGTTTGCCACTCCCACAACTCTGCAACGTGTCACATCGCCACAGAAACGTGGCATGGTCATCGCTAATGTGAAGGGTCAAGGTCAACAGCAGGCAAAATCTTCGGTGGCTGCTGTGCGCGCTGCGGCGCCTCTCGGTCAAATCAAGTCGACGTCGTCGCCTAATGTGGCAAATTTGTTGAGCGATTCACGTCCAAACATGTCCAATCCAGCTCAACGACCCCCAGCTCCCGCACAGACATCACAAGCTGCAATTGCAATTCAATCTCAGCCACATTCCCAGCCAGCCAAAGCAGCCGCAGCAGAAGCTGCAGCAGCTAAGACAGCAGCAGCCGCAGAGCAACGTGAGGAGACGCAGATGGCGGGCATCATTGCCGCCGATTACTTTGATATGAGTCGCCTCAAGCGTGAGCCACAGGACATCTTGGATGACGACATCTTGGGCATGTAATTCAATCTATCCCCAAAAAAATCTTCATATTCCATAATAAGCATTACAGTTATACTATTAATTGAACATACATATGTATTTCTTTTCTTATCAATTATTACATACAATACTAAATATATATATTACTATATATGAATAAATATTGAGTCATGAAGACCGAGAATTTAATGTTCAGTTTGTTAAGATTTTCCATATTACGATTCAAATAAAATTTGTAGCTCTTAAACTCAAATCGCAAATATTTTCATTGGGTTTCGGGTTTCCGCAGCTACTTCAAGGTGCTGGGTAATCGACTTGACAATACGCTTTAAATAAATGCAATGAGAAGAGAATAACAAAAACTAGACTATTACGATTTCAGATCAGCTGCCGCACCAAGTAAGTTGTAAATAGTTTAAGTTTATTTCTTGAATCTTTACAATTGCCGGAGTAAATAAGTTGAAGTATAATTTGTAGCTTTAAAAGTCAATAATGTTTTTCTTGGGTTTTGGAATTCACCGACTGCTCTGCTACATGATGGTCGTCTAGGCAATACCCTTTAAAAGTAATAACAATCTGTTAAAAGTGGTACAGAAATTAAAATAAACAATTTCCAACTTGATGGATTAATAATTGTTTTAATTTAAATTTATTTTGGAATAGACAATTCTTAATGAAAACTATAAGATACGTTGTTGAAATTTACACGAATATTAAAAACTTAGCACTAATCGAAATTTAAAATTGGTAAAATATACACTCCTTATATGTTAAATATACATAGTCTATGTATGAAATTGGTAAAAAATATACTCATTATAAATATTGTATATAAAGTAAGTATGACATTCACTGTCAGTGTCAAACTTTACTGAACTATTACACTCTCATTCGTCCCATCGAAAATGTGTAGGGTATAAACCGGAAACTCGCAGGTAGACGATATCTATAAGCAGCTGCAGTTTGTTTCTGAAGTGCCAGCAATCAACAAAGAGTAATGGACAAGAGACAATAGCAAACATGCTCTCAACTCAAAGATCTCTCAAACACCCTTTAAAAGTCGCACACTTATCAATTGCTTCCATTTATTATTTATTGTGCCATTCAAGTATTGAGATCGGGTAAAGCACACGACAAAATTTACAATTATATTTCGATTCGATTTCGAAGAGAATCTTATCTGGAGAACAGTTGTGTGCTTATAAATTTAATGATAAGTGATAAGATGAGTTTGAGGGGTGGGAAATAAACAGCTATAAGAACAAGTTGTCAGTCCATTTGCGCGCTTAGTTCACTCCAAGACAGCCTACAATGAAATACCTGGCAATTATTGCTCTGCTTTTGCCCCTCGTCTATGGCGCTGTGGTGCCAAGGTCCCAGCAAGCCGATGTGGATCTTATTCCCGATATTTCCACGGCCGAGGATGGCAAGGATAGCATTCTGATCCCCGATATGTCGGTGGCCAGCGATGCTGATGAAACCGTGCACAGCAAATCCTTCCGTCAGCTGTTCCGTAAGGAGGAAGCTTCTGTGCCCGATATGTCTGTCGCTGCCGATGCTGAGGATAACCACAGTAAGTCTTCAAAGAGCGGCTCTGAAGGATTTAGCTTTATTATAATTTTTGCCTTCATTAGCTGCCCAGGCTAAGGTTCAGGTTCCCGACATGTCCGTTGCCGCCGATGCTCTAGACAAAGGTAAGTTTTCTCCCCTTAACATCCCTTCCTTTCTGACTCCTCTTCACCATCTTTAGTTGAGGCTAATGTCGATCTTGTACCCGACATGTCCGTTGCCGCCGATGCTCTGGACAAGGGTAAGTTTTCCCCACATGATTCCATGCCTTCCTTTCTGACTTCTCATCCTTATCTTCAGTTGAGGCTAATGTCGATTTTGTACCCGACATGTCCGTCGCCAGCGATGCCTTGTAAACCATGTGTTAACAAAACAAACAGAAAATCCGTCTCTTAATGTTAACTATGTTTATGTGTATTGTATTTTTAAGTTTTTCTATTTATATGAGCAGCATTAATAAATTATAAAGGCTTCGTTTAGAAGTGCGCATTGACTTTATTATCTTCTTATTCCTTTATCTTTCTCCTCTCCGCTTTATCAATTTTATTTATTGTCACGTTGAAATAATCATCTGATGTGGGCACGTGTGTGAAACATTTGAAAATGCTCGAAGCTAAAAAAGGAAAGCAGACAGTGTGTAGATAATTTGAACAATTTTGTATTAATTAGTAATTTATTATTTATTATCATTTATTTGTTTCGCAGTTGATGAGGAATGAATTATTTGTGTACATATATAAAAATCTAAAACAAACAATCATTACGAAAGAAGTCATAGCTTATAATAACATTTTTTTCTTTATTTGCCATATCTGGTTTATTGCCTTAATTATTAGTTATTCATCTTATTGACAATTACCAATTAAATACAAGAATACATGGAAGTAGTTGGATTATTTAATGTGGAAATGTAGCATCAAACTGGATGCAAAAACAGTATATATATACATTTGTTATCGCAACATCTCATCACTGATATATTAAATCAGTATATATTAGATATCGAATATCGATTGATGTTTGGCCTTACATGGTCTCACTTTTTCTTAAGCTCTCTCTCTTTCGTCGTTGACAGACTGATAAATATAGTTAACATAGGTTTTACTGTCATATTTTTAATGAACTTGTCACCAATATTCAACGTATTTTTATTAGTACTATAGAATCTGAGAAACAAAGTGTACAATTTCATGCAGGAATCATAAAAAATTATTATTAGACTCGTGAATTTTCCTGGCTTGGTTCTATAAACCCTCGTGCGTCACCGCCACATAGTCTACACAACGATCCTTTGAAGCTGCCACCCGCCAGCAAAGGGGCCATATCCTCTTCGCCACCGCAGCAACAACGTTTGGTCTCCTCCAGCAACACGCTCGTCATAAGCACCACCAGCTACCCGACGGCTAGCAGCACTACCACAACCATGAGCTCCAGCTCCGGTACCAGTTCCAGTTCCAGTTCAGATGATTATTTTCAGGACATGGTGCGAACGCAGATGCGTGAAATGAATCCCCGGCAGAAGATGCGCTTCAAGGAGAAGGTCTTCAACGCGCTCATGGAGACCTTCGATGATGCCACCGATTTTCTCGACAGCGGACGTTTGCAGCAAGGCGCGGTAGCAGCAGCGTCGCCAGCCGCGACAGCGTCGCCAGCAGCGACATCGTCGACAGTCAAGCCGAATCTCGATGAGAAGCGAATGTATCGCATCATGCCCATGGCCAATGGCGTAAAGGTGCCGATGACGATGTTGCGTCAGGACAGCATCGACAGCAACAGCAGCACCTCACGCAGCACGCCCGGGATTGCAACCGGATCCTGCATGTATCCCCTGGTACGTCAGATGGGAAGACGCTACTCCGTCTGCGGAGGTGTTGGACCCAGCGCCGCGTTGGCCAACTCGCAATCGGCTGCTGCCTCTGTTGGCGCCGTTGTGTCGCCCATGAATGGTTCCTTGGAGGCGCTGCTCAAGCGTCGTCTCCCCAATGTGTCGCAGTCGATGGTGCCGCCGCAGCAACGTCCGCGCTACTCACAGAGTCCTGACAACAGTTTGCTGGTGCGTCGCGCTGCTCTGGCAGGTGCACAGAAGCAAATGTCGCCACAGGGCGGCATTCCACTGACACAAAAGTCACCGCAGCTTAGCGGCAATACGGGATTCAACTCGTTTGCCACTTCCACAACGCTGCAACGTGTCACATCGCCACAGAAACGTGGCATGGTCATATCCAATGTGAAGGGTCAAGGTCAACAGCAGGCCAAATCTTCGGTGGCTGCTGTGCGCGCTGCGGCGCCTCTCGGTCAAATCAAGTCGACGTCGTCGCCTAATGTAGCAAATTTGTTGAGCTATTCGCGTCCAAACATGTCCAATCCAGCTCAACGACTCCCAGCTCCCACACAGATATTACAAGCTGCAACTGCAATTGCAATTCCATCTCAGCCACATTCCCAGCCAGCCAAAGCAGCCGCAGCAGCAGCTAAGACAGTAGCAGCCTCGGAGCAACATGAGGAGACGCAGATGGCGGGCATCATTGCCGCCGATTACTTTGATATGAGTCGCCTCAAGCGTGAGCCACAGAACATCAAGCGTGAGCCACAGAACATCAAGCGTGAGCCACAGGACATCAAGCGTGAGCCACAGGACATCAAGCGTGAGCCACAGGACATCAAGCGTGAGCCACAGGACATCAAGCGTGAGCCACTTGACATCAAGCGTGAGCCACAGGACATCAAGCGTGAGCCACAGGTCATCAATCGTGAGCCACTTGACATCAAGCGTGAGCCACAGGACATCTTGGATGACGACATCTTGGGCATGTAATTCAATCTATCCCCAAAAATCTTCATATTCCATAATATGCATAACAGTTGTACTATCAATTGAACATACATATATTTTTTTTTTATCAATTATTACACACACAACTAAATACATATATTACTATATATGTATAAATATTAAGTCATGAAGACCGATTCAAATTAAATTTGTAACACTTAAACTCAAATCGCAAATATTTTCATTGGGTTTCGGGTATGAAACAATTGAAAATGCTCGAACCTAAAAAAGAAAAGGAGAAATTTAAGTAAGCAATATCACCTACAATGTGTAATTTTAATTTTTTTTTTAATTGGTAGTTTATTATCATTTATTTGCTGCGTAGTTGATGTGTGATGATTATTTATATTTATATATAACATACATACGTAAAATTGCTAAATCAAATAATCGTTACCAAATGGAGTCATAGCAAATGATAACATTGCTATATCATAATTGAACATTTAATCAATATTCCGTTTTTTATTACAGCTAGAATTTTGAAAATACGATAGAACCTCTAAGAACCTAAGCATTCAATTTCATGCTTAAATTATAATAAATTTTTGACTCCCTATAGATTTCTTATCTACAAGTATTTTCCACTCATTGCAAGTGAATTAACTTGGCTACGTTCTATAAATTTAGCATGATATACTATAATATTAAATTTCTGAATACCAAATCAAAATATTTCATATTCATTTAGTTGAGAAATAAAGTTTCCCCACCAAACTTTCCTCAACAATATCTGCACAAAAAATAATACGAGTTTGCTTATTTACAAACCTGAACTGAAAGACAAAGCTAGTTAAATTTACGACCCGTATTTGATCAGCTCAAATAGTTTTGTGTGCTGCGCTAGACATGACTATGTAATTTGGCATTACTCAACTGATATAAAGTCTTCTCCAATTACAGCGATATCCACAACAATAGCAACAACAATAGCCACTACTCCATTTGAGGCGAGGCAATAACATTACTCTCTCTTCGGCTTCGGGTCGAGACCGAAAAAAACTGATTAGTTTTGCGTCCATGGTCGAAAGGTTCGTTTACGTTTCCGTTTAGCAAACAAAATTAGTTTGTTTTTTTTTTTCTTCTTCAATGTTGTTGCTGTCTCTTTCATACTGCCTCATTTCGCTGTAGTTGTACTTGTTGTTGGTGGATTTTTTTTGCTCTTTTCGCTTGGGCATTGTGTCGCTGGCTATTAATAAAAAGGAATTAACGGCAAAAACCGGACCCACACAAAGTGCCCCTGATCCCAATGAGGCACATGACCATAAACAACAAGCCACATAGGTTAATGGAAAATGTTGCAACGTTGTGAAGCAGAGAGGTAGAGAGGAAGGGAGACGCATGCCTTTGTTGTCGTTGTGATTTTCACACAAAAGCGCTAAAGCGGCTACTAAATTACGTGCTCATGTGTTCTATCTAACATAGAGTTCGGTAGACAACCATCCCCCGTCTCACTCTCTCTCTCTCCCTCTCTCCACTCTCCTCTTGTCCCGCCCACGCTGCTCCAGCAAATCGCATTTGGTGCGCTAATGAACCGCAGTAGTGGACGCGGCTAGAACCAAACTAGAAACCAAAACCAGAATTGGACCAGGTCAGTTTAGAGTGGAGACAGGGAATAGTGGAGACTGTGGAGAGAGGAGAGAGTGCAGTGTAGAACAGGAGACCAGGAGTCTGGTTCAAAGCTGGTCGCATATTTAAACGTAAAAATACCGTTTAAATGTGTAACAATGCTGTTAACTTGGCTTTTGGGGCGGAGGCAACAAAAGCCGCTTGATTAAACAGCCTTTGTATGTGTATGGCTGCCACTAATTGTTGCAACAACAATCCAACATTTGATATGCGATCGCCAACCAAAAGGTGCTTCCCCCATTTTATACGGTGTAATCTGAGCAAATATGAATTAAAATTGAGTGCTATAATAAATTCTCTAAAATGTAGACTGTTCATTATTAACTGATAACCGGAGGATTCATAAATTACAAAGAGTATTTGTTTATAAAGTGACTTGCGTAAAGTTTGAGAAAATGTAATAATCGTATGTTAAAAAAAATGATATACAGTATTTTTCTTTTTACTAATTAATTTAAATAACAAATAAAATGTAGAATGAGATTCTGTTTGTAAATACCTCTCTCCCCAAAAAATATTATTATTGATTTTTTTTTATTATTTAAAAAAACTTTTTTCTGTTTAAGCAGATAACTTTAAAATTTTCCTGTAATCTTTTATATTGTAAATATTTTTGAAATAAAATGTTTGTGTAGGGGGGCGTCTTCAGAATAATAATAACACTTTAACTTTTCGAATTGTTGGAATTTGTAATTTTACAATTATTTTATTGCACTTGGAAAAAGTACACTTGTTGTGCCGGTCAGAATAGTAGAACAAATGTTATATGAAAAAGCACTAAAAGTGGGCAGGGTAACCAACATGAGGATAAACTAGATCAGTGTGACTGCGCGTGTGACAAGGTCACACGCACAGTATACTAACTTTGTCGCTATCGATATCAATCGATCGCGACCACACTGTCAGCTGTTTTGAGTGGTCACTCCTGCCATCATCTGGCATCAACATCCTCCCCCCCTTGCAATGAGTTGCAAACGGATTTATTGTCCACATGGACCGGACAGAATCCAATTCTGGGCCATTGGCAAATCGTTGGTGCTCGGCAGGATGCCATGTTGAATGATGTGAGGATACACATCAGTGCCGAGCACCAGGGACGGAGGGGGCAAGGATGTGAGCGAAGTTGGAAACTCCCCAGAGGTGAGGCCTGCTCGTGGGCGACGGCGAGCGGGAACGTGGCCGTGCTGGAATTCAAGATCGAGTCGTTTCCGGCTGGTCGTCGCGTCGTCACTGACGACTTGACATTCACGTATTTGGCTGGTTCCACCAAATAAATTTCTGGTACTTGGGTCCCATGGCAGCAATCATGTAATAGAGTTGAGGCCCATCCACACGGAGAAGGGCATACAACATGGAATGAAACAAGAACAAATGATTATTACAGTAGCTTCTTTACAGTATAGGACAGCACAGGACGACGAATAGAGAAACGAAGTAGGAGGTTATTCGTCTTTGTGTCGATGCCTATCTGGTTTGGATGAATGATGAGGCAGATACAAATTAGGAGTGGTGACGGGCTTCCGGAATGGAAGAGTCACCCGAGATCTGCCACATCTGCTGCGTGAAGTTGTGTTTTGCAGCTAACCAGCTTCGACGGAATATCCTCCGCCTCCCAAACTTTGGAGCTTAGTCTGTCGAGTTGATCGTCTGCTTGGATAGCGACTCTTGTCGAAAACGCAGAGACAGTTGTCGACACATTCTGGGAGACGGGGCCGGTGAGAATCAACCAAACACGGTTTGTTGGCCAAGGAGTGAGCCACAAATGTTTGGCCGGGTACCGCTCAGGATGACTGACGGAAGGATATCCGCGCCAATTAAGATGTCAATCTGAGCACCTTTGTAGAAGTTTGGATCTGCCAGTTCAATCGCTGGTAGATCCTTTAGGAACCCTTTCGGCACTCGGAATGATGGCTGCTTGTCTGCCAGTTGTGGAATAACGAACGCTGAGGTCTCGATGTGGAGCCTCGGCTTCGTTGGACAACCAATGCTGAAGTTGCATAACTTCTGCGGTTGGGCCGCAATTGCATGATTCAGCCCGGATACTTGGGCTTGCACGGATTGGAATGGCAACTTTATGCGCTGGAATAAACGCTCAGAAATGAAAGTCGCTTCGGACCCTGAGTCGATTAGTGCTCGTGCGGTGTATGTAGTACCTAGATGGCATACATTGACAACCGCCGTGCCGAGAAGGATGTTCTGAGCGTTAATGGCAAAGTAATTTTGTACATTTGTTGCTGATTGATTCGGAGTGGACTGTATGTTGGGAAGTGTGGATGGAGTGGAAGAGGCACCATTGTGGGCACTGTCGCCCCGATGGAGAAGAGTGTGGTGCCGCCTCTTGCATGTCAAGCAATTGTGCGCACTCGTACACTCTCGGAGTTGGTGACCTCTTGCGAAGCAGTTTAAACAGAGACTTTTCTGTTTGATGTAGCTCATCCGATCATTGACCGACATTTCAAGGAAGCTTGGACAAACCCGGACAGGGTGATTCTCTTTTGAGCACAAGTCACACGATTTGCCTCTCTGAGTGACTCGGGCCTTGAAAGAGTTAATTCGCTTTGAACTCTGCTGTGGACGGGATGGTCCAGCGGTAGAGTTCTGCGAGGTTTTTTGCGTCACGTCCTCAACAGCCTCGAGCGTACGATAACGCTCGTTGAGGAATGTGCTCATGTCCTGCCATGCGGGAATCTTGGTCTTGTCCACCAATGATTGCTCCCATAGTGAGAGTGTAAGTTTGGGGAGCTTGGATGAGCAAAGAAAGACCAGGATGCAGTCGGCGAAAGGACTAGAGACTGAAATGTCTGAGTGGTCAAGAGCGGTCAAGCACCGCTGAATTGTGCCATGCAGCTCCTTAATCGCTGCTCCAGACTCTTGCGAAACCGTGGACAGGTTGAAGAGAATTTTTAACTGGCTCGTTATTAACAAGCGCTTATTTTCGAATCGCTCGCAGAGAGCACTCCAAGCCAACGCGAAACCATCGTTCGTCAGCGGAAATTTGGCTACGATCTCATTGGCCTCATCTGCGGTTTTTGAATTGAGATGGAATAGTTTCTCAACCGGAGTCAACCTCGGATTGTTGACGTAGATGGCCGTGAAAAGATCACGGAAGGTCGGCCACCGCAAGTAATCCCCACGGAATACTTCGATGTCGACTGGAGGGAGCCGGCAGCCACTGGAGTACACAGGAGGAGCGGATGCTTCACTCCTGGTTGATTCGGAAACTTGTGTAATTTGCCCCTTTACATGGGCGAGACACCGCTCATACACTGCATAGCAGTGGTCATATTTGGCCTCCATGGCCTGTATGCCTTCGTTGTCGCCGTCTCGATGCAGTGCATCAGCGCACTTGGCATAAGCGGTCTCTACACTGTCCCAGAGGGCTTGCAGGCGGTCACGACGGATCTCGTACGTGTGTACATTGTCGTCTTCGGCTGCAGGCCCTCTGACCCGACTCTCAAAGTGCACCAGTCTGTCAGAGACGGCGATGAAGTTGCTGAGAGCCATCGCACGGGTGTTGCTAAGTTTAGCCTGGACGGATCGTGTAGTTGCAGAAGAAGCAGACGGCGATGGACGATCAACTTTGACTCGGAGTTGAGCGGCAGGAGTGGCGGATTTGGATCCCGAAGGAGCGGGCGAAGCGGACGACAGGCGACGAGCTGTGGTCGGAAGCTTTAATGAAAGTTTAGAGTCCTTTTCACTCTTTTGGCTTTTGGACATACTACGCTTCGGCAGCCGAGAGCAAGCACAAAAAATGGAAAGGAACTTCGGCTATCACAGGATAGTGAACAAAGCCGACACAACTATATACGGAGTGTATATTGAATACGGAGTGTATATGTAATATATACGGAGGGTATATGTAATATATACGGAGTGTATATGGAATGTATACGGAGTGTATATGGAATATATACGGAGTGTATATGTGTGTAAGTGTCGTATATGGAAGTGTTCGTGTATGTATGTGTGTCGTATGTGGATGTATATGTGTCGTGTGTATATGTGTATATATATATGTATATATATATATATATATATATATATATATATATATATATATATATATGGAGTGTAGTGGATCTACGCGCGTTTGTTTTTAATAGAGTGCAACTTCCTTGTTATTTAGAGTAAAATAACACGAAGAGGTTGCATACACTGGAGTGTGTCAAAAAGCAGACAAACGCGACACGACAGAAATGTAACAAAGTACATACAACAGCGGCCAAATAGGAAAATATAAGCGAACTCTTTTAAACTGTATAGATACTTACACATACATATACATATAAGGATATATATATATATATACTGTGCAAAGTATACACAAAGTAGAAAAGATTGCGGAAAGAAAGCCGGTAGAACGCTTATGTACTTATATATATGCTGTGTCACATATAATGTACAAGGAAAAAGAATATGGCGCGAACACGACACTTGCACAAAATGTATGGAGAATATATGAAAGTGTATTACTTATCTTGAAAAAACCAATGCTATTGCTGGGGTCGAGCGAATCCAATCATATATCCGGCTCGAAGGACCAAAATGTGTAGGGGGGCGTCTTCAGAATAATAATAACACTTTAACTTTTCGAATTGTTGGAATTTGTAATTTTACAATTATTTTATTGCACTTGGAAAAAGTACACTTGTTGTGCCGGTCAGAATAGTAGAACAAATGTTATATGAAAAAGCACTAAAAGTGGGCAGGGTGACCAACATGAGGATAAACTAGATCAGTGTGACTGCGCGTGTGACAAGGTCACACGCACAGTATACTAACTTTGTCGCTATCGATATCAATCGATCGCGACCACACTGTCAGCTGTTTTGAGTGGTCACTCCTGCCATCATCTGGCATCAACAATGTTCAAAATATAAATGATTTACAAATATGTATAATATATTTAATACTGCGATCAAGACATACAATTATTAGCTTAATATATTCAGAGACATGTTAAACTTGCTAGCAAACCTTTACTTCTCAAAAAAATGGAAATTAACCCAATTGAAATTTCTCTTAATGCATTTCCTTTTGCCTTCCACTTTGCAGATTTCAAAGCTCTGTACTCAATATAGCTTCCACGTATTCCACTTAAATGCAACCCACACAAATCTAAATAAAATACACACACAAATAATTGCCAACTTCTTTTACTGCAACTCAGTGCAAAGTTTTGCTTTGTATTGTGCGTACGGTGGGAATGCGGTCGCGGGCCGCGGGTTGTGGGCGTGTGCATTTAGTTATTGAAGTTATGCTTATTTCTTTATATTCGTGTCCGGCTAACAAAAAAAAAAGTTGTGCATAAAGTTCAAAGGGCATCGGCAAAGAGGAAACGCAAAGTTTCTTTAGAAATGAAATGAAATTTCTTTACAACAGCCGCTGGAGAAGAATCAACTAAAAGTGAAGTGACGCCAGTGTTGCCAACTAAGCTTTTTCTGCCGCTAAAAATTCAGCTTCTTTTACCCTAAATGCGATAGTGAGTTTTGTAGTGTAAGCTAAGAGAGTTTACTAGGCAAAAAAACTAAGAATACTCAAAGCTAGCGTATTATGTTGCCAGCACTGATAACAAACAAAAGTGCATGTGACTCTCTGCTCCCCCCTACCCAACAAGCAATTCGTATAAGTGAATGAAAGGCGGCGGCGAAATAAATGAAAATGCAAAAATTGAGGAAGCTAAAAGTTTTGCAATATGCCAAAGGAGCGAGAGCAATTGCTCAGAGAGCGTAACGTTAGATGGTGGAAGGGGGGACAAAAACTATTGCTGCGACAGCTGGAAAACAGTGTTGCCAATTCTTCTGTTCATAAAATAGCGAAAGTAACATATGAAAAACGCTAGAAACCGCCAGAAAATAAGGATGATAGCCAAAATATAAAGCTACGTTAGTAAAACAATATTTTTATTAAGTATTTTTGAGTAGTTAATTTCATCAATCATGCCCTATTCTGGTGCACTTTGTTCTGCGAAAATTGTTCCCTCACAACAATCCCAAATGGTCAATGGGGCTGACCAATGAATGCGTCGTTGGTCATGTATATCTAGTATAAAACTAGTAAAAACTATAAATCGATAAAAATGCAAAGATCTTTTGGCATATCGATGTTTTTTTACCATTGCAATGCAAAAATACTGCAAGGTTTTAAAGTGTGGCATAGTAAAACATAAAAATACACAAAAGTACCAGATATTTTTAAAGTTTTGTTTTGAAAATAGCTATATTTCCCGCTAGCCGCTAGTTTTCAATTTATCCCGCATTTTGCTTTTGAAAACCGTCAGATCTAGCGGGGAAATAGCTAAATTGGCAACGCTGCTGGAAAACCACAAAGAGCGTAAACAACACGCACACTTACACTTACACTTACACACACAAACAGAACAATGCCAAAGGCTCTGCGGCAAGGCAAAGAAGGAATGAACTGTCGATATTGCAAATGGTCGAGTTGTTTGTGTAGTATGTGGACCCTAAAATAGGCACCAAGTGGATGCTATTTAACTCGTATTGAAAACGTGCCAAGCTCAACAAGTATCGCATTACAACAACAGTAGTTGGTTTTGCGAGTCTTACGCTTGTGCTAATGACTTCCTTGTTTGCATTTTACTTCTCGATAAGATAATCAGTTAGTGCAACACAAGCCACACAACACAACACAGCAGCAACAAGCACTAAGAATGCGCAGCGAGCACGCGATGTCAACAGCTAAACAGAAGAAGAAGAGAGGAAGATGGCAGCTAAACAACTTTGCTTACTTGTAGTAAAGCCCACTAACAACAGATGGCGCCTCGACAAAGACAACAAAAACAAAAGCTTGAAATTGGTAAGTAAATAAGAAAGCAACTACAACAACAAGAACAGCAAGCAGGACTGCAGGTGACGCGCGAAATTTGAGACGAAAGTAAAACATCAAGCAAAGTTTTGACATTTTTTCGGACTCACTCAAGCTGAGCGAGAGAGAGAGAACAAGAAAAAACAGTTGATGTACACAGAAGTGTGCGGTTAAGTAGAGACATGCCAAAGTGACGCATGTCAGTGCAAAGTGCCCAAGCGATTAGTTTAAATGGCAAAAACAACAACGAAGACAACGAGACGAACACAATCCACAAGAAGAACTGCAATGTCATTGCGGTGAGAGCGAGAGCAAAACAACAAAAAAATGACAAACAAATTGCATGAGAGATACAAAGTGGATAAGAAGAAGCAGAAGTGTGAGGAATGATTTGAGTGTGTTTGATTTATGATTGGGAAACGAGGCGAATGTGAAATGAAATCAAGCAAATGGTCACAGCGTAATTCGCTGGAAGAAGAAGACGAAGAAGATGTCGCACACTGTTGCAATTTACATTTTCACTTTCGCTTACGCACACACAAACACACACACACACACTCACAATCATACTTATTCACATTTAGCTAGCTATCTGTCTCTGTCTGACCTGTATGCGGTGATTGCTCCTTGTCTGCTTATGTAAGTTGCTTTTTATGGCTAACTGTAAATGGGAAACAATATGGCGGCATGTTGTAAGCGTGATTACATCTGTTATTGCTTCCAGTCTTGCAGCCATTATTGTTGTAGTTTTTTTTCTCTTAGCCACTTTTGATTAAAAATAACGTGAAGCTGTTAACTTTAATGGCAAATTGCCTGAGCCAAAAAAAAATAGTTAAGGAAGAGGAGTATGTTCCATATTATTTTTCTAAGCTGTGCAATATATCAAAATAACACCACAGACAGTCACTTATTAATAAACTTGAATAATGCTGATATCATTTATCATATTGTGTAGTATGGCCCGCCCCCGACTTTAATCAGTATTTATTTAAATAATCCCATTGAGAATAATGTTCGTGTCTCATGAATTTTGCATAAAATGCGACATTAAGCAAATAAATCAATTCCACACCGCAAACTTAAATGTCATTCAACAATAAATAAATGAAAGCAACAACAAAAACAATAACAACAACAATGGCAGCAAGCGCATAAATAAATAACGAAATAAAAAAAGGAAAAATTGAAATCACACGCAAATTGCGAATAATAATCAAAATAAACGACTGTCAAAATGGAGAAACGGCTACGATTTTCCCATAAAAAATAAATTATTTTCCCATAGCAACGTTAATTTTTCGCTATGTTTTTTTTCGCTCGTTTTTTCCACTTTATGGCATTAACAATTTTCGTGACCCAACGCGACACAGCTAAGAAAAAAAAACGTCGAGTGCGATTCATCTTCATGTGGGCGCACTTCAGCAATTTTTTTTTAGTATTTTTGCTTCATTTTGTTTTGCTAAAATAAATCTAATTAGCTAACGATTGCTTTGCAGGCAGCAGTTGCGGAGGGGAAGGAAGAGGAGAGAGGGAGCTAAAGTTCAAACGACAGCAGCTTTGGCATTTCGGCACTTTATCGCTTTAACGACTGCGACGGCAATACTAAACGTGATGTGCGCTCTCCCTCTCTCTCTCTCTCTCTTGCTCTCTGGCTCTCAGCAATTGTGTTCCACTCTTGCTTTGAATTTTATTTGAGTGGCAATAAATATTTGACTTTGACGTCGTGCGAAAGCTGCACAAATTTTACACTCATTGTGTAATTGTAATTGTAATTGTAGTCGCAAGCTGTTTTTATGTTTCGCTGCGCTTTTGATTTGTTTACATCAATAATTAGCTGCAGAAGCGTGATCCGCGAGTGCGATGACACGATCCACAAAGCAGAGTACCCACACACACACACACACATACTATACACAACCATAGACAGCTGTCGCTCAATTACGTAGACAACAAAATGCAGGCGTCGCTCACATGTGGAATGTGAGTGAGAGCAAAACGAAGCAAGGCAAACAATGCAAATGAAAGCTCGCATCATGTGGGAGTAAGACAGAGATAGCTAGAGTCAAATACTCAGGTCAGCTGTACTCATGTGTGTTTCTGTGTGCGTGTGTGTGTGTGTGCGTGTGTTTGCTCTTCTCCCGGATGCCTTTTGGAAATTTATGCAATTGGCAACTCGAAACAAGCAAACGGAAGATGCCTGCCTGCCAGCTAGCAAATTCTGTTGCTGCTGTTGCTGCTGCTGTGGCAATTCAATCCTTTTGAACGCCTTCAAACAATGTTGTTGGCAGAGCAAAGCATAGTTGGGGTATTTCTTTTTGCCCCATTCGTGCAAAGTTGCCCCAATTGTCGATAAGTTGTCGTGGTGCACTCAATTAAGCCAAGTCCCTCCCTCGCCTTCATGTATAGTACAGTCAGAGTAGTTCACCTTCGTGTTCATTGCATGTAAGTCGTGCTCTTTATGGCACATCCGGCCGAGCACATCCGCATCCGCATCCGCTTTCCCATCCGCACTCGCCTGCTGGGCAGCTGTTTAGCAAACTTATTTATGCCACTTGCTCACACTTGCCACGCCCTCGCACCCCCAACGTCCACTTCCCTTCTTTGTTTTTAATTTTGCTCCGAGGAGCAATGGAAAATTCCTTTGGCAAAATGAAAATTCCACTACAAATGCGCTTTTCAGCTCACAACTTTGTTGTTGCCATAGTTGTAGTTGTTGTTTCGTCTGGTTTCAATATATTTTTGCACTTGAGAACGACGCCAACGCCAGACTGGAATTTATTGTCACTGTTGTCCTGGCTCCAAATGCACCTTGTCCTGGCCCCCGCTCCCGGACCCTCTCCCGGACTGCCTGCAACTGTGTGGCGCATAATTAAACCCATTTGTTCGCAGTTGCAACTCCGACGCGCAGGTCAATGAGGGCGATTTATTGTATTTTACATTTAGTTTATCGCTTGTATTGAAAATTCAACAAAAGGGGGACGGAAAATGCAGCTACAAGTACATTAATTTATATGGCTATAAATTGCCAGAGCGACAGCGGGAAACCAATTAACAAAAAGCTCGACGGATAGACAGAGCTTGACATGCACATAAAGTTTATTGAGTATGTGAAGTTTTCGCATGATCAGCAGCTTTTGAAAAGACAGTCTTCCAGTACTGGAAGTGCTTAATGGAATGCCAGTATGGGAATACACAATATTGTTCCCTGAAAGAAGAGATATCAATCTTTTTCTTCTAGTGGAAGTTACTTCCTGAAGTGAAAGATGTAATTTTTCCAGTCGAGAATTTTATGCTTCCAATAGTGGAAGTAAATTGTGGAATAACAAACTCACTTCCAATAGAAAGGTGAAGGATATCATTCTTTTAGTCTTCATTTTTTTCCAATAGCAGTATTTTTTGGCAGATTTTTTAAATGCGATGGCGATTGATTTTTCTTGTCTTCTAGATTATAATTTTTCGCAACTACTGGAACTTATTTAGGTGTTAGAGTCTTCCAGTAGTTCATTAAATGATCTTATTCTCGAATTTTGTAAATCTTATTTTAATATACTTCTAGTAAAAGTACGAATAATATTGTATTATTCTACTCTTTTAAGTTATCATGCATTCAATAGCGGAAAATATTTAGCAACAATTCTTTTAGGTGAGGCTTAATGATATAATATTTCTAGTACTCTAAGTACTCATCTTTTAAATAGAGAAAGTTATTTAGGAATCATTCTTCACTAGGAAAACCTCAAGGCAACATTATTCTAGTCTTCTAGGTCAGTTTGCTCTTGAAATGTATTACTCATCATTAACCACAACTTTTTTGTTTAAATGTCAACACTCTTTAAGCATAGAGAACTCTTAGCATAACGACATATCATCATTCATCCAGCGGAATATCTTAACACCATTTATGCCACTTTAACTTGAAAGCTGCAAAATGCTCCACTAGAGATTTATAAGAATAAATGTGTGAGCTTTTAATTCACATAGGAGACATTTTGAGTAGTATTCGTAGTCTATTCGGTTGCTTAGGCGAATTAAGATGCTCATTTTTTAGGCGAATGCAGCGTCATTTTCTTTTGGCAACGCCTTCCACTCGATTTATCACAATTTTCCACAACATTTGAAGCTGCTCTTGAGTGCTGTTTGGGTGTTTACACAATGCTGCCCCTCCGTCTCCTCCTCGTTCGCGTTGTAAATTTAATAAATCCACATAATTAGTGTTGTAATTTGTCAGTCGGGCAAAGTTTTCGCCATTGGCCCTGGTCGAGAGAGAGAGAGCGAGAGAAGTTAAGTGTTTGCCACCCGAAGCTTTGGCCACATTCATTAACACGTTAGTTCAACTTTTTGTTGTTGATCCCCTTAGTTTCGTATTTTTCTTTTTTTTTTTTTTTGGCTTTTATCCTGCAAGCTGTGCAAATTATTTAAATACAAACTCTAGCCCCCCTTTTGTTGCTTGTTCCAGCTGCTTTTGCAGCAATTTACGCAATGTTCTTTAACTCTTTTCACTCACTCTCACTCTGTCACTTTCACTCGCCTACAAGGATACGACACTCACGCTCCCCAAAAGTTGTCTGGTTGTATTTTATTTGCTGGCTAGTGTATTTTAATATCAACAAGAAGAAGACGTAATAAATGTGCGCACACTTGTTTATTTATCATTTACACACAGCATAGCACAAAAGTTGCCAATCCTACGCAGACATTCTCCATTTATCTCTTTCAACTGCTCTCTCTCCCATCTCTGTCTCTCTTTCTCTCTCTCTTTAGTTGACCACGTAATGGAAAACTTTCGGCTTGTCCAGCCGAAACTTTTGGTTCGCATAAATCCTGCTAATCGCTTTGGCTGCACCGAAAGCTGACTGCTCTGAAACTCTTGCCACAACTCGAAACTCATTTGCATTTATCTGCTGTCTGTTTTCTGTCTCTCTCTCTCTCTCTCTCGCTCCCTTTCTCTCGCATTGTCATTGCTCCCGTGTGCTTTTGCTAATTGCTATGCCTGTTGCTAATTGTTTTTGTTTGTCGCTCTCCTTTGCGCAGCTCGGCAACACTTTTTCCATGCACTTTTCACACTCCATTTTTTTGCGGCCATTTTGGTTTAATGATGAATGTTGAGCAACTTTTAGCCCGTTTCTCTTCGAAAAGAGTCCTGCAACTAATTTCCGTTTTGCAACTCGTTATTCACACACTCACACACACACACACACTCACACACACACACTCTCGACGCGTTCGAATAAACAAATGATATAACAATAATAAACAAACAAACAGTAGAGCAGCTGCCTTCAAATCGCTTGGAAACAAATGCATAAAAAAAATGTGCCATCAAAATAAAAACAATGGGAAAATGCGTACAAATTACCCAAACAACAACGACAACAATTGCAAAGCTGCTGCTGACAACAACAACAACAACGACGAGAACAACAAACAACAACGGCGAGATGAACAAATAGCAACAAAAACATGCAAAAAAAATATGCAAACTGACACTTTACGAAGATTTATGCGTTTTAGTTCTGTGTTCTCGACTTCTTCTCTCACATCGTTTTTTTTTCTTTTTTTTTTGTCTTTTTTGCAGCGCTTTTAACGCTTTTTTTCCCCTTCCGGATTTGTTGTTAACACTGGATTGTGTTCTGAGTCATTCAAATTTACATTAAATGTGCAATAAAATGACAACTGGCAGTGTGAAAAGATCAACGAAGCGAACAGATCAGCACATTAAATCGCTATTTAATTCGATTTCAACTGTTGCATAGCGGAAACACATAAAATTATATCTAAAGACAGTTATAAATGTTGATTGTTGTTGAGATCATTAAAGGTGTTGTCTGCCATCATTTGTAGATGTTGAAGAGCAGTTAATTTATTTAAAATTTAATATATTTGCTAACGGTATTGATAGAACACAAATTAAAAACCTTTGAATTAACAATAGTTTACTTATTTAAAATTTAAAACACAAGCTTTCTGACTTTCATCTCTAAGTTTGTTTTTGAGCCAAAATAACAGAATATTAAGTTTTCTTCATAGGCAAAGAGTTGACAAATTAAGAGTAGATTATTTGTTTTAAAATGAGAATGTTATTTACCAACACTGGTTGTATAGTCTGTTATAACTAAGTAGAACTCAAAAAAGAATTAAATTATACAACTTTGATATGTTTAGAACGTTGCAGTTAAACATTACATCAAAAGAATAATATATCACGAGTCGGTTACCAACACTGCATAAACAAACATTAACCTCCCATCCTGTCGTTTCCCAACACTATGTAAACAGAAGCTGAGCTCCCATCCCCAAGTTTCTTGCTTTTTACCAACACTTTGCGGATTGTTTTCCACTTTCCATAAATTGCATGCAAATTGTACAAACTATTTACAAACTTGCGGTTGCTGCACCAAAAATAACAACACACAAAAAACATTGAATATTTAATACGAAATTTTATAATAGTGATAAAAAATGTTGTTAAGCGAAACAACAGCAAATGGAAAAGAGGTGAACACAATTTATTTTCGTGCATTTGTCGGCACTTTTGAAAATGATTTTTACAGCCAAAACAATATTTCATTTATTTACATGGCCATGTTGCTTCCCCCTCTCTCCCCCAGGCACTCTCCCTATCCCTACTTGGGAGGCACTTGCTTTATATTATGCATTAACCTGCCGCTCAGCTGTCACCTGCCTCCTTCCCTTCCCTTCTCTTTCCCTTCCGCCTCTGGCATTGGCACGTGTCAAAAACTTTATTTGCACAGCAGCTGTCCCCCGTCTCTCTTTGCCTCCAATAGGCGCCCCTTTTTTTCATAGGGTGATGGATGGCGAGCAGAGGGAAGAGGGGCAGAGGTTCAGCGTGGTTGCTGGAGCGCCTCATTGGCCGCCATATTTGACGCCAGTTGAGCATGAAAATGCCATTTAACAATGGCGAGTGGCCCGAAAAAAATGACACACACACACAAATAAATTACAACAAAAAAAAGACAAGCAAAGCGAAAAATTAAACCAACAGCAACAACAACAACAAGAGCGATGGAGACAGCAGCAATAATAAAAAAAAAAAGAAATGTGTGTGTTGGAAAATGTTTAAAACAATGCAAGAGAGCGTAACAAGCGGCAGCCTCTGATAGCGCAACAACAATAACAATAAAAATGTCAAAAAACCAACGACGCTTAAATCAAATTAATGTGAAACTGACTCGCACTTTGTTTTTCCGCATTTTTCTCTTTTTTTCTGTTTGTTGTATTCGCATTTCAGTTCAGTTCATTTCGCATTTGAACATGTTCTTAAATTAAATTCCACATTACAGTTTGCAATTGCATCGATAAAAAAAAACTAAAAAAAAACACTTTTTTTGATTTTGCTTTATTACATTTTTGGTTCAGTATAATTTTTAATTTGATTTAATTACATTCTTATTTGAGTTATCTAGAATGTTTGTTAAATATGCTGCCTCAAAGTATGCTATGAATTTTTATCAGTAAAAGGTGATCCCAAATTCCTTTCTCTAAAATGTAAATTAATTATAATTTAAAAATTGTTAATGGTACTAAAAAATACATTTAATAAAGTCTTTAATTGTTACACTCTCGTTTTTTCTTCTTTACGAACATATTATTGACTAAATTGACTTATTTATTTTAAATTTTTTGTTTTTTAATAATGTCATTTAATAATGTGTTTAGCTGAGACATTTTTGCTTATTCCTTATAAATGGATTTTATGGTCAATTGATTAATTAATTTAATATTATTTGAGCCACGAATATAATAAATATAATTAAATATTTAATATCATATTGCTTTTTATATAGTTTTTAGCTTATGCATATTTTAATTTTAAAGGTAATTTATTTATTTATGTATGTAATATTTTAGTTTTTGAAATTAGAAACTTTAGTTGTCACATTTTTTGTTTATTCTTTATAAAAAGATTTTGTATACAATTGATTTATTTATTTAATTTGTTATTTGTTGTAGGTCCTTTAAACATACATATAAAATATATACTGAAATATTAAATATTATTTCAGACTTTATTAAGTTTTTAGTTGTCACATTTCTTCAATGAACAAATTGTCTAGGCATTTGATTTTTTCAGGATTGTGATATATCAAAATAAATAAAGTCAAATATTAAATATTATATCATACACATATGTGAACTCCTTTTTGTTTGCTGTGTTTTTCTAGCAACACTTTATCTTCATCTGCAAAAAATTAGCTTTGGTGAATTGCTCACGAAATTGCTTTTGAGAATATTTATGGCATTCGGTTGTCTTGCCGTTTGCTGCCGCTTTTCTTTGTCGCATAAATTTCCATTTAACATTGTTTTTTAATGCATTGCCTATGCCATAACTTATTATTCGTTCATAATTTATAATTTCCTTCAGTGTGTGCGTGTGTTTCTCTTTGTGAAATTGATGATCCGACACTTTAAAATTTGATAGGCTTGTGATAGGCTACAAATGCTTTTAAGTAGTAATTAAGCTGATTAATGGTTATAAATGTGCTTTTAATATGCTGCCATTTAAGGCAGTGTTTCGCAACGAAAGTTTTTCCTTTTCATATTCTCTTGCAAAGTCAAATCAAAATAATTTTAAATTGTTAATCAAATGGACGCAGACCGCAACAAAAACAAAAACTTGCTGAAATTGCAATAAAGCTTGTGCAATTTTAATAAACTAACAGGTTCACTCTCCTCCCTCCTCCCCTCTCTCTATTACCCTCGTGTAACGCGACTAATTCTGTAAACAGATGGCGACCAATATTTTATAAATAATTAGTAAACATTTTTGCGCAACGTTGGTCATAGTCATAGAGTTCTGCCTCGATGGAAGGACGTTGCCACTGACGGGAGTTTTTCTCTCCATTTTCCAGCCACAATATCCTGGCAACAGTCTCGCTCGACAGTTTGCCATATAATTTTAATACTTTATAATTGCATTATTCCGACAGCGGAGGAGGAGGAGGGGGGGAAAAGTGAGCTAACTCGATGCAAAAACAGTTTTTAGATATTGGTCAGAAAATAATTTTTTGGAGTTTGGGTTGTGAAATTCAATCAAGCGCTGATTAGTTTGTTAAACTTGTCTCGTTTTATTTCGAGATATTTGATATCATGTTAAAAAGCAGTGAATACAATATCTAACTTTCTGTCAGTTTGGGTTTTCATTCATGTGAACTCTGACAGCGCCTAATTTAATTAGTGCAATTGTGAAATTGTAAAATTGCATTTAATTTTGCAGTCATGCTTTATCACTTGGAATGCATCATTACATAATTGTGCAATTATATAATATTAATTTAATCAAAAAGGTGTGAAAATAAATTCTACTCTACAATCTACAATTCACAATGCACAAATTAAATTCTTTTGTTTTTTTTTTCTTTTGTCAATTGTAATTTTTGATTGCCTTAAAGTCACATTTAAATGCTTTTAGTTTTACTTGTTTTTAATTCAATTTGAAACTCATTTTATTGTTTATTGATTACTTCCCAAAACTTTAACACTTGACAACTTTCTATGACCGGAACTAAAATTTCACAAAATTTGTTATCTCCATTTTGATTAGATTATTGAAACTTTACGTAAGTTTGAGTAAGATTAAAATAAATGCAGCTTAAAGCTTAAAAAGGTAAACGAGACAATTAACTTTAAGTGCATTTAAAATTATAGGAATTTGACTTTCAATTTGTTTGTATTTAGAATTGTATGTACTTCAAAGTCAACTTTATTTTAGTGATTTATTTAGTGTTTTATTTCTCTTATGAATTTGTATGTAGTTTAACCTCAAGTTTATTTTATTGACTTATTGCTTGTGCTATAAAATTTTATGTACTTTAAGTTAAATTTTATTTAGTTTTATTTAGTAAAATAACCTGTATTTTCTTAATGTTTTATTAATTGAACTATCGTTTTAAGTTCATTCAACAGTTATTAGTTAACTATTCTTACTTTAAACTTTCATTAAAATTGCATCGCTTACTCGTCTTTATTATATTACATTTTGTTTATTAATATTTATTTTCTGTTTTGAATTTCTTGTTCTTTAACTTCAACTTTATTTTATTGAGTCATTTTCTCGGTACTTTTTTCTGGTATTTGAAGTTCTTTGAACTGTTATAAGTTAAGTTTTCCTACTTTAAATTTCCATTAACATCGCATCTTTATATATTTTATCTAGTTATGCTTATTTTCTGATATGAATTTTTTACTCTTTAACTTCAATGTTATTTTATTTCGTTACTTTATTTGCACTTCTTTCAATTCATTAATACTTTAACTAACGTTTTAAGTTCCTTCAACTGTTATTAGTAAAGTTTTCTGACTTTAAATTTCCATTGAAATCGCAGTTTTTTGGCCGTCTCTACTTCATTTCGTTTTAAACCTCAAAAAATTCAATTTAAACTTTTGTCGCATTCTAAAGCCTTTCTCAATGGCAAATCTCTCAGCATTTAATCAACGTTGTCCGTTGCTTGCTTGCCAAAATAAGCACAGTCGCAGGACGGGGTAAAAGTTGGAGCCAAAAACAAGTTGGAGCGTGGAGCCTGGAACCTCAAACCCCCTGAAAGTATTGCTTGGTATTGGTGGCATCCCGAATTCAGATCCCAGAGGTGCAGTTTAGTGAGCGAGCGCTCGCATTTCCGTTTGAGCGCCATAATAAATTTGCCAGCGACTTTTTGCCCGTTTGCCAGTTTTGCGACAACTTGGAATTGAAGAAGGAGGAAGAAGGAGTTTTGCAACTGGAAGAAGCATCACAGCTAGAGGAGACCAATGCCTCATCTTGGCAGTTTTTCTTTGTGCCGCATCCCACAGCGATGCTGTGGCGTCGCTTTGTTACGCTTGATTTACGCTAACAAGACATGAACGAATGGACAGCAGAAGGGGGGAAGAAGAAGGAGGAGACAGGCAAAGAACACCCGGAGACATTTTAAATGTGGCGCAAAAGAACGATTACAGGTTGTCCCGTTGCAAGCGCCGCAAGAAAAAACCGCAGACAACAAATGGTGATGCGGTGTGAGGATGAGCAGAAAGTGAGGAGGGGGAGACTGCAGCCACAGGGGAGAGGCAGAGAGGCAGGCAGTGAGGTGTAACCATTGCCAATTCAAGCGAAAAGTTGGCGCACTTTTCCATTTCCGAGCAGGGACCAAGCCAAGACGTGCTCCTAGTTTGTGGCATCATGGCTCTGGACGCGGCAACTCAATTGCCAGCCATTTGGGGAGAGAGGGGAAAAGAGAGCGAGGGAGAAGAGACTAGTTCCTGCTACGTGGGCTGCTGCAAAATATCAGCAAAAATGTCAGGAAATTACAGGAAAATGAAATAAATGAAGATGGATACGCAATTTGAATAGCGTTGAATTGGTTCAGCGCCGTTGACAGTGTCACGCAAAAGATGCCAAGCCACGACAGAGAGTTGATAATGGCCCTAAGAAAGTACACACTCTCCCTCTCTCTCTCGGAGAAAGGCTCAACGTTAACTGCGGAATGGAAAAGTGCTGATGAAATTCATAAAGGATAATTTCGATTGAATGAAATGAGCTCGTTAAAGGGAAGCGAAGGCTGAATTTTTGATGGCTGCCAAACTGACCGGACGGAATGGGAAATGTTGATGAATTTTCAGTTCACTACACAGAGAGAAAAAATCTTTATTTAAGATTTTTTCGATCTTAAAAAGAAATCAAGTCAAAATTTTTATGCTAAATTTTTATTTTAAGATTAAAATAATTTTATTATAAGATTATACTCTTAATTCAAGAATATTCTATTCGACATTGAAAAGTAAATAGCAAATCTAAATTTAAGATTTTGTCGATCTTAAAAAGATTGATCCTGAAATAAGATTTTTATGTTAAAACCATCTTAAATCAAGATTTGTATGCTGAATTTTCATTTTTTGATTAAAAACATTTTATTTTAAGGTTGAAATTATTATTCGAGATTGCTTTATTCTAGATTCTAGATTGCAAATCTAGATTTAAAATTTTGTCGAACTTAAAAAACCAAAATTATGTCCTTGTTTCTTAAAATGTATATTTAAAGGAAGGGTTAAATATAGAACCTATTTTCTGGTGATGTTCCTGTTAGATCAGTGAGTAAAGATGTCGTAAATCTTTGAGTTGGTCTTGAGTTCAAATTATAGTCAGCTCGTATACAATTGTAGCGCTAATATTAGAAAGAAATTAGACAACAACAGATATATTTATTTATACCTATTTATATAGGTAAAAAACAAACAATCTTTTTTTTTTCGTTGCTTTTAAACGTTTAAGATTGTTTAATGTTGATTTATGATTTTGCCTTCTTGGTTAAATTAAGAGATTTTTCCATTCTTGAAACTATATTATAATCTTGAATTTCAAGCAATTTATTTGTAGAATTTCGATTTTAATTTAACAATAAACCTTCCTTGTTCAATATTCACATACAAACAAAGGGAAAAGGGAAGTTTTCAGTGCACTACAAAATTGTTTACATTGAGAAAATCCCCCTCGATACGCCTGATACAAGGTGCCAAACTTTGAACCCATCAATCTCATCCCGCATTTGATTGTGAAATCGCAGTGCCTCAAAATCTCAGGCAAATTACACGAAATGCAAATCTCAGACAGTTTGTAGGCCAATTTTAGGCCCCCAAATTTACGAATATGTGAGCCAATTTGGCTTGGTAATTAGCATTCGAGCATTGATTAGGGAAATGGCCAACAGAAGGGCCAAAAGTGGGAGGGAGAAGGAGGACAAATAGTGAGCGCTGCCTTGGAGATGTTGCAATAAATTGGCACCCCGCTGATAAACAACAACAGCGACAGAAAGGAGGGAGAGAGCGAGAGAGAGGGAGAGAGGGAGGCGAATCCCATGGGGTCTGTTTGTGTGTCTGTCTGGAAGGCCAAAGGATAATTCCGGGCTCTGTGTGTGTGTGCAGTCAATTGATTGTTCAGGCCAAGAATTGGTAATTAGACGTTAGCCATAATCGTTAGCCTTATGCGTAGCATTGCGTTGCGCTGCGCTGCGTCGTTGCGTGGGCAATTTCAATCTCAGCTTTTGCTCCTACTGGAATTATTAACGTGTTAAGCAGTTAAAGGATACTCGGAGAAAGCAGGACGCAACTCTTCCTCTTGCAATGCAGTTGCAATTCATTTTACTGCTTGCCTTTGCGCTGGCAATTAATTTCCATTGATCGCCCGGCTTGGGCTGTAAAACTTTTGCGAGTACTGAAAAACTTTTGACCAACGGAGCGTATGATTAATAAACTATGCAAAAAGAGCTTAAGTGTTTAAGCAGCAATTAAATAATATTTAAAGTTTTGCCATTTGCGAATTACATGCGAAAACTTGTGTTTAGGCATTAGGCATTTGATTGCGCTTTTTTGGTCCATTTAATGCTGTTATCTTCGTTGCGCAGTCTCTGCTTTAATAGCTTTTCTTATGTATGTTTGTAGGAAAGGGTATTGAGACTTCGTTCGGTTTGTGGCTTAATTCGCTTGCTTGTCTTTGCCTTGTATTGTTCGGCGTGGGCTTAGAGCGGCTTATGGCTCGTGATGTTGATGCCAATGAACAATGCAAGAGTCTTTGACGCCTACAACGTTGTGCAATGTGGCGTATGAGCAATGCGGCTGCAATGCTGCATTGCTGAGGCCGGCACAAAATGCCAGCTAATTGATTTCAGATTTCTCCTAGCAAATGTTTTTAAGCACTGTTAAGCTCCTTTTCACAGTCGGACAAGGACAAAAGCAGCAATACAACGATGCCTCGAGCAACAGCAGTAGCAGCAACAGCAGCTGTCCGTGCTGTGTTTAAATCCCTCAACAAAACACTCATTGACAAGCAGCCAGATGCGAAGGAGGAAAGCTGCAGCTTTTCAAGTGGGCCAAGTAAATACAGTTTACTGCTTCTCTCTCTCTTTTTCTCGCTCTGTCTCTGCTTTGTCTGCCTGTCTCTTGTGCTGCACAAATATTTTACTAATAATTTTGCAACTATTTCAATTGAATTATGAAATATGCGTGAGGAGGACCCAAAGCTTTTGTTCTTGATACTCTCTATGAGTGCATAGAATTGCACGCACAGAACTCAATTATGCATATAATCTGCAGTTGCCTTAGACACAGGCACGCTCGGTTTTACACTGGGCTGCAAAGTTTGGGAATTACTTGGCAATATTGGGTAGAAGAACAAATGCAAAAGCTTGTAATTATGTCAATGTTGAAATTAAGTGAACTATTCCATTGTTTCTCCACTCACTGTATCTGTTTTCTTATTTTTTATTTAAAATGTAATTTAAGATCAAGCAGCTAACTTATATTAATAAAGTGTTGGCTGCCATGATCTTAGACTCAATTTTGTTTTAAAGTAATCCTAATGAAATTTCGCCATCATCCACATTTCTACAGAAAGCATTACTTTTATAAATTACACTTACACATTACAACTTGTTTTTTGAATATTTGTTCTTTTTATAAACAGTAGAAAAGAAAGATTATGGGAAAAAATAAATTAAGCTAAATAACATATTTTTATGAATTTTCAATCACCTTGGTGTCAGAAGTGATAAACACTGTATGGATTTAATTTTAATTATTCTTTTTTTTTTGTCACTTTATAATATTTTGACTATTTTGTTTCTTTACTTTATTTTCTCATTCAAAATTGAATATAAATGAAGATATCTTAAGGCTAAGTTTACTTTATTGTTTGTATGTTTAATTTGTATAGTTTCTTTAAGCTTTTCTATCTATACATTGTGTTTACTATAATACTAAAATGTTGCAACTGAATAATACTTCGAAGTTTATATATTTCATTTATTTAGGTGTAAAAGCATTCTCATGAAATGGTTGGATTATATTTACATTTCAAAACTCTTTTGTTAACTACAACTTAAGAATTACAGTCAATATATTTTTTTTATAGGAACTAATGATTAAGCTTGATCTAAAAATATTGTTGTTGTATAGCTCTGTAAGAGTAATCAATATTGTAAATGTAATTCTAAATTGTTCACTTAAGATGTAATTTATGAAAATAAAATTGTTATAAAACTCTGTAAGAACATTTAATATTCCAAATGTATTTCTACTTTTTGTATGTAACAAACAATTTAGTTAACAACTAGCATTGCGTTTAGTTTTCATTATTTAGTTCACTCGTGTCAAATAATTTGTAACACAGTTTAACAACTGTAATACAAAGCCGTGTGAATGAGACAGAGCGAGAGATAGAGAGAGATAGATGAAGAGACGTAAAGAGGGAGTGAAAGAGAGAGAGAAAGCAGTAGATAGTAAGGCTGCAGACCGACAACGTAGTCTATAAATTAAATGCCACAACAGACCAAAAACAATGGCAAATTGTTGTTGTTGCAACTGTAGTTTGCAGTTGTTGTTGTTGCTGATGTTGTTGTTGTTGTTGTACTGGTTGTCATTTGTCTGTGCGTGTTGTTGCGTAAGCGAGCGACAAGCGAGTGCCTTGTTTATTATACGAGTACGATGAGCAGAGCAGCGCAGAGAGATGCTCGTAATATTGTTAACCAGTGCGTATGAGTGATATTTAATTATTATGACCTTACGCATATTTCAAGTAGACCACAGTTGGTTACAGTTACATTTATTGGCACGCCCCTCGCTTTCCTCCCCCCACTCCATCCAGCTAGTTGACCAGCTTGTTAACTTATTTAATTATGACAATCAAATGTGACCAAAAGAGAGAGAGCGAAAAGGAAGACAGTATAAGGAGCCATTTGGCATTTGCTAGTTGCCATTTGCTAACATAACTTTTTCGGTTTGTTTTCAATTAAAGTGCAAAACTCTTTGGGGGATTTGCTTCACCGAAACGTGAGACGATGAAGATGGCGTTGCAAGCGCAACACATGTTGCTGGCATATTGAATAAGTTTTGTGGGCGGCGCACACCGACACACACACACACACACACACACACACACACACACACAAATTGATAAGCCCAAAGCTTGAAATTGGCATTGATTTTGGCCAGTTGTCGCCGATAAACTTGCACAACTTTTGCCCAAAGGAGAGTTTCCGAGTGGAAGAAGCAGCTTGGTAAATTTCAACTTCTACAACTCTACAGCAAATGATTCAATTATTTGTGCTCTTCGCTTTAATGTGCTGCGATTAAAGGCGAATTGAAGTAATCTCAAATGCAAATCTATTGCCTGCCTTTCGAATTATTTATGGTTGTGTGAGTGCCCCCCCCGATATGGGGGCGTTTATCATGGCATGTCATCAAAATTGCAACAGCGAATATAATGTGTGTGTGTGTGGCTGCCTCATGTCTTTCCCACTCAATGGGCTGTCATTAAATTATGCATTTGCGCAATCACTTCCTAAAATATGCAAAGACTTTGGGGGGGGGGGGGAATGGGCGAAGAACATTTTGCACGTTGCGCGACGCTTCATTGTGATATGGCAAGCATCCGCGAATTCTCTGGCTCTACGCCGCAAAGTTTTGCAAAGAGCTTGCCACGCTTGATTTGCGTTCGTCCTGCCGCCGCTGTCGCTCACTCGCCGGAAGTTGATAAAGTGCATGGCGACAGGCGAAGGAAGGAATTCCGCCGCATGCTCAGCAACCCACGTCGCCATCTCTTCAACACCAGCATGTTCCCTTGTCGTGTCTTTATTAAAGTATTAAACTCACTCACACACGCACATGCTTGTGAAGCAGTTGAGCGCACGGAAATGCATTTAGACCACGCCTCCCTTCGATGCACACACACACCTTCTCACACATCTTCTCACACTCACAGCGAGTGTCGTCTATTCCCTCGCCACATTGCAACAGATAAATTTCAGGCATTTGTTTTTGATTCACAATAGCAGTGCATCGGATTGCCATCGCAGTCATATATCATCATTATCTTCACGCGAAGGGAGGAGCTCAGCTATGCTCAGTTTTAATTCTCTAATACCTTAGACGGTGTTGGGCATCTTAGCTGTGATGTAGAAGTTGTTAAGCAATCAGGGTACAGTTCTTCAACTAAAATATTTGTAGGCATTTTCTGGCTCTTGCATTACTCTAAAAAAATTGCGTATACTTAATAATTATGAATACATTTATTAGCTATACAAAATAAAGTTCATGCATGAATTGCATTTATTATGTCTTTGCAGTAATTTATTAATTTTTCCAAGAAATAATCTAAAAGTATACCTAATAATTATAAGGTAAACATTTGCTTTATGTAAATTTAATAATATTGAATAAATTCGTTAAGTATGCGACTTATAAATATAATTAAATAATAATTAAATAATAATTAAATATATTATATTCATTAAGTATGCGACTTGTAAATATAACTAAATAATAATTAAATATTACAAAAGCGAAATTGAATATATAAATCAGACTTTAAATGTATTATAATATAATATATATCGGTCTACTCTAATGATTGCACTAACAAATTTATTGCACGGTATAAATTGAATAAGTTTAAGAGGTATTTAAAATAACCAATAAATGATTTTTACAGTAAAAATATTACTTTCATATCGCAACGATTTAACCGAGACCGTTGAAAATATTGCGTATTTATTTAAAACTTTGAAAAATTTGCGTATACTTAATTTAAAATAAAGACCTAAAAACCAAACCGAATTTCGATATTCATTTCCATACAAAAGTTCTCTTTATATATTAACAATTTCACTAATTGGATAATTCCCCGAGATGATTTAAAAAACACTAAATAAGGAATTTAAGACAGACATTTAATAAGTTAAGAAAAAATAAATAATTGGGTTTATTAAGCTTAAAAAATAAATATTATAAAATTTATTTTCACACAAATATTATCGTTATATCTGATTTATTGTAGTTTAGTTGTTTCTTTAGATGATTAAAATTATACCTAATAATAATTTATTTATATTATAGAGCATCTAAAATGAAACACACAAGCTAGCTGCTATGTATTTTGATTTTTATGGACTTGCGCTTGGTTTAGCAGTTTTAATAGATATTTTTCGTTAGCTGGTGCCACATAAATCACACATACGCAACGTTGCACCGCGCACAGCGTTGACAGTTCATTAAATTTTCATCAATGGCTGCAGCAGTGCGTGCAGCAATTCGCTTACACTCTTTTTGTTTTTCCGTTTTTCATCTTTATTTTGTGTTTGCAATGGATTTGCTAAATTAATGCTGGATGCCAACAGATTGCGTTAATTATAGTCCATAAATCAGCGGGGCGATAAGAAGGGGACAATGGCAGCGAGAGAGAGAGAGAGAGTCAGGATTAGATGTGCGTTTGTGCCATGAATTTATGTGGCAAGTGCAAAGCAAACAAATGCAACAAAGCAATAACAAACAAGAGCAAGACAAATACGCCGTGTCAACTGAGCGAGCGAGAGGTAAAAGATGAACGAGCTGCATGCCAAATATTATTCGGCATAACAGAGCAAAGCAAATATATGAACTCTACCTCTACACTTTCAGTGCCAGCAAATTAATAGTGACAAACTGTGCAAATAAATGCGACCTCTTGCAAATATATGTATGTATGTGTGTTGCAGATCGGGCGCTTTAAGAACTTGAAACACTAAACTTGAGTGTTGCAAAAGTGGATCAATTGGTGGAGCATTAGGAATTTGCTTTGACTGCGTAGATTGTGTTTGAAGTGCTTTGACAGTTTAAGCATATAAAAGCCAATCAATGGCTGTTCAACCAGCAGCAACCAGCAGGAAAATACTAGCAACGAAGAGCAGCAGCACCATCAAATGCCAAATCCAAACAAAAATCAATCACAAAAAAAACTAACCCACAAACCACATGCAAAAAAGTGGACCAAACGAAGGCAACCCAACGCAACCAATCAAAGAAAGAACTTCTTCCAGCTTAACGCACTCGTAGCGAAAGGAAAGCAAAAAAAGATAAAAATGGAGCCAGCACTTGGTTCAATCAAAAGTAATACACATTACAGAGACATGTTTACCCTAGCAGCAGACTCCTTTGCCTCTCCTGCTCCTGTTCCTGCTTCGAATACTGAATGCAAGCGAGTATATCTTTGAAATTCAAAGTTATTTATATATGATGCGAAATTGAAATTGCTGTGAAAGGGAAGTGCAGCGTTTGTCACGCCACCGATTCATCATCGTCATCACCATCGTCATTGCCATCTACAGCTCATCGTCATCATCATCATCAGCGACAGCATCAATAGCATCAGCATGAGCATCATTATCCACATTCGATTTAAATAGGAACTGTCAGCTGGTGATGAGCCAACTCGTGATTGGGTTGTCACATTTCGAGAATGCTATCTATAAGTGTACATCAGCAACAGGGAAACGGAAATATATCTACGTTTTCTTTAAGAGAGTGGGAGATATATATAAATAAGTTTACTGTTGCTCAACATATTGTTGCTGTGCTAACAAGTGATTAATCAAAGCTGAAGGTTTAAGAAGTGGGGACTATAAATATTTCAACTATGGTTTAAGGTAGTTTTGAAGTTTTTATGATATTTATCTTCTTATTTAAAAGTGTTCCATTTTGTTGAATTGTTTCCTTTTAAGGAATGGCTAACAACTAAATTTTATATTTAAAAATTACAATATTTATTTTAGAATTCTTAAACCTCTTCAATTTGCAACTAATCAAAAAATCGATGGACTTAGATAATTTCTCGTAATAGTTAAAAATTTGAAAACATTTGCATTTATTACATTTTCAAAATTATATAATTTAACTGAATGAGATTAAGAATTTTAAAAATAATTAGAATTATATCATTAAATTATACTACATTACTTAGTTTTGATTACATCTTCTTGTAAAACTTGAAACTATTTAGCAAATTTAAAGAATTTTGTATGACAGTTTCAGACTTCTATCAAGATGATTATAAATTTTGCAAATATTTTGATGTATTTCAATATTCCAAATTACAAAATTGTCTCTTGATTACTTCATGTTTTAAAATATGCGAGCAATAGGAAAATGGAAAGATTATTTACTATATTTATTAAATTCTTTAAAGGACTTTCAAAATTTGGCAAAGAATTTCATTAACTTTATTATTCTAAATTAAAATATTGGCAACTAATCAGAAAATCTGAAGATTTTTTATGACAACTCAAGAATTTTTTAAACATTTTTTTATATCAATATTAATTTTATTTATTTTAATACATATTGGTTTGATTCCCCAAGATCAATTCGTTAGCGTTATTTCCCATAGCAAACTATTATGTTTGAAAGTTTTTTCTATATTCTGCATTGCATGCCCGCATTTCGTGACTTATTGCACATCTCTAAGGACGAACGTTGAGCTAGATCTACTTACGCTGACATTCATTTGAGTGCCAGGCGACTAGTCCAAAGATATTTTGAATATATCGAAGTGAAAATGTGTGCGACTGCTGACATTTTTACTCTTCAATTCTATTGCTACCACCTGCTGAAGGTGCTGCTGCTGCATCCTTACCACACATTCGTGTTGCACAGGATTTTGCCACAGTGTGTCGCATATCAAAGGCGTACCAAATTGCAGAGCATTTCCGTTCCCCTCTTTCCCTTCCAAGTCCAAAAGCGGTTTCAATAGGAACTAACCAGAGAGGGCCGAGTTTGTTTGGTGGATATGTGTGTGGGGAAATTGTCACTTGAAAATTGCCAAGTTGAATAGAAGTGTCGATGCATTGCGATGCTCTCGAATGCCAAATGGAATGAAGCGACTCCCAAGGCAAAAGACTTTTGTTAAGGTGCTGCCAACAATAGGCTACTTATCGGCACTCTCTTTCTCTGTCTATCCTATTTAAAGTATCTGTTATTCCCCTTTCTAATCTCGTTATTAAATGAGACTGTCAGCTGTTCATTGATTGATGAGCTATCCTCATTCCCTTAAAAGCAGCTGTTGTTGACTTGACCAAGACACACACTCGGTCTCTAACCAGAAACCAATTACAAAAATATTGTGCAATTATAATAAGTAATTAGTCAAAGTCGTCTTAAAGCTGACTCCTCCCTCTCTCTTCTTTCTCCCGCCCCGGACACGAGTAATTAACATAATTAAAACGCAAATGAAATGGATGAAAAGCCTTTTCGCGTTCACGTTCATTTCGATTACGTGCGATGTGATGCGGAGCGATGCCAAACGACCGGGCGCCTAAATGTAGGCAATGCTAATTTGCATATTTTAATATCGACAGCAAATATTAAATGCAACATTTTTGCCATTCGACGCCCAATTAAAAGTGGCTTAATTTCCGATGGGTAGATAAATACTTAAATTACACTCATAATAAAGTGTAGGCGAAATTGAGTATACGCCGCGTACTCTCGTTCAATCATACTATAAATACAAAATTTAATGAATGACCTTTAAGGTTGCAAATATGCCTGGCTTTCATTTTAATTAGTGGATGGTTATATAGATTATTAGTAGTATACTTTTGAGGGTATGAATACAATTTATTTTGGGAGTATCTAATTAAATATGAAAGTAGAAACAATTTAATATAGAACTATATTTGGAACACTTTATTAGAATAATATGAAAAGAAAAAAAGCTAAAGGCCTTTTCAGCCTGTGCTCTAGTAATACGTTAGTGTTCACTTTAATATCTATTTTTTGAAATAAATAAATATGAAAAGCATTTTTATAAGTTAATTTTTTTAAAAAAGAGATGATAATGAAAACTTCTGAATTTGGTCTTTCCTATTGAACCAAATTACACAAATAAAAGACAGAAAGTAAGGAACAAAAATTTAAAAAAAAAATGTTTACAAAAGCTTTATAAATGTAGGCACAGGACAATTGTATAAAACAACTTAATTGAGATTAATTTATTTTTATGTAAAGCCTAAAGAAAAGTGTAAAGTTTTGTAGCAAAATTTCTGTAATTGAAATTACATTAAATTATTCATTAATAATTTTGCTAAATATTTTAAAGAAGATATTATATTTGATGCCTTTTATGTTTTATGGTATGATATGGTTGGTTATTTATTTAGAGTAGTTTCTAGTCATCTCATATCATTATTAAACACGATCATCTCTGAAGCGCAGGCAATCCAGAAAAGCACTCAACGGTTTATGCATTTTAGTGAGTACGTGTATCTCGTTGTTAGTTATTGCTGCCAGCTGTCGAAATATTTGACAAACATAAATTTTAATGACGAACGCGCATAAAATGTAAATCAAATGATATTAAAGGGGCGCCTGGTCGTCCTAATGGGCTTCTCTCTCCCTACCTCCCCCATATTTCTCTGTGGACCCTTTGCATTTTGGGAGTAATGTGTAACATGCCGTTTTTATGGGAAATTATGGAAATTGATTGCCAAGTGGCTGACAATGTGGGGAAGGGAGTGGCGAAATAATCGCGTGAAAAGTTTGTCAACATTGAAAGCGTGAAGAGAACTTCAAGTTGAAGTTGAAGTTGAAGCTGAGTGATGTCTGACAACGAGAGGAGAACAAAGTAGGGGAGTGGGAGTGAGAAAGCGAAGAGGGAGGAAGCGAGTGGAAACTGTCAGTGACATTGATGATGACGTTGGCCATGGGTGTTGACAATGTTTGTCAACAGACATGCAGGCTGGCAGCTTGACAAGCAGTCCCCAAATGAAGACAGACAGCTGGAGGAGAAGAAAGAGAGAGAGAGAGTAAGAGAGAAAGGGAATTTAAGCAGCGCCACAGCTAGTGGGCGCTAAAGTTCGCAGTCTTTCAAGTGTCGAGTTTTTCTTTTCAGCTTTTCCATAATGAGCTGCACTTTGCTGCATTTAATTAGCAAAAGGGAGTTAAGCACTTGCAGAAGAGCAAAATCGGAGGCATTCATTGGGAGTGGCAATTAAAGTACAAGTTGCACTAGATGCTTTGTTTGTGGTCTGCGTTTTAAAGTTGGCCAAGAGTTGCTCCAAAAAGTTTTCCACTTGCAATGCGAATGCGATGCGATAAGCGGCACTTTTCCGGTCTTCTATCTGCGAGAGCAATTAAAGACAGCAAACTTTTACACCAAGGTGGAGTGAGGAAAGTGAGGCAACCACATTTTCAAAAAAGAAACGCGTGCTGATGCCAATAAAAGAAACTGTAGAAGAAAATATAAAATGCAGCAAAGCAAAGTATTGAAGAGGAAGTGGACGAAAGAGTTGAATTGGGAAATAGAAATGGCAACATCTTGAAGAAGGAACAATGAACTGAGTAGCATAATAATTGATTGGACATATCGATTTTAGAATATACTTTTTTGCAGTGCAAATGCAATACTATAAAGTTACTGAAGACGAAGCTAATTGAGAACGAAATTTGAAGATGTAGAGCAAAGTTTTCTGTACTGCAACTATTTAGAACTATTAAAAAAATTAAATAAGTGATTCAGTTAAGGAAATATGTAAAATAACCAGACAATCATTTAAGTTCTTCTTTAAATTAAAATCAAGTAATAAAGCTAGAGTCGAGTGTGCTCGACTGTAAGATACCCGCTATCCAATTTTGCGTATTTTCAAATATACCGAATTAATATACCGCATAATACTAAAAATATATTAAAGTCTACATTTGGTATATGGACAGAACTTCATTAAATTATACCATAAAGTGCAAAATATACCATATACTGCAAAATATACCAGATTGTCAGCCAAAGTAACTAAGATCCGTAATAAGTGGTTATTTTTTCCATACAAAAGTATTTCTTAAATAACTTTCATTCAAGTTCTTCTTTAAAGACAAATTATTAGAAGTTAATAACTGACAAGTTTAACAATTCAGTGCACAACTAAACCTCAGCTTCTAAATAAAATTTCTGCTCTTCAGTCTATTTCCAATAACCAATTCTCGACGAAGGTCAATAAAAGATACTTGAGAGGCAGCTTCATTCATATTTCACAGCTTCAATGAATCTCAATATTTAATTAAATTTGAAATTTGTATGCTTTGGTTGCGTTAAACGCACACAAGGAGAAAGAGATAGATTTGCCGCAGAAACCACAGAGAGTAACTGAGTTTTTCACATTGATATGATTATTTTTGCATTTGGTCGAGCAAGAAAGCCAGAAAGTTGGTTTACTCTCTAAAGATATTCAATGCATTTTTATGCAAATAAAATGAACTCGCTTTCTTGCCTCGGCAATTTCCCTTTTACTCCTGCCTTCTGCTCCTCGTGGCTTGGCCAATAATGAAAAAGCATTTTGAATAGCAGATAGGCAAACATTTGAAAAATGCACAAGGAATGCATAGAAATGAATTAAAACCATAAAATATTTTGCAATCACAAACAAGGAAAACGATTTTCTGAGTCTCCGCAAAATATATAAACTAAATGAAAAACCATCGAAATAAATTCAGCTTGAAATGCATGCAACAAAAAAAAAAAACAATAAAATGCAAAGTTGCTGTTGCATTAAAGAAATTAAACTTCTTCATGCTGGCAAAACTGTGTGTGGCAAGAGGTGTGTGGTTAGCTGTTATGGGTATGGAAATTGGTTGTGGTTGTGTGCGGTTCCTTTAGTCCTGGCAATGAAGCAGCTCCTGGTCTACGTTGTGATCCTGGGTTTTGTTGCTGCTTTTCAATGCCTGGGTAAACAACTTAACAAGTTGCCTTGAGGCGCCACACACAGGCAAGTTGTAAGAGAGACGGAGAGACGACTCAAGTCATATTTATGTTTTCATACCGTGTGGGCGGGCTGCCATTGCTGCTGCCACGCCCATCAGCTTTTTGTCAATTTCACATGCACGTCGCTTTCATTGCCAACAACAACAACGACAACGACTCCAAATGCGAATTGCTCCTGCAGGGCAAATATCCTGCGCACAAAACGTGCACAAGTCTCGTGGCCGATGGAGATAGCTTCAGATAGAGATAGATAGCAGGGCATTAGACAGAGATAGAGATATGTGTAGAGAGAGAGAGAGAGAGAAGCGAAGGAGATGCAGAAAGTTGCATAGGCCAACAAGCAAATAAGTTAAATGCCAGGCAATGAGGCTGACTTTGAGTTTGAGTTTGAATCTGATTCTGAATCAGAATCTGCATCCACATCGGCATCGGCATCAACATCGGCATCGTCATCACTATCCTGCAGTTGCTTCACAGTTTCTTTGCCTTCTGTTTAAGTTCCAAACACATGAAAAGTCGACAAAGTTATCAGAATTCATGACTTGCTTGGCAACTCTTCAATGCAGAGAGCACATTAGCTAAGTGAGGCTGTTTGTATACCTTTTTATTGCATTTTATACAATTTATATACAATTTTAAAAGTATATTAATCTAAATATAAATTAGAAAATTTGTTTTAAATTAGTTAATTAAATTTGTGAATTTTTCAATCTAATTCCTTTATATTTTTAAACCAAATTTGCCATATTTGAATATACAATCAAATTAGTGAACGTCTTTTGGGTATGTTTGAATATTTTATACTTTCTGAAACAATTATTTAAAGTATACCTTAAATTCTAAATAAAGTATACCTTAAATTCTAAATAATAAAATTAAATTATTTAATTGTTTTTGGGCGTGTTTGAATTCAAATCTTTTATATTTATTGCAAAAATTTGACCTACATTTTTGTTTGAAAATATATGTATTTTTTTTTAACAATTACTTAACTACTTTTATCTAATTTTGAATCAGAAAATATATCATTAATTCTTTAATATTTTCTAAAACATATATTTTTTTTTATTTATTTTTTATTTTCTATATTTAGTAGAATTCAATTCGTTTCATTTTCTACTACAATTACTTAATGACTTCAACTTAAATTTAAATATGAAAATTGAAAAGAAAATTATTTAATAAAATTTGTTCACATTTTTTACTTAAAAAGTGTATTTATTGCTTTACTTTAACCCTTTTTGTACTTTTATGTTGACTGCCGTTCACTGTAGACAGGTCGAGCGATTTTTGCTTGCAACTTGCTGCAACTATAGTTGCAACAGCAGAGAAAAAGCCAAGGCAGCAAAATGCAAAATGTGATTTAATGCGCCTTGGTGTCGCATGCTAATGAGGCAAGTTTGTGGCATAGTTAGTCTGCTACTCGCAACGTACTCTTAGTTGCTGCTTTTTGTGGCACGTGCCGTGCAATACGAGTCTGCCCTTAAAACGGCAAAAAATAAAAAGTTCTAAGCCTTATGCAGTTGTTATTCTGTGTCTGTCGCATCTCAAAATTATTATATGCTAAATAGTTTTTCCCTGGCCGCAGCTTTGATTTATAGACTGAGCTGAGATGATGTCGTGCTAATTGTGTTGCACGGCCTTTTAACTATGCCACTCGGGCCGAAACGTGACTCTCGAAAAATTGCTTCAAGTTGACAGTTCGTAGATCATAGTTAGAAGATCTCTTGCGGTCTAGAACGTGTTGTTCCCAGCAAGGAAAGCTTGAAAAAATAAATGTGTTGGAAAGCTTGAAACTTGACACAAATTGAGTTTAAATTTTATTTAGAAGACGAAGTAAGCAGTTAGTGTGTGACTTTGTCTAGATGATCTGCAAAATTTTGAAAATAAATTTTGAGAAGTGTAATATAACATATAATTCAGTCTATTGATATGAAATAGTAAGTAGTAGTAGTATTACACAAAACTAGAAATGTCATTAAAGTTTTGAAAGTATTATATCGTAGTTATGTTACTATCAGTAAGATTTAAATACCACATTTTTCATGATTCGTAATACGTATTTTTCACACTTTCAAAAGAAGATTTAACTGCATTTGTAAGTTACAAAATATTTGAAAGATTTTCAAGAATCTTCGAGCTACAAAAGTGTCTGTAAGATTTATATTGACATAAAAGTTTATTGCACAAAATTTATCATTACGAAATGCAAGTTTTCTTCAAAGTTAAGAAAGCCTACAATTCAATTTACAAAATATTTTCCAGATACAAAATCTTAAGGTACAAAAGGTTAATATATTCACAGAATACAAAGACTAATCAAGTTGTTTTCGTGTCGATAACATTGGTAATCGATTTCACGCGTTTTTTTGTACTGATTGTTTAGGTAACTCAATGCCATCATTAATCTCTCAACAAATTGAACTTGCTCAAAATTGGCAGCTCGATAGCAAGCGTGAGTCTAGAGTTCATATAATTAATAGCTCAAACATGTTCACCATGGTTACTTTTCAATTAAATTGCCATGAGCTGAGCTGCGTTGAGTTGAGTTGCGTTGAACAGCGAGAAAAGTCAACGACTTTTGTGGCCACTTTGGGCATTTAAAGCGTAGCATGCGGCAAACCCGGGACACGCACTTTAAGGTTCAAATCGGAGTCAAGTGGCAGGGGAGAGGGCGAGTAGAGGAGGAAATTTGCAACTGCCACAGCTTGGCGCAGGTAACGCTAACTGATAATCACTCAATTTGCTTCGAGGCACAAAACTATGAAGTTCACTCAACTTGGCCAACGAGTGGCAAGGCGAGGGAGAAGCAGAGATTCAACCAAAGAAGCCAACGCCTGCGAGGCATTTAGAATAACAACAACAAGAAGATGATGTAGGAAGAAAGGTAAAGAGAAAGGGATGAAGCGAAGAGGCAGCTAGAAGTGCACCAAATTGGCATCAGCGTGGCAAAGTGAGCAGCTCTTGGTGGAGAGTGTAGAGAGTGGGGGCAAGTGTGTGGAGGCGGTAGCTAGGGCATCTGCCATGCAAAATAAATGTTGTAAGCGTAAACATTGCTTAGCGCTTGCAACAGAGAGCGGGGCAAATGCATAATGCAACAGCAGCAGCGGTGGCCGCAGAAATTTCCAACTTGCAACTCGAAAAATGGGCGAAAGAAAAACAGCCACAACAACAGCATTGAGCAAAACAAAAGAAGCAACATAAACGGAAAGCACAAGAGAAAAATTAGTTGCGCCAAAAGCAAAGCGACGGCGACGGCGACGTTGACTGCTCTGGATGGATGCTATGCTGTGGCATGCTAAATGTCTGCGGGGCACGATTATCATGTAAGTCGAGGCCCCAGCGAGAAGAAGCTGCTACTTACATGTAAGTTTATAGTGCAAAAGGGAAAGGAAGTGCACTACTTTTGTTACTACTATTCTTACTACTAACTGCATATGCATGCGGCACTTAATCGCATGCTTGCCAACAACTTGAGACTTAGCTGCCAAGATGTTGCAGGGAAAGAGTACAAAGATAGAGAGAGAGAGAGAAGGAGAGAGAGGACAAACTCTGCTTGCCACTAATCCTATTGCTACTACTATTTCAACTACTAAGTAGGCTGCGCTTAGCTGACGAGCTGAAGACTGAGCTGAAGAGATGTCGTCAATATGAAGCGAAGCAAAATACATTTTGTTTTATTTCCACTACTATTCCCTGTTCACCGCTTATATTTAAAGATGGAACATTTTTTTAATTTTTCTGTTTTTTTTTTTTTATTTTTTATTTTATTTTATAATTTAAGTGACTGTTTGAATAATATTTAATATTATTCCATCTTCAAAAGTTGCAACCAATATTAATTTTACTTACTTACTCTTTTAACGTTTCCATATTTTATTATTTCCATATTTTACGATAATTTATGTTATCATCTAACAATTCTACTTGTAACATTATCCTTATTTTTTTCCTGCACTGGTTTTTACCATATTTGATTTGCTTATTTTTTTTTAAACTATTTATGGTATTTCATATTCTTCGATTGATACTTAAAATTATTCTTTCCACTTCTTTTCAAGATTACTATTAATTAATTTTCTATGACCTCATGTTGTTTATGTTCACTTTCTTAATTTTTTATTATTATTATTTAGAAATAGCGTAATCATCATATATTGCAAAGATATTTTCTTTTAATAGTATCCATATCTTAGAATTTAAAGAATTTTGAATATACAATTATTTTTTATTGTATTATTTTAAATAATGTTTCATCCTCTATTTTAGTTTCCATTGAAAACGAAGAAAAATACAATTCTATTATTCCCATTACTTCACTCTTAATATAGTATTGTAAATGTTTATTTTAGCTATTTTCAAACCATATTTTTATAATATTTACTTTAGTACTACTTTTCATTGTATTAGGATTTAATTTTATTGTTTTATCGACTCTCTGATGAGAGCTAGTTACTTTTATTCCACTCAATGTTATTATTTCCACTATACTTCATAATAATATTTATTTTACAATTGATACATTGTTTTTTTTATTGTTTTATATTCAACATACTTTTCACTATATTTATAATCTCTTCTTGCGCATTATTTTTCCCGATAATTTTCACAAATGATTCTTTTCCTATTTATTATTTTATTTGATCACCTTTCTCTGATGTTTCTTGTAATATTGTTGCTACTATTTCCACATTATTTTTGCTGCCACTCGCATAACAACAATGTGGGTACTTAGTGAAGTCCCATGCCTGGGCACTGCATTAGTGGCATCAACTGCAGTGAGTGCGGGTTGAAAGTGTTGAGCTTGTTATGGTGGCAAGTCCATAGAAGGAGTCAGCAGTGTGTTGAAAGTGGAGCAAAGGGAGCGAAGAGTGAAGAGTGAAGAACAGGGGCAAAGCTTAGCTGGTAGGGTGATTGAATGCGAGGCATGCAGCGAAGCTGATGCAATTGGATGCAGATAAGTAATCTGTGAGCTGAAGATAAATGGGCAGAGAGTGAGCAGCATGATCTGCCTACGAAATAGAATTTGCATATTTGGCCTTAAACTACGCTTAGAATCTTCAGCTAAAACCAAGCTGCGGTAATAATTGAGGAGGCAAAAAGGCAACTGAAGTGAAACGCTCCAGCAAATTGAATCTACATATGATGAGGCTTGCACTATAGAGTAGAGTATAGAGGCAACTCCTACTCAAGCGCTGGTTTTGGGAAGTTGCTGAAGCCATTTTGCATAATTCTAAAGTGAAGCCGCGAGAGTTGCCGGCCAAAATGTGGCCAAAATACCGCGGATGACACACGTTGACTGTTTTGAGTGGCTGACTACTTGGCTAGCTTGGCAGCCAGAGGATGGAGTTGGGGATGCAGCCAGAGGATGAGGATGAGGATGCGGATGCTGTCGCCCGGCTGTGGCATTGGCGGTTGCATGCCTCAGTGCGCCTAAGCTCCGTTTGATGGTTGACATTTTGTAAGGCGAACGAAACGAACGAACGTTGCCCCAAAGGCGCTGCATTAGCCGTTGCTGCCGCATCCCTTCTTGCAACAATGCTTGCGCCATGTTGCAACACTTGGTTGCGGATTTGGCGACATTGTCGCATGATTTGAAGATTTCCAGCTGGCGACAAGTTATCAAGACGAACGTGACTAGCAAACAGTTGGCTTAACTTTTGCGTTTCTCCTACTCGCAGTGCTTGCAACAGCAGCCACAAAGTTTCCACCACTGACAGGCAGACAGACTGACAGAGAGACAGACAGACAGGCAAGTAGACTGACAGGCGATAGGGCGTTTAGTCTGAAAACTGCAGCACAAACTTTGTATCAATGTGGCATTGTCCCAGTGCCACTGTCTTCGCTGTCGCTGTGTGAGGTGCATGATAAAAAGAAAACCCGTGGGCTGCTTGACTTGAAAGCTGACTCTCGCCTAAAGTTAATCAAAGTTCCACAAAAAACTTTAAATGTGCTGGTAAATCACATTGCAAAGAATTGTCACTTCTGCAGAAGCAGAAAGCAGACTTTCAAGTTATTCAAAAGAAATTGCGACAACATTTTAAATAGAATTATCTAGCTGATCTTCAAATTTCATCCGTGATAAATTGTGTTTTTCTCGCTCAATTGAAGAACGATATTTTTATTACAATTTAAATATAATGAAATAAAATATGTTCTACAATAACTTTTTATTTGTAAAGAATGAAAAGAGATGTCAATTCTGCAGATATTAATGTAATTGTAGGAAAAAGAAAAGAATTGTCACTTCTGCAGAGGCAGCAAGCTGACCTTATTATTGGGCAAAAGAATACGCGACAATATTTGAAAAGAGAATTATTCAGTTGATCTTAAAATTGTAGATGTGATAAATCGTGATTTTATTGCTCAATTTTTCATGGATGAAACCTTTTTTATAACAATTGGCTAGAAATTCTGTTCCCTAACAACTTTAAATCTAATAAGACTATATATCTTTGAAAAGAATTGTGATAATCGATTAATACTAGACAAATCTAGCAAATAGTTCTGCTCTGATAAGAATTGTTATTTCTACAACAAGTAGTGCAGAAGAAAAATGAACATTTAAAATCTAGCTGGTCCTCGAAGCTTTAAGTTTGATACATGATTATTTGTGAGTTTATCGTTCCTTTATTTATTAATGTATTCTATTTTGATACAGTATTTTATTGTAAACATAAAATAATGATGGGAAAATCCAAGAAGCAATAATCATCTGCAAAAAATGATAGTATGTGAAGTGAATTGTTATTCGCCTCAGAACAAATATTAAAATTAAAACTTAAGAAGTCAAACAGATAATCAATCTGCCCTTAGAATCCATAATAATTTTCAGCGTTTCGCACTCTTTTGTACTTTAATGAACTATAGTTTCATGCAGAATATTAATGTAATAATAAGAATAATAATAGGAAAATCAAGCTAGTGATGCAACTTGGATCGCTGAATGGGACTTCATCATAAAGGGCACTTGGTAAAGGTCGTGAGCATAAATTTCGAAATTGTTTCGACGTTATTAAAGAACCCGAATCAGAGTCAGAGGCAGAGTAAGAGTCAGCATCAGCGGCAAAGAAGAACAATTCGAGTCGAACGACTCAGCAAGCATTGAGGCAACAAACAGCATTGATGAAGTACATCAACATCAACAGCATCTAGAGAGAATCAGCAGCAGCAAGCAGTAAAAGGAGTTGGCAATGGCGACCTCATATGCCACAGGGCAAGTTTCGGCTTGAAACTTATGGCTACAAAACTGAACAGATCGAAAAAGTGTGGAGAGGGGAAACAGAGTGCAGTGAGGGCAGACCAGGAAACCATTGTGCTCAACGGGCCGACTGCCTTCCTATTGAGTGTTTGGCGACTGTGACTTGGGACTGTGGACTGAGACTGAAACTGGGGACTGAGACTGAAGTCGAGGGTCTGGCTGGCGATGTTGTGCGGGTGATAAGTAACATGAATCACGTTTTATTTTGCCTTTGGACTTTAACGATGCGATGCAGTCAATGTGGCGATGGAAGCTGCTGGCTTCGAGGAGGACACGCTCAATGGCTGACTGACTTTGACTGCGACTTCGACTTCGACTCTGACTTCGACTTCGTCTTGGGCTTTAGCAAAGGTCAGTCGTTGGTACAAGTCTCAGCTCCCAGTTCTTCACGTTCCCAATGAGTCTTTGGCTGCAATTTTTATTTACCTTTTGTATACGATATGAGAGTTCTGCTCAGGTTTGTATTTTTTTTTCTTCGTTGTTCTTGTATTGCTGGAAGCGTTTTCAGTTCCTTTTCTTTTGGCTTTAGCTTTTGTACATTTTTATTTTTCTTTTCCTCCCCAGCTATTGTGTCTCGCTGTGGAACGTGAGAATTTAATATTTCTTTTCATTAGCCTCGGTCTTGTCCTGGTTGGTTCACCTTGTTGAGTACTCTGCGGAGTGTTGAAGTCGCTGCTACAATTTGTTGTAACTAGCTGATAGAGAGAGCGAGCGGCAGGCGACACTTATAAATTTCATGGTTCTATTTAAAATGAAATTCACAAAAAAAAAAGAAGACAGAGAGGTCACATCAACTGTGTCTGCCACATAATTTATGCCCAATGGCCAAGGGCTAAATTCCGGAATTGATGTCGAGATTTAAGATGAAATATTTGGTAATGAGATTACCGAATGACAGCTTAGAATGCATAATGCCTAAACGAAAATAAAATATGTTTATCTTAGCTGTCATAAGAAGTAGAAATAAGTTTGACAAGTAAGAAAACTACAGTCGAGTGTACTCGACTGTGAAATACCCGCTATCCATTTTCAATAAAACCATATTCTACAAATATACCAAAACTATACCACTAAAATTTTTAAATATGCTGAAGGTTATCAGGAATCATTGCGTCTCGAGCTATGTACATAATAACGCCTGCTATTCGATTTTCGGGGGCGGAAGTGGGCTTGGCAAAAATTTTAAACAAACTTCATCTGGGTGCAAAAATAACAAGTGCTGTAGAAATAAAATGTAGTTCTTTAGCTTATAGTCTTTTGGATCAAGGTGTTCACGGACGGACAGACAGACAGACGGGCACGGCTATGTCACCTCAAGAATATATATACTTCATGGAATCGGAGGTGCCTTCCTCTGCTTGTTACATACATTTCCTAGAAACATAAAGCTATAATACCCTTCTATTCTATGGGTAGCGGGTATAGAAATTCAACAGCAATCAGTTTGAATTGCAGTTGAATTTACTCTGCACTCTAATCAATTTTCCCTTGAGCTGCATTTCTCTCTCGCCTTGAATAAATCTCGTTTTGAGCTTCTCATTTCGTTTGCTCTCGAGTGCTAAAAAGAAATTATGACAATTAAGCGAAGCACGCGCCAGCCAAGCGACGAAAACCGCAGCATAAATCTGTTTAAGCCCAGTTTTCGCTTCGTTTCCCATTCCTCATCGGGCTCCCAGTTGCCCCATGGCTTGGTGACCACATGCTGACAGCCTTTGTGGCCATGGCTTTAATTACGGAACGTGGCGTAGCTAGAGAGGCAACTTTTTGGCCACCTGCTGCATGCTTTACGAGCATAATACGCATATCTTAGCCCCTTGGGCAATATCGTAGTCATAGCCATAAGACCAGATCACAAACTGCTTCCTATGTGTATCCCCCAAAAGCAATTCTATTCATTTTGGGTCGAGTTAAGTTGAGTTTGGTACCTCAGCGTGTGGCCTCATCAGTGCTCGCCTTTTATGGGCGGGCTGCGTTGCATTAAAAATTTCCTGCATATGTCGGACGAACGATTCATTCGTTCGCCATTTGAATACATCTATGGCAAAACGGAAATTTATGCGACAGCTCTAAAAGCTCGCAACTTTATCCATAAACCCGTCAACTTCAAAAGGATGTCCAATCAGTTTGCACGAGTTATATCACGCACTTTCTAGATACTCGTTTCACACACTGCTTAAGCTGGCATATCAACAACATTGTTTTCTTTTCATTAGATGTAGTTAATAAATTGATTTGGATTGTCGTTGAAAAGGTAGTGAATATTATTGTTTGCTTAAATGAAAAAATATTTGAATGAATTGTTAAAGTTAAAATAAAACGAGATTTAAAGAATGTGGAAAAGGAGTTTTCAATTTATGGTCTCATCAATAAGTATGAAATATTATATTTTACTGCAAAACTTATGATTGTGAAATAAATTGATACCTAAGTTTGTACCTAATGTTTGATGCATACTTAAGTTTCATGATTTTTGAATAGTAAGAGACTCCAAAAATATATTAAAATAGTTCATATAATTGCGACTTAAGCATGAATCTATCTTAATTTTATTCATATACACGTTTTGTAGTTTTATACATATTTTAAAAGTAAATAAAGCCTAATTCTAGGTTAGGTATTTCCCAGTCGAATAGAGCTTAATCCACAGCTAGAACTTCAAGCCTATTCGCATAGCTCATTTCATCAAATTGCCAGCGATAACTATAAAATTTTACAGCATTTTCGGCATCGCATCGAACTCAATTCATTTCCGAGTTGAAAGTTTGTTTATGCTTTCGTTCCCCTTGCTCCCTTCTCCACTCTTGCAATGATTATGCTCATTGGCTTTATCATGGAATAGGCGCTGCATAAACAAGTCGACTGTTTTCTCAGCTTGGCAAATTTACAGACGATATTTTCATTACATTATTTGCGATGCCATTAAAATCGATTTTGGCCCAGAGAAGCAGCAAAAGCAGAGCAGCAGAACTTTTGGGCCAACTGTCATTAGCATTGTTAGTGCGGCAGCAAGTAAAACTTTATCAATTTGTGGGCGTGGCTTTTGCTAATAATTTATGCCCAACCCCACGATAACTCGCAACTGCTAATGGCATTGTCCGTAACATGACTCATCAGTAGTGAAGTTTTGTGACGCCCCTCGGCAACTCTCCCCTCGCCACCCGCCAACCTCAGGGATTTATATCCATTTGTGTCCATTCATTTCGTTCGAAGCGATTGCGATTGTTTGTCTTCATTTCCGACGCTTAACTCTGATTGACATTCATGCCCCATCATTTATTCATTTGGGCGCCGTTTTAATCCCGAAAACTTCGAGAGAGAAAGTGCCGAGAAATCAGTGCTTGCCGAAAATTTAATTGACTGCCTCGTCAGAAATTGGCAGCCCACAAAAGTGGCTGCAATTGTCGGCGAGCTGACAAATATTGGCACTGCCATTAGCCAGTCCGGAAGTTGTCTTACTTACCTCCCTCCCCGACTCTCTACCCTGCTTCCACTTGAGGAGTGCTGTGATTTCTCTTTCTTTTTTTTTTTTGTTGTGACTGGTTTCCCAGAACTCAGGACATCAACTGCGACGGCTGCTGCGCAATTTGCTGTGATTTGCAAGCACCTCATAAGCACAATAGTAAAATGGGGGGACTGAGGGTGACTCTCTCGATGGGGTTGTTATTCGCTTGGGCAATTAACTTTTCCATTGTTTATCCTGCTGCTGCCGCCCTCGAGATCATTCCTATTCCAACTATTTCAAGCTGCGTTCGAAGTGCGAGTAGTTTTTGCTTTTGTTGCTCTGCAGTCAAGCGCAGCTGTTGAGATTTTTTATGGCCTGAAGATTGGACGCGTCTCTTTAGCCCAGCATTTTAAGATGTTGTAACCCTTACTCTCAGACAGATAGCATCTTTAATGTCTGTTGACTATTAACAAAACTATTAAAAAGTTAGAGAGTTCTTAACTATAAAATAAGTAAAAATATTTTACTACAAAATAATATATTTATTACATGCGCTTTAACAACATAATAAATAATTTCAACAAATAAATTGTTTTTCCAATTGTTGTTGTTAATAGAGAGATCAAAATCTTAGCATAAATCTTACTTTCAATCAATGCGTCAAGTACTTAATTTTGAAATATAATGAACATATATATTAAACAAGTGATTGCAATACTAAAATTTTTGATATACTTAACATGTTACTCAATGTTTTACTATTTTGGATTATTTATTAAACAAGTTTTGGTTTACTGAGAAATTAAAACATTATTAAACCTCTTCTTGATAGTAAATTGAATAAATATAGTTTGTTTTATTTATAAATATGGTTTTAATAACATAAATCGTGAGGGCAGCGAAAAAATCGCGAGGGCAGCGAATAAATCGCTGCGATTAATTCGCTAAACGCATAAACGAATATATAATTCCATTGGGTGTTTTGGCTTTTGATGCAATATAATTGAAGTATATTATACAATACGAGAAACAGTTTTTAACTTATTAAAAAAATAATAATTAAAAATCATCAAAGTTCATCACTAATTTTTCTGAGAAAACGTTTAGTAGATTTGAGAGACTTTAAAAATGTTAATTTAAATCTTAAATGTACTCTGTTTAATGAACTAAAAATACAACTTAAATGTTAACTATATCCGCGAAGTGAAATAAAAACTCAACATATTGATACACATACAATACATAACATATCATATATTTATTGAACAAGAATTTGTTGAACTTATTCCAGTAATGGTCTCTACTTGCTATTTAATGAGTTATTAAAAATCTAGTAAAATTATTAGCTTTAACTTTAAGCTATCAATAAATTCTTCCTTCCTGAAGCCTGACAAAAACAAGCGACGGTCTCTTAAGAACATGTTATGTCAGCGTGTTATCATTCAGCTAATTAACTTTGCACGTTGCTTTGCTCCCCATTTAATTACTCGCATTTCAGCTTTTACTTTGTCAAAGAGCCAAAGTCAAGTGCATCGCAGCTAAAATGTGTTTTTCTTTTCGATTTTCCCGTTTTGTTTTTTTTTTTGTTTGTCTGTGATTTTGGTTGTCGCGTAATTGAAAATAGCAATTAAACACGTTCAGTTTAGTTCACTTTTTTCCAGCAGTTTTTCGCTGGTGTCAATTTCGCAGACTGTTTGCCAAAGTATTTGCAATTAATTAAATTAAAATCGCTTTCTGTTGCAGTTTTCCTTTCACCCTGCTCTTCGCTTGTTTTTTATGCGACAAAGTGATATTTATCAGTGACAACAAAGAAAGCACAAACACAGAGTGAGGAGTATATTTTGGGAAATTCCTTATTTTAAAACTTGATCTCGATGTTAGGCAAATTTAACGAGTTTTCCCCACGTTCTTCTTATCCAGCTCCTGTTTGTGCTTCTCGCGATAGTCGGAAATGGCTTTGCGTGCGATTTTCGCCATCAAATGTCCCGTCTCCAGCATCGATTTGAGGTCGTTCTTAATCCTCACCGCAATCTTATCCACATGCGGCCACATTGATGTCACATATTCGGTGATACCAGCCACGGAGTTTTCCTTCGCCTCGACTTGCTTTATAAAATCCGTGTACACATAAGTGTGAGCGATGCCCACCGAAAGCAATGCAATAAAAATCCAAAATTTCGAAGACATTTCTGTACTTATTTTGTGTCGTGTATTGTGTTGATCTAATCTAACAAAGCTCTCGAAATAATATGATTTCATTTGTTTTGGCAAACTTTTCCTGTTCCGAAATGTGTTCCATGGCTGTCTGAGCTCTGGCTTACAGACTACCAAAAAGTACCCATAAAGTACCAAGAAAAAGTATGCTACACAACAGTTGGCAACGTGCAACACGCCACAAAACTATTGCATTGGTCCATCTGCTGTAGAGGGATAAAGAGGAGCAGGGGAGAAAAAACTTTGGTGTGAGTCCCTTTTACTGCTCGCACAATGTTCACACTTTTATTTTTAGTAACTTCCACACAAATGACTATCCACTCACATGTTTTCTTTATGATTTTCACGCCGCCAAAAAGCAGAAAAAAATGCAATACAAATAATAAAAGCAGAATTAAATATACTACGTGAACGTGTCAGCTGCTGGCAAGTCTATGTTTAAATGCTCTGCAAATATTTTAAAAATATGTGTGGAAAAAATTTTTTTCAAGGAATTTTTAATATTGTATTCTCTCATAAATAATTATGATATTTAGGAAGGTAATAATTTCCCAAATGAAAATAGCATTGAAAATAAAGTCAATAACTATTATATTTGTACTGTCCTTTTCATTCTTCAATGCTATTGTAATTTTTGCAATTTTTACTTTCAACTGAAAAGGCAAGATAAGAATAACATATACTTATCTTAAATAATCCTTCTTTATTTCTTCAGTTGAAATATATTATTTATATTTTCTATACATCGTCTTTCATTTTCTTACACTTAATAAACATTTTATATAAGGTTAACATTTTCCAGCATTACCTTCTATATTTTATATTTATTTGTTGACCTTCAAAAGAATTTTTTGATTTTATTTTCACACAGAAAAATCCTTCATAAAAATTTCAATAGTGTTTGCAATTAGAATTCTTATTTAAAGAATTTTTTATTAAGTACAAAAAGTTCCCAAGAATTTCGTTGTATTTTTTTTTTATAATGTCATTTTTTTCTCTGTGTATCAAGGGACAGTTCTTTTTATAGGGTATGTTGAGAATAATCATAACAATAGCTTTTGTGGTTATTAAATTTCCACAAGCTGCTGCAAGTTATGTGACTTTTGAATGCATTAAATTTTAATTTAAATTGTGATTAAAGCAAGTTTTTCTACTAGTTAATTTTGTGTATCTTTGGATCGGTTTTTTCTATGTTATGGTATATTGAATTCAAGATATACCATATTTAGTGAACGGTCCTTAGGACTCTGTTTGTTTGTTAGGGCATTTAGAAACTTGCCGAGCCAAATAGAAAAGTTCATTGCAGCAACATTTTTGCCACATTAACGCTTGCACACGCCCGCGCCATTTTGTGCCGTGTGCTTCACACACACATACACACACTCGCACTCACACCTACACATTAATAACTTTTTTATGGCGGTCACATAAAAACGGAACACAACTCGCTGCCATATTGAATATTATTGTTGTTGTTCTTGGTTTTTCTCTTACTCATTTTTTTAGGAAAAACTTTTCGTTTGCTTTTGGTTGCAGCTTTAGTTGCTGATGTTCTTACTGTTGTTGTTGTTATATTATTTGTTGTAGTTGTTAAATCGCACACGTGTTTTGTAAAACAGCGCCATATCCTTCACATCCTTACGACATGTCCCGCTGTGTGCGTGTGCTCTCCTCAGAGAAGGAGGAGGAAGAGAAGAGAGAGAAGCCGCCAGACCGCAACAACAAAAGCAGCTCAGATTTCTGGCCGACGCTTTTAACTGCAATTTGTTGCCAAGTCGCTTATCCAGCGCGCACCTACGGTTGCCTCTCGCTTCCCCTCCTCCTCCTCCTTTGCGTTCGCATCCTGCCAGTTGTCCTGGATTTTATTTGAGGGCAGCCATTGCACACATGTTGTTCAGTTTCAGTGCGGTTCTTTTATAGCCGGAGTATTTAGAAAACAAGTGTAATCAAAATTATATGGGCGTGGGACGGACGTTCGTTCGCTCATGTGTAGGTGGCCGCCTACTTGCCACGCCTCTCACGCCTCACGCTTTTCACCCAACTACTCGTAAATTTCAACGCTTACAGCCATGTGACTCAAGGAAGAGCTGAAAGAGAGGAGGGAAGAAGGTTTATGCTGTAGCTGCGGTTGCTGGCAAGTTATGATTGAATTTCAAGCTGCTTTGTGGCTATCGCTTTTAGTGTGTGAATGTGTGTTAGTGTGTGTATGTTCACTACATTTCCGAGTGTGTGTGTGTGTGTGTATGTGCGAGGGATAAGCCAACGTTTCAGCTGTTTGTAATGGGAAAAGTTTTCGGCCAAAAAACATGAGACAAGTGCTTGTCAGAATTGCAATTAGTTGAAGATGAGCCACAAATATTGCAGCTTACAGTTAAATTGCGTCATTTTCATAAACTCTACACAGTTGCATGACCCCAATATATGTTATAATCCCAGCTGTATAATGTGGACGACAGCGAACTAAATTATTTTTTATAGTTACGTGCCATTGTTTTTTAATTTTACTGAGTTGCCAATTAGAATAAGAATAAACAGTTGACATCTAAAGAAAAAGTGAATTTTAGTATAGTATAATTATTTCAATTACTCAAATATCCGTTATTATTTTAATAATACATCTTCTGTATTAGAATAAAAAGCAAAACATACCAAGGGCATGAAAGAAGTTAGGCTAGTAATATTGCAATTATGTATTTATGTTAATTTTAATATTGTATATAATAAAACATTTCATCTATCATAAAATTGAATTGAGCATTTTTAGAATTGAAATAAATGGCTCAATACTAAGCAGACTTCAAACAAATCAATATTTGCCGGTAAGAGTTTTTTTGTAAGTCGTTATATTTTAAAATAAAGAAATTTATCGAAACATTTTCTTCAATTATGATTTCTTCAAATAGTATGAAAAGATACAACTTATTTTAAAGAAATATGGAGGTAGTGCAATTTAATTATGTTTTCTAAATTCGTATCATTAAATATTGTAAAAAGCGCCTTCTCCATTTTAAATATATTTTAATTTGGAATACGAATAACAAGTAAGTCTAGTAAGTATAGTCTTTTAAATTGTAGTATTTTTAAAAAATTCGGACATTTACTTTTCAAAAAGTGTTTTGTTAAATCAGCCAGTTCATTGAACAGTCAGTAGTTTAATGAAATATCTCATTCTATAACCAAATTTATAAAATTCCATCACCTAGTTCGTTCTCTGAAATATGAAGCTCTTTATGTAACTAAAATTTAAACAAAAACTCAATGCAATCAAATTGATAATTGAGTAACTTGCTTCCCTTGTTCCTCCCCAAATAAGAAATGCAAAATCATTTTCAGTCTTTAACAATAAAATAAAGTTTTATTTGTTCATATTTGTTTTTTGCGTTTTTTGTTTCTGTTTTTATGCCATTTGTTGCAGTTTTTGCCATTTGTTGTTGTTGTTGTTCTAATATGTATACACACACTTATATGATAGTATTGTAATTGGTTTTTGTTCGCTAAATGTTCATACGTATTGAGTTTTCTATTTTACAGCGATTCTAATCGAATTGTATTGTATTGTGTATGGTAAATGTAATTGCAATCGAAATGAATTGAATGAATTTCATTTGCACTTCATTTCTTACGCTTCAATAATAATTGTTCACTTAAATGCTAGGTTTTTGAAAATTTTGTTGGACACCAAATTAAAAACAGAGCAATCATTATTTGTGTTGTTAAATAGAAATTGCAAAACAATTAAAACTCATCATCATCGTCAACACATGTGTTAAAATGGCAGTTTTGTTTTTTTGTTTTGTTCTTTTCGCTTAATTGTAGATCTGACTTAATTAATTAGTTATGCAATTTTTCACAATGGATGTAGGGTTGAGGGGGAAGGTGGGGTAGGGTAAGGATGGGTGTGTTCTTAAGTGTTATGACTACAACGTCATTAAAAATGTAATAAAAACGCGTTTGGCTTTAAAACTGAATTAGTTGTAACAAATACATACAATACATAATAATAAATATACAATAGTTTATATCATAGTTTATAGCTCTAGTTACACTTCTAAATTTACGCTTTTAATTCGCTTTAAGTTTAGCACATGGAGGACATTTATTGCTACATAATACATTTATCATTGACCATTTTCATCATATATCGTAGGAGTAGTTGCGTTAGTTATATCTTGATTTATATATATGGTTAATTCAATGGCGAACGTGTCCCATGCTACACTATTTAAAGTGAAAAAAACCTAAACTGAAACAATTTTAAAAATGAGTAAAGGGTATTCTAATAGCTCTTAGAAACTTTTTCTGCTTTACTTTGAAATACATCATTTTTTTAAGTTTTTTGTGTTTCCCAGTGTTTAAAACAGAAAAATAACTCGGAAATAATTTTTAGCTCTAATAAAAGTGCTAATCAAGAGCTATAAGATTAGTTTCTTTACTTAAAATAAAAATATGTTATGGTATATGTTTTCTTTCACTTTAAATAATGTTGTGCGGAACATTTTTGCCACAAAATTACCCATAAGCTTTATCATTTTTGTCGTCAAGTATTTTGTATTTTACATTTAGTTCGTAGTGCAATTTGACTGGATTTTGGATTAAGTAATTCAATCTGCATTTACACTTTGTATATATTTATATATCGTATTCTATGTGTGGCTATGCATATATTTGTATGTTAGTTTATAAGTACGTCTCTCATTAATTGTAGGGCACATTTAAAGCTTTCACATAAATCAAATGAAATTCTACTTAAATGCAAGTCGAAAAGGGGAAAATCTTCGTATACCATTTTCGAATGTGGGGTTGATGGATGGGGGGATGGGGGATGGGGGATGGAGTGGGTTGTCGATAACAACTAGAATGCGCTAGAATACTAGAATAAACTATGCTTATAATGCTCTTACACTCTACTCTCGTAATATTCTTTCTCTCAAACTTATGCGAATAGTTTTGGTTCAACAAGAAAGCCAGCAATTGAGCTCCAGCTTTCGGTTATAACTAAATATTAAACAATAGCTTTTGATTTTGCTTGCGGTTGCCAGAGAACTGAGCGCGAAACGAGGACGAGGGGCGAGAAAGGCGGACGAAAGAGTTAGAAGATGAACTTTATACAAAGCTGTATGAGGAGGATTCAATTGCATCTGGATGCGGGGGTGGGTTAGCCGTATTTCTCAGAGGAGAGGACTGTTTTTTAGTGCTCTATGTGCTAAACGCCAAGTAACTCTCGTTAGCCGCCGCCTCAGCCGCCGCCACCGCCGCCGTCTCATACTAGACATACGCCTGGGGTCGAGTGCGCGGTTCCTTGCCCTGCAATCGCTCGACAAAGTTGCGCCAGCTGACCATGGTCTTGCTGGAATACAGCCACACACTGGACGTCACGCCCACGAGCATCGAGCACAGATACTTCACCATATAGATCTGAAAGATAGGACGCGCCTCGGGAGTTCCCGGCGGTCGTGCTGCCGGACAGGGTATGGAGAAGGGTTTGCAAATGTCGCGATGCCATTGAATCATCCACTCATCAAAGTTGTAGTACTCATAGAACAAGCAGCCCAACAGTCCCAGAGCCGGCAGTATGAAGAGTCCCGAGAAGAAACCAATGCGCAGCATCAGACGCTCCAATTTGTCCGTTCGCTTGCCGTCCGTCTTCATCACGGTGCGTATGCGGAACAGCGAGATGAAACCCGCCAGCAGAAAGAGAGCTCCGATCGAGAGGTAAATGCACAGCGGCAGGATGAGAAAGCCGCCTAGTGAGTGTGTGTCCAGCTGACCCACAAAGCAAACGCCAGAGAGAATGTCGCCTGGAATTAAAAGAAGGGGAAAAAGGTTATTAGTAAAGTACTGCATTAGAGGATGAAAGAGAGTTGAGAGTTTTGTCTCTAATTCCTCAAAATATTTTTATATACAGATACGCTCTTAACAATATTCTGTATAAAGATTCTTAAGTTAATATTATATCCATTAAATAAGAGAGAGATTGAGCTACTGCCAGAATAAAATGACTAAATGAACCCTTTAATATTATTAAAACAAGTCATGGAATTTCTAGAAAGCAGTTCCAAAAATCGCAAGTATCTATGTTAAGGATGATCAGAAAAAATGGAAGAACTAAAAATTACTCAGAACTGTTACTAGATTGTTATCCATAGCGATGTTTAGGTGTAATACAATGCATGTCAAGTAATAATAAATTGTAAGTGTCTATTGTAAAAAAAGAAACTAAATCTCAGAAATATAAAAATTAAAAATAATAAAAATCTGCCTATGTGATGTAGAAGAAGAATTAGAAATATGTAGGATAGAAAAGACTTCTTGGAAATATTTAAAGTTTGAAGTAGAGTGTAAATTATATAAAAACAAGAATAATCAACAGAAAATGATCAACTGAATATTTTCTTGGAATACTCGTGGGCTGTTAATATCGTCAAGAATAAAATTATCAAGTATGGAAATAAATATTGGCAAAGGAAAACGATCAGCTGAAAATGGTTTTAGAGCTGTCAATACCCTGAAAATAGCTGCTATTACAGATCTTTAAGCATTACGTTTTTGAGTGCCAAGCTAATTGAAATATAATAAATACTCTCCACATTAATTTGTGAGAAATTTTGCTTAGCCAGCGTTATGAAGCTAACGACTAGACTTGATGACTTGCAACCGCAAATAATAGCTCACACTTAGGCCGAACTTGAGCAAACTTAAGGCCACTTTTGGTTGCCAGAGAGTGGAGCACAATTTTGACTAGGAAGCATCCACAATGTGCAACAATATGTGGCAGAGGCCGAAATGCAAATGTGAAATGCAAAATGCAAAACGGAAAGCCAAAATGGCTGTGCAACATAAATACAAGTCGAGTTGTTCAAGTGGCATGTTGCAAGTTGTATTTGCAACATGCGGACTTGTATTAATATTCGACATTTGATGTCTGCATCAAGCACAAAATGCAGCACAAATATTTGAGGCAAATACTTGGTTAATGCGCAGTGAACGTAGAGAGAGAGTGAGAGAGAGGGAGGGGGGACAGAGAGGGTTGGGAACAGATAAACAATGCTTAAATTTACTTTTACCTTTTGGGTAAATATTTACACAGTGATTGCTTAAACAGCAGAGAGCAGAGGAGGAATCAAGCAACTCGTAGTTCAAAGTCGAATGTGCCGACTGCGACTTGCTTGTTTAAACAATTTACAATCTACTACAACTTCCCTCCCTCTCCCCTCTTTTGCTGTGCACCTTTTGCAGTCAATGTTGTTGACACCGACACAAATCGAAGTGAGTGACTGACGTGCCACAAGAGTCGCAGTCGCAGTCGCCGTCGAAGTTGGAGTTGGAGTTCGAGTTGAAGTTGAAGTTGCCTCGTTTGCTTTGCTCATTAGCGCTATTTATAAACATGTTACAGGTTTGCTACACTTCCCCCCCGTGTTTTTATCTCGTCTGAGTTCAACATTATATCCGCTCATAAATTATCGATTAGCTAGCTGTTCCCTCCCCCTCCTTTTGCTTTTACGGTATGACATGCTAATTCGGCTTTCAGTTTTCACTTGCAGCAACTCTCGCCACCAAATTATTAACGCCCATTTGAGTCGAAAATACTTTCAATTAATTTGCACAAGACTCCCCGATAATTAGCTAATGTAATAGACGTAAAATGATTATCATACAAATTATTCAACAATTTGAAAATCCAACCCAATTAAAGTTGCACATGGCAGGCCGTAGATGGCGCTACTGTGCGCTGGGGCAACTGGAAATATAATTCCTGGCCATAAAAGTCAGCTGAGCTGCAGTTCTTTGTAGCAAATTAAGCGAAACGAAATTTATAAGCGCCTGGAAAATGCAGATAAACGAATACAATAAATTACCAGCCAGAGCAGGAGGCAGAGCAGGGGGGGGGGTTGGGAGTGTGGGGCATGCCACAGCGGGCATGAATGCTGCAGGGGGAAAGGAGATTGGACATCAAAGCGCGCCAATTGAATTGAAAAGCTAAAAAAGCGAATGGGCTGCACGTTGCACGTCCCACGTATTAAGCGATTTCCGCCACTGGAAACTGAAAATAAATCAGAGAATGAAAAAGTGAGCGCAGAAGAAGGCGATCTGCCACCTGCCGGCTACCGCCCGATTTGAGGCTCCCGATATTGATCTTAATTTTAGCGGCAGAAGAGCAAAAGACAGCAAATGATATCGCAACGAATGAGAGCGACAGAAAGATAGCGAGACGGACGGACAGATAGACTTGGCAAAAGGGAAACAGAGAGAATCAAATGGTATTGAAAGGAAACCGGCCTCAGATTGCCGATATATGCTGAGGGGCAGAGAGAGAGGGCAGTTGAGGTAGCTATTGATAAATGAAGAGCAGACAGAAGGAACCAGTTCCAGTTTGCTGCAATTCTCTCCGGCGAGGTCCTTTCAAAGCTAAAAACCCGTTTTGAGTGAGCCAGCCTTTGTTGGCCATTTTGGAAAATTGCATTTTGCAGTCAGGCAACGAGTTGACAAAGGCAGCAGACAGAGCGAGAGAGAGAGAGAGACAGAGAGAGGGAGTCTGAGATACGCGTTTGTTGCCGCTGTGACAATTCAGTGCTGTCAGTGCAACAGCAACAACAACAACAATGCATGTCAATTGTTTTGTATGGCATGAGGAATGCGTGTTGGGAACGGGTTGGGTTCGAGTTGCAGCCATCGGGATGTTGCGTTGACTTTTTCCCGTCCGTCTCTCAGTCTCCTCGGCCTTTTGAGTCATTTGGGGCCCCGCATGTTGATGAAGTGCAGACAGCAAAATTCCATTTTTAGTCATGCCATTGCATTTGATTATAAACCAAACGAAACCAAACTACGAGAACAACAACGAACGTTCGGTTCGAAATAAATGCTGGACTGAAAAAAAAAGAAAAAGTCTTTTTTGCAGCAGCTGCTGTTGCTGCTGCTGCCAGATGAGGAACAAGTTTTGTGTTGAGACAACAAGCACTCGCAAAAGGTGTTAATCTGTTGGCCAAATACCTAAAGTACGACTGCAGGTAACTCATCTTCACTTTGGCGAGGTGAGAAATGCTTTTGTGACTGAAATTACAGGGCGACACAAAGCGAACAAAGGCAGCGCCTTCTTGAAACTCCAAACAATCTCGGGCACTAAATGATGTTGGTCTTGACTCGACGTTGAGCTTGAAATGAGGTGTCACTCTTGCTGGATTGTCAATCAAAAGGCTGCTTTGTCTCTGGGCCACAATTAACAGGTGGCACATCCCAAATCACTTTAGCAACTCACACACAAACTGATGACTGAAAACTAGATGGTGCAAAAGATTTCCCAGATAGAATACTATAGTATATCGTAGTTGACACTTTGCTGAGCTTACAGTTAAAAGTGTTGCTTTCAAAGCTGTTTCTTATTCATGAAACAATTAAGTACAATTTATGCAATAGTTCAAGCTGCAAGCAGAGGCAGGCAGGCAGACAATAATAGAATCGAGCTGTGCTTTTAAGTGCTTGCTTCCTTCAGTTGAGTTTTCTCTTGGAAAAACACTTTTTTCTTGTCAGTTTTAAAGTCTGTTTTATTTTGAAATTATGCAGAGAATACAAAAAAATAGCAGCAATTGCAACTTTGATTGGTTTTTACGCTGCATAATTGAGAAATTACTTGCCAACGGTGCTTTCAAAGCTCATTCTTATGCATGAGCTTTGAATGAAATGAAATTGTAGAAGAATAAATAACTTATTTGAGTTGTTGCGTTCAATTTAATGCATTTAAATTGTATCTGCCTTAAGAGGATAAAGATAGTTCTAAGTATAGGAGCTTTTAGGTAGAAAATACAGCTTTAATGAGCTTTAACTTTGTACATTATTCAATAAACTTAGTAAATCATTTTTATAATCACTGAGCTTTAATAAACTCTAGATTACCAACTTCATTATATCAAAGTTCATTAGAAACAATATATAACTTAACATGATAAGTTAGCTTTATTTCTTTTAAATTTGATATAACATAAGCAGATACTGACTTAAAAAATATTTTTTTGTATATGAGCTTCTATATTAAATGTGTATAGCTTTAATGAGCTTTCGTAATATCACTATCTTAATTAAAACAGAAAAGCAGAGAACAAAATTTAGTCAAGTTCATTGTGCTTTAATTGACTTTGTGTTATTTACCAACTGGAATTAAGCAACATTGAGCGTTACCCGCAGTTCTTGAACTGTTCTTTAACTCTTCTAAAGTAAGCTCCGCCCTGGCAATGTGATAATCGTATCGGAAGGCAACTTTATGACACTGCTGTCAAAATGTTTATCTAACACTCGAAAAGCGTTCCACAAATGATAAAACACAATGCGGCAAATAAACTTAATGGAGAGTGATGGGAAATGTGAGTGTGAGTGTAAGTGGGAATGTGAGTGTGAGTGCGAGAACGAGTGCGAGAACGAGTGCTCGTAATGAAAACAAATATATATGTGAATGGGGCTAATAAAGCAACGATCATAACTACTTTGAGCAGTTTTTCAGCTGACAAAATGGGAAAATGAAAGAGTGTAGAATGCTTTGAAAGGGAAGCTAAAAGCAATATAAGCAACTTGACAATTGTTTTATAATTATTCTATTATGCTGGCAAGCAAAAGAAAGAGAGAGAGAGAAAGAAACGGGGAGAAAAAACAGCAAGTAAAATAAAAGGAAAATTGCTTAATTTATGTGTCACTTATCTAAATGGAGCAGCACAACAAACAGCAAAAGAGAAGGAGAAAACGACAGACAGAGATAGAGATGTAAACGGAGACAGAGACAGGGAGCAACCCAATGAGTGTCTCTCTATATTATTATTTTTATAAAGCCAAGCGATAAGCGAGTGACAGCAGAAGAGGAAGAAGAAGTGGAAGAAGCAGAAGCAGGGCCGCCAAAGTAATGGGGAATGAATGGGTCGCAAACCGGGTTGACTTTTGTTGTCTTGTGGTGCAGTAATTAAAATGTTCAGGGAAAGGGAAAGAGAAGAGAGAGTCTGGAGACTGGTGACAATAATCGCGGCGACAACTGCAAAGCGAGAGAAACAACATGCGATTAAATTTAAATGACAGTTGACAGTTTCATCAGGTGTGTGCAGCAGACTTAACGTTAACATACTACATAGAGAGATATAGATATGGATATGTGCAAACAGGGAACAGAGATGTAGTCGAGCAGCAGGTGAAATGTCATGTCTCTCTCTCACTCGGGGGGATTGCCTTTTCGCATTTGCTGCTGCTGAAAATTGTCAAACAGATTAAAATGGGGTGCTCTGATGAATGGAAGTGAAAAGCGTGGATCCTACTTGTGTGTGGAGGGGGAAATTTCCCCTTTGGCCTTTTGGGTTAAGGAATTTCGCTATTTGAACATCTGCTGTATGAGAAGCTGCTTTGAATTCCATAGTTCTTCACTTAAAAGCCAAAGTGACAGCTGCTCAGTTCAATTTCTTTTGTTGTGCGCGAGCTGTAATCTTGGCAAAAGTTCATTGACTTGAACTGTTTTTATCAGCATTAAAAATTATCGTAAGCTAACATTTAACGCTTGCAAAATATGTTGGAAAATAAATAAGAATTAAACAGAGTTCATAACTACTTTAAAGTATTTTTAAAATAAGATGTATAATTTAATTAAAAATATTTATTTTCTCTGCACTTCACAACATACTAAAAATTAAATATTTCCTCATTTTAACCCACATTATAACCACACTTTTGATAAATTGTTAATCAGTTTGAGTTCTTTATTGAATACATTTTATTTATATGACAACTAATCAAATTAACAGGCAGCTAAAATGCAACTAGCTAAATTTTTATTTGTATTTACATTCGCAACAAACTTAAAATTGCACACCACGAAAATATTCGATAACAAATTAAATTGCTAATGCATTTACCACATCTAATAAAAATATGTGCTGCTCAAAATTAACTGTTTGCATTTCGTTTTTCTCTAAATTAGTTTGTGTACTAGAATAAAGTTTGTGCTATTGAATAGGTGAACGATGTTTTTGGGTTTAAATTAAATTCGAGCTTTCCGCAACTTTATATTTTTCATCAATTGAAATCAAATTTAGTTACATATTTAGAGGCATATTTTGATGAACCAAACTTTAACATATGTAGAAAATATGACAACTTCCAAGTAAATAGCAATTATTTAATAATTAATTAGATTAAATGCATTTAAATTAGATTATTCATAGTGTATATTACCAGATGTATATTATATCATATTTTAAATGCATTTCAAACTAATATTATCGTTTTATAAATGTATATTAAAAAGTTTTTTCTTAATTTTTATAACAATTATATATTTATGATCGTTCGATAGTTTATCATAGTTTGCTTTTAAAAACATTTAAAATACGTTGCTATCAATTTCAGTTATCAAAAGACGGCAATAATATTCAAATCAATCAATGGTCTAAAGACATATAAAATAGGTTAATAGGAATTTGAATTAATAGAAGTATTGCGAATTTTAATCAAAGGTCTAGTTTGCTAGTTTGTTGCTAGCAATTTTATTTATCTGATACTTCTATTATATTCAAATCGGACAATCGATTGTTGGCTATTCTTTGAGTCGCATTTAAAATAGGTTACTCGGAATTTGAATTAGAAGAAGTTTTGCAAATCTTTTAAACAATATTCTAATTTGGTTTGAAATGTATTTAAAAGTCTCTATCGTATATTTTGTTGTCTTACACGCAATTATGTGACATCTCCGATAGGTAGACTATAGAAACGTGTGCGTCTATATGCTATGTAAGCTGTATAAACACACTCTCGACTCGATGCATGCCTAGGCATAGCGAGTATAATTGTGGCAACATGTTCTCTTGGCCTGAGAGTCTTTATCGACATCGTTGGCGACACGTTCTTTCAGCAGTTCCATATGTTTTTCAGCAAGTACAACCACAAATGTTCCTAACCGCCACTTAATGCCCCACGTCGTCGCTCCTTGCTTTACATTTCTCTATCTCTTTCTAGTTGACACCGCTCTGCGTGTGTGCCCCTCTCTATCTCTCTCTCTCTCTTTGGCAGTTGACAGGAACAGGACCCCGCATAGTTGCATTTTGAACTTTGGCAACCAATTTTACAACTGAGTGTGAGTGCTAGTGTGTGTGTGTGTGTGAGAGTGCGAATGTGTATTTGTGTCCTTGTTTCTACATGCAAATTGAAATTGTTTGCATTGTCTGTGCCTGCCCCCAGTTCTAACCTTGCCAGCAGCAACAACAGCAACTAACAGCTGCTGCTCTCTTATTGCCCTTGTTGCTGTTGCTATTGTTGCTGTTGTTGTAACTGTCGACACGTAATATAAATTCTCAACAAATTTTAGGCATGTCTGTGCCTCGCCCTCTGCCCCCACTCCCCCCGCTCTCCGCTCCTTACATCATTGATGTCTCGTGGGCTTGTGTTTAATTTTCAAATATTTGCAGCAAATAATCGCAAATGCGTTGACAACAACACTTAACTTAAATACACAACAACATCGACAGCAGCAGCAGCAGTTTCTCCCCCTCTCCACTTCCCCCTCTCCCCACTCCATTTACAACACATTCCAAATGCCACGCCCGCAGGCCGCAGCGTCGCCCTCTTTTTACTAAATAAAATGTGCCACAAAATGACATTTAATTGTTTTAAAGTTTTTTTTTCACTCGATGTTGTTGTTGTTTTTTTGTATTTTGTGGTGTCAAGTGGCAGCATTGAAGAGAGGGAAAGGAGTGGAGAGGGGGAAGGCATTGCTAATGACACTTGTCGCGTGTGCAGATTTCATTCTGTTGTTGTTGCTGCTCTTGTTGCTGTTGCAGCGTGCAACATGCCGCATTGCTCTGCCTCCATTTCCATTTCTGCACATTTCCATATTTAATTGCGCATCTTGATAAACCTCGCTTCACTTTTTTTTCCTCCATTTTTTACCCCTCTCAGCTGTAGCTTTTTGCCTTTGTTATTCATTAGCTAGCTGCCTCTTCTGTCGCTGTTGTTGCTGCTGCTGCTGCTGTTGACCTCAATTTTTATTGCCTGCCACGTTTTTAATGTCGCGTGTCGCAATTTTTCGCTTTTTTTTTTCGCTGCTGCTGTTGCTTCTGTTGTTGTGTTTGTTTTTGTGTATTTGCCACTTGTGCAACAGTTTGTTGAACTTTTGATTGGTTAAAGTGCTTTTTAGAATTGACAACGCCGCGAGAAGTGGCACAATTAAAGCTCGGAAATTATTAATGGGCCTCAACGATTGTGCTTTCCAATGCGATCATCCCAACCTGATGTTCATGATGATGATGATAATGATGATGACGATAGTGATGATGATGATTATTATAATGATGCTTCAGCTTGATCTCTGAAGTGTTTTATAGATTTTGAGACTCTTCAAACAAAATTTTGATTTTAATTTATTTCACATTTCTTTTTTGTTTCTGTTTCTTCAATACAAAAGCATTGTATTACATTAATAGTCTTATGCTTTAGTTTAAAATTTGTTCGTCAATGAATTCTATTATTTTATGTGTTTCTATTGCGGAGTTTATTTTAATGTATTTTCATTGGAACTTTGCAAATTTCTTTCTGGGTTTTAAGCTAAATACTTTATAAAATTAGTAAGTGTGCATAAAATATTTGATTTCTTTTTATAAATTTTATTTTTTCGTCTTGTTCCTATTCAAAAAATTTATTATTATTTAGCATCCAATTTTTATTAGTTACTCTTAGCTTTCATCAACAATTTTAAAAACTTAAAATTAAATTTTTTAACAAAAATGTAATTATTAACTAAATTATTAGTTGTATTGATTTTGCAGTAATTTATTTGTCTGTCTCGTAATCATTTCTATTTGGTTTTTGTTACTCATCAATTTAATTTTTTTTTAATTATTCATTGAAATTATTTTGCAAAAGCTTATTTGTTTAAAAATCGTTTTCTTTTTAATACTTTATAGCCATAAAATCGTGTAAAATTTATATAAAATACCTTTTTTAAAGGTATTTTTATACTGTATAAATATAATTTTCTTTCATTCACTTTTAATAAAAATTCTTCATTCAACTCTAGTTGATTTTTGTCCTATATCCTAAATAAATTTTGTATAATCTCTTAAGTGGATCAGACTGTTATTAATCTAGCTTGGTTCAGTTTCACAAACCCGTAGAATGAATGCACTTCAGTTATTTGCTGCAACACTTGATGACATTCATGAATTTTATTCACTATGTTCATGCGCCATCAATTGCTATGCCAACGAAATTCCCCGCATGCAGTTTTCTGCGCTTTATTCCAACTTTAGAAGCATTTTGATTCCTGTCCTGATGTCATTTCAAAAGGCACAAACACGCCACACACACACACATTGGTAACTCGGCTGCTTAGACATGCATAAATTAAGCGCGACAGGACACGACGATGCGAGTGAGCGAGTGAGTGAGTCAGTGAGTGAGTGAGGGAGTGCGACGCATCCGGGGGGGGCCTGTTCACATCCTGTCTGTGCTGTCCTGTCCGTATCGCATCCCATTTTATCCTGGTCTGCACATTTCTCGCACGCATTCTTTTCGCCATTTTGCGCGCTATTTTCATTTGTTTCTCCCTCGCCTGCATAATATATTTAAATGTCGACCCAAAAAAAAGAAAGGGAAAAAACACACACATATGTACGTTTTCAACTTGCCATTTAAATTATGTGTGAGAGCTGCCCAGCTAACCGCAGGCATTCAACGTGGCGTATGCTTGACATTAAGTATACGCCTCCGCCATGTCCTCTGCGCCTTCCGCTCTGTCTCTCTCACACACACACACAGTCACAGTCGTAATGCGAGGTGCCAAAGTAATTAGTGCTGCACTGAGCACTTTTACCTTTTCATACTGTCCTTTGCCCTTCTCTTCTCCATCTATCTGTTCCCTCTCACACAATTGCCGCACCTCTTTTCCTCTTGTAGTTCTCATGTCCGTTGGTTAGTTTCACATTACTTGCCAAGGGTTAAGCACAACTTGTTATGCCCTCCATAGTGAACAACGGATAGTGTATTTTGGTAATAATATTAACTGCAGGAGAAGTTTTGAGATTCATTTCTTCTACTTTGATTAAATTTTGCGTTCATTCTTTTATTCTTGTCGAATATTTATATAATTTGGCATTTATTTTTAAAGGATACTTATTAACAAATCTAATAAGTATCCTTTGTAATCAGACACATATTTGTATTTGTTATATAGAGTTTCATATATAATATTATATTCATCTTAATGAATGCAAACTCAGTGGAAAATGTTTGGAAGCTATATTTATATCTATATCCATATTTTTACACCAAATAGTCCAACATAATGGCAAAACATTTTCATAATAATGAAATATATTTGGGTTATAATTTTAATCTTATTTCTTTAGACATTAAAAGCAATTCAATTATATTTTCCCTTTCGAATTTATAGAGTATTTTCTAGTCTTCACCTTTATTCCTGTGCTGTCAGTTGATATTGTTACCCTTCGTTTGTAGCCCTCTTCGCTTAGTGCCAAGACAGCGAAGCGTGCGACGGAAATGAGTTTCGTGTATTTCACTTTCCATTTTCCCCATTTTCCGCGCACCTTTTGCTTGTCACAATGTTATACTTTCTATCCCTATCTCTTTCTCTTCCTATCTCCCTTCGCCGTACATTCTCTAGTCTCATCTATGGCAGCTAGCGAAACTGGTTGTATTCATTCCTTGGCAATAAAAAAGGATTAAAATTTATGAAATGGCGTTTTGGCATTTGTTGGTTTGAAATTTCGTAAATGGAAATGGAATTCTTTTTTTTTTTCCTTTGGCATTGAACGTACTTGCGGTTTAATTCGAGCTCAGGTTGAGCACGTTTGTTGTGCTGTTTTCTTTTTTGCTGGCTATAAATAAGTGAATCCCTGGCGAAAGACATTTGCCCCCAATATAAGAAAAAGGTTAAGTGTCAACATAAATCATAGGTCATGTGTATTGTTATTTGAAAATCGTGGGGAAATCCTAAATCTATCTTTTTCTTATGCGTGCTTAGCTGAAGGGAATTGTCTAAATAAATTGTTTTAATTTTCCATTTTCCATTTGGCATTTCGCTAGAATTAAAACCCTTTTCTTACACGCGTCCCTGCGGTTTTTGTGTGTGACCCATTAACCAGGACTTTCTCTCTCTCTCTCGCTCTTTCATTCTGCTTCTTGTTGTCCTTCTTTGTGCTTAAATGTGCCATTTGTGGGTCGCGTGCTGCGCAGTCTAAACTCAATTATCCAGCGACACGAAGTAACTTCAAGTACGCTGAGGTTATGCGCTGCCTTGTCAAGAGCTAACAAAAATGTTCATTGCAGGATATTTAATTTAATGTGAGGCAAAGCAGGAGCAAGAGCTTTAGCTGCTTAACTGGCCAGGTAAACCAGGTAAAGCGGGTAAATGTTGTCACTGTTAAATGAGTGAAATGCTCATAAGATATTCCTGGCATTGCATAGCTTGATTATGCAGGAGTTGAGAAGGGGTTAAAGAGTGGAGATAGAGTAATGTAATAAATGTAATTGGAATGCTTGTTGATAGAGAGAGAGAGAGAGAGAGACTTTAAGAGACAAGTTTGGTTTATTTGCAGTGCGTTTAGGCCTCAATGAAATGCAATCTTATGACGCCTAAAACTATGCAACACAAACACCAGCGACTAACAAAATAACTGGGCAAACAAGTGGTGAAGGGGAGGAGTGAGGAGGCAGGATTTGTGAAGTGATGAAGAGTCTTCCCTAGAGAGAAAGAGAGAGAGAAAGAGAGGCATGCCAAACTCAAACCAAATGGGCAAACTTAGAAACTTGCAACTGGGGAACTGCCGAAACTCTCAATCTGTATTCCCTCCCTCTCTTTCTCTCTCTCCCTCACTCTTTCTATTCCTCTGGTAAGCTGGAGGCAAACTTTTCTTTGAGTTCGCCTGGCCAGAGTTTTTGCTTACACTGAGCCCAGTTTTTGTTGCCGCTCTTGCTTAGAACAAAGGGCTCAAATTTGGTCTTTCTTCCTCGTTCATCGCAAAGAGAAAGTAAAGAAAAATACAAAGTAAGTATTATATAATATGTATTAACACAAAATATGCGCACACATGCACAATGTATGGAAAATAAATTAGAAAAGTTGCGGTTTACTTTTTCGTAGGCATTTTCTCACCGCCTCCTCTTCCAAGTGCTGAAAAAAGTTTTTCGCAACACCACCCGGAAAATCTATACAAAATTTATGAATATTTTCACATATCTGCCTCCAACCTTCCTCCTTCCTCGTTGCTTCGTGTATGAATGCGATTGTATACATTCAATTAAAAGTTGTTAAGGCAACATTTGCGTAGCATTTAGCTCGATTTTCTTGTCGTTTTCTATTTTTAGAGCACTTTTTTTCTTTGGGTTGCTTCGCTTAAGTGCGAAATCGAAGGCCGATCAAAGTTTATGAAGGCGTCAAGAACATAAAATCCCAATCCCAAAAAAAATATAAAAATTTATACAAAAACAACAGCAACAAAAGCGAAATAAATAAAAGCGAAATATCGCATCCGTTTCTTTTCCCTGCGGTTTTTCTCGCTTTGCACGTTCTGCATTCGTAATGAGAAAACAGATGGAAAAAAAAAAAAAAAAAAAACAGAAAACGAAAGGTTTAGGTTTAGGTTTCAATTGCCGAGTGCGGCTTCAATTTGTTAAGTCGGTGAGCCAAGTGCTTTATTTTTTGGGCTATTTGTTCGTCTGATTGATAGACAAACACGATTTGGGGTATTTTTTGGGGTCCTGTCTCTGGCACTTTTTTAATTGAAAGGGTCAGCTCAACTCTGAGCTGTTGACTTGCCTTCTTTATATGTTTGTTGTTTTCCCTTGCGATTTTGATTTGGTTTGTGTATTGACTAAAGTTAATCAAGCTCATCAAAGCCATAAGTAAGCTGTTTAATGAATCGTGAATGGGATTTGTGGTTACCAATTTAATACTTAATGCGATTGGAGAGAACAATAAGAGATTTTGTTTCAAGTTTATGCAATTTGGACTTCATTTCGTTTTCTCGTTTGCATAACTTTTATTGCCGCCCTCGCTCTGCTGCAATTGAAAGCTTATGGCTGTTACTCACTCTGCTTCTTCTTCTTCTACTACTTCTTAGCATGTTTGTCTTGCACGATGCGCACACAAATTATTAAGAAACATTCTAACAAAGTGCAGACAAAGTTGGCAACAAAAGGCACCCGCTTAATTATACACACCATTAATAACTAAAACCAATTTGTATGCGCAACAAGACGCAGCCACTCTCGCTGCCTCTTGCTCGCACTTCTTTTGTTGCTGTTGCTGTCGCTGCCTCTGCCTCTGACGCGTTCTCCCACCCACTCGCTGTGCTCTAACTGCACTCAATGTCTTCTCCAGGGAAGTTTGACGGCGACTGTGCTGAGGACAACTTCAGCTGCAGGCGTGCCTTAGGGCCACCCACACACATACTCATACGAGCGCACACACACACACACACGCCCACACATGCAGCGCACATAAATCAACACACAAAGCAACAATAAAAACGAGACAAGCGGAAGCAGCGCTAGCGGCAGAACAAAACGCAATTTGTGCAGTCTGAGTGGGAAAGGGAGCGACAACACATGCGTGTGTGTGTGAGTAAGCAAGGTAGTTACAATAACTGCCAAACAACAGAAACAGCAACAACAACAAAAACAACAGCGATTGACTGCAAGATGGCTACCGAAAGCTAGAACGAGACAAAGAGAGAGCGAAAGGAGCAGCAAAGCAAAAAAGCACTGTTGCATATAAGCAATATTGATGTCTTTTATGCGCGCTTGGGCCGCCAGGTGGCGCTGCAGTTACCCTCTCTCCCTTGCAAGTGCAAGATAATGTCAGCAGCAACAACAACAAAGACAATGTAGCCCAAAAAAAGGGCAGACGAAATGTGTAGCTAACGAGTGAGTGCACACACACACGCGCACACAGACACAACAATGCGACTGCCATGATTGCTTCTCACTCTCACTCAAGTCAATCAAGCCTGGTACTCTGCACTCACAACCACACACGCACTAAGCAGCTTTTGTTCTGACGTGCAGAAAGTCCAAAAGCTGCCGCTCGCCTCAAAACCAACGGTATGTTAAAGTTAACGGGCTGTAGCTTTAGATTTGGTTTTACTTTTTTGGTTTTATTTTTATGTTTTTGCTTTTGCTTTTGGTTTTGGGTTTTTGGCTTAAGGGTTTCTTTGGTTTCGCCTGCGTTTCTTTGGCATTTTTGCATCATTAAGTGGACTGCTTTCGCTTCGCCCTTTTGCTAGTTGCCAGTGTTGTGTTTTGGTTGCCTGAAGCCTCAAGGAGGCAAATTGCAATCTCATTATGAATTGCACTGGCTCCGCTTCTCCAGGATTTCCTCTTTCGCCTTTTACACACTTCTTGCAACATGTAATTAACATGCCAAGTTGCCTGTTTTTGCATTGTTTTGTTTTCTTTTTCGCACTCATCGAATGCATTCACTCGTTACATTCATTCACTCGGTACTTGCTTTGTTGTTGTTGCGTGTGCTTTTTCCGGTGCTTTTAGCCCAGCAAAAAAAACGGAACTAGCTTCTAATGATTGGCCAATTGGTTTAAAGTGCTTGCTTAAACGGTGGCATGCACCTTTTCTCCACTTGCAACAACGATGTTGTAATGGTTCTTGTTGCGGATCTGCGAACTCACCTCAATGTAACCCACATTTTACTCTCAATTGAACTTGCAGTTTGGCAAACTTTTGCGCACTTCACTTCACTATCTTCCATTGTCTTTTCTCTGTGTTCGACAATTTGAAAATGAATCTCCTTTGGCCGGAGACTTGAACTCGAACTTATCTGTCTACCTATTCATTGGCCATCAAAACGCACTTAACACAATTGCGAGCCAAAAGTTCAAAGCGCAAAACTGCCATAAAAGTAACTCAGTAACTCAACTATCTTACGAGTCGAGTAACAATTCAACCTCTCTCTCTCCTCTCTCTCTCTTTGGGCAACAGGTGCTTTTAGCTCTTTACTGTCGATAGTTCTGTCTGACAACTTTTTGGCTCATTTGCGTAAAACTTATTAAGAGCGTCAGCAAGAGAGAAGCTTTATTTTAAGCTCCGGTTGTGCAAACTTTTCGTCTCGCAATAAATGAAAATTTAATTATGTGTCGCAAGCTAATGACAAGCTCGACAACTTGGCAGCCTAAGACCAATTGAATCAAACACTCATGAGTGCTTTTCTTATTCATTCAACGCACCACACCGCTCCGCATTGCAATCTATCTGCAGCTCGACATCGACAAGCTACTCAGCTTTGGTTTATTATGCAGCCTTGTCTGGGCCGCATTGCAGTCAATGGGCCAAGTCAAGTCGCCTTTCTGTGCATCTATCTGTCGTTCGTCTGTCTGCCCGCATTGATGTGTGCCCAAGATACACTACGTTTACTGTTATGCTAGCAACAGAGGTGTGCTTTGAGAATAAACCTTAAAGAAAACATTAAAATGATTAACTGATGGAAATAGTTTCTATGATTAAAACTAATTCAATTGATAAAAACAGAATTTAACTTTCCAAGTGCATAATTTCAGGAATAATTCTTTAAAACTAACATTTTTAGATGAACAGATTCTTTTACAGTTGTATATAATAAAGTAATATACATTAAAATATTATATAATGTATAATGTTCTTATAGAATACTTCTTAAAGAAAACGTTAATATGATTAACTACTTGGCATACAAATAGTTTCTTTAGACCTCATTGGTTTGATAAAGAGATAATTTAACTTTGCAACTACATATTTACAAAAATAATTATATGGCATAAAACTAACATTTTTAGATGCACTGAGTCTTTTAAAGTTTTTAATTTAAAATACAATTTAATTACATCCCATCTACAGTCTACAAAAAAGACCTTTCAACTATTAATAACCTTAGCTTATTTGAATTTTCAACTTTCAAACAACTTTTTTAACAGCTAATAAAACATTTTTAGATAATTTTTGTAAATAACCTATACTAAATTTAAAACATAATTTTAAAACATAAATTTAAAACATAAATTTTGCCAGACAATTATGAATTATATTTGCCATCAACTTGCATTTCAAACAATCACTTCTTCAGAGTTTTACCACATCAGCTAAAATACAATTTACATATACATATATATTTTGTGTAATTATAGACTTATTTATTTATGTGTTTACCATTCACTTTTCGAGCTGCCCTCGTCAAGTGAAATAGACAACTCTGCGTCTCACTCGCACACGCATTCATTTGACTTCGCTCAGCCAATCGGCAATGATTAATAATCAAAATGTCAGCGCTGTCAGTTATAAAGTCACTTGACAGTTTAATCAATTTGTGTGTATGATGTGTGTGAGTGTGTGTGTATGTGTGTGGCTTGGCCTCTCAAGTGTCAAAGCTGACTGAAATTTGCATGCGGGATCCGATTGTAGATTGACGACGCGAGCGAAGAGAGGGGAACCAGATGGGGGGACACAAACAAATTATAAAGTTTACATTTCTATTGAAGAGCACAAAGTGCTGCTATTGTTGTTGCAACAACACAACAACACACAAGAGGGCAGTTTCATAAGTATACAAACTTGAAGAAAAACAAACAAATGTATGGCCAATAAAATGGCACATAGAATGAGTCTTAGAATCTGTGACAGCTGCGCGTGGTATGGAAATGAAAATAAATACAAGCAAACACATTACACATACGAAGCGTTGTACACAAATGCATGTATGGTAATGTGTATAACAGCCCACCCCGTTAGTAGTATTTTCTCAAGAAGCAGCGCGCTGTGTTGTGGCAAACAAAATAAACAAAAATTATGACAAGCGGCACACACAGAAAAAAAACTAATAATAAAAATGCTCAAGAAAATACTGGCAAACATTAACGAAGGGGGAAGGAAGCGGGAAGGCAGCTCTAGACCACAATTGGAATGGGGCGACAGGCGAGTCGAGTTGGTGGCATGTGTGGGCGGCCTGCAATGGAGTGGGAAGTGGCTGACTGACTGCCTAGCTAGCTAGCTAGCTAGCTATGTGGCAACCACTAGATATAATCACAAACAGGCCTCTCCATATGCACGCGGCCCTGACTCAACGCGACTCGTGTGTTGGACATAAAAATCGAGAAAACTTTGCGCAGCTATCAAATGGATGAGTTACAGGCCAGGTTACAGAAATCCATAGGATATCGCGTAGCGAGAATTAAAAGTGTTTTCGGGCCAAGTTTTAATGACTGTATTGAGGCGACGTCTACAACGTCAAGCTGTTATGGCCATCATAATGTGAATTTTCTTTAGCCAAGTTGGCAGCTTAACATATTCCAAGTGCTGTTATCCTACGACAACGTTCATTGACTTTCAAATGACCATCAGCAGCGTGTTCGTTGCCTCGTCGTTGCCCTGTCTGCCTGTTGTCCTCGACATTGTCACATCAATTGCCGCCCCTCTGTGGCAAGTATTTTGTGTCTGTGGCAGAGCCCATTAACAATTTCATTATTCTCTTCTTTCTTTATAAAAGTTCTTTGAGGCGTTGCTTTGGCTACTTCACTTGAGTGCGCTCCACTCTCAGTCTCAGTCTCAATCTCAACCTCAGTCTTTCAGTCTTGCCAAACTAATCATTTTTAATAACCAATAATTTATTTTTAATCAAACTTTAATGAAAACTTGCGACGCCCAACGCAGCGCAACGCATGAAAAATTAAGCAACCAAGGCGCTCAAAAATGAAGACAAAAAATGTACACAGAATGTTGTTTGGTCATCTTCAAAGCGAGAGAGGCAGAGCATGAGAGGGAGTAAGCAAAGTTTTGGACAAAGATTTCAGCGGTGTTGTCATGCATAAAAATTAGAGTAGCACAGCTTGGGGGCGTGGCGCAGATTGAGCTCAGATTTATTGTGGCCAGATTGAAAGCAAAAGACAGTGAGAGCGAGGGAGAGAGAGGCAGCTACATATAGATAAATAATTGTCTATGGTGCTGGGTTCTTTTTGCGCTGAAGGTCGTGCAGAAATCAAACAGCCCAACCGACAACACCTCACTCGAATCACTTGCCACACTTGCCCCTGCCTCTGCTGCTGCCTTTGCCTCTGCTGCTTTAGTTGGCAATCTCTGTTTCAGTCCCTTTGCCTTAATTAATTTCTCAGTCGTCGACTGCTCCACTCTATTCGCAAGTCCAAAAGGGTTGCAGCTCATTATTTTTTGCCGGTTTTTCTTGTAATTCTTATTCTCGTTTTTTCATCGCTTTTAACTTCAACTACTTCTGCTTGCTTGCTTGCTTTTCTATACCGACACTTGCAGGCCGGGGACCTGCAATTGCTTTGATTGCCCACAACACGCCGCCAAGAACTGGACACAAATCAGCAGCAAAAACTGTGGGCGTAGTTCGGAAGATGTAGAAGGGAAAAATGTATTGCCAAGGGCGGTACCAATTGTCTGCAAAGGGAGAATAATGCCGTGTAGCTACACTAGCTACTAATATCATACATTACTAAAAATAAGTTTTTCAGAACAAACAAAAGTAATTTAGCTTGAAAGAGGCAGTTTTATAAAACTGTTATACGACTGTTATACGGCTGTTATACAACTGTTATACTTCGTTTATGAATCGGGATCATCTCATGCGACATTCTGGCTGTATGCCACAAAACTGTTATACAAATTTTAAATTTTAGCTCAAAAACTGTTATACAAAATAACTGTTTTCATATAACAAGATTTTCAATGACCTTGTCAACCTAACTACTGCCATTTCATTTACCTATTAACCACAACCCCCTTCTAACTACGCCTCTGTCCCATAGCAACCACTTTTACCCATGTTTGGTCAGACTTTTTGCGCCTCTCTGTGCTCTGTGTTCAAGCCATTGCCCGTTTAGTTGCTTGTTCAGTGTGCATTGCATTCGTCTCAGTGTCTCTCTTGCTCTGCCTTTTAAGCCTTTTGTGTCTGTTGCTGGTCGCCTTCGCCTTGGCATCTGAAAAATGTCGCTGGTTAACTTGCTTTAAGTATAGTTTGCTTTGGCTTTGATTGTCCACTTGGACAGCCGCCCACTGGGGTTACAACTGAGTCCGAGGCAGCGCCTCCTGCTGACCACAAGATGATGATGACAATTATTGCAATCGCTTTGCCCTCCGCTTCTTCGCCAGACTGGCTTCATTCTAGTTCCCTCTTGTCTGCTTGTCTTATTGTTATCGGACGCGGCTTTTACTCGCGTCTCGAGTCACTTTTCTTCCTCTGAAGTTGATTCTGTTTTTCTGTTTTTTTTTTATGAGTTTTCATTTGCACGAGACGGCAGTTGACGACAGGCAACCGCAGACCAACTGCCACTTATTACTCGTAGAAGAGGCGAGTCAGCAAAACCACTGCAAGTACTTTTATTATTATTATTATTTTAAGCAACGTGCAACAATGGCGCGACAATTATTCTGCACACTTTGGATGTGGACGGAGGGGAACCCATGACTTTGTGGTCTTCGCTGTTGTGTGTCTGCGTTTCATTTCATTTTCGCTGGTGAATGCGGCTCATCAAGTTGGCGAAACGTGACGAGCAATTAATTAAAAAATTAAAGCTAAAAAGAAGAACAAGAATTCGGTGCGAGGTGGAGGCAACATTTTGATTGACAAGCGAAATCCAATAAAAGAAAATAGCACACAAAAACAAAAAAACTGATTCGTCAATTCGTTTTTAGCGAAGCTAAGCCGTCAGCCTAATGCCAATGCTCATGTCCCATTTGGTGGTTTATGGCCAACTACTTTGGCGTCGACTACTGGCCACAAAAATTGTGTCTGTTGTTAGCCATAAAACTAGCGTTGCCAATGATAATAATTGGCCAATGATGCACATGGGAAAAGGCCAAGCAGCCTGGCAGCCAGACAGCCAAACATCCAGTTGACCAGTTGTGCTGCCATTAGGCAGCTATTAGGCCATAACCATATATGCGAGACGCTCATCTATCGATCATAAAAACTGCCAGTCAGAAAGGACAATTGACGGAAGGGGGGAGGCGGGAGGATTGCCTGGCAGCTGTTGCCAAATGACAGATGACATTTCAAGTGCCTCAACTATGGGACATTGTTGCTGTCGTTGCTGCTGCTGTAGCTAATTTTTGTGGCATGATAAAAACAAAACATGGCCTAAACGCACTTAACATTATGCCCAGCCAGATTTATGTACTGCCAAGTAGAAACAACGAAAGGAGAGGAAGAGAGAGAGGGAATGCCATGGCAACTTCGTGGCAAGTTATGAGCGTCGTCTCATTACCAGCGACTAAGTGATGTAAGCATATGCAAAACAAAAAGATGAAATGATGCAAAAGCAGGATAAGCAGCAACAAGCAAAATAGTGAAACAAAAACAAAGACTTTGCCCGTGAGCAATAGAAAAATTCCAATGAAACGAGGAGAACAGCAAAGGGCAGAGAGAGGAGACAACATGCTTTTGGCCAAAAAGAGTTTAGGGGCAAGGAAGTCAGAGAGAGAGAGTGTGAGACTGGAGAGACACGAGTGTAACAAACAGCCATAATGGATGCATATACATGTGGCAACAACAACAAACGTTGACAACATGGCTCAAATGTCAGGCAATGGTCAACGGCTGTTCAGCAGAGCTGTGTTGTAGTTGCTGCTGCCTTGTCTCTTTTGTTGGCCAGGCTATTGCTTTTTGGCCATATGTATGTGTGTGTCTCTCGTTGCTTGTATTTTGCATGTATGTTATGTTGCTGCTGCTGCTCCTGCATTGCCATTACTCCTACTCTTGCGCTTCGTTTCAGCCACTGGGATTCCGGCTGTCTACGTTTCCGCCTGCCAAACGTTACATTTTGGCAACATTTTGGATAGCAGGGGAAGCGCTTCACACAGTCAGAGTCAGAGTTAGAGACAGAGACAGAGGCCAACGCCAATTGCTTCAGCTACTGCTGCTGCTGTTTGTTGTTTACTGTTGCCACTGCCAGGTAGCAGGGAACATCACAATAAGTTTGCCATACAAGGCCATTTAGACATGGCTTTGACGAAATTTGCATGATTGGCTTAGTGAGCCATGTAAAAAATGCATGTGCAGGGTCATAAGTCATTCCCACTTCCTCTGTCTCTATCTCAGACTGTCTTTGTCCACCTTGGATTGGATCTGAACTTATGAATAGATAACGCACTCTGATGTAGTTATACGGCAGACAATGTTGCAGCATTAATAAGTAATCAAGCTACGAACTGGGCAGACTCTATTGAGTTATACCCAGCAGAATAAGAATACAAAGTATAACTTAATTGAAAAATAAATACAAAGTTGAGATAATAAAATCGTTACTCACGATTTTAACCTTTGCAGTAAGTTTGAACTTTTTTTATAGCGTAAAAATTAACAACCAATTACGAACAATTTTACGAAAATATCTCACTGAAATCTATACTTTTAATTAGACTTTTTTTAGATAAAAACTGTTGATTAATTAGGCGAAAAATAATAAGTCATGGATTAAAAATTCTGAATTTGGAAGTAGTTTGTTTCAAATTTAATATAAAGTTACTTTTCATTAAGGCATCGAAGTTGACACAAAGTATCGACCACTTATTACACTCTTTGTCTATTCTTACTACAGGGTATAAACGGTCACGTCAATTAAAGACTGTGGGAAACACTGTTAGAGCCAAGAGAATTCATCTTAAGGTCAGGCGATGACATTTTGCATGCAGTTTTGAGCAGTTTTATGCTCAAGGCAGTGCATTTCAATCACAAGTCAGTCAGGCAGTCAGTCAGTCAATCAATTTGCTCTGCACAACGGTTACAATATCGGCCAGCATTCTGGACCACTTCAATCAAGAGTCAGACAAGTGTCTGAAGTGAAACCTACACCGAACTGCACTTGAAAAGCCAAGCGTCAAAATGTCGCTCAATACACAACAACAAAAATACGTAAAAGAAAAAAAAAAGGAAATATTGAGGCGCAAGATTGCCGCAAGTGGCAAGTCGCAAGTTGCAACAAATTTGCGCAGCAGAAGAAAAACTACACAAAGTCGGCGACGCGGCATCGAGACTGATGGACAAGTGCAGATACAGGATAGAATATAGCAGACAGCAGAGAGCAGGGAAGGGGGAAAAGCGGAAAAGTTAGGGAGCGGGAGCTGAGTTGGCCCAAAGCAAGGCTTGGCCAATTTTTCACACCAAAAGGAAAAGCAAGAGATTGGCGGCGCGACGGCGTCGCGACTTGGCGGAGCAAGAAACGGAGATTTTTGTTTGGCTTTTAACGTTTTTACGGCTGGCTGGCTGCGTGGCTGAGTTGTACAACAATTTGTTATCTGCGCATTTGTATCTAAACGTTGCATTTAACGGTACACAACAACGCAACACAACTGCAACATGCAAGTGGCACGCACTGGAGTTGGACTTGCAAATGTTTGCTGTTGTTGTTATGCAAGTGTTGCCAAAACATATTGAAGTCAACACTTTGCCAAAAACTTTTTGGCGTCTTATGAATTTACGGCTCTGCCAGCGAGAGTGCAACGCGTTGCAATGGCGAAAATGTATCTCAATTTAAAATCAACGACGACTGCAAAGAGTTGAGAAAACTTATGACAAGTTGTTAGCTGTGAGTTGCCAGTTGCATCTACATATGAGTGGAGTCGCCTCCGGAATTGTTTTGTGGCAGCTAAACAAGTTTTAAAATGAAAAAGGGTTCGAGTTCAAGTTTAATAAAAAGGTTTTGCAGCTGCCCTCGCAGTGCAAAAACATTCATTAACTATGATTTATGTGCCTTGTACATTTCGAAAATTATTTATAAGTTTTTGCTGTAATAGTTTATTTATGCCGGTTTATTAATGTTAATTTATGTATGCTTAACGTGCCACACTTGCCACGCACACAGTAAAACTCGAGTACAAGAAGTACAAGTATCTATCAGATATTTTCACACAACAACCTGGTGCAAGTCGCTGAGTATGATTTACAGCAACCGCTGCTGTTGCTGCCACAGCATCTAGTTGGACGTAGCTTAATTGGCCCCGCCTCAAATTGCCACACTCGATGCGTGTGTGTGTGTGCCACATATGCTGCTGCCACATGTTACGATTTGCAGTAATATGAAACGCACTTTCAAAATGCTCAAAATTATGATTTATTGGGGGCCTTTTGTGGCAGCAAGCTGCCAGCAAAGTAACTCCAAACCGCATAAATTCTTGCCAAAGCCAGACTTAATCTGGCACTTTTAATAGTTTGACCTATTCTAGGAAATATTTCACATATATATATATTTTTTATCCCCCTCACTTTTTTCTTTAGCAACTTTTAATGCTATTTATGTGCCTCAAATGAGTTGTTAACATGCTCGCAATTTGTAAAGCAAATCATTCGAGATAACTTGCCCTCAACATAATCTAAACTGTCTTTTTTTTTATGCGTGCATTAACCTCACTTTTTAATGGCATAACCTCACTTTTTAATAGCCTAACCTCACTTTTAATGTTACATACGAGTTATGTGCTCAATTTACCATATGTTCGCTATTGCAAAAGAATTCCTGATAAACTAAAAGTAGCTTGGTTATTAAGGCAAGATGACGCCCAGATAAACAACTGGAAAACCACATTTCAATATGCCTAATGGCCAGGTGACAATCCAAATGTCGGTTTGATACAATTGCAGATAGATTCGGTTGGCGAGCTCCAAATGTAGCACTCTAATACCCTTTAGGAGGTTGAAGAGGTATTTGAACTGCTTAAAAAACTTTAAATAAATAAACATTTATTAAATTGTAATTTTTCAATAAATAAAAATTCAATCATCGATTACGAGTTTTAGTAAAATATATTCTCTACAGATTAATATATGCTCTATAAGATAATTTCCGGTGTAACATTTGTGAACTAATTTACAATGTTTGTGTCTGGCTTTCATTTTGCTTATGTGACATTTAACATATATAATTTTTATATGTCTTTACTTTTTAAATTACTATATACTATTCTTATAGATGGACATATTCAAATATATGTATATTATTTTTATTATTCATTGGGATTTATATATATATTTATCATAGGGTATCTTTTAGTCAATTACGCCTCATTCAATACTTGTTCGCTGCTTTTATCAGCATGTAAATTTATGAGCAGTCCAGCACTCAAAGTCGAGTCAAATAGTTGACTGGCAATAATTATGACTTCTTGGCGTGGCTCAAGAGCAGGCGAATATTTCTTTTTCAGTTCTTTATAATATTTTTTCAATCTTATTCTCTTTCATTTTTTTTCAGCTTTTTTCGGGGTACATTTTGCAGAAGTCATTGCGATGCCTATTGACGCGCCATAGCTGTGTAGAAGTCTCTCAGCTGAGCTGAGACACTTGACTGGCAGCCTCGTCGAGTGGCATTTGGAGAAACCAGTCTCAAGTGGCCCACAGAATGAACTCAAGTGCGGCAAGCTGTGGCTTCGAGCAGCTAGGAAATATTGTGCGTGGAGCCATCGAGAAGCGTGTTGCCATCGAGAAGCGCCACATGGACTGTGGACCATCAAGCGTGGACTGTGGACTGTGGAGCGTGGAAAGCGAAGCCAAGTGACAAGATTCCGATTCAATTCAATTTTCATACGATAATATTTGCATTGCTCAGATTTTTAGTCTTGTTGCCATCTGCCTTTGCTTTGCTTTGCTGTGTGCCACACAATTCTTAACTGGTTTCATTAACAATCTCTCGTTTGGCTCCACAAACAAGGCAGAAGTTTTTGCCCAAACGCTGTCCTCTTTAATAACCATAATTAAATACATTTATATTGGACTGGGGTGTCATAAACCATTAATTACAACTATTTTCTGAGAGTAGCAGACGAAATACTCTAACAAGAAATAAGATTTTATTTTGTAAGTTTATTTAAAAATTTATAATAGGATTTATTTTAATAGCCAAGCGCCAATTTCTTTTTAAATTTATAATTATCGTCTATTTATTTATAGACTATGAATCTTTTGATAGCCAGATTTAATTTGAAAATTGCTAAAACAAATTCTTTTAGAATTTTATTTTACGTAACTAGCCACGCAATAATTGTCGGATGTTTATAAAAATAAAATTTGGAAAGGCTGCATATAAAAATTGGCTTCCAGTCTTAGTTAATGTCAGAAAATTGTGTTTTACGAGCTTGTTTGCCGCTCAGCAGGTAAATAATAAGACTGTTGAAATAAAATTCGCTGCAGAACCGACTAGATATAAAAATGTTGGATGCACAGCCATTATCCCTCTTGGGGGTTGTACTTTCGTAGTCCCAATTTAATATATGAACTGCATGTCGTCAGATTGCGTGACAAAAGCTTTTTACCCGAAAAGTAAGAGCATTGCATACGAGAATCAGGCGAACGCCTTCCCGGCGGGCAAACAATAAAATAAAATAAATTCGCTTTATGGCATAATTATAGAGTTGAAGTTGAAACAACTACTAAGTAAGAGGAACAACTGGTTGCCAGGATTTATGACTGACGACGCGGTTTGTAAAGCGTTTGCCATTACCATCATATGTGTTTTTAAATAAATTCCATAAGCCAACCAAGTTGCTGTTGGGTTAATCAGCAAACAGTCACAACAACAACAGCAACACAGAGCCATAGAATTAATTGGCTCTATTTGCATTCGCTTTAAGAGTTTCAACTCAGATTCTCCCCTCTTCGCTCTTCGCTTTGCATGCGTTTGTTTTAAGTGGCTCAAAGTGCATATTGATGTTAAATTGATGGCCGATGAACTGGCAATTACATGCGGATATATGCAATATATATACATACATGCATATATCATGATAAGCCTGCTTAATTGTTGCAAATTAGCTGATGAGTTCAATAAAAATGCAATTGTATGTTATGACTATTTATATGACGCTCAATTGAACGCTTGAACTTACTTGGACAAGTACACTAGAGTATTCATTAGGAAAACATCGGTTTACATACCTGAAATTAGAGATAAGAAATTTAGGTTATTAATGGAAATACTTGGTATTGTTGAAATCATTCAAATACATTTTCAATATATACGTCTAAAAATTGAAAGGCAAATTCTTCTTCTCAGAAAGCAGTTTTAATGAAGAGATACTTGCAAAAATCGGAATGTAAATTCTTTAGTGTAAAATGCTTTTTTAAATGTTTAAGAAATAAATACATTAAAATGGTTGAAAATTCTTTTGCACAAAAAGCATTTATTTTATTTCAATTATGTATGTCAAAATAAAAATCCAAATTCTTCACAAAAACCAATAAATTTTAAATGATATTTTGAATGTATGTTAAATTCTTCCTTACTAAAAGCATTTTCGTGTTTTAGATTTTACTTTAATTTCCTTACTTTAAAAAAGTGCTTATTAAATGCATAAAAATCTCCCCAAGTGAATTCATAGAAATTACTCTGTGCCCCTTTTAGAAAGATTTGTAAAGCGCATTTTCATAACTGCACCTCAACTGTCTTTTGTAACCACTCGCGTTCTCAACTGTCTTATAATCACAACTTAACCCTTTGACCTGTTAACAACCACACACAAGAGCGCTTTCTTCCCTCTCCACGCCTCTTCATTACATTGTCTTACCCACTTTCAACGTTATACTATCTCATATTACTTAGAGCACATACAGAGCTTCTCCGAGTCTTTGGAAATTTTCATAACATCTTTGTGGAACCGCCTAGACTTAAAAAATCCTAACTAACTAACTAACGCATAGCGAGCTGGAGCGAAGCACTTTGGGTGTTCGTTTACATGTTTTTGTTTTTTCTACACTGCTTTCTAAGTGCCCTACTCTGTACCCCTCCTTCCCCCCTGAACCAATCTCTCGCTCTGCAAACACCATGAAAAGTGTGAAAAACATAAAAAGGCCGCGCTTCAAAAATAGAAAAATAAACTCTTTTTTTTTGTTTTGCTACAAAAAACTTGCACAAAAAAAAGTAGAAAAACTCTTTTTACATGACACGACACAATTTGCAAGCTCAGTTGTTGTTGTTGTTGCTGTTGTTGCTGTCGTCGCTTCGACGTGTTTGTCTGTGGCTTGGCCAAGTTCCCCGAGTCAGTATAATATGTATCTCTGGTCCCGACCTGGGGCTCAGGTAGTAGACCGTGGACCGTAAAGCGTAGACAAAGACTAAGAGAGACGAGGGCCACTTTGTTTATGCGTGTGAAAAATTTGTAGCCGAAACTTTTCATCACATAAAATGTTTAAGTTTTATGTTGTTCTTTGGCCAGAAACGCTGCTGGCTGAAAGCTTCTATTTAAATTTGTTGTTTAACAAACTTTGTCTCTAGCTTAAATTCAGAAGCTCGACCATTGGTGGATAATCAAACTTCTCTTTATCACTAAGCCACAAGTGATAAAGAGAAGTTTGATTATCCACCAATGGTCGAGCTTCTGAATTTATGCTAGAGACAAAGTTTGTATGAAAATATTTATGCGTATTTTAATTGTGAAATTAAATTCTCAGTTGTTGATTATGCATATTATATTTAAATATGCTTATTGGTTTAAATAAAAGTCAATATTGTCTTTATTAAAAGCCAAATGCAAACAAACCAAATAAATTAACAAATACTTGTATTTGTTATTTAACTAACGAGCGCAAAAATCATCAAGCGCATTAAAGAAATAAATCAATTAAATGAAATGGAAATGGAAATTGAACATGAACGTTTCAAAAATTGATGCATCATACGTTTTGTGGAGGGTTCGTCTCTGATGGAGATAAATGCGTATAATTGCCAGTTTGATTATTAACATATCGGCAAACTTCAATTAATTGACAATCAATCATTTTTAATGAAACAAGCGACGATGCCACAGAGCCACAGAAAATTGCTAAGAACTTAAGAGGAAGGCACAAGAGGAACTGGCAAAAGAACTGGCGACATTATCGACAGCCTTCGATCTAGACAACACAGCGTGGAGAGCTTTGGAAAATGGCAGAAAGGCAGAACCAAACTTAAGAGCTAAAATAAATAATATAAAGTAGAAGCTACCCTGTAAATAATAGATAGCTCACGTAATATTAAATTTGAATGAATTTCTTTAAACGTGTTTAAAGTATGTTTTTAAATTAATAATTGTTTTAACATAAATTTGTGATATGTAATAATACAATTCTAAATTTGAATTGGCTTCAGAACGCAACTTCGTTAAGGCACAAACCTTAGCAAGTTTTCAAACCAGTGCTTATGGAAGACACAAACCAATTGAGCCCTTCTAACATATTTTTCCATTATTCCCAAAAGCTTGGCTTATATTTTAGTATAGTTTATCACTCAGATAATTGTAAACTATTAGTTATTACATATATAATTCTTATTACGCAAATTTTGTAATAATTAAATTTTAATCTTGGAACACAATAACCTTCGCAAGTGTTTTAAAGTTAATTATTATTATAAAACTAATTTTTGTTTTATTACATAATCTTAAGATTAATCCAACTAAACTATTTTGTAACTAAACTATTTTTGTAATAATTCTATCAGGCATTCAACAAAGCTTCTTTTGAAAAAGAACTCTTCAAAAGACAGTCTGCTTTTGCCATATACCAAACTTTATTTCATTTATTTGTACAGGGTAGAAGTACAAGTAAAGAAAATAAAGAAAATATCGCTGATTGTAAACGGGCAGTGGAAAAACGTGCCAAGCCGCAGTTGGCCAAGCGATTGACAAGCGGTTTTTGGCTTTACTCCACGTAACCTGACAAGTCGTGGTTGCCTGTGAGTTGCTGTGATGATGAGGCCTGGCCCTGGACTCCGACTCTGAGTCTGTCTGCTTGTCTCTGCGTGTCTGTCCCTGCCACTGACTGTTGTGAGTGGCAGCATTGCCTGCAGCTGAGTTAACCTATGGCAAAGCTGCCAAGAGAGCCGAGACAAGCCGTTGCCGTTATTGTTGTTGTTGCCATCGAAGTTGCAAGTTGCAAGTTGCGGGTGCAAAAGTGGCAGTTGCCATCTTCAGATGCGCGTCGCTCAGGTTGGGCGATTAAATGACTATTACGATGAATTTAAATCCGTTGTCGATTTAAACTGATAAAACTTTCACAATGCTACGAAACTTGAATTAAAGCGCAATAATCAATATTTTATAAATCAAACAAACTTTGCCAAGTGTTAAATCAACGCTTAGACTAGAATTACGTGTTATTAAGTCTCTCGAGGAGCGAGGAGGGAAATTACTTGGTGAACATATTTCAAACAAATTTATTTGCGCCTGCAATTTACGAGCTTTCATTTAACGACAACAACAACAACAGCTGCAACAACAACGAGCTGAGATGAAGAATAAACCTCTAACGGGGCGCATAATTAAAATGTTACGGCAAATGAGGAAGTTGTTGCTGCTGTAGCTGGAGTGTAAGCAGAACATGGAACACGGGGCAACTTGCAACAACATGGCAGGCAGCCAGTTCATGCTGCAGATACAACAACATTCAACAAACAACAACAAACATTCAGCATACAACTTTCAAGTCAAGTTGCGCATGCGCCTAACGCAAATTAATTTTCAACTTTTTTCGCTTCTCTTTTCTTGACTTTTTTCGTTAACATGTTGCGCAAAATAACGAAAAAAAAGAAACGAAACACAGATTATGCTAATACCGGGAGCAATATAGCTGGGGAAGAGATAGAAGAGCGGGAGCGTGAAGGCGGAGGGAGAATCAGCAGCAATTCAACTTAATTTGCCAGTTGACTACAATTTTTGACTCGTGATGACTTTTTGCTACTTAGTTGCAGCTAGTTGGGTCGAGTTACCCTGGGTTACATACTCGTATGAATTGCTCTGCCTCACAAATCTCGCCAGCTTTTTCAAGCTGTTCTCCCTCGAAGTTTCCCTCGCGTAGCATCTGCTGGCAAATGGCAATTGCTCATGTGTGAAATGAAATGCACAAACGATGTGGAGGACAACACCTAAAAGCGAGAGGGGGAAAAATGGTGCAAAAGGTCTTGCAACAAACATTTTCGGGCCAGACACGCACATTTTTGCTGCCCCGAACCAGAAGCAGAACCAGAACGAGAACCTGTGCAACAGACCCTAGTCGGAGCCCCATTCAGAGCCCGAGAACAACGCGTTGCATCTTTTGCGCTGGGAAATTTGTTGATTAAAGTTTGTGCAGAAGTTTTTAATTGCCTGGATGTTTGTACCTGGGGCAGAGACGTGTCTCGCTTGAACTGAAGATTTTCCTATTTAGCATGTTGACTGATGACAGAGATGCAGCCAAAGATTATGCACACTAAGACTGCGAAAAGCGTATGTTGCACACATGAAGCACACTTACAAAAAAGTTGTTGTGAAAACGAACTTTAAGCATCTTTTATCAAATTACTTTATTTTACTTCCATTTTATTTTACTACTTTTTTCTAATTGCCAAAGTTATATTATTTCGCTGACTTTTAGTTACTTGAATTCGATAGTTTTAAAAGATGTAAATATATTATTTTATTTCTTAAAGTTTCTGCTCATTTTTGTATTTCTTACTTTCTTCCTAATGAAGTTATTAATAAAGTTGTATTATTTCTTTTGTATTTATTTTATTTACTAATCTAATCTCAACTTTTCACTTTACTTTTTTCATTATTCCAGTTATATTATATCTCGATGTTTTACTATATTTTATTTTCATTATTATTACAATTATTAAAGGAACATTCATATATTATTTCAGTTTATTTTTTAGTTCTTATTTTCCTCATTAATAAATTTATTTTATTTCCACTCAGTTAATTCAACCTTTAAGCTTTAAGTCTCTTTAAAATATTCTTAAATTTTTAGTTTATATTTTTATTTTTACTCTTTTCGTTTTTAAAGTAGTATTCCCCCTAACTTGTGCTTCTTTCATTTACTTCTACCTTTAACACACATTAAAAGATTATTTCAGTTTTTCAAGTTCTAGCTTATTTCTTAACTTTTCTCATCATTAAAGTTATATTATTTTCCCCACTTATATTTATTGTATTCACTTCCATGGCTCAGTTTAAAAACACATTAATATGTGCTTCAATTGCTACCTTATTCCTTGCACAATCGTTACGCTCCCGCGACGAAAATAAAGTTTATTTTTTAATAATACAATTCAGTGCACAGACTTCGCTCTTTGCCACACACTCGACTGCCAGGCATAGGCATCGGAGAGGGGTGAAGAATCGACTGTGAGGGTGCAAGAAGGAGGCAGGCCCCACTGGATATGCGATTTAGTCGAGGCCATGTGATGATCTATGGCGCCTGTAGTCAAGATTTATGCTTTCAAACGCTCAGATTGGAATAATATGCAAGGCATTTGACCAGGCCAAGAGACAGCAAAGAAAGAAGAGAGACTGGAGGGGGACAGTAACATGGCCGATAAGCCATAAAAAGCTGGCAAAAAGTTTATGCACAATTCTCGAGCCTTGTGCAAGAAATAGTACAATAAAATAAATAAGAAATTGTATAAATTTATGAGAGGGAGGAAGACTTGAGCACTTGAGTTGCCCCTTTTCCTCTGTTTCACTGTCGAACCTTGGATACTTCCTGCACTTTGCCAGTCTTTTACTTATTCACATAATATATATATGTATATATATATTTTTTTTTTTGGTTCTTTTTTGAATTTAATTGGACATTATATCGCATATTCGCATATTGTCTGAGAGAGAGAGGGGGGAAGAAAGATTTTGCTGGGCAGGCGAAATCAATGCTCGGCCATATATCAAATTGTGTTAAAGCCAAAGCCAAAGGCAGCAGCAGCAAAAGCGGCTAAGGATGTTGGTACAACAAACGGTAATGGCCATGCTCCATTGTCTGGTGGAGTCCCAGCTGCTGCTGCTGCCTCACCGAGAGTGGGCCCCATTATTTATGGCTGGCTATTGCCCCCATGTAACACCTCCTCCCCCGCTCACTCCCTTCTCCTTTGTCGACATACAAAGCACACTAATGCACACTTGGCATGTCGCAATCGCATTGGGGGCTTTCAGACTATGAGAGCTGAGTATCGTCCTTCACTTCACTTCAGCTCAGTTCACTTGTGGCGAAACTAATGTGTGAAAAGTGTCTGGGAACGGTGGCAGCTGCAACATCATCGATGCCGCTGCCATTTGACAAACTGCTCTACAATGAATTGCCAAATGGAAGCATCTCCTACGCTTCTCTTCTCTTTCTGTCATTCACATGACGTTGCTTTATCATGCCCTAATCAAATTTGCTTATTTCGCTCATCAAAATCGCGACAAAGATTTGAGCGCTCACTCTGCTCACGAAGCTCTCGTCAGCTGCCAAGTCAAACGCAGTGAATTGTAAATAAGCGGATAAGTTGGGGCAACTTTTGACAAGGAGCCAGCCAACTGTCCAGCCTGATAGCTGTCGTTCCATCTGGAAATCCATTGTTATGCCGCAGTCTCCGATAGTCTGACAGAAAAACCCACGCCCCAAATACTCTCGGTCCCAACTGGCGCCAGTTCTTTTTTAAATCGGCTTAAAATTTATAAGCAGACTGTGACATTCTTTCATTATTATCATTATTAAGATGTTTACTTTTGAGCCTAGGCCTAGATAATGAAAGACCGAACAAACTATGACTAATTCCAAACCAAAAAGAGACGAACAACTAGCGAGTGAGAGAGAAATTTGCACAATTTGCATAAACATTGCAGCATTGTTTCCAAATAGTTAAATTTAATATGAAATTGTTTTGGTTGGTCGAAAAAATAACAGACGACATCCGCACACACATAAAATGGCAATCATTCAAATGAACAAACTACCATAAAAAATTACATTTAAATAAAAAGTAAATAAATAAACATTATTTTAGTATAATCGATTTTCAGCATAATCCAAATTGTTAAATTAGACATAACATTCTTTTGATTTACATTTGAATGCGTTACGATGAATATTAAATACCCTAAAATTCTTTTATTGTTATACAAAGAATGTTAATTGGATTACGTATTCAAAAGAATTGAACAAAGTAAGTAAAGTTTTTTATAACAATTAATGAAGTTATTTTCTCTTTATTGTTTAACGCATAAAAAGCATAACAGTTGACATTTCAGCTAAAAAACAATTTGGAAATGTTTTCGATTCATTTATAATTTCACAATTAATAGAAATGGGAATGATGAACATTAAATACCCGGAAGTTTTTTATTGTTACACAATGAGTGTTGATTGGATTAGGTATTCAAAAGAAGTGAAATTGTAAGTTAAGTTAAGTTAAGTTTTGTATAACAATTAATTGATATAGAAGTTAACTTAATTTTATTGTTTAGGGCATAAAAAGCACATCAGTTGACATTTCAGCTTAAAAACAATTTAAAAATGTTTTCAATTCATTTACAATACAATTCGCAACAATTAATTGAAATAGGAAACAACATTAGGAAGTTGATTTCTTCTTTCACTCCCTCTACCTCCATTTTTTTCGCTTCCTCACTTAAGTTTCGTGTCCTACACATCTCTGATATCCTTGTGCTAGTCCCATTAATTCACTTGCGCCATAAGCTGGCTGTCTCTATGCCTATCTCAGCTCCCTAATGATGACATTTTAATTGTGAGGCGAGCTTTACATTATTCCCTCCAAAAAAAAGAGATGAAAAAAATGTAAAAGAAATAATAAAAATGTCAGACTGACCCGTGGGTCCATTTGCAGTGGCTGAATGTGTCCCATATGTTAATGCGACATTTTAGAGACAAGGACACAAGGCACAGGATATTCAAATTGCGAGCCGCTGCTGACATTCTGCTACGAATTAGATGTGAATTATGCTGGACCCTAATTAATGTTGACATGGGATATTCTTTATACCTTGCACTCAGCTGCCCAGTCTTTGTTTCTCTCTTTGTATATATGAAAATATGCTAAAAAATCTCTTAGATTAGTGCGTTAACAAGGGGTCACTGGGATGACAAGTGGATTAGGTGCCACACAGCAACAGAGCAGAGCAGAGCAGAGAACGCAAAAATGTTTACCCTTGTCTCCCTGGCTGCAGATTAGCCTGGCATTTTTGTATTTCGAAATACCCAAGGAATGCACAAACAAAAAATTTAAATCTAAAGTTTTTCATCACGAGCATTTAAAGTGAACTCGCCGAAGACACAAAAAAGCGAAAAACAAGATACTTGAGGTTCATAATTAATTTTTGCTGTCCAATTTCTCGCTCTATACGTTGACATCAAGTGAAACTTTATTACATAATTAAATAATTTTTATAAGTGACTTTTGCCACCGTCTCAGTGGCTCTCCGCTTCTGTTCCCCCCTCGGCTGCAGCTTTTACAAGCTGACAAAAAGTTGAAGTTGCGAAAATGGCTCTCGCACCTGAGTCGGACATTTCACCTGCATAAATTACAATTTACTTCACGTTCTCACTCTCTCGTTGCTTCTCATAAATTAAGATAAATCACGAAAGCTGCTGGTGGAAAAAATGGGAATGTGAAAATGCGTGGAGTAATTAAATTGGCTGTGTGGAGTGAGAGAAGTTTGCAATAGGAGACAAAAGATGCAGATGAAGGCAAAAATTGAAAAACAATGCGAGTGCTTAATGAAAGGGAAAAACTGCAGAGACACGATCATGACTCTGTATATTCTGTGCCTTAATGATGCATCATTGTGTCGTTTAATACATCTTGTTGTGTGTGTGTGTATTCGAAGAATTAATTGAAATATTGCTGGAAGGTAAACAATATTGAAAGCGAAATTGTTGCGCGTCCACGATGTGCATTGTTATCCTGCGGAACCAACACAAAAGGCACATAAATCTTTCAAGCTTCCAGCTGAAAATTTTGTGACTTCTGTGAACCTCTTCTCCTCTGTCTCCGCTGACCCCTCTTCAGTCAAAAATGTGGCGGTATTCTTGTGCTCGAGTTGGCATTTAAATTGCCGCTGACTTGCGTCGACCTCTCTGAGAGAGAGAACAACACAATGCAAATACGAAACTTGCTAAACTATGCCGCCTGCTTGTTGTTTCGCTTGTTAACCAACCGAAAACCGACAAACCGACAAACCAACCAAACAATAACAACAACAACAAATACAGCAAAAAACACAAGAAATGAAAAAAAAATCAAGCGAAACCCGCAAAGAATAGTCAGAGCATTTTGCATACGAGTCACAGTCGAGTGCTTGGTTGACGTTTAAATACCTTCCAAGAGTATGAAAAGGGTATCTCAAATAACTCAACGGGCAGTCAATAGAAATTTGCATAAACGATTGAAATAAACTAATTGGCTTTCAATTCTTTTTTCCAATAAAATTTGCATAAATAATTCTAAGTTCATTAAATTTTAATTTTGCTATATTAATATTTTTCAATAAGTTATAAGTTATATGCAAAATCACAATCATTAAATTTAGATTTTATTAAATGTGAATTTAGGGAATTATTCAATAAACGTTGTTGGTTTAGTTTAATAAGAAATTTATTTTAGTTCATTATAAATTTCATTGTAATCTTATTTCTTGTACTGATCTTCCAGAATTATTAAACAAATATTATTCATGTCCGTTCCTGAAAAATGTATCTCATTTAATTTAAATTTTGTCTATAAATTTAAAGCTTTCTATGCTTTGCCTTTCACGAGTTAAATTCTCCACATTTAGTTATTCTTTTATATTAAAAAATATAAATTACTTAATTTTTATCATTACGAATAAAAGGTTGTCTGTAAGTTCTAAGATATCTTTTAGTTCATCATTCTGCATTACTTTGCATTTACTTCTTGGCGCTGTTTCAGCTGCACACTCCACTTAAAAAATCGTTAAGCATAAAAAACAATAAAAATAAATACCTATAAACACTTAAAATGGCACAAGTGCCCCACCGTTTGCTCTGGTTGCCCACTTCACCGCCTTCCCCCCTTATTACCATTCTTAGCCCCTCGGTTGAGCATTTTTCTACCTTGGCACACACAGCAAACACATCCACTCCGCTCAGTTCACAGTCCAACAGTCCAGGGGCACATCACACAGCGAGTCACTTGGCCACTCGTAAGCCAGTTGCCAACTTGGCAGTAACTAGTTGGCTAGTTTGGCCATTGTAAATGTCAAGCAAATTTGGTTGCTTGCATTTTTCCGATGTTCCGTTCCGTTCTCCCGCTGTCTCTCCCTCTACCCCCACTTCTTCACACTTTCCCAAAGTTTGTGCTAACTCCTGCTAACAGTGGCTGGCACCTCTTTGCGCTGGCTCATGTGCACAAGTTATGGCCATGTAGATGTCGCCAGAATGTTGTATGCAGAAGGTAAACATGAAGTTTTGCTTCTAGCTGCTTGGTTGCATGCCTCTTGTGGCAGCTTTGGCATTTAAATGGGTTCATATCGAGGCGATAACTTTGTGCAACTTCAACAAGCTTGCAACGCGATGCATAGCTCAATTTTGACTCCTAATGAAGGTATCTTCTGCATTTTATATTCTAGTTGGAAATACATAAATATCATATTCTATTAAAATTGTTGATATCTAAGAGGTAAACTAAGCTTCTATCAGTCTGAAATCCCATTCAAATAATACAGATAACTATGAATAATCTTAAGTGTTCCTGATGGTATCTTCTATTTTATATTTCACTAGCAAACATTTACATATAGTATTATTTTTATACTTAAGAAAAGTGAAATAAATTTTTGTATTGGTTTAAAATTCTATTAAGGTATCTTCTGTTTTTTATTATATATATTAGACTTCATGATTGTATCTTTTATTTTATACTCCACCAGCAAATACTAACATAAAACAATTACATATTATTATACTTAAGTGAAGTATAGAACATTTTTGTATTAGTGCAAAATTTCATCTTATTTTCTATATTTTAGTCGAAAGTACATAAAAAGCATTAATAGACTTGGCATAAACGAGAGCAATAAAAATTCTAAAGTACCATTTAACAAAATTCAGATAAATAAGCAGAATATTTTTCATTGTTGGTCTTAATGAAGGTAAATTGTTTTCATGTTCCATTCAAATAAAAATAGAAAGTATAATTTTTAAAACAACATTTAGAAAATATGAAAATTCTTAGTGAAGGTAAATTCATGTTCGCAAAATGCTAGTCTTAAATTGCATTTACAGAATTTTACTGCTTATAAACTATTCCCAAACTCAAAGGAATTAATGCTAGAAGAGTTCTTCAGTACATATTTATAATATTTTTGCGTTGCCTTTGCTCAGTTAGCTCCGAAAGAGTTTTACCCTCAACGTATTAATATTCCCATTTGCTACATTCCCATCCAGCCTGCATTTCATAACAAATTAGTGGGGTTTACACCAGCACCACAAGCTCATAATGTAATGGCTGCAATCTTAAATAATCCTTAATAATATTTTGCGCCCTCTCTCTCACTTTTTCCCGAAAACACGCTGCTTGCTTCCTCTTTCGTAACAAATTAGTGGGTCTCTTATGCTGAGGCACTGCGCCAAGGCACTTGGGCTGAATCGAAAAATAATTAATGCGCAAACATTTTTGCAGTGGCAGGGCTCATTTTTTGCGCATATTTCACTTGGTGAGTCGAACAATAATGTGAACCATAAGAAACATGAAAGAAAAGCAACAATTTCTGCTAATGAATTTCCACGTATTTTTCTCGCTTTCGTGTTGTTTTTTTCTTGGTTGTTGGTTGTTGTGTGAGGCTTCAGTTTGGTACGTGCCGCGTGAAATGCGCATTTAAATGTGTAGGAAAATTAGTTAATAAATCACACGTGGAAAATTGATGAGCTACCGTCTGTACGTTGGCTTTTGCGGTGAGTTGAGGGAAATGCTCTCAAAATTAGATTTGTTTTCATGCTGTTGTTGATGTTGCTGTTGTGGCTGCTGCTGTTATACATTTATTGTTTACTTGAGCTTTTGTTATGCATTACACATAAATTATAAAAATGATGTATGTGGCAGACTCAGAGAGGGAGTCAGGAAGGAGGAGACATGTCGAGACTGAAGCAAATTGCTGCAACTCCCCAAGGGATGCCACAATGGATACCTTAATTAGGCAAACTGCGAGGGAAAGGGAATGCACTCTGAATGCCAAATTAATGCCAAGAGTTGAGTTGAGAGCGACTGCAACAGAGTGAGGAAAGTGAGACCTTTTTGGCCAAAAGAAAAAGATATTCACATTATTTATTAATACGTCCGTGTTGGCTGCTGACTTGGTTGTTACCCAGGTAACCCCAGTTACCGGTTACAAGTTACGAGCTTTGAGTTACGAGGGGCTAAAATTCAATTCGAAAGTTGCTCAACAATTGAAGAATTAGTGAGTTGTCAAGACGGAAGCCAAAGATTTCGTGTTTGCCTCTTTTCTATCTTCTCTCTGCACACACTCAAAAGGCAACCACAAAAAGTTCGACGTGAACTCTCCTACAACAACCACAGCAACAATGGAGTAGGAAACAACAGACTCCAATCAGAAATTTTTAGAGGCAAAGCCCCCCAAAAAAAAGAGCCCGATGAACTCATTGCCATTGTGCAAGCTGAGGCAAAGACCAGACCCCAATAGCTCCCTATCTGCTCATTGTCATGTAACTCAAATCGGAGCAGCAGCAACAACAACAACCACAACAACTACAACATGCAGGTAGTACAACAAAAACAACACTTTGCATGTGTAGCCAGAGTACAACAATGAACACGACACACACACACAAACACACAGAATACACTCAGCTCACGAATAAGTAGCCACAACAAGAACAACACAAATAGCTACAAACACAAAAGAGCACCAAACAAGTAGAACTTGTCTAGGCCTAAGCAACAGAGGCGCTCTCAATGGGGGTCTGAGAAAGAAAGCTGACTTTAAACACACAAAGCAAAAGTCATAAAATTAGAAATAGGTTTCATTTTGAGAACGCTTTAGTGATGTTCTTAGGAAGAATTACAAATGTTTGAGAGGTTGTATAAGAGTGAAAAACTAAAATGCAGAAAAGAAATTAGATTTCTTACCTATTATTTCAAATGATTTAAAATTTTAAAAACATTAAAAATAATACGATGAAAAATAAACAAAAATAAACTCATTAACTTATGTAAATATTTGAATGCAAAAGCAAAAGTAGCAAAAGTTATTGTACTATGTTATATTTTCATAATCTTAAAAACATGAATTAAAAAATAATAAATTTTTTGAATTTAGCAAATACTAATTTAAATCCATTGTCCAAATATGTAAAACTATATAGTAAGGATACAATAATGTATATTATTTGCATTCTTTCATTTCTTAATTTCTCATTTCCTTATAAGCAAATGATCTCATTCCCCATTTATATCTTTCATTTTCGCAGTCTCACCTGCGTTTGCCTTCGTGCCACACTAAACGCCTCTGGGCTGCTTGCGGCGTCATCGGTTTGAAAACAAATGTTTCTCTTTAAATTCGCCAACTCTTAAAGCCGGCTATTTAAATGACTTTTCTTTCGCTTTAATGCCGAGTTGAGTTTTATTTTTGTTTGCTTGTTTTCAACTGTAGGCTTTTTGTCTTCTTGGTGTCTAAAGTCAAGATCACAAACGTGATTTGTTGTTGTTGTTGTTTTGCATTGTTTCATTCGGTTTGTTTTGTGTTTGTTGCTCATTTCGGCAAACGCTTCATGGAGCTGCAAAAGATCGTGATCTTTAAACTAAGCAAAACCCTGCTGATGTTGTTGCTGTTTGTGTTGTTCTCGTTGTTTATTTGTGGGCATTGCATTTGGCGTTTTTTCCTTTTGGCCATGCTGATTCGATCAGTCGTCACTTTGTTGGTTGCTTTTGTTGCAGATCGAAAGCCAACTTTGGATATAGTCGTAGTACGAATGCGAATTCGAATTTATAGTACCTCTAGCCAATGCTCGATTTATGTTGGCTCATTTATTTTGACAAGACTTTGAGCCCAAAAAAAAAAATCAACCACAACGAGTTGAACTCAATTTGTGTGTGGGTGCAGCAGACATAGCCAGATATATATATATATACATATATATCTAGTCCCCTCTGTGTGCTCATGGGCGACTTTAAACATTCGCTAAAGTTTGTTATGTTTATTTTATGCGGTTCCCCTTCAGTCTCGATGTGCCTGCAGCTCTCTGATTGATGTGGCGCACATTAATCAAGCCATTGAGCGGGTCGTTTTGTTTGATGTTGATCAAGCGATCTTGTAACGTACTATGAGTATATCGCTCTCCCTCTCTACCTATCTCTCTCTTTCTCGTCTTCTCCATTTGGAAATCAATCGATCGATCGCTAGCCGAGTTTGTAACCGAGTTTCGTTTAGGCTCGTTCCATTGATCGTTTCATCGAGATCGATCGTTCGATCGATCGTTTCGTTGGTTTGTTTGGCTGCTGTTTACGCGTTTCGCTTTTGTTTTTGTTTTTGTTTTGTGTTTCCCTGCTTTTTGGTGTTGATGAACACTTGCGGTTAATCTCTCGGGGATCGTTTTAACGTTTTTGGCTAGTTAATGGCCAATTTGCTTTCAATTAATTGGCTTGTTGTGTGTTAATGTTTCCCCGATTACGTATACGCCCCAAAGGCTCTGTGTATAAGTAAGTATCTTTTTGCTTTTAAATCACTTGCATTTTTCATCGCCCATAAATTTCACTCAACAACTCGGGCGCTTCCTATTAAAAAAAGATCAAAGCGAAACGCAACAGAGCGAAGAATAAGATACAGAGAGGGAGAGAGAGAGACAGAGGGAGAAGGAAATGGACTACCACAAAATAGTTCATCAGTCAGTCAATGATAGACTGTGGCGTTGATAGAGTGAAGCATGAATGGATCTCAACAAGAAAAATACCATGCAAATGGTTCGTCAATTAACGACTTTACTGTAACAATGACAACAATTGATAGGGGACGGCAAAGATCTTTGGAGTAAATGGAGAATGCAAATGCTGGTTGCACACTCCGAGTGTCCACTGTAGCAATGACACCACACACATGCCGAAGCGAATCTCTCAATGATTCACGTCTGGTTTCATGCAAAATAGTTTAATGCCATTTTTTCAAATGAAAGCAAAAATTGTTTGGCCTTTTTTGCTTTGACTTCTTTGTGGGCAAACGTCGCCGTCGTCTTTGATATTCACCGACCGAGGCAGAATTTTCTTAGAATTTTCGAGGGAGAGAAGAGAGTGAGAGCGAGAGCGAGAAAGAGAGTTCCCATTGGAATAGACACATTCGAAATGATCGCGGCGGCGGCGGCGGCCTCAACACAAAATGAAGATGAATGGCAGATGGTGTTGTCTATCGTTTGATGAGTAGTTTCATGGTTGCTTCAAGCTTTGAAGTTTTACTTGGCGCAACTTTTGGTTCATTAGCTCATTTCCACTAATTCAGCTCCTCGAAGAAGTCTTAATTATGTGTGGTAGAAGAGGGGGAAGCAAACTTTGTGCGGATAGTTTGCCACATTCTTTTGAAGTTTTGTTCTCTTCTTGTGTGTGTGAAGTTTTTGGCAACACAGTTTGTGGCAGGACAGCGTAGGGCAAGTACACAATTTCCTTTTTCCCAATAAGTTCGAAGAATTATTAATGTAACTCTCTCTCTGTAATGCGATCCAACTTCAATGGTGACAATTGTTTCCATTTGCTTTGATTTCGAAAAAGTTTGTTTAACCATAACGAGGGCCAAAATGCTGCTGTCTCGCGTTAAGTGGCGCAATTTAAATTTATATTAAATTTAATGTCGCCCTCCTCCACCACTTAACAATTTCGCGCGACAAGTTTCGCTTGCCCCGGGAAATGAGATTTTCGCTTCCAGTTGCCTCGCAACCAGTCTCGTTGTATGGCTAATTTCATTTTTATGACTTTTATGCGCCGCATTTGTGTTTTTATTTTTGTGTTCCTTTTTTTGTCTTTTGCTGCTGCAGCAGCAGCAGCAGCAGCATCAACATCAGATTCAGATTCGGCTCCAGAGTTTTGGAGTCTCGACTCCAGTTGTATGATTTATGTGCGCTTGAATATTTCCTTTGAATTTTTCTTTTTGCGCTGCTTTTGGCGTTAAAAATATTGCTCAGCTGCCATAAATTTTGTCGTATTTTGACAAGTAATAAAAATGCAGGCCACAGATCTAAAATGCAAAGCTGCAAATGCAATCCATTTGCATAGGGCCTCAAGACAACAATAGCAGAAAAGAGAGAGAAAGATGAAAAAGGGCTGCTTTATTTCGATTTGTAGCTAATTTACATATCAAAACCCAGACTCAGTTTTGGTTTCGGTTATTTTTTATGTCTGGCCAGACATCCAAAATGGCATTGACAAGTGTCTCCGCATTTGGATGATCCCCTCATCGATGGTGCATGATTTATGGCAGCTCTTTCGTCTCTCTTTTTTATCTCTCTCGAATCGATTCAATTTCTCATCATTTGTGTGTTTACTAATAGATTTCGGTGTCGTCCATTGTTAAAAACTACTATAATTACCATCATAAACATTTCGGGTTCATTGTTCGCTACCAAAAACTGAGCCGCGCCATCGATTATCATTTGAAGTTATCACTTAATCATTTTTATGATTCTACAGTTTTATTTTTGGTTTTGGATATAGCGTTTGACTCGATGTCGTTTATCTATTTTCCTAGACATAAAAGTTGGGTTTACAACTATGCTGGAGCGTAGGCTGTCATAAACTTCTAATGAATATTATGCGACTTGCTGTTATGGTTATATCATTGCATCGAGACGCAGCCCACGAAGCTTGGAGGTCGTATAAGTCCCTCTGCTATAAATTCTCTATATGGCCAAGGTGAAGGCGAGTGTGCCCAAGGCACTGTTTGGTTTATATTCTGTTAGATATACACTCATGGTTCGTTTTACTGCTTGGTTTGTTCGTTAAGTCTTTTTAGTTACTGTTATTTGTTGAAGTTGAGGCTATGCTTGTAGTCAGGAAATGCGCTTGGAACTGCCATTAATTTGTTCGAAATGTAAAAGCTATAAAGTTGAAGCTTTCTTTTCGTGTTAGCCTTATTTGTTGATACTAAAAAAAAAAAACTTTACATATGTAGGTTGTGTTTATAGATTGAGAAAAGATTAATTTCTACTTATTTTGCCTTCTAACTTAAAAGCCATATAAACAATTTACAGCCTTTGTTTTTCAATGATTTGAAGCCATTTCTAAGCTATCTTATAAGAATTTATGTTAACTATTATATGTGCAGCTCATTTCTGTTTCTTTTTTTTATTTATATAAAATCAATATAAATTAACATAGAAACGTTTGAGATTCAAACCATTTCTAAGCTGTATTATTAGAGTTTGTGTTATTATTTCCAGTTCATTTATATTTTTTTATTATATTTTCATAAAACCAATATAAGGTATCTGAGAAACTTTTGTGAATATTTATATTGAAAACGCTTATGTTATTTTATCCATTCATTTAATGGAGTTAAATTGGCTCAAGCACAAATGAATATTTTCATTTATTTTTATTATTCTCAACAACAATATTTTATTGAGTTAAAATGGCTTAAGCACATATTTTCGCCTTTGGATGAATCTTAACAAATTCTTGAAAATTTCGTATTTATTGTTTGGTATAGATAAACTTGGTTATGCCCGCAAAAAAAGTATCTGAATCATTTTAATCCTGAAAATACGCTTTCATCATTTGTTATGATAGTTAAGCTTGCCACTTGTTGCTACCACGGCTTTTCTCTCTCTCTCTCTCTTCACACATTCCATTCACCTCCCCGCTGCTCATTTCAATTAAACTCGTAAAGCCATTAGCTCGTTTTATATAAACTCACAATGCCGACAATCCGCCCAATAACGATATACCACCATAAGCTCTTACATAATCGGCCATATATTTTCCCCCCACTGCAAAGTTTTTCAATTTTCCGCAGCTTCTGCTGCCGCTGCTGCTGCTGTCTGGCTCACACATATTGAATTGCATATAAATAAAGCAACGCGACGCGATGCTGGAGCTGCGTGTAATTATCATAAAGCGGAATCTTGTAGCGCCAATGCGAAGCTCATAACTAACTTGTGAAGCAAAAACGATTTGGCCACAACTACAGAGGAGAGATAGAGAGAGAGGGAGTGAGGGAGGCTGGTCAGCATACACTTCACTTGTCCTGGCCTGGCCTAATGCCCATTTTGGCCATGGCACGTCACCAGCCCAAACGATGTAACTTTCAATTTGCGTAATTTTCAAGTGACTACGCGACCAACTGATCCCTCACCTCAGCAGCTGAAGCTAAAGCCAAATGACTGTTGCCGTCTGATGATGATGCCATGAGAAATCTTTCGGCACAAACTGGGCTGAACTTTTGGGGGAAGGGGAAACATTTTGAGGCGTGGCTAACTGCTGCGTTAAGGTGCACGCTTGTCATAAAATCCCGCTTATTATGCTGCCTATTAATTTTTACTGCTAAAACCTGGAACCTGGGACCTGAGGACCTGGACCTCAACCTGAAACTAATGCTCAACGGGGCAACCTCCCAAAACTTGTTGTTCGACTGCGACTGCGTTTGGCTGCTGCTGCTGCGCTTCCATGGGCAATTTATGACATACATGCGAAATGGCCATCGGCATCGCTATCGCCTGGCCAGACCAGGCCGGAGAACATTTGGAGGCATATCGCGCCGCTTCTATCGCAGCTGTACAAATTTATTTTCCTTTGGCATGCCCTAGGCGCCAAATGGGTATATGCGATGGCTTCTCAACTTGGCAAATCAAAGTGTCGAAAGTGTATTTCAATTTGAATTCTATCGCCTTTAACTTTACATAAATTTACTTTTGTTTATCAAAAGTTGCAAAAAATTCTTGAAATTCGAAGTGTTGAAGTTGTCTTACTATTTTTATTGAAAGTTCAATAAATTTTATAATAGAAGGTTTATTAAAAGTACTACTCTAAATCATTTGACTATTTATTATAAAATTATTGTTTGAAAAAAAAAAAAAACAAAATTTTAAAAGTTTAGTTACACATCCTGTTGTTTAGGAAAATTCATTGATGGCAAGAATTATTCCTCATTGTGTATAATTTTATGAATAGTGAAATATTTACATTATTTATATATCTTCTCCTTTTATATTTTTTTTATATATATTAGCAGTCTTCTTTGGTTAGGAATTTCTCCAAAAATAAGGTTATTTGTCTTGTATGGTTAGACTCTAACCGTTAGAGTATTTAAATTTCGTTGTTTTATTAGCTCTTTGCATGCCATTTATTTTCTTTATTTGTTTCAGCATCTGCTGGCTCATTGGGGCACAAGAAGCAAAGATGTCGGAAAGTTAGCCATCATTAGTACTAACAAGCGACATTACGCTGAGTCTGACTCCGACTCTGGGTCTATCTCTGGGACAGAGTTCTGGCTACTCAGGGATCTTTGCTCTCAGCCTCTCGCTGCTCTTTTGGTTTTTGGCTGATTACATTCGCAAGATAGTTGCGAGCACGCGTAGTTGATATGGCTTTTGTCTTTCAGTTCCCTTCAGTCTGTCGGCCCATCATTGGGCTCACTCCTCTCTGTGTGTGTTTACTCAAGGAATTTTTATTGCCACACATGTGAGTTTGAGCCAATGTTTAACTTGTTGTAGTTGTAGTTGGTTCGCAGTTATCGCATTTTTTGATTTTTCATGGGTTTATTAAATTGTTTTATGTAATCGCAGATGGTCAAATGTCATGAGTTGAATTCTTGAAATTACTCTTGACTTTGATTATATTCTAGTGTCGTGTTATTACCCCAAATGACTTGCTCACATACAGCTACTTAAGTATTGTATTAGATGGAAGATATTGTTGTGGCTATTATATTGTATTATGAATTTTATTTTCAGCTAATGAAGGATTAGGAATACTATACAATACATACTTGTACTTGTCGGATACTTAGAGAGATAATTACGAGTACATACCTGTAAATAAAAGAGAAAACAGTTTGAATTAGTAAATATGTTAGAAAGCTGCCAACTTGTGTTGAAGAAAAAAGCAATAAAATTGTTATAGCTTAATCAATATGTTAAATATTATCTTATATATCTTATTATATGATACCAATTAAACAGTGCTGTCAACTTGCTTTATTGCAGAGTGGGAGACAAAGTCTTTTGTTTATTGCATCTAATAAATTAAGACTGTCAACTAGTTCGGATAGCTGGGGGCATGCTAACTTGCTATAAAGTGGTATTTATGAGCATGAAATAGTAAATAAAAGACAAAACGTTTTCGATTAGTCAAAACAAAATTAAAAGAGCTGCCGAGTTATTATCTAATGGCTATAAAATATGACTGCCAACTTAAAGTTGGGGAACTGCCAACTTGTTTTAAAATAACGGTAATCGACCACGCTGATGAAGTAGTACAATATATATTCGTTTATTTTTCCAGAGAATAAAAATGAAATCAATTCATTTCACTTGAAAGTATTTATAAACTGCCAACAGTTGTTGCTTTTACGTCGTAATTAAATGCAAATAATAATTAAGATGGGCAACACAACGAGTTCACTTTGCCGCTGCTCGAAATTGAACTACATAATTTAAGTGCTCGAAATTGAACTACATAATTTAAGTATTTCAATTAAAAGCGGCAACACACACACAAAATATACGCTGACAATTATGAATTGAGATGTGAGTTGTGAATTGTTTATAGCGAGTTTTGTGCGAGTGTGTGACAGGTTTCACTTTCGCAGTGAGCCGTCAATTTGAGGTCTGTCGTTTAAAATTGTCAAAAATGCATTTAGACGGGTTTGCCGCGTTGGCTTAGTGGGTTGGTCACAAATAATTTTCATAGTTAATTGACAGGCAGAGAAATGCTACCGTTGGCCATTAGCCCAACTTGTCGTCGAAGAGTTTCGATTAAAATTCAGTCACTTACAAATATATATATGGAGAGGTATATATTAATATTATTTGAACTTTTTTTTTTCGTTTCGTTGGGTTGTCAATAAAGTCAATAAAATGTAACGCCTGCTGTTGCTGCTCGTGCTGCTTTTGTTGTTGTTGCTGCTGCTGCTGCTGCTGCCTTTGGGGTGTTATTTTGGCCATGTCTGTCGCTTTATTTAATGGCAACATGTTTTACAACATTATTAGACAACGTCAGAGAGCAAAACCACGAACCGGCTTAGCTGGCTAACATGGCAAATTTTAATTACCAATATTTTCCAGGTGTCGAATCAACGTCCCACGCCATTGGCAACATTTTGCATTTTATGACAGTTGCCTCACGCGTTTCCTACTCCCCTCCCTTTACTTATTCACGAGTTGAGTTTGGGGAGAAAAAAATTAAATTACACATTTGTAGCTGCTGCTAATTAGTGTTATGTGACAAACAGTTCTAATGGCTTGTAATTGGCCAATATTTGTCTGGGCCATTGATATTTAATTCATTTATATTTATGCGCCTAACAATGCTTAGGTCGTTCGGCCCCAGTTATAGCAACAGTAGTTAGTTTTGTACACGTATATACATATATTTTTATGTATATTTGTACTTCTAACCGCGGGCCACCTAATTGAATTGTCGCTGTGGCTAATTCACAATGTGGTCGCCATAAGCCGCTTATTATACTTCGTTTTTTGCTCAGATTACGCATTCATTCAATTATCTAATACAAAGGCTTTGCTATTTATAGCAAATTCTTATTTATCAAATGTCATAAATCATTTTATTTATAGATATTGAATGATAGTTTATCATTTCAAAAGCAATGTCACTTTCGAATCACTTTTATTGGTGCATTGGATATGTGAATGTTTTATTTTTTTTTTGCGCATTATGTTTGTGGGTAGAATATAGATAAGATATTTATTATTCCGATTACTATCTTATCATGTCGTTCTTGTCACGCTTATTATCAGCTATTACTAATACCCAATTGCGCAATTGTTAATGCCTAGAATTAATAGGCTTGAAAATATTTACATTTTTGATTTATGTACAAAGTGAGTTTTTATTTTATATTTGTTTTCATAAATGCACAAATAAAATTTATCATTGAAAATGAATGCTTTGACGTGTAAAGTATAGTATAATACAATGTTAATGTGACACATACTTTATTTTAGTATGTATATTTGTATTAATTTCATGCACTATTAATTATTTTTTTTATTTTTCTTCTTTGTATAGTGAATAATTTCGCCTTTTTTTGTTTTTTGTTATGCAGTTATTAATTTCATAATTGAAAGAAACTTTTACTGTATTAGTTTGCTTTGACATTGATTTATATTTAGAATGTTGTACTTTCTTTTGTGCTTTTTAGCTTGGGTTCTCTGGGGCAAACTAAAAGATAAGATAAAGTGTTAGACACATAGTATCACAAGTTTACATCTTTTGACATTATAAGTAATGAGTTTGTACTTGAATGTGTATTTAATTTAAGTTACAAAACCATTTTGTAGTTATTTATTATACAAATAGTATTTAAAATGTTACTACATATTTTTACTTCCAAATTTCTATTTAAAATGAAACACATATTTGTATTGGGCTTTTTAAGAGTTTTTATATTTTTTATGGGTTTCTCTTCAGTTTTGTATAAAATAAATAAAATTCTTAAAACAATATGAATTCACTTCACAGGGAAATCACAAAATTCATCGCTTCTTCATTTCATCAATTCCTTAGCAGTGATGATGATGATGATGATGAGGTGGTCCGTGGTGGTGGTGATGATCATAGTGATGATCAAAGTGGTGCGGCGGCGGTGGTGGAGGGCCGTGATGATGATGATGATGGTGGTGATCGTAGTGCGGTGGTGGCGGAGGTCCGTGGTGGTGGTGATGGTGGTGGTGTGGCGGCGGTGGTGGCGGGTGGTGTCCGTGGTGGCCGTGGTGGTGGCCCAAATGCAATCCCAAATGGATGCCGAAGAGACGATCGTGGTGTGGTGGTGGCGGCATTCTTAGTCTTTTGTTGCTTGGAATCCTCTTGTTATCCTCTTGCTGTAGGTCTTAATTCCTCAACTGGAATTGTTATACTGTGTCGCAGTTAGGCAGCAATTGGCAATATATACGCGTTCTGGGCTGAAAACTCTTATCTGATAACAGGCGTAGGTAATGTACATGGCTTGTTATCTTATCGACGTGTTTTCTTTTTTGCAAATTGTGAATCATTGTGAGTCATTTTTTATGTTCGGTTGTAAAGATACGTGCGATTATTACTTTCGCTGGGTTGGGTTCTGCTATTTTGGCAGGTGAATAACACGTTTTGGGCTTAGGGTGATTCCCTGCCACTCTGTCCCATTCACAATTGACATAGAACAGATAAAGCTGCCAGCCTGCCTGCCATCTAATCGGAGTAAATAAATAAATAAATCTGTTTACGCCGCCAGACACAAGTGAATCAAGCTTCAGAGCAGCAGAAGAAATTGCAAAGAAAAAGAAAGAAGAAAAAAATGAAAAACATGCCACAAAGTGTGGCAACTTTTTGTGTGGCGGCGTCGAAAAGTTTTGGCATCACAAAAGAAAAGAAAAGAAAAGAGAAGGAAAAATGCAAGACGCCGTCGACAATAATTTCCGCCTGCATGCCGGTGTCTGGACAGAGTCAAGATGGTGATGTGAGAAGGGGAAGAAGGGGAAAATGGCGACGACAGACTGCCAGACAAACTCCCATACTATATATATTTATGCTGGAAATACTAAAAATGCTGGATGAATGACGCGTCACAAGAGAAGTGAAGCAAAGCACGCGATGAACATTTTTACGCCAGTGTTGCAAAGCGTGGGTTGAGAGCACGATGTCGCATCAAGTGCTTAGTGCGTGCAAGCGACATTTTCGTAGACTTAACAATAACTTTTCCTGTTGAGTGCGGCAGGAATTTGCAGACGGGGGATGTGGAAGTTAGCGCTGATAAAATGCGTTAGAAGTTATAAAGCGATTAGGAATATGTGCGGGTTGCTAGCAGTCTTGCCAAAGGGGGTGAAAGGGAGACCCAAAAAAAAAGAAAGAATGAAAAAGGTAAAACTTTTTACGTTTGGCAGTATCAATTTAATGCCTATTTAAAGTGTGAGCTCCCCCGAGGCACGTGGCAATGCAGTTGATGCGAATGCTGATAGCCGAGTTGGTAATGCATAAATTTGATTTTATGGCACCGTCGTTAAGCACTTGCCAAAGTTAGTACAAAAAAAAAGATATAGCAAACACAGAACAGCACTTTAAAGAGAGTATCTGCCAGTCGATTAACACAACAGCTGCTCAATGACCTGGAAAACTGCCCATTATAATCAGCTGATGACCCAAAAGTCCAATTAATATACAAAAGGACATTCAGTTTGAGTCCAGCTGAGCTCGCTGAGCAAACAAAATCACATCAAATCAAATGTAAACAGAAACACAAACACACACACAGAGAACGAGAGAGAGAGGGAGAGAGCGAGAGAGGGAAACCTCAGCTGGCCTTCTGTTGCCTTACATAAATATTGCTAATTAATAATTTCATCGACAACTGTTGAAAATCGTCGTTTGGTTGCGACTCATAGAACTCTGCCTAGATTCAAATATTAATTGAAAATGTCACAAGTCGGCGCAATTATCGTAAATTATAAACACGCGTTGGGGGTTACTTTTTTCTGTGCCTACTGCAGGCAAATCAAATCAAAATATTATGATTATTATTATTATTTTTATTACGTGAGCTGGCAAAATACGCAAAAATGTGCAGAACCAACCCTCATCATCATCCACATTTTGGGGGTGTTGCATAATGAAATGTCAACAGAAAAATTGCCTAGGAAACAGAAAAGTTTTTTTACATTTAATTTCGAGTGGAGTTTCGATTTTGACACAAGTGGGAAAAAGCCCATTTAAAGATTCGCCCTTTAAAGGATTGCATGTATGACTCATCATCTGCTATGCAACGTGTGGTTGTGGTCGCCATAGAAAATTCAAAGCTTCGCCTGCAAAACTGACTATGCAAAAATGCAGCCAAAAAGCATATAAAATTATTATGCGAGAGGCGAAGGAGAAACGGGAGAGGCGAAAAGTCCCCGAAAAACCGGCTTATGACAATGCTCAAAGGCATTTTTTGGGCAGCATCAGCTAAAAACCAGACAGAGCTCTGACTCCGACTGCGACTGCGACTGCGACATGCTCGGCATGTGCATATAAAGTCCAAATAAACTCAAAGTTGTTGACAAAAGGGTTAAAGGCCATAATTGTGGCGAAAGTCCCCGACTGTAGGGATAGCATCATCGCCATGGCGTGGCGACGTCGTGTACGTCTGGCACATTAAACTGAGAGTGGATTTTTATTGAAAGTGTAAACATGACGACAGACCAGAGTCATCAGAATTATAATGCTAAAGTGGACAGCTGCTGCAGGAGATGGGAGAACAGCACAGAACAGAACGGAACACACACAAACAATTTTTAGGAGTATGCGCTCAAAATATTTGTGTGCATATTTGTGAAACACTCGCAAACACTTTAAACACAAAGTGTTAATGGATTCTTTTTTAGTGGACTTTAGCACTTTAAAGTGCATTATTACTTGAGGGGCGACAAGCGCCCCAAATGTTGACAATGCCATAAGTTCTGACATAAAGGGAGCGGACAACTATGAAAATTTCAACATCAATTAGATTTGATGAGGGGGAAATTCCGAGATATATTTTGAGTGACGAATTATCCGAAATGTGTAATATTTTATTTCTACAAGTTTATAAATATACTAAGTTATGTATTTCATTATGTGTTCTTAAGTAAGTGCTTCATAAATTGTCGCTATTTTCCTAATGAATATAATATTATAGATACATCATATCGTTAAGTCTAATCTTCCAATGCTTAATAATAAAAATGTATGTAGAAATACATATATTTCAATTAGCAATACTTACGTATACGTAGTATGTATTGATTCTAATTAGTTTTCAAATAAATAATATATTAGTGATACATCATATCTTCAAGTCACATCTCTGAATGCTACTCAATTACAACATTTACATTGTCCACTTGTCCTAAGTAGATTGCGAGTCAAAAACATCTAAAAATACAACCCCAAAGTCAAGAGACCTAACCCCCTCATCTTGTATTTCTTCAATTCCGCCCTGCAATATTTATTTTATAAAGCTCACAAATTTGCGCAAAATTTTTGCACACACAAAGACAGAGAGAACAAACGAATGGAGTTGTTGTAGCTGGAAGAGGAAGTGGAAGTGGAGCAAATACGAGTACGTTACATATACATACATGTAGAAAGAAAGGTCCATATGAATGCGATCAAAAAGGGGAAATATAAAACCCAAGCACAAAAGACTTCGCTGACTTCGCCGAGTGAGGAGCTAACAAGCAAGCGTCGCGTCATTCCCGTTGCCCTTTCGCTTCGACGTCTACAAGTTCTTTTAAGTGATTTCAACCCGGAAATGCCCATAAATCGATTTTGAGGGTGGCAAAGCAGGGAGTGAGAGAGAGACAGAGAGTATACTGAACACAACCTAATACCAAATCGACGAGTCCTTGCAACACATGCGGCGGTCGCTTTATGGGATAAATGAATGAATTGAAATGGGCGGCAAGTGTATCGACTTATGGTTGAGTTGAACAAGAATCTGGCACACTTGTCCACACCCCACCATCTCATCCCCGTCTCTATCCCGCATTCGCACAATGCAAATAAAAGTTCATTACAAGCCCAGCCAAGGCGCTTAAAAGTTCCCACTGAATGTGTCGAGGCTTTGTTATGGCCAGCCAGTGAGCTCTGTCCTGTCCCATTTCGGAGTGTGTTTCTTTCCTTTCCTTCCACTGCTGTTGCTGTTGCTGCTTCTGCTGTCTTTTATGGTCATTGCCCCCCACGCTTCACAGTCGTGTCGTCGACGTCGTCGTCGTGTGTGCGGCACATGGCACCGGATATGCCACATCCGTAGAGTCCGCAGAGTTCGCAGCAGTTCGAAGAGTTCGTTCAGTTCGGGCGAGCGTGCAAAGCGCAGTCAATAAAAAAGAATTCTAAAGCCAAAAAGGAAATAAATTAACAATAAGCAATGATTTTTCTTTGCTTTTTTGCCAAGTTTTTGATACGTCCATAAGCATTGGTTGATATGCTATCGCATATCGGTAATCGCTTATCCACAATTGTCGGATATTGTACATAATTTAACGCCGGTCATTTTCAAGTCGAAGCAATGCAGCAAAAAGAAGCAGACAAGAAATTATAAACGCAACTAGTACAATGGAATCTTTAAATAAAGCATAAATTCTTTATTCAGTCTACAATAAGTTCCTTTATTTCATTATTCACTTTGAATTTAGTTCAACTTCACTTTCATGCAGCTTCACCTTAACCTCATTTGTAAAGCAACTTAACCTCACTTTCATTTCATATAAAACGTCAACGTCACAGTCACAGCGCTTGTCATTAGCTTGGCTTTGCAATTTTTAATCAATTTACTTGCATTTTTATGAAATTTCATGCCACTTAATTAACCCACAGTGCAGCAACCGCAGTTGAGCTCAGCAAAAACCTTAATTAACCCATTACCTTTTGTGCTGCAGATGAAAAACAACAAATAATAAAAAAGGGAAGGAAATGGGTGGAAGCAGCAACAGCAACAACTACAACCAAAGTATTCAACACGTCATGCAAAAATGCCTGGAGAAAAAACTTTTAACGCTTTTTCATGCCAAAAGCATGTGAAAGGTGTTGGCCCGGCCAAAACTTTGCTCGTTGTTTTTGAAGTTGGGCCAATAAATTTTTGGACGCTATGAGGTTAAACAAAAGCCATGGCTAAAGCCGTAGCTATGTCAAAGCCAAAGCCAAAGCCAAAGCCAAAGCTAGTCCTCAACAAAACTAATAACAAAACCTACGCAACGACTGGACTCGACAAGAGAGAGCACAAAAAATTATGTTCGATGTAATTAACAAAAGTTTTTTACTGTGAAAGGAATGCATTTTTCTTATACTTTTAATAAAAACTGAAATCTTGGCCCGCAAGCGATTTGAGCACTTTAGAGAAAAGCAATTGTCGAAAGCGTAGAAAAAAAACAACAACGGCAATTTACACGCCCAAAAAAAATCCAAAAAAACCAAAAGAATGGCAAAAGATTCGTTTTCATTTACGCATTTTCATCTGTCTCCCGAGCTCTTATCAAATTAGACAAAGGGGAGAAATTTTCCGTCCAAAACCTTTTCGATGTTTCGCCACCAGCCAGGGGTTAAAGGTGTTCTGGGATGGGAAGGGAATTGCCCTTAGTGTATAGGCCTTAGATACGAGTGCTAGTATAAAACTGCCAAAAAAGAGATTTTAATGACAGCGGCAACCGCTGCGCTTTATGGGCTTTTATGTGTGTGAGAGATGCTCAGAAAGCCATTCAATGTGGGCGTGTTTATTGTCGCCAACGGCGTCAGGATATTAGAAATAAACAGAACAGCGAGAGGTCCCACCAATTGCCAAGGACCACAACGACGAAGGACGAAGGACCAAAGACCGATAAGCGTCGCAGCAATCCAGCCAGGAAGACAATCCCAATGTGTGTGGCCATAATTTGTGCAGAGGATGATGTCAAGTTGACTTTAATGTTCGATTCCATTACCGAGAGACAGTTCGAAGAGTGAAGATTAAGCAAAACATTATTCCATGCACGCGATTGTCGGAATTTCAATTTAGATTCAATATCTAAGTGAGGCAATGAACATGTAAAATGTCTTTAATATTTGATTTGCTTATGGGGAATTTGAGTAGCGATAAAAAAGACTCACAATCGATGCTAAAAAGTTTAAACTTAAATACATTTAAAAGAGATCTGAGTAAATTATTTAATAAATACTTTAAAATTAAGTTAGTTATATTAACATAACAATGAGCATGTAAAATGTCTGAAATATTTGATTCGCTTAAGGACAGTTTTAGTATCGATTAGATTAAGAAAATCACAACACACTCAATAAAAAAATCGTAGAAGAGTATTTTACAAATATTTCAAAATTAAGTATATTATATTTACATGAATATTGTAACTTAAATTTGAGTGTTTGCCATTTTTCAGCGACAAAGTAAAATAATTGCCAATGCCTGTAAATATATTTGTATATATCTTTCCGACATTTCCGACATTTACAGCTTGTAGCAAGAAGAGTTGCCCCAAACCCGCGGCACATTCATTAGTCTCTGTCTGCGTCTTTGCGCGAAGATCTCGCATCATTAACATTGCTTTTCACACTTTGTGCCATTGTTTCCTACTGGTCATTGGCCTGGTCGAAGGCAAAGCCAAAGATGAAGTCTGAGTTGGGGTTGCTCAGCTTACTGTAAAGTTGTTGTTGTTGCTACGTTTTTTTTTCTTCATTCTTTGCCTTTGGTCGTGTAAAATGCGTAACGCGAAAACCTTTTTCTTGTCTTCGTCGTCGTCGTCTTTTTCACTAAGTTTTATGTTTTTCAAATCATATTAATTTGAATTAATGAATTTAATTGCTACTAATTAGTGACCCGCCAGTGCCGACAACTTGAGCCCCGTAATGATCTGGCTCTCGACCCGCTATATACTGCGCTACAAAATTTCCATGTTCTACATAATTATAGTAAAACACTCTCGGCGAGCATTGGCATTGGTCAGCGAGCGAGGGGGTTAAGCTTAGCTTTGGCATCGACTTTGTCGACTTCAAAGTGCTACGTTTATGCACTCCGTAATTATTTAATAGGAACAGCAATAAAAAACTTATATAAACAATGAGCTGCGACAATTTAATTACAGCTTCAAGCTGAACATAATCTAACAATTAAGCGTGCTCTACTAAAATCTAGTCGACAGACTGCGTAGAGAGGTGTTGACTAAATGATACCCTACTTTTTGGGGCACAATTTGAATAAAGTTAGTTATTAGAAAACTAAATCAAGTTTATGCATGAGTTTTAAATTATATGTTAGAGTAAGTAAATTATATATTTCAAAAGGTAATTTCAATATATTATATAAAATGATGAATACAGAAATTAATCTTCGATACAACAATTTGAAGAACATACGATGTGATCAATACAGAAATGAATCTTCAAATCAATTCAGTTGCTGAAGAGCACGTACTTTAAGAAGTCTGATTTTGTAGACGTTTTATAAACAAATGCAATAATATTTAAGTCACACAAATAAAGGTTGTAAACAAAACAGAACAAAAACAGAAGCCGCAAAAGCGTGCGTGTAAAAAAGCCATATAAAGAAGAGTGACAGCGATGTGCTTAAGCTTCTGCTACAACTGGGAGTTGCCGAATTCTAAATACACTTGACTTGATTTAGGGAAGCATATTCCCTGCTTGCTGATAAGGCACCCGAGTGTGTGTATCGTAACCTAGTTATACTGGGAGGAGGGGAACAAGCGCTAAATTGCAAATGTAATCAACGATATGGCAACTTTTGCCCGATGGGGCACTCAGCAACAACAGCAGCAACAGCAACCGCGACAACAACAACAACGAGTCAACGACAAGAAGTTGCACTGAAAGCAGAAGCTGTGGCAATCGCAACATGTTGTCGTAGTGTAGCGACAACCTCTCGCGATATCTCTTGACTGTGTATCTACTGCTGTTGTTGCTGCTGCTGTAGCTAAAGCTACTGCTGCTGGCGTCGCTGCCAGCATCGCTGCTTGGCGGCAACTCACGCACGTTTCACGCTTTTTGTTGTCGCCATCGTCGTCCCCATCTTAGCTTGGCTCGACTCCGCTTGGCAGCCATTTTAGCTACCGGTTTTACGCGTCAAAGTGCGCGTAACTTTTGCCGCATGCCACATTCGACGAAGCAACAACATTGTTGCTGTTGTTGCCACTGCGAGTGCTACTGCAACAGCTGCTGTTGTTGTTATTTTACTTGCAAGTTGGTCAACAGTTGCTTCGCTACTCTTATCCTTTGTTTTTACTTACTTTTGCTCTAGAGATTCAAGTTAACTCAACGCTAGATGAATCATAAAACTATTGTTGCAGTTCACTTCGCTTTTATAGACATCTAAGCTGGGGGACTTACTGTGAAACATTCAGTTTTTTAGAAATGTTGCCCAAAAATCAATGATTGGAAACTAAGATTAAGGAAATTTACAATACACAACAATTTCCTTATGAAATCTTGTTGCTACGGCTACCCAAATAATTTACATAAAACACTTTGAAGTTTCTTAAAATAAAGTTTGCCACAAAATGTATGATAGAATATTAATATTAAGGAAAAATACTCAACACTTTACTTGTTTTGCATGAAGGCAAAACTTGTTACTATAAACCATATAATTGTTTGGATACACTTTCAAGTTACCTTGCAAAATATTTTTTGAAAATATTGAAAACTAAGCTTGAGTTTAAATACACTTTACCACACTTGATTTATCGTAATTCAAGTACCGAAAATTTGATGCTACAGCCACCCAAAACATTTCCAATAAACACAGTTTGTTTTAAATAGATGTTGCCCCAAAATCAATGACACAATATTGATGACATTAAAGAAAAATACTTCATACTTTGTTTCAAATGCTGAGAGAACTTGTTGCTATAGCTACCCAAATATTTCCTAGGAAACGCTTGAAGTTACATCGAAAAATGATTTCGTAAAATAAATGTTGCTTAAAAATTAAGGATTGCAATCTAAGCTTGAACTTAAATACACTATACCAAACTCTATTTAATTTGACAAGTATCGAAAACATTCCCAAAATAATTGTCAGCAAACACTTTGAAGTTACTTTTAGTTGTAGTCATAGCAAAGGCAAATCAAATTCTTTTGAGGTAATCAAGCAAATATTATTATAAATTTGTCACGTTTTTGATGTGATACATTCTGTCAGTGTATTTTGCTTTCATCTCCTACTACGTTACCCTTTCAAGTTGTTCTTTCATATATTTGCAGTGTTGAATTCCTCAGAAGTGCAGAGCTTTTGTTTTCCATGTATGTGACCAGAATGTGACATTTTGTGTGTTGTGCTCACTCTTTGAATTGTTTTGCCTGGTATTTCATTTTATTTGGCTTATTCCGAGTGCTGCGTTGATTCATTTGCTTTGTTCGCGCATCGTCAGGGCAACGTTTATGAAATTTCTTTCTTTATTAAATTATTCTCCCTTTTTCTTTGCGTTTAAAGGATTTCTGTTGGATTTGAGGCATTTCCTTTTTACAAAATGCTCTCTAGCAGCAAATGCATTAATGCAGTTTGGGTTCAGGGTAGCTGCTGCTGAGTTGAGTTGAGTTGAGTTGAGTTGAGTGGAGTTGAGTTGGCCAAGTCCCATTCTCCCCAATATCATAAATCATTCATACGCAATTCTTTTTATGCCACTCGATAAGACGCTGTGCAGCTTTGACTTGGCCATTTGTGCTTTGTGCTCGATTCCAACTGGCAGCAGCTAACTATCAAGTCCCACAAGTCGCACTCATTCCCTCGCTCTTTGCAACTGACCAAGCGTTGGATAAATTATGCTAATATCATTGCCAGTAGTCGGTTTTATTCGACATCTCCCTCGGACACTCTCTTCTCTCTTTCCATTTCTCGCTTTCTATCATAATAGCTTGACAAATGAAGAAAAATACAAAGTAGTGAAGCAAAACTCGACTCAGAAATACCCACTCAGAATCTTTTGATATAATTACTTGAATTTACATTGAAAGTTAAGTGTATATACCCTGTTTAATCACTCACTTACAGGGTAAATAAACTCACTGACAAAGCGACAACTCAAACTGAAAACTCGACTTTGTCTGGCGACTTACAACTTGTGCCATATAATTTGCAAAAGCGCAACAAATTGTTAATTTTCTTTACTTTTAACTTCTTCCCTTTCCATTTTGTCCCCTTCTCTTCCCTTTTTCTGCTTCTATCCCATCCTTCATTGCCCCAGTCATTCGTCTCTCTGCGTCTGTTTTCTTAATTTACATATTTTTGTGCCAGTTTTTTTTATCCGTATATACAAAATTTTTTCAATGCAGACTCGCAATATAAATTTAAAATAATTGCTGAGCGCAAAAGGAAAATGTCGCAAGAAGACGGAAATTATAATAAATTCTAGGCTAATAAAGCAAGTTGTTGGCCACGCTTATTTCATTTTCGCAGTCCTCTAGCTTAATATTGATTTTGATTTAGCATCTCATAAAAAGATTGAGCGCCCAGAAGTTACATAAAATCATTTTTAATAATACGTTAATAAAGTGAAGAAAAAATATGAATTGAAGAAATTATTCATGAAATCTTTGAAAGTAACAAAATTTAAAAGATATGACAAGCAAATTAATAAAAAAAATTTAAAGTCAAAAAATTAATAGAGTTAAATTTCTTAATATAAAATATATTATCAATATAGTTCAATAAAATACATTAACTTATTTTAATATGAATGTAAGAAACTAAACCATTTTAATAACATGTTATTGTAGAGTGAAATATAAAACGTGACAAATATTCATGAAAAGAGCAATTATTCAATATTGGCATGGAAATAGAAAATCAGTAATTAAATTTATAGTCAATTGATGAATACCAAGAAAGATTCTTATAAATTGCCAAAATATAATTGAATTACATAGAAATTATTTTTGAATTAAATTTCTCAAGAACTTAATAATCAATGACTGGAAATGCCAAGAGAAAGTGTCTAAAAATAGCTCAGACTTGAATGAATGCATGAAAAACGTTTGAGATCTAAGGTTAAACGTTTTGCCTTGTGGTCTTCACAAAATTACGTATGCGCCCTGTATGCCTTGCTATTTGGAATCGAACAACAATTCGAATATCAGCTGGCAATTGATGCAACTACGCCTACGATTTACACAGAATCTGTTTTATATGCTAAACATATCCGCACACACACACACACAAACACACACATAAGCACTCAGATTACTGGCCAGGCATTTAGCATAAATTAAATATTTGCTTTTTGCATTCGACAAATCCATGTCGATGGCTCACATTTATGCAGGTGATTCATAGGCATCTTTTGTGTCGACCAAAAAAGGGAAATCCATCAAATGAGCTGCCAACGCGTCGCGCACTCAATACAAATTGATGCATACCCAGAGCTACCTCTCTTTCTCAGACTGTGTTACCTCCAATAACTGATCTGTCGCTTACGTTTATTTACTTAACGAAAAGTGCCTGCAACAGAGTCAAAGACAACGACGGCAGGAAAAGAGAAGAGGTAGGAGTGAGGAGACGTAGACTATTCGTATCTGTGAGCATTATTCAATGTTTGCTGCGAACGTGCGCAAATTACAAATTCAATGCACGTAGCCAACGGCGGCAAGACTTCGGGCCAGTTGGGAGTTAGGAGATGGTGGCTGCTTGGCTGGTTCTGGCCATGTTTACGGAACGTCGCTGCCATCATCGTCGCCTCAGCAACAGCAACAGCAACAGCTACAGCTCTCAACCAGCTGACGACACATTAAAATAATGTATTTTTAAATTTAACATTAATTGTCGTTGAATGGTTTCTGAATGGTCTCTCTCTCTCACACTCGCACTCGCTTTCTCTCTCTCTCTATGTCTTTTACCGTTGCGTGCCACCATCGTTAGGTTCGCCCTGAGGCCGCTTTTCGGGCGAGTCTCTCACAAGGAGTGTCCCCTTCCTCCCCTCCCCGATTTCCTTCTCCTTGGTGTGCTCAGTGCATTAAGTCATCATTTTTACTTGAGTTTTTCCTTTACGCTTTTCGCTTTTTCGGGCAAAGGCAAAGATTTTCATAAATCGTTTTGGCTCGTTGTTAATGTTTTCCATCTTTTATTACAGCCGTGCAATGAGGGGGAAATATGTTTTTTATGGCTTTGCCATTTTGCATGCATTAGCGAATGTCTTTCGAGCTGTGGCATTGTGGTGGGGGAATTTGTGGGGTCTCTTTAAGTGGAAATATTTGATTGTGTTTGCATAGCACTGGAAAAATTGCAATGAGCTTGTCTCTCTCCGATAAGTGCTCACGCATGTGCAAAAATTCGATTTTTCAACAGGTAAAAATCAGCAATATAATATTTATGTATTTTATATCAGTTTCTACGTGCCAATCAATCATCTCGGTTATCAAGATTGAACACCAGGCAACTCATTTAATTTTATTAAATTAATTTAATTCGATTAAAAATCGACTTGTGGCTCTTCCTTATTTTGGAAAAAAGATCCGTATTGGTATATTTTAAATGCTTTAATTTAATTATTTTATTTATATTATTCATTTATTTAATTTGATTAAAATTAATAAGGTACATTTTTGTCTTCCTTAAGACAAAGAAGAGTTACTTAATTTATTAGTATATCAATTAAATCAATGCTCGACTTCTTCTTTTTTAGTTTGGGAAAAATATCCGCTTGGGAATGTTTTATATGCGTTAGTTTAATTATTCTTATTTTAATTAATTTTATTATATCAATTCTATCCATAAGCAACTTCTTTCTCTTCCTGAAAATCCAGTTTTAGTTCGAAAACCAGATTCGTAAAGAAATGTTTTTTATGCCTCAGTTTAATTACCATTTCGAATTGCTCTCGATATCTTTGGCTGCAACTAATTGGCCTAATGCATAGCTGATGTAACAGGAATTCGCCAATAGTTGGCACTTAAAACGCCCTATAAATCTATCTTACAAGCATGCGTTGGGTTAATCACTCGATAATTCCGTTCGAGAGCATCGATTGCTATTATCCGGTGCTAAGTCCCGCGCCAAAAGCTCTCACTTTACATTCGGTATTTACAATGCAAAAGGAGGAGTGAACGTTGTTGGGTGGGGGAACAGTTAATGTTCGATATACACTATACAGTATATAGGAAAGTGTAGTAAAGTGGCCATCGCCGAGTGTTCGCTACTCATTCATTGGATTTGCCTAACAAGCCATAATCATGCGGTGGTGCTGTATTTAATTACTGTGTCTGCCTTCCATTTCCAATTGGAAATTGCTGCGGGTCGTCGCTGGTTGCAGAGCAGAAGTGGCTTCAACAGAGGACAATCAGCGGCAGTGGCAGCGGCAGCAGCTAGGAAATTCTAATGCGCCATAATACCAAACACAATTGAGTCATTAAGCCGCAATCTAATTAAGCCCAAAAATGTGAACGGCTATCCAGAAGAGGCAAGCACAAAAAAAAAAAACAGCAGCTACCCAACTGAAAGAGCTAAGCGAATTCGCTTTGGTAGCTGCTCGAGATTTGTGTTCTTGTTGCTTGTTCTTTGACCCGAAATTGGAGCTCATGAGCTCCACTCACAGCAAAGCACACCAAAAAAAAGTACAACGAGAAAAAAGTAAATAAAAAAGAAGAATTATCCAAAGGTCTAAATCTACGTTGGTTTTTTTACGGCATTTTAACGTGACCATTTTAGCAACCATTTTGTTTTACATTTCTTGGCCAAGATTTATTTCGTGTCTGCTTTCGACCACGTAGGTCATTAAATTGCTTAGAAATCGCGGACATCAACTCTACGGACGGAACAACGCTGCTCAGCTTTGCTCAGCGCTCAGCCCTCCCTGCCAGGTCACAATCAGGCCCGGCCCGTTTTTAAATGAACCACAAAATGACTGTGAAACGGGCGGCACGCACCGTCTGTCTTGCAAAGTACAATGGGATAAAGCAGGCATTACTGGGTGAAAAGTTTCAAAAGGGTTAAGCTAAGAAATAATACGAGAAACGTACACTGAAGTAGAAACAAGAAGGCTACAGCTGGAGCACTTTTAATAAAGCACAACAGTATGATATTATCGGTAAAATACACCAAAATTAAAACACTAAAAAAATTCTTATATGTATATACCAAAATCCAGGTTATAATACCTTTCTATTTTGTGCTAAGTGATAAGAATATACTTAAATTATTTTTATATTTTTCTTAAGCTATTGAAATTAAATATTATATATTGAAATGCGACAATTAGGAATATCATTATAGTGACTAATCATATTTTTCCCTCAAATTTTGTATCAATAAAGTAATGAAATCCATTTTTGTAATAGTTTAAGAAGATATTTATATATTATTAATAAAAAAATGTATCAAATTATAGTTGACGACTTCATCGAGATCACAAGCACACTCTCAAGATATATGGATATCAAATAATGATATGAAATATTAAAGTTATTTTAAAAGATGTATTTATATTATAATATTTTTTTTATCATTATTTCAAATACTAAAAAAATCCACTACAAATCATCGACTCATTATCGATTTGTAAGATATATAATTCGTATCTAATTCGTATCTTAAAAAAAATTTAATTTTTGAGCACAATTTTCGCATTTTGTCCCATTATTTATTTGTTGCTTTGGTTCTTAAGGTTTGTTTGGGCTGCGCAGCATCGAAATAGATACAGTTAATGCCACAAAATGATGTCTAATGACGGTTTCGTCTTACATGACGAAAACTGACGGCTGTGGCTCACACAGACAGACAGTTTGGGGATACTGAACACTGAAAACTGAGGTATGAGTTGGGTTTGAGTTTAGTTTGTGTATCTATTAAGTGCTGGTAATTTATAATGACTTCCAAGTGGGGTCTCTTTAAAGCTAAAGGTCAATGGAGTGAGAAGATTCTTCCTGTTTCTCGTTTCTCGTAATCTCTTTCACTATGTTTCGCCTTTTATTGTTTGCGTGTTCGCTTGTGTGTTGTTATTATTTTTATTAATAATTGGGTATTTCTGTAGGTAGGGGTGGAGTACTCACCTTCAACTTTAGCCAGAGCAAGCACCGAGATGGTTTGGAGAGCTGGCACCGCCCAGGCAACCAAATGGAATAAATGAGATTTATTTTCAATTGCCTCGTGGCCCCATTTAAGTCCGGCAGCCAAGAACCAGGCAAAGGCCAAACATGACCACCACGCAAAGGCGGCCATGCAACAGAAATACAATGCCATGAATAATACGGTGCAGGCCGTGGTCTGCCGATGACCCTGTAAGTGGATGCATATCCAGGATGAGCATGAGAATGAGGAAAGTAACAGAGAGGCAGCAGCAGGCGCAAAAGGCACAACACAAAAAGTAGCGTAAGGAAGTTCGTAAATAAAAAATGAAATTCGTTTCACCTGCTGCCAGGCTGCTTGAAGTGTAGCTGCCGACTTACCTGGGTTATGGTGGACATCATCTGCAGGCGCCCCAGCTTCACTGGCGGCGGAAATGGTTCCCGGCACGACACCGAATCGCCCGCACCAAGTCCGGCCACATAGGCGCAACCGACGACGAGATAGCAAACGGCCAGAAAGACAATCGCTCGCTCCGGATAGCGAAAACGCGAAGAGTCTATCAGAAAGGTGAGCACCTGCAAATAAAGAGGAACAAACAAAAAAAAGGCAACCATATATATGTTGATTATTATTATACAAAAGAGGCCACACAAATTAAACATATTAAATATGAATTTAAATTTAATTAAGTCTGTAATTATAGGAACGAAGCTGCCTTGCGAAGTGGCTTAAAAATGCATTAGCCGGGGAGTGGAAAGCAGAGAGAGAGGAGAGAGGAGAGAGGAGAGAGGAGAGAGGAGAGAGGAGTCAGGATGCTTTTGCTTTGGGCTTGAGGAGGTTTCACTATGGTCATTAGGCTATACACATTAGCTGATTGTTGTGCAATTTATTTGATCTGAGCTCATTTGTAGCGTGTTCCCTAATGAGACCAAGCCGACCAACGACCCTACACACTCAACTCTCGCACTATTCAGGCTTTGGTTTGTTGCCCGTTAGCCTTGGGCATTATATATTTAATAATGCTATTAGGCTCAATTTCCCCCATTCAGCTGCACACACAAATTGCTTGACAATTCTTTAGGCTTTAAGGACAATTTCAATTAAATGAGCTCCCGCCTAGGAGCCCGTCCTTCCCCCTTTCCCTTACAATGAAACCAACTCAGACGAAACCAATTCATGACATCAACTCAAAGCTAAAACTGCAATCCTCAAACCCTCAAATCTAAATCCAAATACCAAATGGAACTCAATCTACAATTGTGTCTGCCTGCTGATTACGCACCATTTAAATGAATTCATTACCATTTGAACTAAGCCCAGGGCTGAGGCTGAGGTTGACGTTGATACTGAGGCTGTATCTTAAGTCCTTTGTCTTTTGTCTTTGCCCAAAAGCCATTTAACTTGATCATTACAAAACTATCACGAGGCGCTGAGAGGGAACTACAGTTGGAGTGCTGGAGTGTTGATGTGTTGCAGATGGAGCGTTGGTGTCTTTGCCATGTTGTTTCCATTGCATAATGTGCTGCCATTATTATTACGACCAAGAAACATTTGAATTATTCATAGATGTAACACACACACACGACACTCGCAATACGACTCAACGCAATCGTCACAAGGCGCAGGCATTCATTTGTAAAGATTTCCATTGCTTCTAGGGTATCAAAAGGGTATATGGCATAGACATATGTTAACTATAGATGACATACCATATATGGCATATTCGCAGCATGTGTCTGATTGAATAGTTCTTAGCAATTTCTGTTCTTAGAATCACATTCTTAAGAACGATAAAGTCATGTATGAAATATTTGTGATTCGTTAATTTGTTAATTTTATATTTCAATTATTATTCGTTCCTCTACAAAGTTATAATTATAATTATAATTTATCGCTATTTATTTATTATTATTTATTTATCAAATTTGTCCGCACTATACACTTCATTATTGTCTCTTTACACATTGACACTTTGTTATATCCCTTCAGTTATTGTTGAAAGGTTTTAATTATATTGAACCATAACGTATGAATGATTTCTTTACCTATTTGACATCAAAATACATCAGTAACGTGTTTCTCTTATATCGTTATTATATATAATTCGTTACCCCTTTTAACTCCAGCTACTTATTAACATTCCACTGCTCTTAAGATTAACAATATTACACTTTTAGTGTCTTACATTCAAAATAATTCAATCTTTTAATCAACAATCCTTCCTCCTAGGGTATCTACTGGCTTACTCTTTGTGTCTGTTGCCACTTTTAGATATTAAATTATAGTTCTCATATGCCTGCGTCTAATTCCCGCCTACGCTTCAGCCGTTCGCCTCATTTACATGCGAAATTTATGCCACAGATTTTGGGTGTGTGTAACACACATTTGTTGACATCGCACACAGCCACAACAAAGCGCAAAAGCAAGAAGAAAAAAAAAGTGAAAAACCCAAATAGAATTGAATGGAATTGAATTGTTTATTTATGCCAAGCAATTCGGTAAAGGATTGCCAGACAGATCTCGCAAAAGGCAAGGGTTACTGGAGCTCTTTTCTCTCTCTCTTTCTGAGTTCTTAGCCCGACGTCTATTTTGGATGTTCGTTCCGACATTTCATGCTCTTTGCAGAGCTTCCCCCAGTCAGAGCAATTTGTTATGCCACGCATGCTGCTCATTTCATTTGTAGTCAAGGGGGCGTTGGAGGCGTGGTCGCTTTTGTAGGTGTGACTGCTGAAATTGTAGCTACAAATGAAGTGAAATACTAAGCAAAAGCAACCAAAAGCAGTCGGAAGCAGACATTACAGCGACGTTTGTCTCTTCCTCCCTCAAAAACTACGATTCCGACTGACTCCGACTCTCATCTCTATCTCTGTGTGGGACAAAAATTATGCGTTTCTCGTGCTTCAGTTGGGGCAACTTGGCTGTCAACTCTTCGTTGTGATGGGGCGTGGGCAGCTCTTTGATAAACATGGGGCGTACTTAGCCAGTTTCCGGCTCACATTTAAAGCTAGGGCTAGACCCTGCCCCATGATATATGCCCATGGGGAACAGAGTAGCTCAAAGAGCATAAGCCGAGACCCTTAAGTACTTTCAGGTGTGAGCCAAAGAAGTTGGTGTAAATGGAAATTAAAATTGAGTATTTTTCTGGTTCTTACAACGTTTCAAATGTTTTTGTAATATTGTCAGAATGAAATGTATTTTTAAATTATTTTAAAACTGAATTTCAAAAGTGAGTCTTTTTTTTAATAATTTCAATGTATGTAATAATATTTTAAAATGAATTTAAGTTTATTTTTCTGAGGTTTATTTTCAACTATTAATTTGCTTTAATTTTATACAAATTCGATATTTTTTCATAGTTTTAATTTATGTGATAATGTTCTTAGAATAAGTTATATATTGAAATTAATTTAAGCTTGTTTTTCTGAAGTTTATTTTGGACTATTAATTTGCTTTTATATTTATTTTATATAAATTTAATGTTTATGTTTCTACTACGTATTTAACTTTTAGCATTTAGTTTAATATTTATGTCACAATAGACTTCAAGCATTTATCTCCACTTAACCCTCTTTAATCATGTTTAATTCAGCTCGATCAATATTTGAAGATATTCATTCCCAGGCTCACACAGCAAACAAACCTATGTCAAATCCCAGCCGCAGAATATTTTAGTATCTTTGCTATTTACCATTGTAGTTTACCCTCTTTAAGCTAGTTTATCTGCGATGCGTTATCTTAAAGAGTGCTTAAAGTGAGCATTTTAGTTGATTATTTTGCATCTGCAGCAACCCCTCGACAATTGTCTCCCAGTGGAGCAGACCCAACAACAACAGCATTTACCCACACAAATTTTAACCACACCTCTATCTCTCGCTCTGTCTCTAATGGTCAAGTTGAATGTTTAATTTCAATTTTAACGCCGCTGTGGCTCATAAATTTCTAAAACTAGTCATTAAAATCAGCCGAAAAAAAGAGGAAAAAACTAAAGTTCCCCCCCGCTTTGTGGCATGCCGTTCTGCTTTGTTGTCAGCTTTGAGTTTTGCATAAATTAAATTAAATTTTACCATACTTTTTTTCTTTTTTTTTTTGCTGTAGGTTTTCATTTCAAATTCAAACTAAATGATGGCGGGCATTTGCATATAACCAAACGAAGACAACAACAACAATTCTTAGGAGTAGGAGTTGTTTTAGTCAGGGAGGCGGAAAAAAAGGGGCTGCAACATTGTCGTCTAACTTAGCGCCTATGATTAGCATAAGACTGGCCACAGGTTTTGTTTATTTTTTTTCTTTCTGTGAATTTGTTGAAACAATAATTGCGGCATAAATTGTGGTAAATGTTTTGCGGCTTCGTTTCGTTTGGCTTTGTGATTCTAGTTCAGCATAATTTTTTGGACATGTTATCGCTTTTTGAAATGATTAAAATTTTGTTTATGCTGTCATTGAAATGTGCATATTTAACAAGTTACGATTATGTAAAGCCGACTGTCAAAAGCTGTCACAAACTGGTCTGACAATTCGCTAAAAAGATTTGCGACACATTCTAAAAAGTTAACAAACCTTTTCGCAATAAATCTCAGCAAATATGAAGCTCAAAGTAACAACAGAATTATGTCACTGTCTGCAACTATTTGTTAGGGTATACTTTTGTTGTTTGTTTGTTTGTTGATTCTTGTGCAACTATCGCTGACTGCTTTGGTCCTGTTGCAGTTGTTGTTACTTTTGTCATCATGACACGGCATATTTGCTCACATCCAGAGATGACAGACTGTCTCTCAGTCTGTCTGTCCGTCTGTCGTGTCAACATGCGCCTCACTGAGCTTCTGTTTCAGCAGGTTTCGTAATTAAGAAAAGTCATCAAAGTCAACAACGTGCTGACTGACTGACTGACTGCCACCTGCTTCCCTTCCGCCCCCTCGCTTCGCTTATTTGTTGTCAACATTATAGCAGCAGAGGCTTCTCCCGTATGTCACACTATTCCAACCCATTGAGAGGCCATTACAGCCCAAGTCATTTTCTTTTCGCTTTCATTCTAAAACAAATGTCATGTCAGATGTCTCTCGTCTCTCGTCTCATTCTCATTCTCGTTCTCATCACATTCACATTCTCATCTAATGCGTTTAATGAAAAAGGTGTTGATTGTTGACAGTTGTCTCTCTTTCTCGCAGTCTCTAGGCGATGACTTTAGCTCAGATTCCACGACACATCAACCGGATGGTAAAGTTTACAGACTCTCGCAATATTGCCGAGAATTCGTAAATTTGTTTGGTTTTTAGTTTGACTTGTGTTGTGCAAAATTGAAATAAATGCGTCTTGGCTCACACCTGCAACTTTATTATTTTCGAGTTGTACAAAACTTTCCTCATGTCCTCTAGGGTTTCACTTTAATCTTGCACACAAAACCAAGATAATTAAAGCAAAACTCGACCTTCAAATGAGAATTGGGTCATTGCAAAATATGAAGTGGAGCGAACACAAAGCAAAATGAAATTCTAGTTTCCTTTTTTTTTTTAGCTGGTCAATATTTGCCATAACGCTTTTCACTGCAGTTTTCTAATGCACTCGACTGACATTTTCTCTCAAATATTTCCTTTATTGATACTGCTGCTCATTGTCAATTCAGTTGCTGTTTGCTTTCGAGTATATGAGCGCATAAAAAGCAGCTTATTAAAAGCATCAAACAGCATCCATATGCGAGAGCGCCATAAAATAGTTTTATTTGTTGAAATAGATGGCGAAGATACTCTAAATTTATGCAATGAATATCGCGAACAACAATCACTTTGATATTACGATTTGATTGCGATATTCGAAAGACTTTGCAATGAAATTTTATGTACAATTTATCTACTGAACGTGTTCAATTACAAATTTAAAACATTAAGCAAACTTTAAAGGACAAAAATCAATTAACGAATCTCAAATTAAAATTCAAAAAGCTATAATTTTAACGCAACCAAATTCATATTTAATGCAATTAAAATTAGCTCAGAACTTTTGACTAAAAATGTGTTTCAGTAATATTTAATTGAATTTAATTCAATCAGCATTTATTTTGGTCGTTTTTGAACTTTCCTTGGCATGTTAATTTCATGAGCTTATAAAAGGCTTTGCCACATTAATTTGGCACACACATTAATATGGTTTTATTTCGGACTTTTGTGGGCTATCATTAGCTCCCGCTTGTTGCACAACAAAATTATTTAATATATACGAGTGAGTATGAAGTATGGCTGCGGATATCATTTGAATTTCATGATAAAAGTTGCGTTGCATTTTAACAATGGAGCACACAACAACAACAACAGAAAAATAAATGAAGAGCATACAAAACAATTCCATCAGCTTGAATGCTGAGAATGGAAATGAATATGTCAAGGGGATGGATGGGGAGAGTGGAGAGCGGGGATGGGAGGTTGGTGACCCACTGCAACAATAAAAATAATAACAACAAAATCTGAATAAGTTGCGAGCGAGGGAGAAAGTGAAAGTAGAAACAGCAACGGCAGCAGTTGAATGCTTGCAAAATGCAAAATGAACACTCTGAAACATAATCATAATCATAAAAAATATTCAAGTAGAGAATGCATGAAATGACTGGGGGGAAAAGAAATAATAATTTGCGCACATTTTTTGCACTGATATACGCACTGCCATGCCCACTTACAGACACTGTAGCTGTATCTGTTTCTGGCTCTGACAATGGGGCGACAAATTACATGCAAGGCCAAATTTATCACAAGCGAAAACAAGTAAGAAGGCGAGGAAGGCAGAAATTGATGGACTACCGAATACCCTGCAACACCTTTAAAATATACTGACAACAACTTGCTATAGATCTGCACAACTTTAGCATACTCTGTTTACAAATTTTACGACCACAGGGTATTTAAGAACTTGGGAGTAAAAAACAAAGAAGCCGACAGCAGAAAGAACTATGCAAAACATGTCGCACTGAAAGTGACAATGTTCCCTTCTTCATTCTCTCTCTCTCTCTCTCTCCCCTCGCTCGCATTCTCCATGCACATATGTGATGAATGTAGCTCAACTTTATGACGTTCCCATCCGAAACTCAGCCCCAGCTTCATCTCAAATGTTACAAACACTCGCATAGAAAGAGAGGAAGAGAGATCAACAGCAGGCAAATTGTGTTGTTGGCCAAAAAATATTTGATAGATGTGTTCGTTGGGCCGTCCTGATGATTGCACAAGTGCCTTGCGAATTACGAGGCAAGTTTAAGACTGCCTCAGATGCAAATTGAATACCCTGTGGGTAATTTAGGAAGAACGTCGCTTGCTTCGTAAAAAAATTTGAAATTTTGAATATAAAAAGTCTTACAAATACAAATAGGATTCGGAATATGAGAAGATTTACAGCGATAGATATTATGCGGACTGAAGTTTTTATAAATACTTTTGACACCTAAAAATGTATTATATTATTTAGCTTTTCTTTAATAATGAATCGTTTAAGTAGAAAAAGAACTCGGAATTTTCTATTAAAAATCTAAGCTCACATGAAAAATTGAAATATTTTTTATAAGAAGGGTCTTAAAAAAATGTTTTTAAATATAATATACAAACTAATTAATAACTTGAAAGCAAGTCTTGAGGACTGAAAATGCAATTTCTCATATATTACTTGCTTGGAAAATAAGTAACTTATATAAGTGAATTAAATACTTTGTAAACAAGTTTTGAAGACTAAAGATGAAATTTCTTAATTTAGTTACTTAGAAATTTGACAATAGTTAACTATTGGAAGCAACAATTCTTTAACAAAACTATGTCAACTAATTCGTATTCTCCTCAGTCATATAAATAATTTTATAATCTCAGTAGATGTAAATTTAAAATCTTACTACAGGCTACCTTTTGGTCTTTCATTCATTTCTTCTCGCTTTTCTCTGTTGATTACGATGCTTACCAGGTTATAGACTTCCGTTCCCTTGACTAAATTGTTTTTTTATTCAAATTTATTTTAGCTTTGGGTCTAGTTTTTTGTACAATGTACATCATCCATGCAACTTGATGGATTTGTTAAGGTCGAATTTATGTCAAGACACAGTATCAAGGATAAGATACTCGTAGTAGCAAAAAGGTAACAAATTTTTGGGCTGAGGTTTTAATAAACAGAAGAAAAAAAATAAAGCTGAGAGAAAGCAAAGAAATTTGCATATGCTCAGGCCAAAAGGATGGTTTTGTCGAATGAATAAATGGTTATTGATTCGTGAATGATGAATAATGCGTATGGGAATGCAAGCAATTTGGGTTAGTTAATGGTTGGATATTTGTGAATAATAAATGATTAAAGGGTATAAACTTAGTCGGTATGGAAATGAGTTCAGTTCAAGGAATTTGACATTCAATTTATCTAAGTTAAAGTCAAGAGATGTGCAATATTTAAAGTTTGGCTTTGTTCTCAACGCGCAATCAGCTTTTCTATATATGTTAAGTTTGCCAGAAGGCAACTACTACACGCTCCACCAGATGAATGGACAGCTGGCAAGGACAGAAATCCCTACAACACCTGCCCCAAACACAAACAACGCCGCAGGGCGACCAACGTAAGTGCTGAGAAGATGTCAGACAGAAGTTATTCAAGTGAAACGAGGCGTGATGAAGGGGGCGAGGGTTGCCGCATATGTTTTGCCAAGTTTATTGAAAAATATGCGCTGACAGGTAATATGTCAATGCGTGGGATTTGCCAAAGTGGCAGCATCATAATAGAGACTCGCTGCATGAAGAGCAGCAGCAGGAGGAAGAACAGCAGCAGCAGCAGCAGGATATCTACTTGTCTGAGGATATGCAAAGGTTGTTTGCGCTTCCTCCCTCGAGCCATGTTTTTAAGCCAAAGGAAAATATGGCAGCACTCAGGATGAAACCTTGCCACGAGCTTAGCGCAATGGGGATAAGGAGAAGGGAGGAGGAAGAGTTCTGTGAATAGCTTGGGAATGCGGTTCGTGTTGAGTGTGAAGACTGCAGTTCTGTCTTTTCATGATTTATTGCCATCAAATTGAAAATTGAGTGGCTGACATTACGCCACACACAGAAGAAGAAAGCGCGCATTAATATTGAGTATGGGAAAATGGTTTTCTACTTACCGTAAAGAGACAACTGGCCACACAGACAGCCGCCCAGGAGCCAACCCAATAACGGAGAACGGTGCGTTCCCGTTCCGGAAAGAACATCGCATGACACGGAGCACCGCAATCGTGTAGATCCTGAAATGAACAACAACAACAAGATGAGATGATGAAAATTCAATTGAATGGAAATCGTTAATGAAAATCACAGTCAAAAGGGGAAATGAGTAAAAGCAAAACGGAAATTAATTTGCTTTGGTGCGTAATTAATTAGGCTCACAATAAAGCAAGCCAGGAAATTTTCCTCTTAGCTTAACCCTTGGAGAGCGAGAAAGAAGCAGAGAGTCAAAGAACCTTTTTTATGGGCATCATTTAATTATATTAAGCCGCTTGACATTGCTGCTATTTAATCATATAATATGCATAATATGAAATATTTATTGCATTGGAAAATGAACAAAAAATAATTGCTTCAATTACGCATAATAATTGACCTAAAGCAAAGCTAAACACAGCAAAAAAATCTAATTAGAAATTGTTTATAGCTGGCTGGATTAGGCTAAGCGCAAACACAAACTGCATAATTATGTATTTATGCCAAACAAATATTATTTATTTCATTTGATTCATTGACAGCTGTTTTGCAACATGTGCCACAACTTTCGAGTTGAGCGTCAAAAATCTGTGTCCAACATCAATTGTTGCTTCATTTTTTTTGCGCTCCACTTCATTCAAATTTCGAATTTGCATTTTTCTTTTCAGTTTGCCGTTCCCCGACCACAAACTGCAGGCAATTTTAAGGCTCTCTCCCCATACTTATTTTACCACAAATACTCAAAAGTTCTTTCTCATACCCTGCAGCTATTGGTCGGGAGTGGCAGCTGTTGTGAGTTGACTTGTAACAGCTGTGAATTTGGGAGTTTAAAGAGTTCACATTACTTTTATTAAAGTATTCATATGTATTATTTAATTTTTAATTAAATTAAACTGATCTGTAGGTAGTTGATCAACAATTTAATCAAAAGACATGGCATGAGGAATCATTTGCGACAGCTCGACTAACTGAGCTGGGAACGAAAGTACTCAAAGTTAGATAAAAACGTTATAGAAATTTCGATAGATTACAGAATTTTGTAGCCAAAATCTATACTGTTTGATCTTGTGTTCAGAATTTAGCATTTTTCAGATAAATATTCTTAGTTTTAAGAATCTTTAAGTGGTGTTATGTTAAGAATACCATTTTAAAATGAATGTTCTCGAATGTTCTTTAGGAACTGGTGTTATTTTCGGTGCATAAATATAAAATACAATGAAATATTTTTTAACACAAATTTATTATAAATTATAAATTATATTGTATTTGTACTTTACAATAGGCTTTTTTGTTATTTATCTGTCTAGCGAATGTTTCATAGTATATTTATTTATATAAAATTTTCATAACTACCTCTTTATACTAATAATAAAGATACATAGATATATTTTATAAATGTCATTACGATTGATATGAAACATTCAATCAAATGTTTGGTTTCGGCAAATGTAATGGAAACACTTTAACATCTCTGATTTATTCAGTTTAATAATCTGAAAATGCTTTCTCTATACTTTGTATAGGGTATACTCTAGTCAAGCAACTTTGATTTTCCCGCTTCTTATGTTCTTGCATGTGCCGCAAATATGCGTAAATACTCATATTGCCAAGTCCTGCTGCTTATTCAGCCCCTCTATTCGACTCGACTCGGCTCGGCTGCTGGCTTGGCTGCTTATCATTAACATCATTATATGAAATTTGTAGCCGCCGTTCATGTTGTTGTTTTTTTTTTTTTTTATTTTCGGGGCCCGCAACTCGCGCCAGATAAAACGCGTTAAAGGCGACGACGTCGACAGCTTCTCTTTCCTGCTTTGCTCAATTCTCGCCCCCCAATTTAAAGCTGGTAGAAAAGAAGGAAAAAAATGTAATTTGCGCCGCTAACCTAACGATGATTGCCCCAAGTGAAGAGACAGCGGCAGCAACATCGACAACAGCATCAGGATCAGGATCAGCAGTAGCGGGCAACGGGCAGCGAGGGTCGAGGGAAACGCATTTTAAATTTTTAATGGGAATTTCAAATAATGCGCAGGCCGAGCCCGTTAAATTTTGGGGTTGCTCTTTGACAGGGCGACTCCGCCTTTCCATTGCCTTCCCATTTGAAGCTTAGTTTGAGTCAGACAGAGGTTGGTCTCATCCACAAGAACTTCCTTCCCTCTTTCCTCCTTTCCTCGTCTGCTCAGCTGCATGTGAAATGAGTTCAAAGTCAGTTGAATGGAGTCGAGTCGAGTTGCGTTTGTTGCAAAGAGAGCTGCGTGAGGCAAACATTTGCAGATGTGTCGAGAGATCTGCATCAGATGCAGATACATTTCCGAAATTTCGTATTCACAGTTGTGTGCTGCAGAGTCAAGAATTTTTGCGCAGTTTGTTTGTTTTGCCTTTCACTCTATCTGTCTGATGTCCATGTGTGTGCGTTCTATCTAAAATTCAAATCTCTTGTGGTTTACACACTGCCTCCAGACCGAGTTGCAACCAATTTGCGGGGCTGTTGCGAGTTAGAAAGGGGAGAGGTGCGTGGCAAAGTTCAAGGTTGCAGTCGACAGTCCTAAAAATAAACCGAATTGTATGCGTAATAACATCAAATTGCATTCATGCTAGGGTTGCCACTTAAAGTTGCACCACAGCGGAATATTTAATGGAGTCTGTCCTTCTCCCTTCCTCTCTCTCTCTCTCTCTTTCTCTGTGCAAACAGAGACGCCTCTTCTATGGCCAATTACAGCACTAGACTGAGCCGCAGGGATGACTAGGAGAAAGAGGACTGACTCTTGATGCGGCTGGCAACAGTTAGAACAAAAGCCCAAAAGACAACGTTGCCCAGAGGAGTTGCGACAACAACAACAGCAACGGCAACACAAACTGACCACAACAAAAGGCCCTGAGACTTGCACATTGCATTGTTAGGCCTCCGCCTTTAACTCCCTCCCTCTATCCCTCCATCCCTTTGTCTGTACTGGGAGTGAGCGAGCCATTGTTTTCGATTTTTATGAGGCATGTATAAATAATTGCGCCCAAAGGCCGCCGACATAAGTTTTCATGCCGGCCGCGTGGACGAACAACGTCTCGAACAACAACAACAACAACTAAAAACGCCAAGCGACTAAACTGGCATCCACTTCCCGTTTGCCACGCCCATGCCCTTGCGCCCTGGCGTCGACCAGGCCAACAACGACTACAGCCAGCAAAATGTATTTCATTTTTGCTGCTGGCTACGAAATAAAATACAAAAAATGGCTGCAAGTCTGAGCAGCATTTAAGGAGTTTTTAATTTATTATAAATAAATTTTATGCCCAGGCAAAAAAAAGGAAGAAGAGAGAAGCGAGGTGAAGAGCTGACTTCTAGTTGGAATATTGGTGGGCGTGTTGATGATGGTTGGGCAGACTGCAAATTATTATAAGTAAAGTCTGAAAAAATCAACGATGTTGCACAGTGCAACAAGATGTTGAAAAGATTAGCCAAGAGTTCAACTCTCTTTTCATTAACGTATTTGTATTCCTGTTGTTCTTCGCTCTGTCAATTAACAAACTATAAAAAAGTTTTTTGTTTTCGGGTTAAGCTTTTATTGTTGTGCGAGCAAAACGTGCGACAGTTAGCCCCAAAAAGTGTTGACAGTTTTAATCGACGCACGAACGTTATGTGCAGCAATTAAGATAAAATATCTGTTTGTCTTCATTTTCAGACAATGCGACCATCAAAAATTTCATTCTGAGAAAGCTATCAAATGAGAGAGCAAAACAAAGTTATGGCGAAAGTTTTAGACCGAAAAAAAAGAACAGTGCAATGAGTTCGACTTTAGCTACAGATTCGTCAGCCATATATATATATAACATATATATAGTATAGAGACAACCCTCGTGTTAATGATGGCATGTGGGTGTATTCTGCGTGTATGTGTGTGTGTGTCTTTTTTTGGGGGTGTTGCTGACGCTGTTAAAGTCAAAATATATACAGAGAGCAAGAGATGCAGAGAGATAGACGAGACAAACATGGAAAGCACCCATGTTTTTTGGGCCCAATGCCAGATGCTATTCGATTGTCCTAAGGGTGGATTTTCAGGCAGTCAGAAGGCAGCAGGATGTATGCCGGAGACAGGCAAAGGCAGGAGACAGCGTCAGGCTCGTCTCTCTCGACTGGCATCATTGTCTGGCTTTGTGTTTTGTGTCTCGCTGTCTGGCATGTCCTTGGGGAGACAGAGACGCAGACAGAAACGTCGCACTTGAAACAACCGGCAAGGACAACGGCATCAACGGAAACAGCTCGTGCTGACAACAAAACATGCATTCGAGCATTGAATACAATTTTCGAAAAATTGAAATCCAATAACTGAAACCGGAACGAAGCACGAAGCGAAGCTCTCAACACGAAGCTCAACAACTAGCCGAAGACGCTGGCAATTTAATGCCCCGGAAGTGGTAACACCAGCAGCAGCAGGATATGCAGGATATGCAGGAATCACAGCAGGCATCACACAAAACGGGTTCACCGCAAAACACAAACCAGCAAAAAAAAATAAACATCAACAACGGTAAAGAAATCAAAAAATGCCCATAATTTATTAATGTTATCGGTTTTGGGTCGCGAACCTCTTGCAAAGCTCAAAAGATAAAGTCAAGGGCCGCACAAATTACACATGTCGACACTTTATTAAGGACACTCGCAGTCGCGTCAAAACCGAACCGAACTGAGAGCCAAGGATTGCCAAATAACGTTCGATATCAAAAAACATTTGGTTTTTGCGGTCCCGCAACGAGCTGATCCCGAATCCAACACCGACGGCTATAAAATGTCGACCCGTCCATATGTTTTCTGCACAAAACTGAAATGGGAGGTGCCATCAAAAAACCAAAAAAAAAAGATGTGATTGAACTACAATTTCAGACTGATCGATGCAAAGAAACTCTGTAAAAAGCAAACAGTTTAAGCAATTTATAAAATACAACCAACCAGGGTGTAAAATATAATAATAATATTTGGAAAATATAAATGAGTGTAGAAATTCAGCTTCCAAAAATTTATAAAATCAATTGAATAAAAAAATTGAAACAAAAAACATTTATAGTCAATCGTTTTTTTTTTAAATGATACTCTAATAGGAGACTGAAATCATTAAAAGTTTAATTGAAAAGTTATATAATAATAATTCTTTTTAAGTTTTATTAACTTAATCAAAGAACAATGACAATATTATCAAGGACTTGGTCAACAAAGCAATGGTAATTCTTTTGGGTAATTGTCTATCTACATAAAACACATATTATTCGCTCTCACAAACCTAAAACACCTTTCTCTTTAAAGAGAACAGGGTATAAAAAAGGCAACACTTTGGCGCGCGATGTTCGTCCACTGTTTTTTGTTTTCTCGTTGCTGCTTTTTGTTTTATTCTTTCGCTCAGTCAGAAGTTGGCAGCCTCATCCGTTGGCTGGGCTGTTGCTTAACCCTTTCATGGCCAAATTGTTGAGGCTACATACAAATTATGCCCACAGCGATGAGGAGCGAAAAATATAAAAAACAAAACGTGTAAAAGGAATGCCAAAAAGAGTGCGAGAAACAGTGAGGAAAGAGAAGTGAAGTTAGGCTTGGGTTGGTCATGTAAATGTAAATGCTTCGGGTGATACGGCAAGTGGAATGTGGCAGAGAGAGAAAGAGACAGAGAGGGGAACCTGCAACACTCTGCTGTGGCACACATCGTATAATTTTAATGGAAATTTATAATGAGAGACGGTTTAAAATTTATGTAGCCAAAGGTGACACAGCACGCAAATTAAGCTTGATGGGCAGATGTGCAGATTGGGTTGATTTTAGGGTCCGTTCCAAGCCCAAAACTGTTGTTGCTGTTGTTGTTGTTATTGTTGTGGGCCGCAGGCTGTGTGAATGTTGTCGGATCGTTGTTAAGGAAACGCAAAAGGTGTTGTCAAAGGACGCACACGGAATTTATGCACATTTCAGCACAAATTCAACTCTTTTTTTATGTGGATATGTATGAATGTTGATGAGATGAGCAAGTAATTAGTTATTGAAATTAACAAAAACCGTTGAATATGAATTAGGTTGATGAATTGCTCATTTTTTAAAATGCTGAAAAATTGAAATTTTATTTATGTGAATATGATGTGTGATTATGATAAGTAAGCAGCTGCTTTCATGCAAAACTTTAGCCAACTTGGCAGCCTCTTAACTTGTTATCTTAACTTATCTGTCTGAAACTCCGTCTTAGTCGCATTCTTGGTCTTTGTCTCGTCTGCACTCTTGGCTCAAATCTCAGCTAATGCCGAGCTAAATGCTAACAACTTAAAACCAACTTAAAAGCAACTTAAAGACCTTTACTTACACACCATATCCAGTATTCCATATAGCAAATGCTCCCCAACTTGTCTTGCCCTAAAGACGTTGGCAAATATTTATCGGATCGCTTAGCATGCGACGCACGTACGCAGCGGGTGAATGGCGGGCAGAAGAAGCATGTGGCATGCAGCAAAGAGAGAGAAATAGATATAGGCAGCGAGTGAGAGGGAGACAACGTGACGTTGACACACTCTATGGCCATGGCCACTTTGGAGTTGGTCAGAGTCACGCAGCTGACGCACAGCAACATGATAACCCACATAAACTAACTCAGCGCCCAAACCAATCAACCAGAAACAGGCTTTGGCCCCGAACATTAACCCAAAACAAATTAAACAATTTGCTGTCGCTTGTGCTCGCACTCTAACTGTAAATGGCTGGCCATATGTTGCTAGCGTTTGCATGTTGCTAAACATCAATATGTTGCTAGACTTTGTTGCTGCCCAATTCAGCAGTGCAAAAGTTGCAGGTGCAGCAATGGTTTCCCATCTCTTTCCCGTCTTCTTCTCCTTCTTCTTCTTCTTCTTCTTGCCAGCAGTCAAACCTGTAGCTGAAGAGCCTTCTGGTCTCTGGTCTCTGGTCTGTGGCACGTTTCGCTGTCTGCAACGCTGACATTGACGCTGCCAGCGCCAGCAATTTTCAATTTGACATTTTGGCAGCTCTCTTTATCTCTCTCCCTTTCCCTCTCTCTCTCTACTGCCACTATTGCCATCTTCCTCTGCATCTTTTCTAATTGCATTACTGGCTGCATGCAGGTCGTGCCTTTTGGAGTTGAACTCTGGACACGCTTCGCTTAGCTGCAACTTGTGCATAATTTGACATATTAATTATTAGTTGCTTGTCAAAATGACAACACAAATATCTATCCCCCTCTCTTTCTTCTATCCATCTCTTCTTTCTCTTTCTATTGTTTTGTGCCACATGCTGCTACTAAACTGTTTCGCTTGCCACATGTAGCGAACGTACAACTCACACAGTTGGTGGCACTTTCTTTCAATTTCTGATTCTATTTTAATGCCTCCGACTTTCTGCTCAAGACATTTACGTCAACTTTTCACCCATTTTCATTCCTTTTGTCTAGGTTTTTTTTGTTGTTATTCTCCTTCTCCTTCATTTATCCGCTCGATTCTTGCTCGCTGCTGCTGCGGCGTCTAAGAGGCGCATAATTTAATAAATTTATGAAATGTAATAGACAGAAACGTGTTCGGTGGCCACAAATTTGTGGTGGGTCTTGAAATTTATATGCCAGCCAAGAGATACAGCTAAACTTCGACTACGACTTCAAGTTGATGTTGAAGTTGAAGTTGCAGCCGATGCTGTTACTGAGGCTGAAACTGACGCTGAGTGGGCGTGTCAGTTATGTTGCAGCTGAGCTTGTCGGAGCATGAAAATGATTATACTTAAGCTGCAGCAACAACAAAACAACAAATGCAACTCTTAAAGACCTCTAAACTAAAGCGAGAGTAACAAAGTTGCTGTTGCACAATCTCTTAGAAATCTATTTATAATCTCAAGCAACTGAATTAATTTAGTTAACGCTGTGACTTAATTTTGTAATAATTAAAAGATTTTATTAAAATACTGCTTGTCTTCATATTTATTGAATTCGTTTAGTACATTTTCCTCAGTATTTTTAAGCTTTCTCTTAAATTTCTTTACGTTTACAATGTTTTATATATTAAGAATCTTTGATAAATCTATTCATAATCGAGTGGAGTTGAATAAGTCATTAAATGTGGTAACAGATTTTTTAATAATTTATAACAAATTTCATGATAATTCTGCTAATCCTAATACTTATTACACTTCTTCTCCAGTGTGTTTAAGCTTAACTTCTAGTATTCGAATTTATTCAATCTCTTCACGTCTTCAATTTGACTACTGAATTGATCCTTAAGTGCAATGTCTTACATTTTAAAAATATTAAATATTCTTCAGCTTCATTTCTTATTATCTTCACTTTTTTAATCTCTATCCTATCAATGATCTGTGTTGGCTTTGGCTTGTCTCGTGTTTGTAAATAAATCGGACTTATTCGAGCGTGTCTTAAGATGTGCTTGAACAGCAAATACTTAATTTCCGTCATTAAGCATACATCACGTTACAGTCATTAGGCTTTGTCAAAAGATCTGTTCCAAGCTGAAAACGGTATCCACGATTCAACAGTGTCGCCAGCATCGAATCGACTAACAAGCAAACGGTCCACTTTAAAGTCCCTCACTCGACAACAACAAGCAGGCAGGCAACCAGGCAACTAGCAACCATGCAACATGGGGCACGAAATATTACAACAATTTGCATGGCAGTGAAGCCTGTTAGTGTTACAATTTTGTGCTGTCGGGTGGATGTGCAAAAAGATGCAGATACGCCACGAGAGGCTAAGCTCAGGACTAACGGCATTAGAGACAGACAGAGAGAGAGAGAAGTGTGCAGCATCTGAGAATCGCAGAACGGCAGCACTCTTGGAGGCGAGTGGCATCTCGCCAGAAAGCTGCATCGATGGGCAATGGCAATGGCGATGGCGATGGGATGCCAGCGATCCGGCGATGTTTGCCATGCCAAACAGTTAGGCTGCGAGGCAGGCGTCTCTTTGCATCGAATCGGCATCACATCGCATCGCATCGCGGGCCGGTTTCTTGTGCTGCCTCCACCAATAATAATTACAGAACAACAACAACAAGTTATGGCAGGTGGCTTGTAGCTGGTGGCAAGATGCCGAAGCCGAGGCTGAGGATGAGGATGAGTACGAGGCAAAGACAAAAGCACAAGACGCCGACGACGTTGTTGCAAGATGAGGAAGACTCTTTTCTGTTTTTCGTTGTCTTGGCCAAAAGTGCGGCAAGCAAAAGTGAACAAAAAAAAACCAAAAACAAAACATGGCTTTAGTCTTTGCTCTTCTTTTCTCTTGTCGTTTTCTTTCTATTGCGCCGATATAAAATGCGGCTGGAAATTATATATCATTTGAATAATAACGCATCAAATTACGTAAAAATGCCATATAATCGATCTGCAGACGGCGACAGCGCTGAGCGAATTTGTTAGGGACTGCAGTGAAGCAAGTTCACAATGATTGATGTAATTTGAAGTCTTGCTTCAACGTCTTTTGTCAATTGAGGGAAAACGCAGCTTTATTGAGAAATGTTGCAAATAGTTTGTAGGTAACAAAAATTGCAATTAATGAAACTTATGAAATATAAAAGTTGCTTTAAATCGCTTTCTTGAACTATTAAAATGTTCATATAGATTCATTAAAAAGTACTTGATTGTAAAACAAAGAAAACAATTTAAGAAATAAGTTGAAATAAATGAGGCAGTAAATTAAAATATTAACACCATTCATTAAAGATTTAATGTAACTTATATTTCAAATGCATTTACCCAAACAAATTTTGCATCTAAATTATATAAGATTATCCGAAATCAATTTAAATATTTAAATACCACTACTAGTTCTTAATACAACGAATATAAGTTATTGACATAAAAGACACTTTTAAGGAAACTTTCTTTTATGTCTAAGTAATTCAATTTTGCAAATTTTGTAATATGAAAATATAGAAAAAATGCTCCATTTTAATGCCGGCCATCTTTTCAATTGGATGCGAAAAGTCCTTTTAGTTGGCAAGTCACGTAAAGACTGCAAATTGTAATTTTGATGCAAGACCTGCTTCGATGAGTACTCAGGCAGTCATTCATTTAGCCTGGGAAACAACACTCGAACTTTCTGCTGCATGTGCAACTGGCAACTGGCATCTAGCATGTGGCATGTGGAACACACTCTATCTACTACATATGTGAAACACTCGCCACTTGCCACTTCATTGGCTGACATCGATGCCATTGAATCACACTTCAGTTCAATTCCCCTTCTCCCATTTCCCTCCTTCAATGTGATGCGCCCCTTTGGGGCTTGGGTTCCAGCCAGGTTTTGTATGCTGAGCTGAGCTGAGAGCTGAGAGCATGCCATTAACTAAAAGCCTACAACACTGCTCTTGATATCGGGACTGTGGCAAGAAAAAAGCATTTACTGAAAACTATTTGCAACAATTTTTCACAGTCGGCTGCCATAATTTTTCACACAGCGCAACAGATGCGATGCCACAGATCTGTTGCTCGATTTTTTTTGCAATATTTTTCAATTTTTTTTTTATACAATTTTGTTTTGCTTTTATTTTAACACTTTAAACGCTGACGTTTAGAGATGACCGCGAGAGGGAGAGATGGGAGTGAGGGAAAGCAGGGCGCAGCCCAACTGCATTTTCATTTCCATTTTTTTCGCTACAGTGCGAGTGGCGAGCGCTTTGTAATCAACAAGAGTCGAGAGTCGAGCTCCAGCTTCAGCTACAGCTACAACTACAGATACAGATGCATTTACTGATGCAACGCAGATACAGATACACCACAATTTATCTCACAGTTTGCAGTCTAAACAAAAATGACTGCGAGTACGGCTTTGGTCTGCTCTGCTCTGGTCGAGGGCCCCTAACTATAGCATAGGGAACTAACTATATATATATATATATACGCTGCGCTCAGCGGCGGCTCATCGGCTCATCTCCTGCAAACCCATTTGCCATGTCCGCATCCGCATTCGTTACCTCCTCACCGCACCTCCCTTTGTCCATCATCACCTTGGTTGTGCTGCGCTGAGCGGCGACAGCGATAAATGTTTTAGCATTTCAAACACAAACTACAAAACTCTGAAATATACAAATGATTTCGTATTTATTTCAGACAAGTTCCGAGTACCCAGAACCAGAGAGCCTAACGATGACAGCGACTCGCTGTTCAAATCCCATGGCTTTAGTTTGCTGGTCAATGCCACTCTGACTCTCCTCCACTCTGCTGCCCCTGTTTGGCATCTATTTTTCTCTCTGTCTGTCTGAGCTTAGGCCATGTAATTTAGTGCAAATTTCAACGAGGTTAAATGGCAATTTTGATGCGGGCCTGGACATGATCTACTACTTGTGCATTGACTTTAAAATCAGCATAGACTATTGCAATTGAAATGCACTCTCAAATGAAATAAGTAAGAAATCGACAATTGTGTGTGATCGACTATGTGAGATACCCACAAAACAGTTCGGTATTATTCTTCAAATATACCAAAAACTGTACTGAAAACAATGTTTGGTACATCGGAAAACTGTTGTATTTAAAATTTACCACATAATACAAAATATACCATAGCACTGTAGCAACTTTGATGCGGCCCAGAACATGATATACTAATTGTGCTTTGATTTTCAAATCTGTTTCAGTATATTGCAATTGAAATTCACTTTACAAATGAAGTCGAGTCCTGCTCGACTTTATAAGATACTTACAAAACACTGCAGTGTTATTCTTAAAATATACCAAGCTCATATAATCATATACTAAAATATACTGAAGACAAAATTTTATATTTTTTAAATACTATTTCATTTATAATATATCATACCGAAAAAATTCTGAAATATACTGAAATATATATTTAGTTCATCGATAGATACCATATAGTACAATTATATACCAATGCAACTAAGACCCGACTCCAGCGATATTGATGCGGGCCTGAACATGATCTACTACTTCTGTATTGACTTTAAAATTAGCACAGTGCAAATTAAATGCACTTTCTAATGGCAAAAAAAGGCTAGCAAAAAAGTTGAGTGAAAAGTTTTCAAAGCAAAAGCGATTTCTGCTTCACAAACCCCGACAAGCATAAAATAGTACATCGTTTTCATTCACTTTTTCCCTTTGATTTTAATTAACAGTTGCACATCACAGAGATCGAACCCATTAACAGCTTACTGTTTGAGCCATTACTCAGCTCAAATTGCTATGCAAATCTACAGCTCTACAATATATTAATTTACGTACTGTTGGAAATCGCAACACAAATATGCCAGATTAATGGCGCAAAAATTCTCGGCACTCGGCATTATTTTCACTCGTTTTATAAACAAACGCGTACAAAATGAAATGAATGTTGTGCGATACAAAAAAAGCCAAAACTCAGATAATGCCGCAACTTGTGCATTTACAATATTTACAATACTTGCCGCATTTATTTTCTTTTATTTATTATACACAAAATCGCGTATTTTTTGTGTTTTTGTATTTGTCTGCTGCCCGATAAGCAAAGAGCTCTGTGAGTTCTCTCGGTCTCTCGACAATCGCTCATTGAATTGGCAACACGATGGCGTGCGATTTCAACTTCAGTTCTTTACAGTTTGGGTCAGTTCGGTTCAATTCAGATCTGAGTTCTGTGTTCTGTTCTGTTTCTCTGTTCGGTGTTTCTTTTGTGTCGGTTGATAAATGATTTCAATATTTATAAAAGCGCTAAAGCTGCGGGGCATCAAATTGCGTCAAAAGCCTGTCAGTCTCATTAATTTTCAGCATGGAAAATGCGAATCGTTGTCGTCGTGGCAAAAATGGGAAAAAAACGCAGTAAAAGAAAAGAAAGAAAAACAAATTTAATACGCATTCAAATGGTTTGTGAGCTGCTTCAGCTGATATTCAATTGCTGGAAAATGCTGCTGTCAATGAAAAAACTATCTTTTCATAAAACCTTCGACAGTCCCGCATTCTTCTCCCGACCACTTCTGAAGTGGCTTGTGGGGGAGTTGGCCAGGTCAACAGTCTGTCTGTCTGTCTGTCTTTCTGTTTGTCTGTTTGGATGGTGATTCAGCAGTTGGCATTGAATTTATTATAAAGCAACATTTATCTCAGCTCTCATCAACAGCAGAGGGGGAGTAACCTTTTTAAAGGCTATTGCACGGGCGTGGTTTTAACTACAAAAACTGTGCGAATTCTGATAGATTGTTGTCTCGAATTGATGGCATGATAAAATAGACAAATAAAGTATGTGATTTCAAATAAAATGACATCACAGCTCAGACTAATTTCATAGATGTTGATTCAATAGATATTCAATTACTTACATTTTTTGTAAATATGAAAAAAAAATATATAATTTATTAACTATAAATTCGAAATTAAATGAATAATCGTTAAATTACTTTAAGTATTTAAATATGAAAAGAAATAAAATATTAATTCATATCTTCAAGAATACAAATTTTAAATTAAATAGATAATCAATTACGTAAAGGAAACATAAAATATTCAAAATATTTTCAATGATCTTTAAATTGAAAGCCTGATCAATTTGTTAAGGGCTTTACTAATGAAAACACTATTTTATATATTGAGATTAATATGATATCTTTCATTAAGGCCATTTGTTGGTCTTTCTCTTTCTATGGGCGCAACTTTAAGCCGTTTGTCAACAAGCATCGCATCGGGCCAAAAGAGTCATGCAGATAACTGTGCAAAAATTGCGTTGCCAGGCGCACCTCCAAATGTCGAGTACACAAGCGAGGAACAAAACGTGAAAAAATTCGTCAACAAGCAAAACAGAAACTGAAACGAAACTAACCGAATTTTAGGCACACTCACTAGCACCTCCCCTCGCCACCCTCTCTCCACCCCTCAATGCACCCACAACCACAGTCAAAATTTATGGGCAATGGCGAAAAACAACATCGCTTCACTTGAGCGTGAACAGTGAGCAGTGAACAGTGCCTGCCAAACGTACAGCAACAACAACAATAATAAGAGAAACGGGCAAACAATGAGAAACGGGAGCAGCATCATTGCCGATAGATACTAGATACTCCTCTGTAGTTCTGGGGATGAGATACAGTCACAGCGTATCCTGCTCTGGTTGAAATAAAATTCAATGGATCGCATGGCTAAAATAACCAACAAGCGATACCCTGTAAAATGCTAAAATTATTAAAAGGGATTACTAACAGACTAACTTTAAATGCAATTCTAGTATCAACCAAAAATTGTATTAAAGGTTTGTTCTATTTCATTTAAACATTTTTTACTAATTCTTTCACATTTTAGCACTTCTTACAGGGTATCTCTGCTGCTATTTCACTACTTTTAACAGTCACCATGAAAAGCAAATTAAGCCGTCAACCAAAACTGAAGAATAGAAAAAAATTTGTGTTTGTGCATTTTGCAAATAAAAATAGAAGACTAAAAAAAATTGCCAGAAAATTGCCAACTCGATGGTACTGCACCTGCAACAATGCCACGCCCACCAGAAAAAAAAAGGCCGAACTAGAAAAGATTTAACAAAATGTTTGTTCGAAATTTGTTGAAGCGCAATTTTGTGTAGTCGCTTAGGTTAGAGGCATAGAGCGAAGTCAACAGCAGAGTCAGATTTGTGACCCAAGCGCAAAAACTTTGAGGGTGTTCACTCTTCCCCCTCCCTCCTCACCACTCACCAATTCAATTCCTCTCTAACTCTTGTCTAGCCATATTTAAGGGTTTAGATGAGCACAAACGGGGAAAAGTTGGCAACTTTGACAAGTCTCTCCCCCTTAGTTCTAGTTCTGTTGAAATTCGGTTCGGTAATTGCAAAATTTGTGCGAGTGGCGCGTTGCAGATAATGGAAACTTTTGGTGCCGAGTTAATGCCACTTGAAATTGTCGGGAACTCTCATTCTCATGATAGTCAAGAGGGAGAGAACTAACCTCCGTATGGCAAAACAGGTAAGCAAAAGTTATATTAAGAAAACAGCTGAAAGTGCGACATTCGCTAGCGAATTATTTGCGTATTTATGGTTTCAGTTTTTGACCCTTTAACAACCGGCAAAAGATGTGCGTGTGTGTTTTTCCCCATGGACAAAAACTTTGCCAATTGGCTTTTGGCCGAAAGCTGCTAAAGTTTGAATCCATTTCACAAGCTGAGCTTTGCCATGAGTCCAATGGTTGCTCTGACAGCTCGGATGAGGGTTTAGACTTCATTTTACTGGACTTACGACTTGATAAATGATTGATATTACGGATGGGGATAAAGCTGTGGGATTTTCAACATACCTGGAAATAGAAGAAAATAAGAATTTAGTTAGCAACGTTGCAAATAAAAACGAAAATTGTTTTGCTACTATTTTAGATTTATTCTGTGACATATTTGCATTTACTTTATGCTGACTAGTTACTCTGTCCAGCTAAAGTGCTTACATTGAGTTTATGTGTTTAAGAGTTGAAAAATCCTTTTCAAAAGTTTGAACGTTATAAATATTTATTCAGCTTCTAATCAAGCTCAAGTTGTTAAAGTTGTTAAATCTTTGTAAATTGCAAATTCTCGTTTCACTAAAGTTTACGCTCATTCAATTTGTTTTGCAACTGTGAAAAATTCATGAAATTTTCTCGCTATTCACAGACACCTTCTCTTATCATCGATTCTGGTTTTTCCGGGGGTGATTTTTGCATATGCCAATCATCATCTGTAATAATCAGACACACTCACACACCATCCACACAATTGGGGCATGCAGCTCGTCAGCCAAAAGAGTCTTCATGTAATTTCCATGTTCAACGCTTTCCTCTAGTCACACCTCAGTGTCTGCAAGTCCTTTCTCTGTCTCTCTCTCCCTCTCTTTCTCTGGGTATGCAATACCAGTAAGTGCAATGGCAAACTCGCATTTCCACAGCTTATTAAAGAACCCGCCCCACATTTTGGAGCTCGCCAGCAACTTTCACCCAGATCAGACTGGCAAAGGCTTTGCCACAGTCTACTGCAAGTCCTTCTCCCACTCGCTCACAGACTTCTTCCATACATATAATTCTGGTGTTAATGCATTTGGAAAGTAGCTGCATAAAATCGCTCAATTTGCTGGCTGAGCAGAGAAGGCAGAAGGGGCAAAGAAATGCTCATGAAATGGCAGCTGTTTTGTTGCCTATTTACTGCCACTTTAACCTAATTTCATTAGCCAAAGCATTTGAGCAGAGGAATAAACTGAAGTAAAGTAGAGTGTAGAGGAGAGCGAGAATTGCTTGGCACTTTTACCTGGCCATGTTGGCAACTCAATTAAGCAGCGACCCCAAACATGGAAAGAGATAAAAATCAAATGTAAAAATAAAACTGGCCAGCCAAGGAGATGTTGTGTCCCCAGTCTATGTCCACAGCAATCCACTCACACTCTCACTTCGAGGCAGTTGCAGAGAGACTACAGAGAGAGAGGGAGGAGAGAGGGGAAGCAGAAGCCATCTCCACATGCATGTCAAGTGTCTTCGTCTCGGGCTTCGCTGTACTCCGTACATAAAAATCCAATTTTCGTAATTAAAAAAATAAAAGCGACTCAAAGAAGCTGCTGGCTTTTGGGGTCTGTTGGGGTTGCCTCTGGACAGTGAGCATAAAACGGGTCTCATCTCATTAGAGCATATACAAACACACGCACACACACTTGCACACTCACATGCTCGTCACAGTAGCAAAAGCACTTGAGAGCACAAATAAAAACAACGAAAACTGGATATTCAGATATATTTTGAATGCAAACAGCGAAGAACTGGCAACTAAACCAACAACCAAATGATGTAAAATCAACAAAAAAAGCATTAAAAATGAATTGAACAGCTCTCTACCTCTCTTTGTCTCTCTCTCTCACTCTTTGTCTTTGTCTTTCTCTCACTCTGTGTTAAAGCACTTCTAAATCGCATATCATCGTCACTGACGTCCATCGCCATTGCCATCATCGACATCGACATCGACGTCGTCATCGTCATCGTCAGCATCATCATCATCGCTTGTCCTCGGCTCCAAACTGTGTCCGGCCATCGTTAAAACGCTAAGCACGTTTTTAATTATCTTCCACTGTGCGAGCGAGATAGCGAATGGAAAGAGATAGCGACAGAGAGTTGGGGCTAGTGGCACCCTTAGGAGTTACGCTTGAAGAGGCAGCTGTGATTACTTAAGTGCTCGCCTTTGAGGCGATGCAGATGGAGCCAACACGAACAGTCCCTGGCATAAAAAAATATCGTAGTGCACTAAAATATTATGATCCCTTTCTAATAATTAATTCCTGGTGCTTTTATGATCAACTGCAGCAGCAAATTTTGGACGAAAACAGTTGAAAATCATGAAACATTTCATATAAACAACGAGAAAATCACAATCCATTTCTAAAAATTAATTTCATTCATAAAGCATTCATTTGAAAATGTAACTGCAATTTATAGTGATCATTTATATAATAAAAGTTTTGTACTCTAAGTGCTGGTCAAATTTTTTGTTTGCAAAATGTCTTCTTTCTTAAAAGATCTACAACTTAAATTCTTAATTCATGATCATTCAAAGCAGCAAGATCTTTATACCAAAGCATTTTCCTAAAGCTAGTTCTACCTATTCCTGTTTAAAGGATCATCTTAAACTTCATCTGCCTGTCTATAAATATTAGAGATTGTTTATTTATTTACATACAAACATAGTCGTAAGACCATATAATGCACAGCACATGACTTGGCCATTACTTTTCATAGTTTTTCGTAGTTTTCCCAACTCGTGCACTCGGCTCTTCTACTCTGTATACTTTTATGGCTCTTTCGCCGGGCAGGTTCAACCTGTCGGACACATAAAAAATATTACAACCTTTGCAAAAGGCTTTTCAGCAGACTACTTGCAATGTGCTTTATGTCCAATATAATAAAGTAAGGCACTGACTGTGCGAAGCACTGGGGAGTCAGCTGCTGTGAGGCACTGTAAGGTAAGGCAGAGACAGGGCTCAAAAGACAATGAAAGGGATTGTTTGGTACTCAGCAAATTTGATTGCATTTTGATGGCTTTTAATCAGCTTAAAAATTAGTAGCCAAAGCATCAGGATGCTGCTTCTGGTCCTGGTCGTGGAGAGAGCACCTACTTATATTGGGAGAAGTGTATTTACTTTATATCACACTGACAGTCATCAGCTGCAGATTATTATTCTTAATGATGGCAAACATAAAAATCCTTTTTTATGATATGCAAAGCAGTTTGATAATTTGCTGTAAATAATACGTGTTTCAACGCCAGACAACGACTCGGGATTCGGAACTCTCTTGCTCTCTGTAGGATGCAGCTGGCCGTAAAAAGATTGAGCCGAGACCCTGAGCTTGCGCCTTGAGTCGGAGTTGCACACATAAAAAAGAAACACTTAAGCAGCATCTTAATCAGAGAGTAAAAGACAGAGAGGCAGAGAGAGAGAGAGAGAGAAAAATGATTTTAATTTTCAGTCTCTCATTCACATGTAAATTGACACGTTTCATTACGAAGATGCAGGCAGAGCGTTGATTATGGGCGGGTTCTTCATTGCTGTGGCAACACAACAGCCACGGAAGGGGCAGGGGCAGGGGCAAGGGCGAGATGAACGTGCAACGGAAAGCTTTATATCATATCAGCCAACGTTCGCATCATGCCACACATTGTGGCCGAGTTTGCGGGCTGTGCAACATGATATGATATGCGGTAAGTGAAGTAAGTGTAACTGCAACAACGCTTCTGCTTCCCATGTCTGTTCCAAGAGCTGACACCAAATAGTTGTTGCATATTGTTGTTGCTGTTGTTGGTTACGTTGCCACAGTGATGACGAGCGCCAGTTAATAAGTACCTTGAAATGTGTTTGAATATTATTTAGCCATCACTCAAAATGAGAAGCTACTCCTACAACAAATACTGAGTTTGTATTCTATAATAATTTGAGAGTTTTGCTAATGAGATTTGGGATAAGTAAGGCTAAATTATTATGCTACAAGCTAAGTCTGAATATTGGAAATTCATGTCAGGAAAATCAAATGTGCAATTTGATACACATTTTGTATGCTCAGAATATTCTGTGATAGATATTACATTTCTAACTAAGAATGTGAGTTTGGAGATAATTATAAGCTTACAATATTAATTAGAACTAAAGTTGATCATGACTAGATAAATGATTTGGTATTAAGTCATATTATGAATCAGCAGTAAAAAAAATTATATTTTTAATAAATCAAATTTAATGAGCAAATAAATGTATTATTTTTTTAGCCATATAATAAAAATTGACTACGAATTTTAATGGCCGCACAGAAAAATAAGTGAGAAGGCTCTAGTCAAGTGTGTTCGACTGTAAGATATTAATGCGTTATTATTTTTAAAATATACCGAATTGATATACCACAAAAATACTAGAAATATACCGTATGATATGTATTGTATACCATAGACTAAAAACTATACTAGATTGTCAGTAACCAAGACCCATAGTATGTAGAGGTTTTTGTCCATACAAAAGTATGTCTTAAACAAATTATACAATTTTGATATGATCGATATAGGAACATAAGATCGAAAACTTCTTTAGACTAACATTTTTATTCTTGCTCTTAGAACGTCATTTTATCTCTTTACATATTAACTTTAAGCCATGTCTTACAAAATAAGGAATACGTTATTTTGGACATAAGAACTTTAAACAATTTACAGTTTCCTTCCTCAACTAAAGTTGAAAGATATTTACAACAAGCTTTCAACTTGTCAATTGTCTTTGGGCGTTGCTTCTACGCTCGTTCTCATTGCGTAATTGGTATTGTCTTTAGCTTGAGCTCTGAACTGTTGGCCAACTTGCCACTTACAGCTACTGCAGTTGAACCTTAAACGCTTTCGAGTATTTTTTTTGTGGTTTTTATATATATTTCCGCTAACTGCTGCCACACAGCCCACTTGCTGCCGTTGCTGTTGCATACCCCATCATTTATAACTGTCAACAGTTTTGTGGCCGAAACACGCCACAGCCACAGAAGAAACATACACACACACACACAGTTAAACTAATATTTAAGCCATCAACAATGACGAAACGCAGACGGATTCAGCCTCTGAGCAATTGCCACTCCACACGGAGTTGTTGCCACGCTCCGCCCCGTCCTGCTTCGCCCTGTTCTTGCCACATTCGCAGTCTGCAACTGCAGCTAGACAAACAAATTATGGCCACTGTCAATAGACGCGCATTTCTATGCCAACAAAATAGCCAAGAAGCAGCAACAGCAGCAGCAGCAGGAAAAAAGTAAAATGCTTAAAAGAAAAACAAGTCAGACAAGGAAAAAGGCACCCACAGTTGTTGCCACAGTTGCACAGTTATAGTAGTAGAGCATGGCACGGTTTGACTGACTGCCAAGTTGCAAGTTGTAGTTTTCTTTTCTGCCAACTGTGAAAACTGTGAAAATTGCCGTCAGGCATTTGGCCAAAGAAGCCAAGAGAAGCAGCATCGAGCATCGGGCATCGGGCAACATCAGCAACAGGCGGTTCCCTTGGCTAATCATTGCAATTGGCATTGGAATTGAAATTGCGAATGCGATTGCGATTGTGAATTGCAATTGGCTCAAGCTCAAGCTTGCAACATGTTGCAAGCAACAAGCCAGTCAACAGCAATTTCCACATTTGCATTTCTTCTCTTTTTGCCTTTTCAATTTCTGTGTGTTTGCCAGCCTCTATTTTATTTTATTTATATGTTTCTATTTTTATTTAAATTGTCTAAGCGATTGCAAAAATTTTAACTTTGTTGCAACAATTTTGCAATTCTTTTCGAGTTTTATATTTTTTAGACTTTTTATTTTGTTTTGAATAGCGCCCGAGGACATTTATGAAATATGCAGACGAGTGTGTGTGTGTTAGTTTGTATGTGAATTGACGCATAACTGCATTTTTTTTAGCCTTGTTTGTTTGTCTGCATCAGAAACTGTTTGCGTCCTGCGGCGCTTTTCGTGTTTGCCAAATTATTGCATTGCATTTTATTTCATTTTATTTTTTTTTTCCATTTTTTTCTTTTTTTAGTTTGTTGTTGCAGTTGTTTGCCGAATTTCCATTGTTGCTGGCGGTTGGCAAGTGGTTGGCCATAAAAGTAAAAAATGAATTTAGATGGCTTAAATGGGCTATGCGGCTGTGCAATTAGTACTAAAAATAGTGTAAATATTCAACAATCATCGAGGTGGTAGCTTTTAAGTGCCAAACAAATTGAAAACATTTTGAGAAAAGAATGCTCCCAATGAAAATAAAAATGAAAATGAAACCTGTAGCGCTTGCGGGTAATTGAGATACAAAACGAGTATTTGGCTTAAATGGCTTGCAGAAACGGCAGTTTAATAAATAAATTAAGGATTTGCTTCAATAATTGGAAAAATTATTAAAGGTGTATTACTTTTTCAATTATGAAAATTAATATATAAACACTTTATAATATAATTTATAGATAAATAATATAATTGTATAACTTTTTGTTTTGCAGATTGTAGCTTCAAAACCAAAGTTTATTATTTCATCATCTATGGATGTCTAGTCTACTTTTATTAGATGATATCAAATGCATAATACTGTATAGACATTAATATTTCATAAGTTAATTAAAACATTATCAAGGTAGTTATACTTATGGTATTTATATAATATAATAATATATAGTATTTAAAAAAAAGTACAATTTCTGACAGATTATATATTGCAAATAAAGTTGGCTGTGCTTTTGAAAAAAATTGTATATTTCAATCAAAATTGTATTACTAAGACTCCTTTTTATAGGTGTATATTCACTGTATCTATGTTTAAACTAAGCACATTTATAATTTCATTTATAGATTTCATACACAATGTTGTTTTTATTTATTTTACTGATAACCTTGGCAATGCATTTCGAATGTAAAGTAAATCTTCACTAGCTTAGAAGATTTACTTGAACACATTCTTACAAGTGTGTATTTCAGAGATGAACAAAACAACATAAATACTTTTATAATGCCATTACTATGATTTTGTAGATACCATTATCTATATATTCCAAATCGTAATGTCACATTTCAAAATAAATTTGAATACTCCAAAGCCTTCTTATATAGTAATATAAACATAGGACTATATGGACACATTCGTTGATTACTCAACCCGTAAATGCAACGAAAATGTCGAATATAGTGTATTACATGTTGTACCTGACCATATGTAATATAGTAAAGTATAGTATAGTAAATCCATTCAAATGTAATCCACACCAAAAGCAAATGCAGCCCTGTAAAAAACGTGCATTGAATGCCACACAAAAGCAAACCAAAAATTTACCTCCTCATCGAAAATGGTATATGAAGCGTGTAAACTGTCAAAGACCGTTAAAGGTGCCAAAGTATTTTACACAGCTGAAGTGCCAAAAATCGCGTCAACTTCCTGTGCAATCGATTGGAAATTGTATCAGTTGCCATAAAGGCGCATTGGCGATTGAACTCAAAACTCAACAACTCAACTCAACACAAAAAAACATGCAGAAATTGCAATTTAAATTCGATAATGCAATTCGCATTTCGAATAACACAACCATATTAGTCATGGGCTGTTGGAGTTGGAGGCAAAAACACTTTAAAAACGACCATTTGAGGCACACTCCACAACGAACGGAATATACTTATATATATAGTTTTTGCGCCTTTTTGCATAGCTAATTTCCTTTCAAGATAAAGTCATAGACACAAATGGCCATAAATTACGCACTACAAGCTTGTGCTCGCTGGCTAAAAAAATTTTATGTTTATCGCCAAAGATAAACTCGATCGCCTTTAGAGATAGGCATCAGAAGACAAACGGCTAAAAGCCGCCAAATGGCGAACTGGGGAACTGCGGATTGGAGGCTTTCACCCTATAAATAATATAATCAAAGCATTTGTAATCGATGCAAGGCTATCACAGCAATTTAATCGCAAACTTTAATTGTACATTTTTTTCAGTTGTGCACAAAACTGGCACAAATATGTTTGCGGTAAAAGCCGAAACAAAATGCGAAGAGACTAAGAGTCTATTAATGGCTGCTCCACAGTGCCACAGTCGTTGTATTATAATAATGGTCTGTAATGGGTTTAATGGACGATATCCATAGGCGTTGCTACGTCAACCAGTTGCCATTTAAGGTCGTTGCAAATGCAACATGGCCTGCAATTTTCACTTGACGCATTGACAGCAGCTGGCCAGCAACAACAGCAACAACAAAGCATGCGATATGTGAACATTTTGGAGTGTAAAACATATGTGGGGTAGTTGCAGCAACTAGTTGCTACACAGCGAGTAACCCAATGCGAGAGAGAGACCGCAAAATATGCCAAGAGAGCTGGCAAAAACGGATGTAAGCAAATATTTCAACTATCTTTTCACTCTTTGCCCACCTTTTCTCTGCATGTTTCATGGCCTCTGTTTGTCTTGCTGTCCTTTGCTTCGAATTGAGCTACCTTTTTGCCTCAGCACTTGATTGTTTTCTCACCTGCAGAGCTGGGAATTTTTTGAATACAGGCGAAGTTGCAATGCTCTAAGTTTAACATATAATATAAGAAAGCTCGACTTGTAGATATCCGCATCCGCAAACAAAACAGTATCTTAAATGTACTAAATTAATATTCCCATAAAATACTGAAATGATTGAACATCTGAGTCTCATTAATCAATGGAATGTGAAATATCCGACACCCAATATCAATAAAAGAAAAGAAAAGCAGTCCGAAGACAGTATTATCGAGAAAATATACCAAGTTAATATACCCAAAATGTACTGAAGTAATTATTCATCTAAGTTTCTTGAATTAATAAAACATGAGATACCAGCTTCAATTTCAATATAAATAAATCATTTTAATTGAGGTATTATCATTAAAATAAAACAAAATAATATACCAAAAAAGTACTGAATTGATTAAATATCTAAGTCTAAGTCAGTTAATAGAACTTAAGAATCCTTAACGCTCTAACCAAATGCAAAAATTGTGTTTTTATTAGATTAACGACTCTCTTAAACAGTATTCTATTCTTGTACCATTTCGACCATTATTCTATACTATTAGCTAGCTGTTATCACTCAAATAAAAGCACTTGGTTGTTAACAATCCCACGCTCACCACTGTTAATGAAGCTTCATTCAATTTAGATCTTTTCAACTATAAAACGTAAACTTTTTAACTGTCAGTCAAAGTTGAGTGATGAACTACATCGTAAATGGACTAAGCCCGCATTTCTGTTAGAGAAGTGCATATATAAAAACAAAAAAAATCTCTCATGTGGGCTTTTATTTTATCCCATCGCACCTGCAAGAGTGGAAGAAAGAACTTCGTCGCCGGATTTCCATCTGTGCGTGTCCATCTGCAACTCCACCTCCTCCTTCAGCTGCAGCTGGAAGTGAAGCTGCTGCACTGATTGTGTTTGCCGTTTGCGGCATGCGTGCGATAGATCATCTACCCATCGAAACTTAAAGCAACAGTCAGCTAACAGACGCAGTACAAGCTGCAAACTCCAGTCACAGTCTCTGAGGTAGCTTCAGTCATGGGCAGTGCAGAAATTTTAATTAAATTAAACTTTACTTTGAGACACGTGTCGGATTCTGGCATATTCCCTGCGTATCTCCACCTTATCCCCATCTTCTTGGCATCGACATTGGCTCTGCCTACAGAATTTTACGACAATTTTTACTCTTCGTAGTTTTTTTTTTGTGTTTTTTCTTTTCTCCTGTTTGTGGCTGCAACTTGTTATTCAATTAAATTTGCTGCCTTGCCTGTGTTTTAATTGCATGAAAAATGGTTTTGAAGAGTTTGTTTATATGCTGCCTGTAGGCAGAGTCACTCAGTTCGCTTCCTCATGTCCTACACCTCTCTTTATCTTACTTCTAATTGATTGTTGGTCATTGTTGAAGCTCCTGCAAATTGATAGAAACTTGTGTAGCCAAAGGGGTCAAGAGATGCCACACACACACACACACAAAACGGAAAACGGACACAAAATGCTAGTTATGATTTTTGTAACCACAGCAAAATAGCACAATTTGTGGACTGAACTGACTGTGCTGGACACGTAAATCATATATGTACCTAAAGGGGCAAGAAGCACACACGAACTAAAAGCTGAAGAGGCACTCCAGCAGCAGAGTTGTATGTTAGTCGTACAATCAGTCATGTTTCTCTTATCTATCATCAAATTCTCTATTACAGCACAGCAATGTTTGACCTACAAAAACCTTTTCAACTTTTGACTTGCACACACACAGTCGCACACTCGTAAAGTTGTCGTGCCTTTTGGCCCTTCCAACATGTCGTTTCACTTTTGTGCTTCCTCAAACCCATCTCACATTGAGCTAACACAATTTGGTCACGATTTAAGCGACGCACACGCCAGAAATTCATCAACGACATGCAAGAACTTCACCTCTCTCTCTCTCCTCTGGCATCGTATTTCTCCAATTTGCCTGATAAGAAGCGTTTAACTAAAAACATGCGCCAAATTACAGCAAATTTCTCAATGTAATGTGTGCTCAAGCTCCTCCATCCGCTGGCTCATTTCCTCAATTCTACGCATAAATCAAGAGCAACTCCCCCACATCCCGAACAAATGAGTTTGCATGTCTCTGTTATTTCGTCAACATTTTATCGAACTGCCTTAAAAACAAAATTCACAGCCGCGTCACGCAAATCTAGATAACAATAACTAGGGGCCACAAATAAAAGTAGGCTACAATTTGCACTCCTCGATATATTTGCAAGCAAAAATACGGCACAAACATTTCATTTCATTGACGTAATGCCCGGGAGGCATCACATTTCCTCCTTCCAGCATAAGGTCTCTGGTAAAAGCCACAGCTGTCAGACAAGCTGCACGCAATATGGAAACTATCGAAGTACTGTTTTCCCTACCTCCGACCTCCCCCTGCCTGCTTATTACGCCCTTCTTTCCACATTCATAATCGTTGACATTCACAATTTGACTTTGCAGAAAACATGAAGCCACAAATCAGAAATCAGGCAGTAGAAATCTGAAATCAGACATCACGAATCATGTTATCGCTGTGATTTGTCATCTGAGCCCCCTTAGGCACAGGTTGCCTCGCTCTCTGGTCTCTGGTCTCCGGCCTCGGTCTCGTGTTTGTCACTCTGACTGTGTGTGTGTGTTTGTCCCTCTCTTCAGTGTTCTTATCTGGCACGTTCATTGTAATTAACGCTGTAATCAAATTGGTGCCCCATGTCAAATGGCCCTCATGACAGATCAGCATCACAGCATCAACTTCAGCCTCAGCCTCAGTCTCAGTGTCTCTGCAGCAAACTCAACTGCTCTGTGGATGTGTGCCCACAGTTTGGCCTTCTGCTCTAGACCAAACAAGTTTGAATGCTACAGTTTCAATTGGCCCAGACATGCACATCTCAGCATCAAAACGTTGCCGATGCCGATCCATCATCAGCCTCAACTTCTCATATCAGTTGCCGTATCTCGCCTCGCTTCGCCTCGCCTTCTTCGTCCCCATTGCCCTTTCCTTTCATCTCCCCAGCTATCTTTTAGTTATTTGTTTAGTTGCATGAAGGGCTTAACTCGTTTCCCAACTACATTGTAACAAGTTGAGAAATGAGGATGGGAATTCTATAAATAGGGCTTATTGATTTGTCTGCCGCTTAAATTAAAATAATAATGCTTAAAATATAAAAACCTGTTCTTAATTTGTAGGTTCATATCCCCTAGAACTCTCAATTCAAAGAATCTTTTTAAAGAAATTATAGTTCTAGCGATTCTGAAGATCAAAAAGGAGTAAGTGAAATTTTTGTAAAATGTGAAAGTTTTCAAAAGTACATATGTAATTTATTTTTGAGAATACTTTTATATATTTTTATTATTTCAATTTTAGAAAACTGTTAACGTAATAATGAATAATATCCACATCGTTATAATACAGTTTTATAAAAATTAAATGAAATGTATCTAAAAGTTTATTCATTAAAAATAGAATTTTCCACTTAATAAGCAATCTTATACATATTATAATAAAGCATCAATTCATTCCATCCTAAACAGTTCCCAACTCTTCCTTATGAAAGAGTATTCCAAGTTCGTTGTAAATGCACAACTATTACAACTTATAGTTTTGTTTTAGTTCACTTCATATGCAGCCCACGCCCGTCATGTCCAGTCTCTTGCTATCTCTTCCACCTCTCTTCCTCTCTCCCTCCATCTGTTTATCTCTATCTCTGTCTCTGATTGCTCCACATATGTATGCACGTTCCATAGTTGTCATGATTTACAGTTATGACAATTTTAAGTTGGTTCATTAGGGGCAGCCACAGATGCTGCTATTGCCTGCTGACTGAGAAAATGCACTTACTTACTTACAGCTACAGCTACAAATAGAGTTTACGTTGCGACTACTTAACTATCTGCCATCTCGCTCTCACTCTAGCCATCTCACTTTATTCACACTGGGTGTGTGCGTGTCTCAATGTCTATGTTATGATTGAAGATGATTACAAATGTCTTCTTATGGCAGTTGCCTCTATGTTATTGTTGTTGTTGTTGTTTGTTGCATATTTCCCAACTCGACCATTTGTAGTACCAACCAAGATGATGGCGAAGACGTGGTCACAGGCAGAGTCTAAGTCTAAGTCGGTTGCCTGCCTGCGCTTAATTAATAGCCTCTGTCAGCATTTTTGAGCAAAGCATCCGACAGTTGTAGAGTCAAACTTGTAGTTGGAGCTAAATAATAGGTCTCTCCTAATGGTTCCCTAAGTATTTATTTATGGTTTAACTAAAGAAAAGCATTTGCAATAATGGATTTCATGCCGTGCGCTTTTACAGCTAATTGAATAACTTTCTTGTGTTCTTTTTCAATCTATGACTAGCAAACAAGTGAGAGCACGAAATGTTGTTTGTGATCATTAAATCAGACTAAAACACAGATTACAGCATGTAATTCAACATTTGTTCGTGTGGAATGCGCAGCCAACTTAACAAGGCGATTTTCTAATGTGGGTGGCAACTCTAGATCATGCTGTGTGTGGGAGTGCATAATATATGATCATTAACTCTGTTTATTACAGCTTGATTTCGAGAGCAAAAGTCGAAGTAATGCAGCGAAACTTAATTCTATTATTTATGTTAAATCGCTTGACAACTCGAAAAAGGAATTTTATTCCCACTGTTCGCTCAATATGGAAATGATCTTTAATTGAACTGTTTGGCGAACAATCAGCAACTGATTTGCAGGTGTAAACGGAAATTACTTAAGTAGCTTAGAGCCCAGAGTTCAGATATATTGTAATTTATGGAGGGCGATTATTTAAGGCATTGTCACACCGTAATCGCAATCCTGTGCTAATGAAGCCCCAAGCTGTTTCCCTCACGTTTCGGGGCCTTTTTAGCAGCTGTTTGCCATTATCATTTGTGGAGTTAAGGCTGAAGAGGAAAAAGAACAGACAAATATAACGAGTAGAGATTCAACCTTCTCGTTTCCTGCTCTGGCTCATAAACCTTTAACAACTTCTTTATAAACCCGCTTCACAGCCTACACACACACACACACGCACACACATACATATGTAGAGAGCATATTTGCCCCTGGGAGTATCACCAAAGCCAAAGCACTAAGCATAAAATTTATGATTTGCCTTTTGGCTGCCTTCTTTGACAGCAACTGCAACTTGGAGCTGAAGTTGGACTCGGACTCGAACTCGGACTGGGACGACATCGATTCATTCGCGTTATACATTCGCCATGGGGACAAAACACACACCACACAAAACAAGTTTAAGCCTCGTTGCCCATTTGCGGACTTTGGAGTTGGGATACAGCTTCTGCTTCAACTTCAAAAGCGAGAGAGAGAGAGAACTGGATCTTCGTTTCGTGCGCGTGTTTCATTTTAATTAAGCTAAACCCGAAGCGAACTGCAATTCCAATTCAAAATCGAATCCATTTATGGCATCCCTAGCCAAGGTGTTAACTGGCAATTGCAATTTGTATTTTGGCCCCAAAAGCAAACGTCCCCAATTCCCCAAAGGCGGCCAGACCAAAAATTATTTCAGTATTATTTATGGAGCAGGTCAACATGAAGTTGCTAGGTTTATTGGCCCAAGGCCTATATATTTTTGCCATTCGTAATATGTCAGTGCTGCTTTGGCCATCTTGTTTTGGCCCTTTTTGTGCTTGTGTGCTGCTTATTTATGGGCCAAGTTCTTTTACTTTACTTTTGTTGCCAATGTTTGCCAATTGTCTGGCCAAGGCAGACAATGGGCATTATAAATTCATCAGACAGTTTGCCTCTGACACACAAACAGACACAGAAGCTTGGCCGTGCATAATGTATCTCTGCATCTCTATCTGCATTTGTACATTGTATCTAAGTATCTGTGGGATGCCTTTGGTCATACAAAATGGCGCAGCGCTTAGCGAACAATGCAAACAATAAACAACAACGGCAAACCAAAAACAAACAAAAAAGGATGTCTGCTTTGTGGTTGACATTTGTTTTGTTGTGTCGTCGGCTTGTTGCTTTTGTTTTTAATTGTGTCAAATTTTTGTAGGTGGCCCCCACCCCAGCAGAGGCTTCATCATGCTCCAAAGTGGAGCACTGCGGTAGGTGCAAAATCAAAACCCACTTCACAAAATATTTGCAAAAGCCTCTCTGCTGAACACAACACAAAAAAAAATACGGCAGCCTGCCACATTGTTTTGTGATCTGAATAGCAGGATTAAAGGGGTATCCGACTGTGGTAGAAGCGGGGGAAGAGTGGAGGGGGGGCGGGGCAATCGGAACGATGATTAAACATGCAACGGTGTGCGACTAAAAACTATATGCATGTGCTTCTGGTCTAGTTGCTGCCACAAAAAAGCGCACACATCTCTATTTTTGCAAAAGCAGGAATAAGCCGAAGGCAAAGCAAATGGGATTTTGAGGTTAGCTGCAGCCATTCTATAGAAAGTCTCCTCTCAAACAGTCTGGAACAGGCCCAAAACCAACAATAACTTGACTTGCAACTTGTTGAAGAGACATTTGTTAATGTTTCTTAGAAAAATGGCTTATAAAGAAATTGCATGTGGTATTTACACAAAAATATTGCAGTGAATGTGGGAGAAACTAAACGAAATATGTCACACTAAATTGTATGTAAGGTTTTTTCAGTTTTTTCTAAATTTTCAGATTGTGTATTGTATATTTATGAAACAAAACAAAAAAATATTTCAAAGAATTTTGAAGTATTGCATGAAATAGATTTGATGTTAACGGAAAAAATGCTTCATAAGAAATTTTAATGAAAATTAAGAAAGAATTCTGAGTCAGATGTATATATTATTACAGCAAAATATCTGATGAAACTATATATATATTGGAAAAATATAAACGTAAGTATAATAAATAAAGTTTAATATAGTTTATTTAAGAACTGAATTAAAAAAATAATATAAAGAATATTTTAGAGGTTGCTTAGAAATTGGTTAAAAAACAAACAAAAATGGGGTCTTAGGGATTGTTTGAAAATAAGTTTTAAAGAAAACGGGATATAATCAGAACAACTGAAAATCGTATAGCACAACAAAAACTTAAGCAATATAAATTCTATGTCAGATATTTCATATTTAATCAGTGTTCTTAGAAAATTGTCTGAAGAGAGAGAGAGAGAGAGAGAGAGAGAGAGAGAGAGAGAGAGAGAGAGATAAACAGTTTAGAGATAGTTTTACCTCGATTATATAAAGCTTCTTTCAGATGCTCTCTAAATTTGCCAATTGTAAACAAACCAATCTTTAATCTAGCGAAAAGTATTCAATTAAAGAACCCAATTAACGATTCATTGGGCATGTCTGCGCTCTGGTTTTAATGCTCCTCTCTCTCTCTCTCCCCCGCCGCGCTTCGATAGTACCACTTCCAGTTTTGGTTTCAGTTTATTTACTGTAAATTCTGGCATATAAAAAAAGTGTCAACTGAATTGTGTGCTGACTTTAATGCTGGGTGCGGTCAGTTGTTGGCCAGTTATTACAGTAAATGGTGGATTTTCGTCATGGCTTGGGGTCGGTCTGGTCTGGTTTCGCTTCGTTTGTCGGTGGCATTGGTTTTGGGGGTATTCGGGCTTTCGGGTTTTGTGGATTGGCGCATGGACTGTCATTAAATGGTTGTAATTAAATATTTTAACAGTCGGCTGTCAGGCAAAAGTCACAGCTTAGCATTAGCATTTAGGAGAGCCGACGGCCCATGAAAATACAACACAACTCAAGCGAGTACACTCACATTCCCACTCCTATTCACACTCGTATTCATATGCACATAAGCATAATAAACATGAGTATCTCAAAGTTTTGTCGAAATGTGTTTACCATTTGGTAATAACCCAAACCCACACACATATGCTCAACAGCTCAAAGAAAAAGAAAAAAAAACAAACAAACAAACACTGGCGACAACTTGTGAAATTGAAATGAAAATGCGCGACAGTCGCCAAGTTGTCAGTCAGTTGGCCAATCTATCATGAGTTCACTTTTTGTGCGTAGGATGCTGCGTAAAAGTTGACGCCAGAGATACCCTTTAAGTGAGGCAAAAAGTAAGTTATAATCTTGAAGTTTATGAGTTGCACTGAGTGAAAATAGGTCTCAGTTATAACACGAATATGAAGTTTATCAATAGAGACTAAAAGATATTAAGAATTCGCTCAAGATTAATAATCTAGTTATGTTGGAATATAACAACAACTTTAATAGCAATCTGTAACGCAAAAATGTTATTGTGAATTTTTAAGTAAAAGTGCATTTCAGAGATACCCTTTAAGTGAGGCAAAAAGTAAGTTGTAATCTTGAAGTTTATGAGTTGCACTGAGTGAAAACAGGTCTCAGTTATAACACGAAGATAAAGTCAATCAATAGAGACGGAAAGATATTTAGTATTCGCTCAAGACTAATAAACATGTTGCTTAAGAATATAACAACTCTAAAAACAATCTGTAACTAAACAAGTAAGAAAGTTACAGTCGAGTGTGCTCGACTGTGAGATACCCGCTACCCATTTTTAATAAAGGCAAAATATTGCGGTATCATTTTCAAAATATACCGAAAATACTAAAAAAATACTAAAAATATACCAAATGGTATGTTTGGTATATCGATACAGCACACCATTCAAAATATACCATAGACGACACAATGTACCAGATTGTCACCCAAAGCAACTAAGACCCCTTGTAAGTAGGCGTTTTTGCCCATACAAAAGTATTTCTTTAATAACTTCCACAATTTTTATCTGATCACAACCAAATTTTCAGGAATCATAACTACTACAGTAATTATTGTATATACCAAAATTCGTAGCTCTAGCTTTAAAGTTACGCTTGTTTTTTAATTTTTTTGATTTGCGGGGGCGGAAGTGGGCGTGGCCAAAATTTGAAACAAACTTGATCTGCGTGCAAACATAACAAATGCTGTCGAAAAAAAATTATAGCTCTATCTCTTATAGTCTCTGAGATCTAGGTGTTCATACGGACGGACGGACAGACACACAGACACACAGACACACAGACGGACAGACGGACAGACGGACAGACGGACATGGCTATATCGTCTCGGCTGTTGACGCTGATCAAGAATATATATACTTTATAGGGTAGCAGATGCCTCCTTCTACCTGTTACATACATTTCCTGCCGGCACAAAGTTATAATACCCTTCTACCCTATGGGTAGCGGGTATAAAAATCTAATCCATTTTAAAGAAAAGAGATACTCTTTAGTTGAGGTAAAAATTAAGTTGTTATTTGAATTGAATTAAAAAAGTCTCAGTAATAACATAGAGATAAAGTGTTTCAATAGCGACTAAAATTTATAAATAAATAAAGATGGAATATAATATCCCTAAAACAATTTGTAGCTGAAGTTCAATGCATTTTAAAGTAAATGTTGACTGTTGCCTGAAATGAGGCTAGGAGTAAGTTGCATCAAATGAAGCAAGTCTCAGTAATATCTCGGAAAGAAAATAATTCAAACGAATGAGATGAATTCTCTAAACTGGAATATAAATACTCTTCGATTCATAAAATATACCGTATGAATATACCGCAAAAATACAAAAATATAGCCAGATCCATTTTTGTTATATTATATTAATATAGTATAACATTCAAAATATACCATAAAATACAAAATATTATAACATAGATGGTCAGCCAAAGCGAAACAAACATAATATTCTAAAATAAACACTCTTGTATATAATCCAATTCAACTTCTCATTTTCTGGAACTTGACTTCACTTGTCCGTATTTTTTCTAGGAATTTCCACCTTTTCTGTGTACTCTGCTCCGACTTTCATCAATGTCAACTAAAAAGCTGCACTTTAATGTGCTTTTATTCGTTGAAATTGAAACTGAAAAAAGCAAGTTATATTTATCTACTTAAAGTTTGAAGTAATACTGTGAAAAAAATGTTGTTTACAGTTTCACTTTCAAGTTGATGCCCGGGGACAAAGGACAAAAAGCAGATGACAAAATGGGGGAAAAGGCAACATGTCCTGTTGAACATTGTTGTTGCCACTTAGTTGTCGCCGTTGCTGTTCCTATTTCTGTTGTAGTTGTTATCGTGCTGTCCACTCACTCAAAGCTGATGAAAAGCGAATAGAAAAATAGCAGCGACAACAACGTGAAGTAAGGAAATAAATGAAATAAAAGTAAAAACAAGAGCAAATTGTTTGCCTTGAAGTCTACTGGTAATTTTTATGGATTTACAAGGATTTAACACAAGGACACAAACTGAGAGACTTTCACACACACACGCACACATACGAAAGCGAGTGTGCTTAAGTAGCCGGAAGTTTTTCCTTATTTTTATGTTGTTGTAGTGTATTTTGTTTGTTGCCCAGCAAATTAATTGAGTTGAAAATGTTGTCGTTGTTCTGGCTGCGATTGCAGTACGAAAAATAAATAAATAATCATCATCAGGCTTCGCATTTATTGGTTATAAATTGAACAATTCGAGCGGAAAATATTAAGTGGATTATAGTTTTAATGCTCCTTCGGCCCCGAACTTCACTGTGGATATTTGTTAAAGGACATTGCGGGAAAATAAATTGCACAGATACGAGAAGAACAGCAGGAGACAACAAACAGGCAAATACACAGGGAGAGAGAGAGAAAGAGAGGAAAGAATGGCAAACATGCTGACCTCTGGGCTTCGGGGTTAAGAGCTTTAGCCCACTAAATGATTATGAGACGACTTCGTGTAGCCCAGAGATTAGTCTTAAGTCTCTCTGAACGTCGATAATGATAAATGCTGCGGGCCTGGTTAACGGTAAGTTGGCCACAGCAAAACAAATACTGCGAAGAAGTGAGAGAGAAGAAGAGAGACAGAGGGAGACAGAGAGAGAGAGAGAAGTCGCAGCAATCAATGCAAATTTGATATAAGAAACTTACTGTTCAAGAATTATCATATCATTTGCAACTTTTGAAGCTGAGTTTCTCAACTTTTTACAGCTCATTTAACTGAACTGTTTTTGTGCTTTTGTTCATTAATCGATTCTCGGTTAATTAGCGATATGTTGCCTTAAGAAGAGACTGAGTTTGGAGTTCAACTTGGTAATATCAGAAGGCTTGAGATAAAAATAGATTGAGGGTAATAATCGCAGTCAGAAAGAACGAAAAAACATTTTAGATAATTGGGGAAACATTTAAATATATTAAATGAAATTAAATGCGTAAAATCAGTTAAAATAAAAAAGAGTAATGGTAGTAACTATTGCTATAAGGATTATTCAAGTTAAGTCCCTAACAAACTCTTGTAAATGTTGCGAGCTTCGCTCCCCCAAGAACTGAGCAAACATTTCATGTAACTTAGGGTTGTTTTGCAACTAGCAAATTGTCATTAAGAAAAAGATGCTCCTAGCCAAATGCGATGACTTTTGAAAGAGCATTTCCTTTTAGTATTTCATCAAAGCAAATATGATTACTCAAGCCAAAGGCAACTCAGCCTCATTTGGCTGCTGGCAACACAACACAATAGATACAAAAGATCTTTGAACTGGCGTTGTAAGGGTCGTTGTATTGTTAAAATATATATAATATCACAATCAATTATCATAAGTCACTTTCTTTTGCCTGTCAATAAAAGCACAATAGACATCTTTCTTTCCCTTTGCCCTTGGCTGTGGAAAGCCTTTTAGATAAATTAACATTCACAATATTGACCTTTGCAATTGTGAATTGTGAAAAGCAAATCATTTGAAGAAGCGAAACCCAACAAAGCGACAAAGGAGCAAAAAAGGCATTTCCAATTAAATTAGTCAAAGTGAAATTATAATCATGATGCTTGTTGGACATTCGACATATGCAACGCCTTTTTTGCCACAAACAAGCTCCATTATGCAAAGGCAACGGGGCGTCCCGATGAAAGCCACAAAAGGATGATTCTCCTATCACACACACACACACAAAAAAGAGGATAATCGAGAATTTGGGATTAACAGTTGCAACTGAAGCTGAAGCGGGACAATCAATTACAGTTTCGCTTGGCTGGCTGCTTTTCATTTCATCGTTTTATCGTTTCATCGTTTCAGCATTTCCATTTCCATCAATTAAAAGGCCATGCCACGCCCACAAGAATGCCTAATGGCATTCAGTCAATGCCGCAAAGCCCAATGAATTATCCTTTGGGAGGCGGAGAAAGGGTGAGGAACCTACAAATCGAATCGTGTCTCGCCTGGCGCCTAAAATGCGTCAAAATCGTTTCAAATGAGGCTTTTAATGGTTTTACGATTTTCCATATAACACACAAACAAACACAACAAACAACAACAAAACAGCCACAGGAGGATCCCTAAAATTGCCCCCAAAACGCTCTGTTGTCCTCTCGCGGTCTTTGATTAATTTATTTTTGGGTGTCCTGTCTACACATACAATCATCAATCGGACATTGGCCCAGGCCAAAACGAAGCGCTGTCAATGCGTAAACTTAATCCTCTCGTTTTTAAACTCACCCAGACAGACTCACTCCCCTCAGTCCGCCTCTCCCAACTCAACTCATCCCAACTCAATCCAACCAATCCCGCCTACCCCCCTTTGTCCCTTGGCAGTTGTCCAATAAATTGACGAAATGGCAGGCGGTATGCGCTCGAATGCTTAATGAAACATTTTGGCAAAAAGGGGGGAGAAGGAAAGAAGGGAATCCCCCCCCGAAAAAGGGATACGCTGTGGCTGTGGAACTCATTGAGAATTGTTGTGGTATTGGATTACGCATAGAGCTCAATTGATTGAGTATTCTTTGAATGTGCCAGTCTATTTTACAATCCTAGCAATTTCAACACGTAAATAAGAGAGAACAACAAACCCAAAATAGAAATCGTAACACAAAAGAGACTAGTTCAATATTCAATACGCTTATTATTGTTTTGATATATGATATGATATGATATATCAAAGAAAGAAAGAAGGAAAAAGAAAAGAAATATGAATTTCATATTTTGTAAGATTGCTTTAATATCTATAAGAAAACATGATATGAATATACTTTATTGCTTAATAATCGTTTTCAACTATTCTTTTTATTAAGAAGAGTTATATGAGAAGGTAGAGTACTGAGACTTTTTTGTTGATATACAGAATTTATAAATATATTATTTAAATAGTTTGCTCTCTGTATGTTTTATAATCTCTGTCTAAGGAAAACAAAATTTTAATGATTAATTTCAATTTCCATAAAAACAACGGATATTTAATATAACAAAAAAACATTTTCTTACTATATGAATATTATATATTTTATAATCTCTGCCTAAAGAAGGATTTACTTTAATTTCAATAAGAACAACGCATATTTCGTTTTAAGATAACAATTTCTTGTTCGATGAATATTTATATCTAAAAACTATGCCAAATTGTAGTACTATTTTTTGGCCACACATTTGTTAAATAGTTTTCCGTTTCTAAATTTCTGCAGCAATCATTGTACTTTCTTATTCTACGCCCTCCTGCAATACCTGACTACTATTGCTTTTTCCTAGATTTGTAACGGCACTCGAAACACTTTTCTGTGACAAACTGTTCTATCATTAGCAAGCAAACTAATCTGCTCCACAATTAGAGCCCATTCCACAGACTAGAGTAGAACACCTTAAGCCCGCTTCTTCGACTACTGTCTCAAATGTGTGTGCATCAAACAAGCTGCTAAATTTCGCACGCTGCTCTCAAAAAAAAAGAGAAGAAAAAAGAAAAAACGACATTTAAGACTAAGAAGGCTTCGAGTTGTATTTCTCTTGCTTCTACTGATGATGATGGTGAGGAATTCAACAAAACACACACACTCTCTGACAGACACACAGACAGACAGACACTCAAAATGATAGCAAAACAGAAAAGACGAATGTGGAAAAGAAATACAAAAAAAAATACAAAGTGTAGCCAGCAGCTAGACATGTATCTGTGTATCCGTAAGATACTCTGCTACGCTCTTACGGCGTATAAGGCGAAGAAGTGTGAATTATCCTGCCTCAAAGTATTTAATGCGCTTTACACATGGCAACAAGGATATGCGAGTGTACAAAATAGAAGAGAAAGAACAAAACCAAAGCGGAGCGTTAAGAAAAATAAAAATACCAACAAGTACCATGCAACAAGGCATTCGATCATCAGTCATAAAAACAAACAGCAGAAGAAGAAATGAGCGAAAGAGGTGCGGGGGGTAAAGTAAACAGTTGAGAAAATCAAGCCAATAGTGTTCCCGACGGTTGATGATGATGAGCATGGCGATAATGCTGATGATAATGATGATTGGGAGGAGCCAACTACGAGCTGGGAAATTAATTATACACGAGCGCATTGAACGTGAAAATGCGTTGAAAATATCATCTGAAAGAGGGGTTGGAGAGGCGGGGGGCGAGTTAATAAGTGATGCCTTGTTTTCGACTATTGGATATTGGAATTGTGGGGATACCAAACTGTAAGCTATAAGCAGGCATTACGAATTGCTGCAGCGGTAACTGAAAACTGGTTTTTAGTTCAAAACGAAAGCAATACAATGAAAACGGTCAGAGATCAAGAAAGAAGTGAAGAGTAGTTTTTTTCATTCCAATTCCTGATAGTTTTACCTGCTCTTTAACTCCAGGCAGGTAGTTTGTAAGCAACAACAGGGTGACTCGCATCGGACTCCCTGCTGTGTTACCCTGTGCAGTGTGGTGGTTGAAATTAATTCCACTGCGCAACAGGATATGGCATTTCTTTGGGTTTGCCAACAGACCCGAAAGAGCACAACAAATTGGGCTTTGTCTTGGTTCAAATGAAGACATAAAACAACGCCAGCAGTTGACCTATTTGAAATTTGATTCTTAGAACACAAGTTCTTTTCAAAAAGTGAACTACTTTAGATGAACTGGTTTAGTATATTTGATACGAAAATATTTTTGAAGAAATTCTTTCACCAATTCGACGCTATTTTTCTTTATATCTAAAAAATGTTAGCCAACTGAATTTAACTTATAAAAAACATTTTACGCATATCTTATGACCATATAATTTAAAATACATCTTCTACACATTTACCTTCTTCCTTGAAATTTTATTATTTATATATTTTTATTTATTAAATCTTTTGTTTTTGTGTTTAAAAATAATCTATTTATTATAATCTTTTATATTTCTCAAGTTCATAATATTATTATATATTGAGCACTTTAACCTTTGACTAAGCTTCTCTGTTTATTATTCAGTCTGACAATCCTAACTCTATTATTATTTTAACTTTATAATTACTTGAAATTCTTAAGTGGCATTTTCCAACTCGTGTTATTAATATATCTGCGTTTTCCTTGTATTCTTCTTTCGCATTTATAATGGTAGTTGTATTTTAATCTTTACTCTTAATGCTCGCGCCTCATAATTATTTGTTTTTTAGACTCTGCTTCAACCATTTAACAGTCTATAATTTCAGATTTCTCCATAAGAACTGTGATCTCATTGCTCTCTGGTTTCATTAATCATTGCCTCCAAATTAGTTTCCCCATCAATCCCCAGCTCTTTTTTTTACTTTTTACGACCCATGTTTTTCCCCCAATTTTTCAAAAGATGCCGCACTTACCTTGCCGCCAACTTTGAGCTCATATCCCATGCCCAGCGGTGTCTTGAGCTGCACGGGACAAACGAATCCAATATTCCGATGTGGACTATCAACGCTGATCTGATGTTTGCGCGTGGTTACTTTCGGAGCACTACGCGTTGGTGCCGGCGTCGATGACGAGGATGTTGTGTTTTCGGCAACGCACAAATCCTCGCCGCCATGCACTGGGAACTTGGAGCACTCGAGATTCTCGGGCCAATTGAAGTTGTAGGTCTTCATGAGATTCTCACAAACGCGAGCGGATTCACAGAGCGAACGACACGGCGGAATCGGACGCTCCAAAATGGTGCAGACGGGCACATACAGAGAGCAGAGGAACAACTGCAGATCGGCACTGCAACCAATCTTGACAAGCGGCGCAAACTGATGCACCTCAAGACCAGCTTCCTCTTGCTTGGTGTGGCCAATAAGATTTGGCATTATGGTCATATTGTACGGGATGTTCTTGCAGATGGAAATCGTGATGGGTTCACAGCGATTGTGATGTGGAAAACCATCTAGCGAGGAGGTGGGCGAAGTGCCCGCTGCCAAATCGGAACCGACACCGCTGCGATAATATGAGCTGGCGTCCAGCGGTGTTTGGTCATAACGCTGCGCTGCTTGCTGCAACGCGGGCAGCATTAGCAGAAGCGCCAAAAAAGGCAGCAGCATTTTTGGATTTCTCTGCATATTTTCGTTACGTTTTTGGCGCGTTTTCTGCGCGTTTTGCGTGCGACTCTTGGATTCCTCAAGTTAATTTTCCTGCGCGTTTTGTTTTGGAATTCTCTTAGAGCTCGCACATTTTGGAGCGACACAAAGACACACGCACACACAAACAGCACACGCGACGAAGGAGACGAAGAGGGAGACGGCGACGGCGACGGCAACAGGAAAAAAAAGAATAATATTTTAAGCACTTGACACCTTTTTGAGCATTTACAAATATTTAATTTAAATTTATATGCTCTTCTCAATTTCCATTTCAATTGCTTTTTATCACTTTTGTTGCGTACACTTTGCCGGCTGTGTTGATGACCGACGGAACGGGACACAGAGCAGAAGAGAAGTGCAAAAAAGTACGTAAAACGCGCGAAACGTTAAGACGCCACCGACTTGAAATAATTCCAGATAATTCAACCGAGAGCACAACCGAACGGCAGGGCAAACGCTGACAAACTAACCATTGCAGAGCGCCAACTCAGTCAGTCAGTGTCTTTCGTCATGGGGGAGAGAGAGCAGGTTTACTCACTTGGCGGTGGGCGAGAGAGCGACATCAACAGGCCAGCTATAGCCATCAACAGCAGCCGTCGTGTCGTCACTTGTTTGCATCGCCTGCGCTCAACTGCTGAATATGGGTGCTCTCTCATGCTCTCGCTCTGGCTCTCTCTTCAGCAATGGCCACTGCATGGCTCGACCTTGAATTTGTCGCTCAATGCATTTGAGAGGGACTGAGAGCGAGAGAGCCAAACTAAGACAGGGTTGTTAAACGTTTTGTTTTGAATGCTGCGACGCGGGCAGCGACAGAGACAGCGGCTTGAGCTCCTGTTGATTGAGCTGAACAGCCGAGGAAAGTATCAACAAATGGTTAGCGTATTAATTAAAGATTACAATAAAGTACTAATAAAACTAAAGTGAGACGGCGAAGTCAGGGAGCTGTGAATTAAGATAGGCAAATGGTTTCCATATTTACATACAGAGCGCTAACTGTTATTTATTTCGATGTGGAGGGCAAAAAAGCAATATGAACTCGCATATGTTTTCCTTATTGTCGAGTTCTAAGCTGATGACTTTTGCTCCGCATTTTTGCGCGACAATTAATGTCTATCTCTCTCTCTCGCTTTTCATACGGTTTGTGTTTTTGCTTCTTCATCTGTATTTTCCTCACTTTTCCTACACTTGAACTTAATTAAGTCATTAACTTGCGTTTAATCTGCGCTTAGCTGAGGGGGAAATCAACTTGAAACGAACTTCGCATATCCCAAGCATTTCTCTAATGACCCCTCAGGCCGATGGAGCGGGAGAGAGGAGAGCGGGGCAGCCAATAAACTTGTTATATTGACAATAATGATGACATTAGAGCGAGCTTTGTCTTTGTCACCTGTAGCCTTTTGTCCACACACACACATACAGTCGCACTCACACAGTCACAAACGCAGACTCAGCCTCAGAATGCAGCCAGCCAAAGTTTAACATATTTTTCATGCTCTCGCACACACACACATAAGTTTAGACAAACTTGCATTGCTTCCTTGTCCTACTCTTGCTCGTAGGCTTAGCTCTCTTACTTGCGTTAGGTCTCTCGCTCGCTCTCACCGCCGTGTGGGCTGTAAACAAGTGTTACCGGTTTAGCCGGCGTTCCTTCTGAGCCGCTGTGGCTTCTCTGCTTCTTCTTCTTCTTCGTCTTCATTCTCCTCTTTGCCATCGTCGGCTTGTTTAATAAAAAGCGCCAAAGTTGAGCACAGCATAAAAAGACTTTTCATTGTTGTTGCTCAGCGACAGCGACGTCGAAGTCGAAGTCAACGTCAACGTCAACGTTGCTGGCTTTTTAGTTGTTGTTGTTTTTGTAGTTGGCGCACATTTTATGTTTACAAGTGAACGAACTTTGACGCCGCTGCTTCGCTCACCGCCTCTCTCTTTCGCTCTCGCTCTCTGTTAGCTACCTCTCACTCTGCATTGTTAGAAAGTGTTTGTTGTTGTGTTCTCGGCACGTCTTTTAGAATATGTTTCGTATGTAATTTTATGTAATTAAAATGAAATTGCTTCCAAAGTGTGAGCGAATGTAAACTGAAGACAACAATGATAAAGATGAGACGACATATAGCGAAAGTCAAATTGAATATTCTCTCCCCTTTCCAGTGTCTCCAAAAATATTGTTGCAACATAATGAGAGTTAATAAGCGAAAGGCAACATCTGATAGTTATTATTATCTCTGCTTATATCTCAAAAGCTTCCATGTGATCTCCCTAATTGTTGTTTGCCTTACCTGATTAACTGCAGTGAGTAGACATTGTGTAGTTGCTACGGAAATGCAGACTATTATTATTAGTTTAACTTACAACTTTTTCGTTGGTTACTGTGAAGCACATTAAAGCTGTTTTTTAAGATTAACGTTAATTTTAGGTTATTAAAAGACTTTATTAAATGGTAATCTACATGTTAAACTTTTTTAAAGTATCTTTAAAATTTCAAAAAAATATCTTTAATATACATCTTTATCTTTAATGTACATTAGGGCGGGTCAATTTGTTCCTGTCCAAAAAATCGTGAAAATCGTCCCCCATAATCGGAATCTACGAAGAATTCTAAGAATATTTCACCATGAAACCATATGTATAAAATGAATTCCTAGCTCGCGCCGTGAAGCTTAAAGATTTCACTATGAGGTACATAAGGTAAATAAATAAAAGTAGGCGTGGCATCATGATAAAAGGCGGAATTTAATTTTATTTTTTATTATAAAGTTTATTTGCTTTCCAACAAGTAGGTAATTTTTGCAATTTTGTTGACTTGGAATATAACGTCATCTTATTAGAATCTCAAATCTTTCCTTGACTCAATTTGAGGAACTTTGGAACGACTTTCTAAGGTCAATGACATAACTGCATCTCGATTCTGTGGCATAACTCGTCGTGAGACATGTGTTAACAACTGCACACATCGCTCGGTGCCCTGGGATAATTTACCAATAGGGACTTATGCTCTTGCCCCCACACCTACGCCACTGCTGTTGGTTGACAAGTTTTACCGCAAAATTAATTATCATTTAAATAATTTGTAATAAGAGGAATGCAAAAAAGCTTCACAAAAGCTTTAATATTACTATATTTCTAAAGCTTATCTTTAGAAAGCTTCTTATATTCTTCTTCTTATATTTCTTTGCAAGCAAATAAACTTTATAATAAAAAATAAAATTAAATTCCGCCTTTTATCATGCCACGCCCACTTTTATTTAGTTGCTTAAAATGCCTTTGAATATATATTTCAATTTTCAGACCGATACCTTACTTCGTTAAAAAGTTACGTACGCATTGCTCCAACTTTCTTATATGAGGCTCAGTACATGGCTAGTTGGTTTTTTTTGTTGAATTAAAAAAAAAATTATAAGTTAAATAAATTTAAAAAAAAAATTATAAAATTTGTTGTAAAAAAATGAATCAGAATTGACTCCAACATAATTGGAAAATGCGTATTTTTTTTTAAATACATTAAAATGTCTTAAATACCTCGAAATACCTTATGTACCTCATAGTGCAATCTTTAAGCTTCACGGCGCGGACTAGGAATTCATTTTAGACACATGGTTTCATGGTGAAATTTTCTTAGAATTCTTCGTAGATTCCGATTATGGGGGACGATTTTTGCGAAAAAAAATTGACCCGCCCTAATGTACATAGTTTAAATATCTTTAATGTACATAGTTGGTTTTATTTATTTCAAAAACAACATATTCTTAAAGTAATATAAAGTAAAAATTTTATTTTATTTATCAAAACTTATTAGAAAGTATAAAATAAACAGCTTTTTGCTTTCCAAGAAATTATATTATATATCTCAATTAATCTGTAAAGCAGAAGAGCAACTATCATAACTGTATTTTAATTTTCCTTGATTGCAAATGGAGTTTAACTATTTATTTAACGGAGTAATATAAAATAGATGCATTTTCTTCACTAAGACATGAATTTGTCAACTTTCTAGTTTATTTATTTTTTTGTAAACTATTTTCAAGTTTTTTTAAAATGTTCTGCCATCAGATCAATCAAATCTGAATACTCAAAATAATGAATTTTCAAAGCAAAAAAAAAACATATTTTTTTGTATCAGTTTTAAAGCCATTTATTCCATGCTAATACTTTCGAAAAGGTTTAAATCCTTTCAGAATGCCCCTTTTCAACGTTCGCTTTGAAAATATTCAAATATTATTAAAATTTCGCTAACACAAAATATCACTTATAAGGACTAAAAGCTATGTCCGCCATTTGTTTAATCATTTCAACATGTTTGAGTTGCATAAATAATCTGTTCTAAGCTCTGTTCTAATGGGAGGGATACAACAAAAAAAAAGTACAAGCTCATTTGTAGCTAGAAAATACAAAATCAATCCGTATTTCCGTACATAACTTTTGGTCATGTTTCATTTGTTTGTTTTGCCGGAAAATAACACAAAAGGAGCACAAAAAAATAAGGAGAGAGAAATAAAATAAATAAACAAGCTGGAAAACATGGCGTCCAAATTAGGAAGGGTTCAACTCATATGTGCGTGGTTTTTTGGAGAGACTTAATGCCAAAAAGGACTCGGTCCTAAGCCAAAAGGGTTTCCTGTAAGATATTACAGGAAAAAGTGCAAGTATTTACAGAACAGAAGCCAGAACGGACTTTGAATGTAAATCCCCCAATCCCAAGACCATTTCTTGGGCGCTGAACTTGTTGGGCTTTTGCGTCTTAGGCCACATTAGTTGACCAATTTAACCAAACCCCACCACAAATCACCCTTGGCCTCGGACTCTGAGTCGAAGTCGGTTTCGGTCTCGGAGTCGGAGTCGGATTCGAAGTGAAATGTCAACTTTTAAAAGCCTCAGTTTCAGCTTCAACTTTAACTTCAACCGCAGTCATAACAAACTAATTAGATGTAAAAGCTCTGCATGTTCTCTTATTGCCGAGCCGTAGGCCTTTTCCTCTCTCTCTCTCTCTTTATCTATCCCCTCTGCTCTGGCCAAGTTAAGGGTTGGGGGTTAGTTAAGTGCGTTTTGCGGCAAAGACTTTGCTGAAAGCCCGCTGGCAAAATTCTTGATTAAAAGTTTACGTTTTCGTTTGTTGTCTTCTGTTTGCGCCATTTTTACAGCTCATTTGTTGCTATTTGCGCAATCACAAGGCCCTCGTGCCAAAACCGCCCTTCCCGCCATGCCCCCACTCGAAAGTTTTGCTAGGCATTTGGTATTGGCGGAAGCTACTCATAAATAATGCATTATTTACTTAAAACAGCCAACGGCCAAAAGCTCAATTAAATTTTTGAAAAATGACCAAAAGCATTGCTCCCCAGTGAACAATGAAGGATGGGGAAGGGGAGGGGGCAGAGGGGGTAGGGATGAGTCCACGTTGCGTTGTCCGGTGAGGGGTGCACACACACACATACACATAGCTCACATTGCATCAACTGACGCCATCAATCAAAGTGTGCGCTGAAATGTCCATCAAACGAGGCTCGTTACAAGCATCAGTCGCATCGAATGTCCTTCAAAAGCGTACACAATGCATATCGGAAAAAGTAGCACGAATTGTCAAAATACCCTACATACAGAATGTATTTAAAATTTAAAAGAAAACGAATTTAATATCCTAACTAATATTCCGAAATAAAGTTACCTCAAGTGAAACTTATGCGTAAATATGAGATTCTGAAATGGAAGTGTAATAAAATATAATTAAATAAAATACCGCTTTAAGATAACTAAAAAATACAAAAAGTATTTTGTTCGTTTTTATTATTGTATTAAAATTTGATATTCATATTCTTAGAAATAAGCTGAAATTTATATATTTATATATATACCATACTATACTAAACTATACTATACTATACTATACTATACTATACTATACTATACTATACTATACTATACTATACTATACTATACTATACTATACTATACTATACTATACTATACTATACTATACTATACTATACTATACTATACTATACTATACTATACTATACTATATTAAAGAATTAGTTCTAAATTAACCGGTATAGCAACGGACCTCCACTTGGGGTATGATACACACCTCTTAGGAGCAGCCGGCTCTACATAAACCTAAAGTAAAATATTATAGCCAGATCAACCTTAGCTTTAAAGTTGTATAATTGTTTATTTTGAGTTCAATAGTGTCTTACATAAACACAGTAATATATTAATTTAAAATTGTGAGTATATTATATATTAGGATTATACAATTTTTTATTACTTAAAGTATTGTTGTGCAAAACAACAAATTTGTAAAAGTACCATGAAGTGCGCAATGTAATATTTTAACTATCAAAGCTTTTAAAATTCATTAAGAGCAAAAAAGTTAACTACAAATAAGCTTAAGCTTTCAGTATGTGAAATAACAAAATGTAAAGATTTAACACTATACATGAATTTATGGGTATTAGAGAAAATATATGTAAAATTGAATACTTTACGAGAACTTAACTAAAGCTGATTTTTCTGCTAATACATAAAAGCTTTTTAGAAGTTGCTTATAAACAAAGCTTACTACAAGTCCATTAATTTTGCGTAGAAAATTCTGTTGCAGAGCTTTCAATAGTTGTTTGAAGAGCAACTTTAACTCGCTGGCATTTACTATTAATCACAATTCTAGCTATGGCTCTCTTGAGATCATCTAATTTACCTGTTGGACTCGCAACTACACGCCTGATATTACGAGTTGGCTAACAAATCTTGAACTCAGAATCTAGTGAAATGAAATTCGCATAGTTCCCATAGGGTTACACAGTGCATAACAAAGTTATGCTACCACCTGCTGGACTATAAATAATTGCATTTGAAATTTGCATGCAGTTGAACTTGTGCGCCACTGTTTGTGTTGGCCTCGCAGAGAGGAGTGGTGGGGGGAGCGAAGAGGGGATCAGGTTAGTCTAGGCCTTGGCTCTCCTCACAGTTGCAGTCGGAGTCGCATTTGCAATCGCGTCGAGTTGCGGAAATTTGCAATTCGCTGCTTGCTGTTGGTTGTGGCAAGGCATACGCTGCGTATGCGTGATAAATGTGCTTAACGTGGGCGTGGCTACACCTACACATCCAAGCCTCCCCTCTCCGACTCCACCACCTCCCCTTGGTCTCCCAGTGGCCCCCTCTTGGCATCATCAGCGGAAATGTGTGCGGTTCCACCTACGCGCCCCTTAACGGACCCTCCGCCTGGGGCGTTATTTATGCGATTTGCTTTACGACTTTTGGCGCGCACTATGAAGCTGAAGTGCGCCTATACTATATAGTATAGTATAGTGTGTGTGTGCGGTGTGTGCGAGGGGCATTCGCAGCATTCGTTGTTGTGCCCGACGGCTAAAGATTTGATCAACTTTTGTGGCAACCAAAGATTTTTCGGCCCATTTTCAACTTTGAACCACGATTTGATTTACATCGCACACTCGAATACGAAACAGCAGTGGCGGGGGGGACGGGGCGACAGGGTTGCCACCGCTTGTAGGAAGTTGTCGACACTCTGGTTAATTGGGCGTTACACAGTTGAACTTGTTGGCTCTGTCTGCTGTTGCTTGGTGCTTTTGGCTTAATTGAATGCGTTTCTCCTCGGCCGAGTTATGGCAAAAGACGAGACGTGGGTGGAGCATAGAATACCAGCTGCTGCTGTTGCTAGTTATTGTCGACAACTTCTCGCTTTTGTTATTGCTCTGGCAACTCTGGCAAGTGAACTTTTTAATCAGAACTTTAAATACTTACCCACTTTGTTGAATACTCTCTCGCACACTCACACACAAAGTATGTGTGGTTATGAGAGTTAATTAAAGACTTGGGCGCAACGATTCTAAGGAAAGTTGTGTCTACTTAACTTGTGCAGGTGACAACTCTATCAAGGTTACTATTTTCATTAAACTTAAGGTATATTTTAAGCGAAGAATAAATATTTTGTATGTTGTACAAAAATATTTAAATGATTATGTGGTAATTAAGAATGCATTATGATAATGAGATTTTTGCTTTTAATAAGTAAGAAAACCCTGCATTTTTATATAAAGGCTTTAATTTAGTCACTTGATAACGCTGAAAATTGAAAGTGAAATTGTCGTTGTTTATATCTTGCTTTGGAAGTTAAATATTTTTTGCTTAAATTGTCCTTTGATGGTCCAATTTTTTTGGTCTTGATTTACGGTCTATTTTCACTTTAGACTTTTATATGAAGCTCTGCAATCTATCGACAAAAAAATTATAAAATATATATTGTAAGTTCTAAAGATAAAAAAATAAGAGCCCAAAAAGTGAATAATAAGAATCTATCTTTTTTTTTGCTATATTTTTGATTCAGTTTTTCTTTTTACTTCAAACAGTCATGAGCAGATTTTTAATAAAATGCTCCGAAATCTTTCACTTAAACTAACATTGAGAAAAGGACACAATCACAACCAATCTTCAGAGAAATAGACAACCCTGGCCGGCAGAAACACTTCCAAGTTAAGCGTATACTGTAACCTAAAGTGCGTCCAATTATACGATCCAATTGAGGCGGCAGCTAACCCTGGCCAATTAACAATCGCAATCCCGTTAACCCCTCGCCTCATTATACCATTCGCCGGACCCGGGCTTAACCCTTGTGAGCCACTTGAATTAGATTAAACCCCGTTTGCCTTTTCAGGTTAACTACAACTCTTCACTTCCCCTTTTCTGCTTCTGTTTTATTCTATTTACGATGCTGCGGCACCCAACTAATTTATGGCCCAGATTTTCCTTTTCTACTATTTTTGATGAATGCATTTTGCCCCTTTCTCCTAGGTGCCTACGAGAAAGTTTCGCTAGCCTTTCGGCTTGTGGGAAAGAGGAGAGGGAAATGATGGGGCAACCGCAGCGGGGCAGATAAAAATTTGTTAAGCGGATGCGGAAGCGTCGACCGCCCGTTGTGAACACACACACACACATAGAGAAATACACCGACATAAAGTTGCAACAAATTAAATATGGCGGCAACATATTGTCTGGAAAAATGGCAGACCAAAACAAACTACAGCAACAAGCGCAGACATGGAGCAGCAACAACAACAACACGGTACTACGGGAATGAGAACAACTTTTAGCAAAGGGTCAAAACGTGCACAGACTGTAAAATTAACGCCACCTTTTTTTTGGGAGGGGGGGCTGATGGCCGAAACGTGTAGAAAAACTTAAACAAAAGGTCGCAAAAAAAAAGGGCCCGACACAAAAAGGGCGCCAAAAAAAAAGGGTGCAAAAGTCTAGCAAAAGGGTTGTATGTGTATGTGTGTGCTTGTGTATTGAAGTTGCTCATACGCCACGTGAGCCACATGATCCACTTCCCGCACTTGCACTGGCAATGACACTGACGGTGGCAGCGGTGGCAAATGTCGGTGGCAGTGGCAACATGAAAGAGCGATACGAGCCAGCCACCGACTGGCTGACCAAACAAAAATAAAATCGCCTACAATCCGCCCATAAAAATGTAAACAAAGTTGCCTTGCTTTGCCAGCACAAAATACAAACAAAGTCGTTAGACAGATGCTCTTCTTAGATGCTTAGAAATGTCTTCAGACTACTATAAAGTAGTGTTAAATGTGCTTACATTTTATTGAAATTAACTTCGTTTGGAACATAATAAAGTTAATAAAGTTGGCAAAATTGATAACTCTGGCAAATAAAAGTTGGAGTCGACTTAAGACAGCTTAAGTAGTTAATTTCAAATAAAAATGTCAAAAAACGGATGATTGCAAATTAACACAATAATATTTCGCTTACTAAAGAAATTATGGGGAAGAAGTTTAGGGCCTCAAGATATTGCAAATTTCTTTTAATTTCGAACAATTGAATTAAAGTTTTTTCATATAATGGAGTTATATGTTTTTATGAATCACTTTATATAATAATATGTAAAGGAAATAAATGAAATAAATGACTACTACGATTTTGTTTTCGATGGGAAAAAGGTGCTAGAATCATGAATAAAATTTTGAGTCAAGATTATGTGATGTGAAATTGATCTAAGAAGGTTTATTCTTAAATATAAATAAAAATTCTTCAAACACTAGATTGCCAAATCTAGAAATTCAAGATTATAATTTCGTTGCAATAATGGAAAAAGCTTAAATATCTTAACTATACATAGTTAATTATAATAGAAATAAAAAAGGAACTATAAAACGAAATTAGGGTTTTTATTTAGAATGCTTTAATCCAGTTAAAATTTTTAAGATATGTGAATATTTAGAACTAAATTTACTTTTATTTTTGCTGAACTAAATAATTTCTTTTATACTACACTTTCAGTTATTTCTTTTATAAAATTCAGATTTATTTTATAAACTGAAAATCTTTTGAGAAAGTCTTATACAAAATTTTCTTATATTTTTATACAACTGAGTAAGGTTTTTTGTAAATAATAATAATAATAAATTGTAGAGTTTTAAATCAGGAACTAATGTTATATAAAATTTAACAAAACTGATTTAATTTTTTACGCAGTGTCAAGAAAATTCCAGTGAATTGAATACTTTAAAATCAGCTAGGTTACTTCTGCAGATTTTTAAGTTCATTAAGATGCTTTCATCAGGGTATTCAAGAAGACCTTCAGCTCATTTAAAGGACTTCCACGTACATACATACATTGTTGGGGACTCTCGTCTTTTGGTAATCAACTAAGTAATCTACACCTATTAAAGCCAGCTTCTTCCTCTCCTGCTTCCGCTTCCCTTTCCCTTAACTTTCCTTTCCTTTCCCTTGCGCCAACTTCTTGCGACGCCACGGACCCCTTTTCATAGAGGGGAGCAAAGAGAAGCGTTGCGCATTTTGTGATTGGCAAAAATTGTGAATGTCTGGCAACGATGCGACAGCGACAGCCTCGACGTCTGGTAACTTTCAAGCGACGCGTCGTCTATGAAGCACAAACACACACTCAGCATTTCCGTGTGTGTGGGTGAGAGGTAAATACCTAAACAGAGCCAAGGGTGGAACGGACGGTGAACTACCTTTTGACGTTGCGTCGTAAAAGTTATTGATTTTTGCTTAAAGTTGCCTCACGTGAAGCTTTAACAGCAAACACACACACACAGCAAACACACACACCACATACAAGTGGCATTGTGACAAGGGGGCAGGGGAGGATTTCATAATTCCATGCTGCATGCCACAAAGGACATGTTAAAGCGCGCACAGGACGTGGCTATCTAGGAATGTTGCGCCATAAATTGGCAGCCAAGCGGACAATTTTCTTTGTTCTTTCAGTATCCTTTGCCGCTGTTGTTGTTGTTGTTGTCGCTTGCTGTGTAATTAAAAAGCGCAACAGGAGGGCAACAGTTGTGGGGAGAGACATGGAAGAGAATGGGGAAAAAGGGGAGCAGCGATTTGAAGCAGAAAATTAAATAAATTTGCATGTCAAATGCGCATTAAAAGCAGCGCAGTCTGCCTCTCTCTAGTTTGTTTTTTATCCTATATCCTTGCATCCTTGTTGTCCGCCTGATTGTGACAAGAGGGAAAAGGATTTGGCTGAATCAGAAAGAAAACAAAAATGTACTCAAAACACATGGAGAGTAAAAAAAAAAAAGAAATACGCGACGAGAGATGGCAATCTCTGAGGTTTTATAACAACTACAAGGAAAACAACGACAACAACAACAACAAGGACAACAATTTCGTATTGTGCGCAAATTAAATTAAATTGTTAATTCTGCCAGCAAGGGGGAAATGAAGGCAAAGAAAAAAAGGGGCGTGACTGCAATTCAGCTGCTAATGATTTTGGCTTGTTTTGAGGATTTTCAGTTTTCCACTGGCCGAATGAAACAAATGCATTGTCATTGTTAGTGAGACACCCTGTAAAATAGAAACTATGAGGCGTATACGTGACAAAAATATCCTAAATTCTTCATAGTGATTAATTTATAAGCCGCAGTTCCACAATTAGTTTTCTAGGGCACCTCAAAGTCTAGCAAACTCGGCGATGTAAAATTACTTGTTTGTTATTGTTGCCCCAAAACAAATTGCAAAGAAATGTTCAGCCTGCAGGGAAATGTATGGTCACGAGAAGGAAGAGAAAAGTGGAGTGAAAGAAAGCAAAAACAAGCAGGGAGAAATGATTCGGTTTGCGAATACGACGAGCAAGTAAATCCGTAGCCAAACAATGCAATTTTACTTCAGCCAAATTAGTAGCTTTAGCTCTGCTGCCGGCAACTTTTGAGGCGGGAGCTGAAGGGCGGAGGAAACTATTGAAAACTGTAGGGAAATTTGTCTAAAAGTGGTCATTAATTGACCAAGTTAAGGAATGAACTCCCAAGGGAGTCAAAGCATGCGAATTCCTTGCAATTGTTTCGTATTTCCATTCAGTTGGCTAATTTAGCAAATAAAACAATGATAAGTACTGCTTGTAGTACAACTATATTTCTTAATAGAGATATAAACTACCAGATTAAAATGATTATTACAATACAAAAGAGCAACATTAAGAAGGGAAAGAATTTAGATCTTACAACATAGTTTGAATACAATTTGTAAATTAAATTAAATAGGTTCTACTGCAATAAATTATATGAGTATTTTTAAAAACACTTTATAATTTCTTATTAAACTTTAAAAGTCAGCAAAAGTGTCTCTTATTAATATATAAACTATTTTCAAAATTAAATTAGAAACTTATAAAATACAGTTCTATATAATATGTCTACTTTTCTTATATAACTTTTTTTCTTATTCAAATTCTTAATAGTCAAATGAACTACTTTTGATAACAATGCACAATATAAAAAATATGTTCTATAGATAAACATTAAATTCATATTTTTCAATTCAAATATATTCTAGCATATTCTCAATATAGTTTAATATAAGTTACTCAATTTAAAATATTTAATAATTTGTAAATCGTAACATTCACTCATAATATTATTATTCAACTTAATGTATAAATGAAATTACATTCATTAGCTAAAAATGATATTTTTAAATGACACTTTTTAGATTAATATAAAGAAATAAGAAAGCTACTATTAAATGTGATCGACTACCTATTTTTTTCTTACAAAAGTATTTCTTAAATAACATGATTTTAAACATTCAAAACGTAGTTCATATTTAAATAATCTGTAAATTTATATCCCCGGTAGTAATTATTTATTTTGAATCTTAAATGTGATTATCTGATTTTGAATAAACTTTGAATTTAGCTTAAAGCTATTTCTCCAAACTCTTTTATTTGTATTGAATTGAATAACCTTTTATTCAAAGTATAAAACGCTGTTTTCAATGCGCTAAAAAAAGTGATAATCAGGAAATTAGTACAATACAATGTTTCAATTGGCATTCAATTAGAAGCACATGCAAGATGCATTCAATTTAATCCGCGAGCTTAAAGCTTAACAACACTGCAAGTGTTAATATCGCATAGCATAGACTGTTAATTTAAAAAATAAACAACCTATTGATAGCAAAATAAATAACACTACACTTCAATGCGCAACAACAACAGCACAGAGGACGTGTGGGAGTAAAGTGAATAGCAATATAAACAAATGTGAAGCACATAAAGATATATAACGGAAAAGCAGAGGGAAATGTTAATGCGCAGCCTATCAATCAAAACGAATTCAATTGAAATTCAACTGCAGCTCAAAGGGAAAATACTCGCAGTACTCAATAAAAAGAAAAAATATAAAACGCTGGAATATTGACTGTAAATATGCCAAATATTTTTTTACCAACAGCATTTTGCAAACATTATAAATCAATAAAAGTAAATACAAAAAAGAGAAAAGGGCGACGGAAAAGCGAATTTTCAAACATATAAAAAAGAGTCCAGAAGTGTTTACTAAAAAAATCACTTTATGATGTACAACAAATTTGATGTAAAGCGGCAGCGGCATCAGGAAAATGAATCAAAGTTTGTTGTCATTGGGTTTCGGCAAATATTTATGAGCCAGAAAATTGGGTTTTCCATACAGTAAGCGATCGCCAGCGGGGAAGGGAAGGGGTAGAGGGAATCAACTACTTGACACTTGGCCGGTTGAGGAGGCTTTCTGCTTTTATTGCACAACAATAAAAAAGCCTATCAAAGTGACTGGCAAAACGCACATACATATTGAGCCATTGCGTAGTCAAGCCAAGAGAAGGAAGCACTTCACTTGTGCATCATTGACATCGACTCCATTCATCCATCCATCCATCCGTCCATCGATACATCGAGTCAGTCAGTCAAGCATTCAACCGCCGCCCACTGCACACGCCTCGGCACGGACCAATTTAATGTGCCATCAATTTTTGCCGCCTCTTCGGCTGATTTTTATCAGGCAAAAGACGCAAGAAAGTTGTAAAAAAGAAAAGGCTAAGAACGAGAGTGCCCCCAAAGGGAGAGAGAGAGAGACAGCAGCATCCCCAGGCACAGCTCTTTGTCCTCCTTCATTTTTTTTTCGTTTGCTCTCTATGTGTGTGTGTCACCTAAAATGCCATCAGCAAAATTGGAAAAAATCTATACACATAAACAGAGAGGCAGTCAAACAAAAAATACATCTACACACACACACACATGATAGGTATAACTAGCATTGACAGTGTTGGTAAACGCATCACATAAGACTACTACAAATAGGCTAAGGAGGGGCGGCTGTCACTTTAAGGCCACGAATGCGACGTGAGTCCTGTCAAGGACTGAGCACCCATGACATTCTCAATTGAGGCTCAGGCAATCAAACGAAGCTTGTTATAGTCTATGTCTTGTATGTGTGTGTGTGTGTTTGTATGTGGTGGAATTCTTGAGATATTCGCTTGCAATAAAAGCAAATACATAACTGTAAGCGACACTAAATGCAAACGATACTGTTACGATAGCTGAATGCTGATGGACTTGCATGATATGGATAATATCGATTCAATTGATCAACAGCTAATAGAATTGACTCAAATGATAAGAAATTAAGACCATTAGGATAAATTTCTTATAAGAATGTATTTGTTATTAAACACAAAATTAACGTTTCTTTATAATTCTAAGTTATCTATTCTGTTATACCATTTATTTTTCAAAATATGTCCCAAAAAGTTGACTTAGCAATTCAAGATGACATAAATAGATTCAATTGAATTGCATAAACAACTAAGTGAAGTGATTGTAAAGATGTATAATTAAAACCATCAAGATAAATTTCTTTTCAATACTTATTTGTTATAGAATGTGATACATTTAAAGTATTTTATTTTTGGGCCACAAAAAAAATCTTTCCCAAAGTTAATAGTTAATTGCTCTCACACAGCAATCTTCATATTTATAAATAAATCCTAAAGAGTTGACCAAATTGAAGTTGATAAGAAATCAATAGAAAAGGTTGAATTAATCAAAAATGTACATATGTATATAATAATAACTTATTATTTCCAAATTTTTATATTTCTTATAACATAGAATAAAATACTTTCCCAAACTTCGAAATTCGATATTTTCATTGACCAATTTCCATATTTCTAAATATATATATCAAAATACGTAATCAAGCCAATATCCAAGAAATCGATTGAATTGCTTACCAACTAATAGAAGAGACTGTAAGAATAAAAAATTAATACCAACATCATAAATTTCATTCAAATTATTACATTTCATAAACTACAAAATAAAAGATTTCCTAAAGTTCAAAGCTAACTCTATTCGCATATAAAAATTTGTGTACCTTTAAATACGTCCCAAAAAGTTGACCGACTAAATCAAGCTGACATCGATTGAATTACTCCAGAACTTAAAAAATTGATTGAATTGATAAAAAATTAATACCATCAAGATAAATTTCTTCAAAATATTTATCTGTTATAGACCACAAAAATAAAACTTCCCTTAAGTTCCAAGTTAGCTGCTCTGATATACCAATTTTCATATTTCTAAATATATCCCACAAAAGTTGACCCACAAAATTCCGTTGGGGATTTCTCTTTTAACCTCAATTCGGCTCGCTTCATTCCTCGCCATTCTTCTATTATTTTGTGTTTACAATCAACACCCGCCCCCGCAAAAAGCATTCGAACGTCAAAATCAACCCCAACTCCCATTTAGTTCGTGTCAATGGCCCCAAAACAAAAATAAAACTGGCACAACAAGTCAAAAAAAATTTGTCCGTTTTTTTTTTAGGCGTAACTCACATAAAAAATGCAAACCCTTCGCATCGCTCCCGCTCCTCGTCGTCCTCTCACGAAGCTCTCCAGCCAACGTCCCTCGCGTTGCCCGCAAGTCAACCAATTTGCGATAAAAACAAAACATATTGCTCAATAGACGACAAACAACTCTTGGTAGAAGAAATATTTGGCTTCCCTTTTTTCTACTTCTTGTCCTTACTCTCAAGCGCTCTTATTCTTTCTTTCGCCATCCCTCTTCTGTATTCTGTCCATCGGGCCAGCACGTCGTATGCGTGATGTGGGAAAACTTTCACAGTTGCAGTTGCCGTTGTCACGTGCCGCATTTGCTACCTAAACATTTTTGTGTTTTCCCCCCAACTTCGTTTTCGGCTATTGTTGATTCCTAATACCCTATACTTTGGGTAATGGAAGCCGCATCAGCAACTAAGCATTTCGATTTATTTTTATGTAACACAATGAGGCTTCTTTACTATATCTGCAATTACTTCGATGTATTATATTAAGGTAAATCGAGAGCATTTACTTTGATTCAGTTATAAATAAATCTATTTATGTTTTATACTTCATTCCTTCAAATAATTTCTGTTGATACTTTATAATACACTAATATACTTAAAATGTATTAAAGTATATTTTTATTTATTTTTCTAATATGTAATTTATTTATTTAATTTTTCTAATAATTGAATGTATGGTATTACTGTATATTTTTGATTATTTTTGTTATAAATAAATTCATTTTTTTAACTTATTTTTTCATTATTAAGTACACAGTTAATGAGTCACCACTTATACTCTTTAAATATATTCATTTCGCTTACTTAAAAATGAGTTTTTTTATAACATAGAATAAAATGCTTTCCCAAACTTCCAAGTTCGATATTTTCATTGTCCAATTTCCATATTTCTAAAAATAAAGCACATTTTTCATTATGTTTTTTTTAATTTTCATTTAAAATTTCTTTACTCATAAATAAACACTTAGTTTTTAAAATACTTCTTTCATTGCTTGCTCTTATTTATAACCAAAATTATTTCAAGCAAATAAATACTTGAATGTTTTTGAATGCATTTATACAGAATTTCTATTTGCTATTTTAGCATTTACTTTTTCATGTATTGATGCTTCTCAATATTGCTCAATTTCAACATTTATTTCGTTATTTATCTTCTTATTGATTGGTTTGCATTTATATTTACAGCAATTTTCAATTTTCTAATACCTCTCTTTGCAACTGTATTTACTTGTATAAAAATATCAACACACATTTTAAAAATTACGCAGAAACATACTTAAGCGTACATCATTCTAGGCGAGTAAGCAATATTTTATGCAATTTGCTTGTCTCATGTGTTTCTTCTTCAACTTGTGTTTTTTATTTTACTAGAAAGAAAACGAAACTTTTGGCATGCACAAAATATTTGCTTCGTCGAATTGATGGTTAAAACTTTAACTTTGTTTTTTGGGAGCCAGAGGTGTTTGAGTATTTTGTTGGGGGGGCAATTTTCTTTTTCCATTTTTTTTTTTTTTTGTGCAACTACAATTTATAGAAAACTCAGTGCAGTTAGTGAAAACACATCGGAAGCAGTTGCAGTTACAGAAGGGGATTGCTAAGGGATTACATTTCATTTATCGATTGATTTGAAAGCATTGCCAAGTTGTTGCCATAAAGTTCTCGGAGCCAGACTTGCAGGCAGGTAACTTTTCAAGTTGAATCTTTTGCGCATTTGCATGCACTTTTCAATTCGTATCTATTTTATGCATTAGAATGCCAATTGATGCGCAAATCGGGTAATTCAATAAGCTTACGATTCTTGTTGTTGTTCATGTTGTTGTTTTTGCTATGGAAAATTGTGCACATTTTGTTGAGGAAATGAAGCGAAATGTGTCTAAATGCGCAAAGGATGTTTCCTACACACACACTCACACACACGAGCACACACAGAGAGATAAAGATACTTTTACATTGAGTGCATTTTACATGCATTTTCCAGCAGTTGACAGCACTATTTTTTTTCCTACACAGTTTCTTATATTGTTTTCCATAGTTGTTCTCTCGCTTGTCCACACTTTAAATATGCGATTTATTTGACATTTTCTGTGGCTTTTCCTCTGCACATTTTTATGCTCGATTTTTCCGTTTCCTTAGCCCAATATGCCAAAACGAACTAATGCCATAAATTATGCATATAGTCTGAGTTATGGGCCCAGCTTGAGCCAGCTGCCAAGCTGCTATTTGCCCGGCTAGCTTTTTCTATAATCACTCAAAAGTATTAAATATGATAAACGACATTGAGCAAATACTCTTAGTGGTTAGTTTTGGCCCAGAGTCTCATAAATTTTATTGCACTATGGTCAACTATATATGTATATGAAGTATAATACATCAGCATAAATATATATTGAAATCTGTTTTAGTTTTTGATTAAAAATTATTATTATACACTAATATAATATATTCTCCTCTTCTAACTACGATTTTGCTGCGCTCTGTTGGGTTACCCAAGAAAAAAAGAGAGAGAAAACCAATTCACAACCCTTTTGGGTTTTTTTATTATTTTAACGAAAGCAATTTATAGCACAAGGCTCCCCAAAAATGGGGCCACAGTGGAGAGCCCCCGGAAAAGAGTAGCAGCCGCCATATGCTCCAAATTGACCACAGCATCATAAATTTGAGGATTTAACATGTGAGTCGAAGCAGCAGCAAAGGGAGAGGGGGGAAAGCAAGGGCAGTAGAGAAAGTCGCCACTGGACACTCTCGACTGCTTGGAGAAAACTGAAGATTGCGAAGCTGTTGCAGGTTTTCTCTGGCTTCGACTTTTTTTGGGTGCGGAATCCGTGCATAAAAAATGCATTAACGTAATGAAAATTTATTGAGTGCTCGATAAAAGGCCACTACATATTACATACAAGATCATTATGAATTTTCAAGCAGCATATGTTTTATGTGTTATGTGTGTGTGTTGACAATTACACGCAGCGAAATTACTTTTTAATCGGGAAATAAAAATAATCATTTTCGTATACTCAGCGCAGTTTCACACGTATTGATAAGAACAATGAAAATAAACCAGAAAACTCCTTTTCTTCTTTTTTTTTTGAGGGTTCCAACAATTTTTCATGCTCGCTGCCATGGAAAATCGTTTTCCAATCACGTAAACACAGCTGGAATTTTATTGCTGCGTGTTTTTATTGCAAAGCAAAAAAAAAAATGAAAACTACGAAAGCTCGAGAATCTCAACCAGAAAAAAATGAATGCAAAATGCATGCCGAAAGAAGCTGAGCAAAATCGCTGAACGCATTTTCACAGAACGTTCACATTGCAATAATAAAAGTTTTTACGCCAAACGCCGCCCAAAAGTCCCCAAAAAACAAAACGCAACGAGTCAGCAGAACCAAAAAAAAAAAAAGAAAGCGAGGAAAAAGAAAAGGACAAGAAAACGAAAATGAAAATGAAAATACACCCAAAACGCAGCCACAACAGCCACCGAAATCTGTATGCCGTCCAATATGCCACAATGCGTTGCACATTGCTTTTGCTATTGCTATTGCGAACTGTATGTTGTGCTTGTGCTTGTGTGTGTGTAAGCCTCTATACTATATTGTATTTTGTATATATACTCTGCGCGAGTACACTCGCCATACACCATATAAATCAACCCAGGCACACACATATTACTACATATACTTCTTGCTGCACTCTGCCGCGCTATAAAGTTGCCACTATTCAAGCATTTTAATACTCTTTTTCTTGAATGAATTAACTGGCTAGTAAATAAAATAAGAAAAATATATTTTGTGATAAGGAAATTGCCAAAAAAAATTACAAATTTTCAATTGCATTCATGGCTTGGAAATAAAACATATTTTAATGAATCGAAATTTTTACTTTTAAGAATTTAATATAGCAAAAATAATATGGATATCATTAAGCTTTTCAAGTAATAAATATTTACAAGAATGGAATAAATAATCACGTTTTATTTCCAAAGCATTTATACAAAAAAAAAAAATAATTCATACTTGATCAGATTAATTTAAGAAAATCAATATAAGAAACTTTCAATTTCTTTAACATAAAATATTATACAAATATATATGTTAATTACGTTTGCTTTAATTATAAATTTTATAATCAAAGATATTTCAAATTGTAAAAAAATAAATACAACTTTATTTCGGCATTGATACCGAAACAAATTAATTTTAAAGAAGACAATATAAAGACAAACCTTTCTTTAAGGAAAAACAATGTAAGAAGCATGTTGTAAAATTTATCAGAAGCATAGACAATTTCATAAATCCAATAAATGTATTAGAATTTATTAAATATTACTTATACATTTTATTAAATAAATATTAAACAAATGACATTGCTTTATCGCAATTAATTACAACTTTAGAAATAAGTTAGTGTTAGTTTTAATTATATCTAACCTTTTAAAATAAAAAATAATTATACTTTATAGATTTTTTCTAATAAATTTCGTAGAGCGTATTCAAGTGCCTGCTGTTCAACTTGTAAGTTTGTTAGCGCTGTTTTCCTGTTGCATGCGTGGGAGGAGTCGAAGGGCAAAGCAACTGCTGTTGCATTCTGCTCGCATCCTTTGCATTGTAGCGAGTTGTTTTCCTTTTTTGGGCTTTTGTTGTGCAGTTGCTGCTCGCGTATGCTTTATTTTTGTTATCGTGTTGCATTTATTTATCATATTCTTGGTTCTTTTGTTTCGCTCGCTGGGCAACGGAGCGTATGATGAATGCAGTGCGCATTAGAGAAAGCGCGTGCAAGAAGCACAGAGGAAGAACAGCGTCTGCGACGAACGGGTATGCGGTGAATTTATTTGTTTTGTACTTATGGTGTCATAAAATTGTTTTAAGGCCAACTTAAATAAAAAATGCTGAGACCGAAAAAGGAGAACAAAAGATGCGAAAATAAGCAGCAACTGCAGCAACAGCAGGAAAAGTGTCAGAGTGGACAGCGAAATGCAAAGCAAATGGCACAAAATCAAATGAAGATAAGAAGTGCACGAGAGTGGAAAGTGGAAAAAGCACTAAAATGCATTGCTTGTCATTTTGCTGCATTTTTCCCCAAATTGAAAATGTTTCGCGTTATTTATTAAATGAAAGCAGCTGAGGACTGTTGCACAAACAGATCGTAGCATTAAGATTGCAATGGGGAGAACTTGAACGAAAACAGCATACAAATGGGTAATTTTAATAATTCGCTGACGATTTGAAGTTGTAAAGTTTTGTGAGTTGGGTATACACCTTTTCTGGTCATTTTCAGTGACCAAAGATCACATTTGGTATATTGATATATTGAATGTAGAGGGCAAACTATACCAGAAGCAACTAATGATTGCTAAAAACATTAAAACAATTTAATATGAAAACACTTTACAATAAAAATATTGAATTTCAAAAAAATTATAATTTTATTTTTGAGGAAAAATAACAAATTTCGTAAACTCCCTTTACGAATTTGTTGAATTAAAAATTTATCTTTACATGCTAATTTCTCATTATTTTTTCAATTTATGTGTTATACCCTTTCGACTAAATGCAACAGAACCAAATACGAAACCTTCTGTGATTCCCTTGACATGAATTTGTAAAGCGCTTGCCATAAATTTAAGCTGAAAATGCGCTTCTGTCAAGTGCCTCGTTTCTTGTGTTGTTTTTACTGTCTTTTACGTAGTTTTTGTTTTTGGTTTTTATGTTTTATATATTTTATTATGCAGTTCAGCTCTGTCACTGTTACCACCCATGGGCAAGGCAAAGCATTAGATTTAAGCTGCATAATGAAATGTTTGCAAATGCTTAGCATTGCAAATGCAACTGCCGTTCAGGTGGCAACTCAACTGCACTTCCACATAGATGCTGCCCCTCAACTGGCTGGCAAATTATCTAATTAAAGCAAACGAGCCCCAAACGTCAGCTGGAGTTTACAAGCTTTAAACTATTTGTATATATGTATATGCAAATACAACAAATCCACAGCGGGGGAGCTTGGAAAAGAATCTTAAAATAAAAAGTTAAATAATAATACAGACACGCGCAGACAGCGAGAGAATTAAATGGAAATAAAAATAAAAGTAAGCGGAATGCAAGGACCAACTTTTAACTTTCAGCTATAGCAGAATTCCACTAAGCAGCTTTAAGTGTCTGTCAATGTCATATTTTTGCGAAGCTTACAGCAATTTTTTGGTTCTCGTAGTTTTGATAAGCTTAAAACAAATGCTCAAAGGCAAATGACAACATATAAAAAAGAACTGAAATTTTTGCCAGTAAACCGAGACGTGGATGCTCTGTAAATAAATAATAAGGTAATTGTTGTTTATTTTGATATAAGAATAATACATTCCTAATAAAAACAAGTAAGAAAGCTACAGACTGTGAGATACCCACTACCCATTGTGAATAAGAGCAAAACAGTGTGGTATTAATATAAAAATATACCACATGAATATACCACAAAATACTAAAAATTCCGAATACGAATGGTATATTGATAAAATATACCAGATTGTCAGACAAAGTCACTAAAACCTCATTCTGTCTGTTCCTTACATTATAATAACATATTATTATAAGAAATTAAGTAAAATCAATCACAACATAATTAAATATGAGATTTATTTTGAATTGTCTTTATAAAAGAAATGGCTAAAGTATAATTTGATAGTTGAGTTGAGTTACTCTAAGAATATATACCCAAAAACCATTTTAGAATAGAATAAAACAAACTTAACATTATCTTGCATACCTTGACACATTAAAATAATAAAATAATAATAAATAAAGTGTACAGAATTAAAATTAAAACAATAATACTATAATAAATTAATAAAAAGTATAAAACTAAATTCATGAGATAAAAAAAACATTTGCTCAAATATAAATGAATAGTTGAAATAAATGGGATTAAAACATTATCCTTGGAATGAAAATATGTGTTCTCGAAAACTGTTGCATTAAAATAGTTTTCGAGTACACATATTTTCATTCCAAGGATACTTTTTTATATTACTTACTTACTTTTTTGATATTACTTGCAAACCTTGAGACTTCAAAAATCATATGCAATTAAATTAAATATTCATACCATCTGCAAGTTGTTCTGCAACATAGTCGAGTTACCCTTTGATCGAAACAGCATGCAAAATGTGAATTTTTAAAAGTGGTTTCTGAGCGAATGATAAAGTTTTTTTTTGCCATCGCGTTCTACAACTAAATTCCTTGTTGCAGTTGGCAGCTCGTCCTTTCAGACAGTCTGTCTCGATGTCTGGCTTGTGGCTTCATAATTAAGTAATCCCCATTGCGCAAAAGGCAATGCAATGCACCTTAAGCTCAGATTGAAAGACTGAAAGACTGAGAGTGGGCCAACTGGTTTTTGCCTGGTGGCTGTTATAACGGGGCATCAAGCCCAGACAAGCAAATGGGTGGAGTGGCTACCAAAAAAAAAGAAGGAAGAATGAAGTGACTTTTAGCCAAGTGTCAAGTTGAAGCAGTAGCCAGCACTGCACTGCGGGGCAGCAGCCCAACAAGTCCCCCGAAAAACTCGTCTTAGTTATAGCCATGTGCGAAGGCAATGAGCATATCTTATTACCACTGCAGAGATTACCAGCTAACAGAGTCCAGAAGAGTTGAAGCAGAAGGCAGCAGAGGAGCAGGCCAACTTTAACGGCCTTTTTGCTTTGACTTTGACACATGTTATGAAATTTGAATAGATCACCGCGGCAATTACGTGAGACAGAGAGAAAGAGAGAGAGAGAAAGCAACACGCTTGCGAAAGTGTTGAGAACGAGTGGAACAGACAACAAGACTACAGCACACTACACACAACACACAACACGATGATGTTGATGATGATGATGCAGCAAACCTGTAAAGTGTAGTTAGATTCTAATGTTTGTTTTTGGTATATTAAGTCGAGACTCGTGAGTCTCGTTTCAAGTTGTTCAAGAACATCTGGACGATGAGTTTACATGAATCGAGTGCCTGTTTAATGAAGTTGTTCGCTGTTAAGAATGTGCGCCGAGAGTTATGATCCTCCTCTATATGCATTACACAATTCGTTAATAAACTTCAGCAGAAAAATATAACTACAATTTGGTGGAATGTAGTAAAGACAATTCATAGAAATTTTTACTGATTTTACCGGCCAATATTCTTTTTAAGTGTAAAATTTATTGCCATCGAAGAGTGTTTTTGTATAATATAAGTTTGTACTTCATTCGATTTATGTTTTTGTGTTTTAAGGAGCAATAACTTCTCAAAAAGTCATATGCTATCCAAAACTAACTTATTTGTAGTGATTTGAAGAAAATATTAATTTATTCAATTAAATTTTAAATCAAAATTTACTGTTGAGTTAAGATCAAACAAAGCATATTAAAAAGAAAAAGAATCATAAAGTTAAAACCAATATTAGTAATATAAAACCAGCAAGAGTTTAATGTTCTTAATGACACGAATTCCTTTAATTCTTTTTGAAGAAAAAAGCATTTATTCTTTAAGAAACTCTATAGTAAGATAAAATCAATTTGAAATATATTTAAGTTAGTGAATTTGATTAAAACATATTATTACACAATGTTAAGTGTTTATATCAGCAAACAATTCCTAAAGCAATTCAATTTTAAGCTTTGACTAAGATCTTAAGATATATTAGTCTGCGATAACCAGGTAAGATATATCGTTCCCAGAGATAACAAAGCATTACAAGAAGAAACTTGCAGCTGTCTATGCTGAGTTGTCGTTTAATTTGCAATATCAATTTGCCATTTCTGCTAAGGACTTCTTCGTCGCCTTGTGCATTGAGCAACCAACGTTTTAGTCAATAATCTAGCAAACTACTTGGTTAAACAATTTAAAATCAATTTGCACTGCAATTTAACCACACACACAAACAGCCCACAGCAAGAGCTAGCGAAGAGACAGTTCTGTTCGACAAGAAACCGTAATTATGGGAAAACATGTTGTGCTAGTAGTTGAGAGTTAGTTGAGAGACCTAGGGGAAGAAACTACTGGAAAGTGTGGCAAGTGCTTAAAGGCAACAAGCGATGAACAGGCATTATTATGCGCCAATTATAAATGTATCAATCAAACAGCAACAACTGATAAGCCTTCGATCGAGGGCAATATCTTATCGCATCAGTCAAGCAACAGCTCCTTTAGTTCCGCTAATTAATTGAATCTGGCTATAAAACTTCTGCAACAAATCAGATAAGGCAGGAGGGAGAGAGAGAGAGAGGGGGAGTAAAAAGCAAGTTGTGTGGCTGAGACTGGTCTGGGCAGCTGGTTAAGCATTGAGAGCAGAAGACATCTCTCAACACACACAGCACACACAGGTGGCCCGGCACAATCGAAGTCAAATCAGGAAGACAACAACGGAAATCGCTCTTGAGACTTGATCATTATGCATGCCACCAAGGAGTTGCAACGCGCAACGCGATGAGGAGTCGAGTCATCGTTGTTGTTGCAAGCTCTCGCTGATTGTGTAAACGGCTGAGGGAGAAACCGTGGCACCTCATCATCGTACAGCTGCTGCTTCTGTTGCTGCTTCTACCGTTTTAATTGCCGCAAATTAAAGTATCATTAAAATATATACACAACATACACTCCCAGCCTTATGCATAAATATCATACATACGTGTAAGTATCACATATTACACATTCTCTCTGACAGCCCAGAACAAAAAAACACACTGCAAGAGCGAAAAAATTTCAAATTGATTAAAACCCATTAACATGTTCTTTATCACTCAACACACTTGTGGCACTTCTCATGCTTCTCTCTTTCTCTCTGGACACTCTCTCGCACTGTCGTCAAGTGTTTCCAGGAGAAATTCTTGTAAGCTCTGGGAATCAGTTTGTAGGTTGGTCCAGCTGCAAGTTGCCTAGCTGCCAGCTGGCTGAGTCTATGATTTAGGAGGCCTGTTCACCGGGGTGCTCAAATTTTATGAGCCCGCATTGATAGATGGTTTCAATCAGTTTGCAAGTATCCATTCAGCTATGCTAACGGAAAAAGCTTTCGCCAACTTGCTGCAACTTGAGTTGATCGAAAACGAAATACTTAGCTATAAACGCACTAAAGTATTTTTATGTATACTTTATTACTGTGTATTGTAGTTTTGGTAGAGAAAGCTGTTCTTAACTTATAAAGAAGATATAAGATATTTTTGGTCAGCATCAATAATTGAATTGAAATACGTTAGACATGTCGGTTGACTTTAGAATCTTAGTTTGTATTCAGTAATCAGAGCATGTTTATTTAAAGTTATTGTTATTTAAAGTTGATGCCACTCACCTTGTTAACACATTACTAAAATTTAGAGCAAATTTTATTTGAAACTTAACTTGACAATAATAGTAACTAATTATGAACATTAATATTTTAAAAAGGAATAGAGTTTGGGCTCCAAATATATTTTCAAATTTTGTTAGGTATCTCAAAAATGGAAAGTAGCATTGAGATAAGGTAAATCTACAATCGAAGAACTGCTTTAATAAGGATGTTTAAAACTTTAACTTTAAGTGTTATCACCATTATAACAAAAAGAGTGCAGAGTAGATTTTAGTCTAGCACTCTCAACGGTTATACTTTTTTTATTGCCCAAACTTAAAAGCAGCTAATTTAACCTCCTATTGTGATCTACTTAAAAAGTGAAAGGTGTATCGAAAGTGTTGACTTAAATATAGTCTTAAACGTTTCGTCTTTTTCTTGTAGTAAGAAATTCTAATCAATTTATTAATTTTATATAGTCAAATATTACTACTTCGATACATGATTGATTAATCTGCGCAATAAAAAACAATAGTAACAATTAATGAACATTACATATTCTGTTCCATGAATTACATTTTAAAATTGACTTAAATAGAAACCAAAATATTGTTAGTTAATTGCGTTGCATTTTCCGTACTCACATTATGAATATTTCAAAGTTATTTTTATTTTGTTAGACGATTTATGTTGTGTGATTTGTAGTCATAAAATAGATTTACTATTTTATAAAACGAATGTCTTTCCATTTATATATCACATTACTCATTGAAAATTAGCTAACTAGTATTTTATTTATTTAGTTTGGGTTTACTTTACAATTTAGTTCTTTAGTTGATAAACATCTAACCTAATTTTGAGTGACAGATCAATTTTCTAGCAAAAACGCAAATCATTTAAATGCCAATAGAGAAACTTGATGTGCTGCTGGCAACTTCATTTCGCCAATCGAACTTATTTCCACTCAACAAAACACCTCAAAAACTTTGTTCGCTTTTTGCAATTCATCAATTTTATTGTTTACCACAGAAAACGAATGCGAAAGAGAAAGAGAGAGAGATAGAGGAGGAGGAAAAAGCAAAAGGATAAACTATTGCAATTTCCATTTGTAACCGCAACTAATTTCAACTTTATTATTTGATTTGGAGCGATGAGAGCAATGGTCAAAAGTCGAAGGCAATAAATCACTCATACGCCAAGTGTGCCACAAGCTAGAAATGTGTCTGTGTACGTGTGTGTGGGTGGTGGTGAACAGTGTTGCAAAATCCCCAACAGCTGTCGCTGTACGTTTCATGGTTCGTCGCTCTGCCTTGAACCCAAGGATTTTAGCTCCTGTTGCCGGTTTTTTATTTGTGTGGGTTTTTTTGTTGCTACCTTTTTATTGGTTTGGGCCAATTTCGCGCTTATTTACGCAGTTGACATGCTGCAACACGTGCGCTGACAAATCTGTCCAGCCAGTCTTAACCCCTTATTGCCCCACCAGCTCGAAGACAATTTAACACCTGAGCGAGAACACGAGCTGCAATACATTTAATTTATTGACATATTTGGCCACTTTGATTTGCCTTTGCCTTTGCTTTGCATTTTTCCCCCTTGGCATTGATCTGCCCGACAATTTCATGGCCCAGTGAACAGGCAGCTGTTCTCTAGGTTCAATCACCCGCAGACACTGGGCGCCATATGTGTGTGTGTGTGTGTTTGTGTTGAGTTTTCCACGTTTTTCCGCAGCATTTTACTTCGTTTACCCTTTGGGCTAAACATAACAAAAACTTGCTACTTTTCGCGCCCTGTTAGCCAAACTGGCTGCTGACTGTCGGCTGCTAATGCTGTCATGCTCTTGGCCTTAACACTTGACTGGGCCTAAACGCTTTTCCAGACCTTGTCGCTACTTTAGCGTCGCCAATCGCTGGTGAATCGCGCATCGCGACTGCACTTAAGGCCAATTATAGTTAATGTCTCAATTAGTGGCAGTTATGAAAATTATTGACTTGCAGCATAACATTGCTGCCACTTGTTGCTTCTCTTCTTTTTTTTTCCTGCAGCAATTTCTTTAGTTTTTCCCCAACTATTTTCACTGAGCTGCGCAGTTAATGCTCCCCAAGTCACAATCAACTGGCTTGACCGCCGCCTGATTAAAATGGTAGCGAAGCATCGTGTCGCGACGCCTTGTTCAGTAGCTATTTGATTAGGTTGAATGACTGCACCAGATAAGATTTATTTTCGTTTGCTACAGCCGGAAATTGCATCAAGATGCGGCTAGCTTATCGATAATGTCAGTTGTCTCCTTGCCTTAAGCGGGCTCTTTACTATTATGGGAACACATTCGACCTGGATGTTGTCTTTTTCAGTGTCCGCAAACTCAAAAGCTTAAAGGGAAATTTGAGAGTTAATGCTTAGCCTGCGATTGTGTGGGAAATTAGCAACAATCACTTAGTAAGAGACTAGCAAGTAGAAATGCTAAAGATATTTAAATTTAAAATGATTAATTATTAATCAGATTTAATTTACTAATTAAAATTTAAGAAGTAAGTGAATTGTAAAATTTATTCCTTATTGAAAATAAAAAAGAAATATTTATATATTAAATACAATTTGCATATATTCCGGAGTACCACAGAAAACATTTCCAATTGACTTTCATTCATTTTCACTTTTAAGTGCCAGACTTTTTCCAATGATTTCGAAAACACCGATTTTGGCAGTGCTTTTAATAAAAAAAAATAATTAAGCTTGACTTTTGTGTACTAATTTATAATGATTGTTCAAGTTTGGATTAGACTGTGTTAAAATAATAATGGATTTAATTAATTCAGCCTTTTCATTGTTTCTTTGTTATCAGTTATGACAACTTATCTTGACTATTTCCACTTCTATTGACTTTACTCTCTTTGGCGTTAGCTAAATTCACTTAGCATTTGCTTAACATTTACATTCTTTTTTGGAAATATTCATCTCTTGTATTTTTATCGAACCTAAAATTCAATCCTGGCAACATTTTTCTCGTATGCTTCAAGCAAAATCTTTTTTACATATTGTATTTTTAATTGCTTATACTAATTACTCTTCTTTTTCCACTCTATTTCCTCGATTTCGTGCTAATTTTTGCTAATTTCATTAGAAATTCACCAGATGAACTTGACTTGAGTTTTTCCGCTTATATATTTTGTTCACATCAATGCACACTTAATAGTTGCAAATATGAAAGGATTTGCCAACGCACTCATGCTGTTAAAGTGCTCTTTAAATGTTCACAACTGTGGCAGCTCATTAAGCATGAAAAAGACTTCAATGCCGCACATAAATTAGTTGACGGTAACAATTTCATTTGGCTAGTGGAATTGACGGCCAGCCCCCAATGGAGCAGCAGCAAAACTGTCAAATGCTATATAGAGGGGGAAGGCGAGATGATGATGAGATAGGGGATCTAGAGGGAAGAGAGGAGGAGTAGGTAGTGTAACCATCGTAGCTGTGGCACCAACTGTGCCATAAATCAAAAGCAGCGCACGGCTTTTAATACACTTGACGCCAGATTTCCGCGACAATTTGCGCATGAATTAAACATAAAAGCAAGTCGGCAGGGTAACGCAACGCCCCCATATCGCTATGCTACTTGCCTCGGTTCCCTCCTTCCGCGTCCCCTCTGTCACTCCCTATATGCTGCCAAAATCAGAGTGGGAGGCGAGGATGGTTTCCCCGGTTTCCTCTGAGTGGGCAAATAAAATCAAAGTAGGTAACACGCGCAAATAAAACACTTGACACATTAAAACAGCAACAAGAACTCACATGTGTTGCATGCAACAGGAGATGCAGGGGGGCGGGATGGCGGGGAATTGGCGACGGCGACGCCATGAGCAATGCGGCTACAAATTTCCATTTTGTCCTGTGAGGCAAAGCGGCTCCCTCTCAACCAACCCAACCAAACGCTCCATGCAAATAAGTGACACTCGCCGAGCAGACAACCGACAGAGTGAGAGGGGGAAGGGGATGCCACCAGGATATGAGTGAGTGTGTGTGTGTGTGAGTGTCGCCTTACATGCGCATACATACAAATTTAACGAGTCGCATTTATGATACCACAGACAAGTATAATAATTTCAATTAACGACACCCGCGGGTGTGTTTGCAGCATGAGAGAAGGAGAGCTGAAGAGATCGAGCGAGTGAGCGAGAGAATGAGAGATGGAGAAAAGGCATGCTTGGAGCAAGGTAGAAGTAGAATACGTTACTCCTGCTACACTCGTTAGAGATGGGACAGTGAATAAACACAACTCAAATAACCGCAGGGTATGAAAATAACAAACAACAAATGTTCTAACGAAAATCTAGAATAACTTAAATAAATAATAAAATATAATATCTCAGGTTGACATTTTTAGCTTACACTTTGAAGTTGACTTTTGGAAAATATTTGTAGCATACTTTTGTGGGCTTGCTTAAAATGATGTTAATTATATATTACACACAAAGCTTTCATTTATTTAATTAGCAATTAGATATTAAATAAGATTTATTTAAAACTAAGGCTAATAAATTAGATATTCTAATTAATAATATTAATTAAATAAAAGCGTCACATACAACAAATTTTGTATTTGTCGTTTGAAATCTATAATATACATAAATTATGCTTCGTAGATCAGTGATCAGTGACTAGTTCATAAAACGACCAAAATTTAATGGAGCTCTCGAAGTCCCTGTTAATTTTCTCATCTAAATCACTGTGATTTCACCATATGCCACATCACTATGAGATGCTGCGTCTGGACATAAAAAGGAGCTACCGCACAGCAGAAGCAACAAAAAAAAAAGGGAAGCAACAACAAAAAATTCACGCATCGTTGGCAGAATAATGTGAATGTGAATAGCCGGCAAAAGAGTCACGTTAAGCTGGTGTATGATGGTGTTAGTAGGTCACAGGTGTGTTAATATCTGTGTGTTGAGTATAAACAAGTGTGTGTGTGTGCGTGCATTATTACGCCTCTAATTAACTAAACGCATATATTTTCTTAGCCGCATTCCTTGGCCAAGTTTCACAGCGTCGCCATCTCATCAGCATAAAAGTTTTTAATGAGCCATTTTGCTGGCTTTATCGTTAGCTGGCGTTCGCTCCTCTTGGGTTCCTCATTATTCGTCTTTATAACATATATATGTATACTTAAGTCTATATAAATGTGTATAAAGCACATCATACATCCCACATCCTTACCCAGATTCTTTCTCTTTTTGGCTTCTTGAATGTGTAACGAATTTGTTTTGACAAGCTCAGTTGACACGTTTTAATTAAATTTAATTAGTGCGTTCGCTACAACAGCAACAACAACAAATTGGCCAACATGACAGCGGGATTAGGTGGGCAGGTGAGACATGGCACAGCGTCTGACAGCTGAATGGTAAATCTCTACCCCTCTCTACTCTACACGATGATGATGATGATGATGATGCCTGACATTTGTCGGCATAAATATGAGCTCGACTACAAATAATTGCAACATGTGTAAAGTTTATTGGCCTTGAACCACGCACTGAATGAAAGCCAGCATGAATGCAATCAACATTTTCATTTCAAAAGTTAGACGAGGGCACCGATCTTTGCTATGAAAAGAAAGAGAACAACAAGCGATTCAACAGCAAAACAAACTAGCATAGAAGCCAGAGTGTGTCATTATGTCAAATAGAAGCTATTCACAACTTTATCAAAGCATGTTTTAACTGGGTTACCTTAAATGGATTTAGAAAATATATCCAGCAGTAATATTTAAGTTAGTTATCAAAGAGTTTTATTTAATTTGATAAGCTAATCATAGATCAAATAAATTTAATAGGAGGGTAGAATGAAACAGAAAGCAACATTAAATTGTGAAAAATAGCTGAGTAATCATAGTATATTTTTTAATTTAATAAAATACAATTTATAAAGGTTAAGTACGTTTTGATATAAAGTTGATATATTTTCCTAAAAAGTAAAGATTGAGATAAAGTTAAATTTAAAAAAAAAATGAGCGAGATAATACTAAAATGTTTTAAGACATACTCATATCAATTTAAAGCCAACGTTATGCGAGCTTAAATACTTTTAGTTTATAATAACTTCACTAACGTTATGTGAGCGTAAAATCGATTAGTAAATAATAACCTTACTAATATTAAAATCGAATATAGCCAATTAAAATTTTTACTACACTTTCTGCTAATAAAATCAGTCACAGACGTTTCTCCAATATCTTTTCTATCATATCAGTAAACTTTAATAGACCACTAAAAAATGCTTTGCAGTTCCTCGTCATAATTATCCCAACTGTCTACTATATAATGTCTGCAATAGCCCTGTCATCATAGAGATTTCCATTTCTCTTGCACAACTCTAAAGCGCCACGCGAAAGAGAAAAAGCGATGAGCGGAAAAAAAAGAGAGGCCAATCAATTTGAAAATTATAAATGCAAATTGATGAAGTAACAGCAATCAGGACAGCTCATTGATTACCCACATGCCAAAGCATAAACAGTGGCGACCACTTGATAAAGAACACAAGACAGAAGACAGCACAGAGCGAAGAAAGAAAATAGATGAAAAAGCAAAAAAAAAGTGCCAGGGAACACAACAATTAGAAGTTTCCTGCCCAGACAAAGGCCCAGCTACTACGATGGAGTAGGGATACATTTGAGGTAGACAGAAGAGAGTTGGGAGTTGCCAGCTCAAAACTGGAACTGGGAACTGTGTGTGCTCGCTTGGTAGGTAGACTGTGGCAACGGCAACTTGTCAGCTCGAATGACGTTTTAATAAGTCACATAATTCATGGCCTGGCATCGTTGTCGATGTGGATGTGGATGTGGAGGTTGATGGCAGCTCTTGAGGATGACAATGTTTTGTGCCGCGTGCCCCAAAACGGCAGATTATTCTCTCGTGTGTCGCAGAGCAGATTGCATAGCATGCCATGGCTGCTGCTGCTGCTGCAGGCCAATATTTTTTGGGGGGACGCATTGACACAGTGTCTCCCAACCCTGCACACCTCACAGCCTCAATCCCCAATCCAACGTTTTGTGCTGCGTGTCTTGTCAGCTGCTCATTTGTCAATGTAATTGATTTTATGCCTGAGCTTTTGACTAAGGTTGTCGTTGGTTGGCTGGGGCTACCTGGCTAGCATTTTGCCTGATATATTATTCGATTACAGTTAGACGTAAATCAAGTGGAAGCGCATGATGTAGCCATCAGAGAGCAGAGCGTCCGCCGTTGGGAGTATGAGTAGCAGCTACAAAGTTATTGCAGCGAGTTCATACTTTATACAGATTGCGTATGGAATTGCTAAAGCGGGTCAAACTACCACACAAAAGGTCAAATCGAGGGTTAAAAGATAATTGCCTGAGAGATGCGATTCACTTGAAGGTGGATTTCAAGAATTCGAAGTACAGCATTGCAAAAATTGAAGTGCAAGATACTGCCAGATGATTTATCATGCTGCTTGTAATTGAATTTTAACACGTTGCACACAGTCGCAGCACTGCAACTTAATTTGCAATCAATTGAGGCAAAAGCACTGACCAAGTTCGCTGCAAACCGGTAGCGCAGCTTTGGCTTGGGCTTGGGCTTCTGTGATACCGAAGCGCAGAACTGTTTTATGGCGTTGCATCTTCCAGCTATGTAGCTAGATACTTTTCTCTTTATCTTCTTCTTTTCTTTAGCGCGCACTTTGTTCGCCTATTGCTGTCTTTGGAACTCATAAATTTTTATAGCTTGTAATTTGGGACGTCTCTGCACATGCGCGCCAGGCGGTCGACTTGTCTCTGTCTCTGTCTCAGTCTTCAGCTCAGGCTTCTTGGCCAATTGGCCGCACTGACAGTAGGAAGTGTCTTACGGGTTTCATTGGCATTTCTTTTTGGCGTTTGCTTAATGCCAGATTTATACTTTTCGGTGTAATTAATAGCGTTGTCGTGGCCCATTCTGATTGGCTTAAATGGCTTTATGGATGCTGCACACGTTCCAACCACAAAAAAATACCAAATAAAACACAACCTGTCTCGTCTTGTGCAATTAACGACAGCCGTCTTTATGACACCTGGCCGTGTATCTCTCTCTGTCTTTGGCGCGCTAATAGGGTTGTCTGCTAATTAAATTGCAACTCAGGATATTCAATGATACTTAAGGCGCAACAACAACAAAACAAAAACTCCAACTCAATTTCCATTAAACTCTGCACAACGGTAATTTTCAACTGCAAAAAATCACCTTAAAAACACCACCATGAATGTTAAGATAAAAATTCAAACGGATTGCTGATTACGCATGCTTTTTTAATGAATCGTAAATATTAATAATTCTAACAAACTCAGCGATTTCCATTAAAAACTCCATGATAGCAATAACAAACAATCTGTTCCTGGTTTTACTATTGAGTGATTAAACAGTCTATTACTGATTAGATTATGGTATGATTTAATTGTAGAACTTGTTTGCATAAACAGTTTATTAATAGATCAAGGAGATAGCTTTATTCATTAATCGCATTTATCAGTCATTGGAAATTAATACACATTGTCTGGAAAATTATTAAATCTCTTTAGACGAAAACTTTTTAAATGCCACTCATTACAAAAAAAGAGGTCCACAAAATATTTGAGCAGCAAAAAAATCAAGCTGAACGATAAATATTAAATATTGGCCAAAAAGTCTTGCGGTATTTCCGATAGGTGTCTTTGCAAGCGCGTAGTTCTAGTTCTATTTATCGAATCGGTTCATGCGATACCTTTTTGGAAAGTTCTTTTCCCGCGCTAACACGTGTTTGATTTATTGTTGTTTGTCTTGAGTCGTTCGTGAGTTATAGCGTCACAAACATGGGGCAAAATAAAGAGAAAATACGGCATATTTTACAGTACTACTACGATAAAGGCAAAAATGCAACTCATGCTGCCAATAAAATTTGTGCAGTTTATGGACCCGATACAGTTTCCATTTCCACCGCACAACGATGGTTTCAACGTTTTCGTTCTGGTGCGGAGGTGGTCGAAGATGCGCCACGGTCCGGAAGGCCTGTCGTCGAAAATTGCGATAAAATCGCCGAATTGATCGAAAGAGATCGGCATAGTAGCACCCGTAGCATCGGCCAAGAGCTTGGCATGAGTCATCATACCGTTTTAAACCATTTGAAGAAGCTTGGATTAAAAAAAAAGCTAGATGTATGGGTGCCACACGACTTGACGCAAAAAAACATTTTTGGCCGTATGGATGCATGCGAATCGCTTCTGAATCGCAACAAAATCGACCCGTTTTTGAAGCGGATGGTGACTGGCGATGAAAAGTGGATCACTTACGATAACGTGAAGCGCAAACGGTCGTGGTCGAAAAGCGGTGAAGCTGCCCAGACGGTGGCCAAGCTTGGATTGACGGCCAGGAAGGTTCTTCTGTGTGTTTGGTGGGATTGGCGGGGAATCATCCACTATGAGCTGCTCTCCTATGGCCAAACGCTCAATTCGGACCTGTACTGCCAACAACTGGACCGCTTGAATGCAGCACTCAAGCAGAAGAGGCCATCTTTGGTCAACAGAGGCCGAATTGTCTTCCATCAGGACAACGCCAGGCCACACACATCTTTGGTGACGCGCCAGAAGCTCCGGGAGTTCGGATGGGAGGTTCTATTGCATCCACCGTATAGTCCGGATCTCGCACCAAGTGATTACCACCTATTTCTGTCCATGGCGAACGACCTTGGTAGTCGGAAATTGGCCACAAGAGAGTCCTGTGAAAATTGGCTCTCCGAGTTTTTTGCCAATAGAAAAGCGAGCTTCTATAAGAGGGGCATTATGAAGTTGGCATCTCGTTGGGAACTCGTCATCGAACAAAACGGCGCATATTTGACTTAAATCGCATTATTCTAACCAATTTTATGAACAATTGAAAATTCAATAAAAATACCGCAAGACTTTTTGGCCAACCTAATATTAAACGCTCTTTTGTGAAAATCGCATTATTTTGTATTTGTATACGATCTAACCATGTTCGTCTGTCCGTCTGTGTGTCTGTCCGTCTGTCCGTCCGTCCGTATGAAACACTGGATATCAGAGACTATAAGAGATAGAGCTATACTTTTTTTCGACAGCATTTGTTATGTTTGCACGCAGATCAAGTTTGTTTCAAATTTTTGCCACGCCCACTTCGGCCCCCGCAAATCAAAAAAATCGAATAACAAACCTAATTTAAAAGCTAGAGTTGCGAATTGGTATATACAATAATTACTGTAGTAGTTATGATTCCTGAAAATTTGGTTGCGATCAGATAAAAATAGTGGAAGTTATTAAAGAAATACTTTTGTATGGGCAAAAACGCCTACTTACTTACTAGGGGTCTTAGTTGCTTTGGCTGACAATTTGGTATATTGTCTCACAGTGATACAATTCTATGTGGTAATGTAACCAAATTCTGTGAGAACAAAATGTTATAGAATTTATGGGTTCAACATGAGGTGAATTGTGAATAGTAAACTTTAATGTTCGAAATAATTTTTCTAAACACCTATTTTATTTATACCCGCTAGAAGATCAAAAGAGCACTTTAAGTTTCTGTCATTATTAAATAAGTATCAGCTATCTCCGACTACTTATATTATATATGCATTCGTGATGTGGGTCAGCAGTATTATTATTAATATATAATATTTTAACACATCGATTCAATTGCTATGGAGTTCATAAAATAATTCTAATAATTAGTCACGATATTACAGAAAATCAGATAAAGTTTTGGCAAAAACATGTATATTAAGATAATTTGATGGTATCGAGCATGTTTCCAGTTCAAAATTTCTACATAAATTAGAAAAGGTAGCTAAAGGTTTTTGTCAAAGTAAAATGTGGTTTAATCGTGCAATGTTAGTGCTATTTGCAGTAGCCATCGGAATATTAAGCTTCACCAACGCCCACCGATACAAAATCGAGTTTGAAGATGATGAGTTATTCAGCGATTGCCCAAATAAACCGGAGAGTGTACTCAATATTCATGGATTCTTAAATTTGACAGAGTTGACCATAAACCGGCCACAGGATAGTTTACAATTATTAGGAAATTTTACTACGGTATGGAATATTCAGAAAACGGATCGCATACAGGTGATTCCCAATTAATATTCTATAATGACAAATGATGAAATGTGGATTTCAGGGAAGCTTTGATGTTTTTAAATATGATCGCCGAGAATGGGTACCAACGCTCTACAAAATGAAAGCATCTGATTTCTGTTCAATACTGTTTGATAAGAATCAATATTGGTACAAAGTGTGGGGACAACACATAACGAATCTCAAGGAAGTAAAGGACAAGTGTTTTAAGCCAGGGGTAAGCAATTATAAACATATTCACTATTATGATATATATAAAACAAAAAGAAATACATATATTTTTAGACGAAGTACATACATGAAACCTTCGAGATGTATCTTGATTTTGAAAATAGAATGCAAAATGTGGAAGGAGAACATAAAATACAATTTGAGCTAAAAGCATTTGACCAGTTAAACAGGATGCGTCCAACGTCCATATGTTTTGTATTCAGAGTAAACTTTGTAAAATTGGCGAAAAAAGTTCGATTTGAATTGCCTTTAGAACTCGGCTTAAATAAATAAGTTACCATTGATCTAAAATTTCGTGAATTGCTTTTTTTCAATTAATTCCTGTTATAATTGTCGTAAAAAAATTTTTTTAAACCATTAATATATCTCATTTTGTTTGACATCTCCTTTCCTCGTTAGGTGAATAGCAAAAACGTAAAAATTAAATATATATTTCGAACAGACTGTGGAAGATTGCAATATTGATAGAACAATAAAACCATACGTTTATCATACTAATGTGTTTCTCATTTTGTTAAATTCGCAGTTTCAAGAATCTGTCGATGAACTATATAAAAATTAACGAACAGTTATTAAAGAAGTTCACCAACTCATTATATTCTGTTTACTTTATCAGGATATTTTGTAAGTAAACACATTATATAAAATTGAAATTGCATTTCAATTCACTACAAGGTCACCTAAACATTTGATGCAATCAAACCCGTGTTGAAAAAATAATTATAATAATTAGCGATAATCTAAGCAGAATCAGATAAAGTGGTGGCAAAAACATATTCATCAAATTAAATTAATCAAACCTAGCGTATTTCCGGTTAAAAATTTCTACATAAATTAGAAAAGGTAGCTAAAGGTTTTGTCAAAGTAAAATGTGGTTTAATCGTGCAATGTTAGTGCTATTTGCAGTAGCCATCGGAGTATTAAGCTTCACCAACGCCCACCGATACAATCTCGAGTTTGAAGATGATGAGTTATTCAGCGATTGCTCAAATCAACCGGAGAGTGTACTCAATATTCATGGTCTCTTTAATTTGACAGAGTGGACCATAGAACGGCCACAGGATAATTTAAAATGTTCGGGAAATTTTACTACGGTATGGAATATTCAGAAAACGGATCGCATACAGGTGAGTTCCAATTAATATTCTATAATGACAAATGATGAAATGTGGATTTCAGGGAAGCTTGGAGGTTTTCAAATATGATCGTCGAGAGTGGGTGCCAACTCTCTACAAGATGAAAATGCCTAATTTCTGTCCATTACTCTTTGATAAGAATCAACATTGGTACAAAGTGTGGGGACAACACATAACGAATCTCGAGGAAGTAAAGGACAATTGTCTTAATGTTCCAGGGGTAAGATTGTATAAACATATTCAGTATTGTGATATATGTATATATAAAACAAAATGAAATACTTATATTTTTAGACGAAGTACATACACGAACCCTTCGAGATGTATTTTGATGTTGAAAATAGAATGGGAAATGTGGAAGGAGAACACAAAATACAATTTGAGCTAAAAGCATTTGACCAGTTAAACAGGATACGTCCAACTTCCATATGTTTTGTATTGAGAGTAAACAGTGTAAAATTGCCGAACTAAGTTAGATCAAAATTGCCTTCGGCTTATATAAATAAGTTACCACTGATCTAAAATTTCGTGAATTATTTTTGCATCTAAATTCTGCAATAATTTCTGTTTTAAAATACGTGAATAATAAAATAACAAATTCCAAACCATTCATATATAAATATATATATATAATTTTTTTTGCAATTTCCTGTCCACCTTAGGTAAATGGCAAAAACGTAAAAATGAAATATATATTTCAAGCTGACTGTGGAACGTTGCAATGTTGACATAACAATTAAAACATATTCCAAACAATTCTCGAATTTTATTATTTTAATGTATTTCTTATTTTGTTAAATTCGCAGTTTGAAGAATTGGAAGATAAGCTTTATACAAATAGTTATTTAAAAAATTAAACAACTAATTATATTCTGTTCACTTTATCGGGGGTTTACTTAAATAAATACATTATATAAATTTTAAATTTTAAATTTCTATCCATTATAAGATCTTCTAAACCATTGATGCCATCATAACGGTGTTGAAAAAATAATTATAATAATTGGCCTCGATGTTACAAAAAAATCAGATAGAATTGTGGCGAAAACATATCCGTCAAATTAAATTAATCAAATCTAGCGTGTCTCCGGTTCAAAATTTCTACATAAATTGGAGCAGGTAACGAAGGGTATTATCAAAGTATAATGTGGTTTAATCGTGCAAAGTTTGTGGTACTGACTGTAATCGTCGAAATATTAAGCGTTACTAAATCCCATCGATACAAAATCGAGTATGAGGATGAAGATTTATTCAGCGATTGCCCAAATCAACCTGAGAGTGTACTCAATATTCATGGACTTGCAAATTTATCAGAGATAACCAGAGTCTTACATCACGATCTTATACAAGTATCAGGAAATTTTACGTTGGTTTGGGATATTCAAAAAACGGATCGTATTCAGGTGAAATTCTAGAATATTTTTAATAAAAACTTATGTAAACCACAACATGTGGATTTCAGGCTAGTTTAGATCTTTTTAGATATGAACGCCGAGAGTGGGTACCAACTCTTTATAGGATCAAAACACCTCATTTATGTTCAATACTGTTTGATAAGAATCAATATTGGTATCCAATCTGGATACAACATGTAACGAATATCGAGGAAGTAAAGGACAAGTGTCTTAATGTTCCTGGGGTAAGATATTATAAATACACATACCATTTTGAAGTATATAACAAAATTGAGTACTTATATTTTTAGACGAAGTACATACATGAAACCTTCGATATGCATCTTGAAATCGAAAATAAAATGGGAAATATAGATGGACAACATAAACTACAATTTGAGCTAAAAGCATTTGATCAGTTCGAGAGGATGCGTCCAACTTCCATATGTTTTGCAATGATAATAAACTATGTAAGACTATCCCAAAAGTCCCGAAAATAAACAACTAGCATATATTAAAAAACGCACACACCTATGTACTATATGTATATACAAATTCATGAATAAATGTTGATTGTGCAACTAATAATAAAACCATGTCTATCTGTGCTTTTCGAAACACGTAATCATAGTATTATTACTATGATGTTAAAAAATAATTCTACTACTTGTAAGTAACACATTACAAACAAGTAAGAAAGCTACAGTCGAGTGTACTCGACTGTGAGATACCCGCTACCCATTTTGAATGAAAGCAATATATTTTGCGGTATTATTCTCAAAATATACCAAATATACTACAAAAATACTAAAAAATATACCAAATGGTATATGTGGTATATCGATATAGTACCGCATTCAAAATATACCATAGACGGCACAATATACCAGATTGTCAGCCAAAGCAACTCAGACCCTAGTAAGTAGGCGTTTTTGTCCATACAAAAGTATTTCATTAATAACTTCGACAATTTCTATCTGATCGCAACCAAATTTTCAGAATTCATAACTAATATAATAGTTATCATACACACCAAAATTCGTAACTCTAGCTTTAAAATTACGCTTGTTAATCGATTTTTTTGATTTGCAGGGGCGGAAGTGGGCGTGGCAAAAATTCGAAATAAACTTGATCTGCGTGCAAACATAACAAATGCTGTCGAAAAAAAAAATTATAGCTCTATCTCTTATAGTCTCTGAGATCTAGGTGTTCATACGGACAGACGGACAGACGGACGGACGGACAGACGGACAGACGGACATGGCTATATCGTCTCGGCTGTTGACGCTGATCAAGAATATATATACTTTATAGGGTCGGAGATGCCTCCTTCTACCTGTTACATACATTTCCTGCCGGCACAAAGTTATAATACCCTTCTACCCTATGAGTAGCGGGTATAAAAATCAGATAAAACACTACCAAAAACATGTTCATGTTAAATTGATTAGATCAAATCTAACTCAAAGAAATAATAGAATAATAACTAGATATAATAGAATTAGACTCTATAGATCCTATTAAAGTATAATGTGTAATTGTATAAAGCTAGTGCTAGTAGCTGTAGTCGTCGGATTGCTTAGCTTTTCCAAAGCTTATTGATACAAAATCGAGTTTGAGGATGAAGAGTTATTCAGCGATTTCAGGACTATTTACAAGTATCAGGAAATTCTTCGTTGTTATAAAATATTAGAAAAACGGATCGTATGGGTGATTTTATAAAGAATTTTTTTTTAGTTATGTTTATTACAAAATGTAACTTTTAGGCTAGTTTTTACGTTCTTAAATATATTTTGAAATGAAGGTAAAATTGCAAAATCATCGGTAACATATGTATATAAAATATAATGTATTATTAATAGAATTTATTATTGTCATAATGAAATTATGTTGCACCTTTAAGCAATACATTATAATTTATTTGCCGTGTTGACACTCAAAAATTTTATAACATATTCTCCCAAAAAGCAACTCTCATTTAATTATCCACTACAATTGAAATATTATCTGACAACTTAGTTATAGAGTCTAATTATTAGGCTTTTGCCAGCTGCAAAAGCTGCTCAATTTCCTGTGTGCTTTCAAAAAGCATCAGAAAGTCAATTATGTGGGAGAATACTCATCTAACATATTTTGAGTAAACCCCTCAAGTACCCTAAAGTTTTGCCACCAAGATTTGCAGCTACTCAAAATGCGCAAATATCGTAGCAGCATCTTGTGGCAGTTGCCAACTTGCCTCTATCACTCTCAGTTGCCTTCATTGCCTTTGCTGACTGAGTCTAAGTTGGCTGTTGGCTGCTGCTTTGCCTTTTTGATGATTACAAATTAATCACACTTTAAACATGGCAATTACGCTCCTTGCACCGCGACTCTGCCTCAACCTGGCTTTAACTGTAGAACTGCGATACGAGCAGCATCATGAAAGCATGCGGGAATTGCGTATGCAGTTTCATCAGAGGAGGATCCATTGAGCAGGAACCCAAGCATATCGTTGCCAACTCGGGAGCAAAAACAGCTTCCACAACACTGAGCAAAATATTTGAAGTTCTTTAAAGTGATGTTCGTGTCTCTAGCAATCTAAGCATCTCAATATTTTATTCAACTATGTAAATAAATATACATATACATATATGTGAAAAGCCATTTGAGCCCTTCCTCAATAATCAAATAATAAATAAAAATACATTTTTTTTCGTGATTATTTTTTAAACAGTTCCTAGATTTTAATTGAGACTCAACAAAAATAATTTAAAAATTGTTAGCAACAACATTATAAAATCTTTAAAAATAAAAAATAGTTGTTTAATTGTTTGCTCAAATTATAAGTATCTTTGTAAGATAATTTTATAATGATATTTTACAAATTTAAGTTTCTTAATATTTTAAAATATTTAATGGCTAGCGTTAAATATGTTTAATTTGAAACATAAAACAAAGTTGCACATTTCTTACTGCAAATTAAAATGTATTGAGTCTAAAACTTTGTTAAAATAAAAAATGGTGAGTGTAAGTATGTAGAAAAAGTCTTATTACTAAATAAGAACAATATTCTTCAATTAAGAATTTCATATCTTAAATAACGACTATTTCACCGTTATATAAACGCCAGGTTTATTCGGACCAGCATTCTGTTAAAGAGTTTCTAATACATTCCTTTATGATCGAAATTTAAGTATATCTTTGCTTCAAAAGAAATTTGCATAACCTTCTTCTAAGCTTCTCTCAGTGTTTGCTCTTTCTATGGCTTCTATATGGAAAAATTGCTTCCTTTCGCTGTTTAACTTTCGTTTTAATAAATAATCAAGTGGAGTGACTATCGTTTTGATGTTATAGCTGGACCCAGGCACTTGGTCAGCGTCGCCTCATGATGTTGCCCATGGCTTGAGCATCAGCAGCATCAGCAGCACCATCAGCTACAGCTTTAGCAACGCCGTCTTGGTCTTCGTCTTTGTTTCAACTTGAGGCTGTGTTGTTGGTTGGTTGGTTGGTTGGTTCGTTGGTTGGCTGCGGTTCGTCAAGTCCCTCATGTAATTTCCAGGCAATTTCTCATACCCATAATTGCATAATTTCAAAGTTGTTGGCAACTTAATTGCGCGCAACGCGACCAAACGCTGGCAGCTGCCTCTCTGCCAGATCTCTGATCTGACTACGACTCTAAGCGTATATACGACGTACGTATATCGCCTCCAGACGAGAGTTGACCATCCAATCGGGATTCGGTCTTGCTTGCTGCTTTTGTTGCCTTGTTGCCTGCCCTGTCTTCGGTGTAAATAAAACCTTTTTAAACGGTTGTCATGTGGCCCCCACGACTACCGGGCACTCAGACTCAGACTGTGTAAGACTTTTGGGGCAGTGCTGGAAGCTGGAAGCTAACTGCCTGCCTCCACAATGAGTCTGCGGCTGCTGCTGTCTGCTGAGATTCTGACTTCAAAGCGCGCACATCATCAAACATGTGTTGCAGCTACTTCGACTCGACTCGACTTGACTCGACTCGACGCCAACGCCTTGACAGATGACTACAAAATCCATGACTCCATCTCCATTTCCATGGTCGCAGCCTGCGGCCATTTGCCATCAAAGTTAATATGCTTTATATTAAATTTGTTGTTCTTGTTGCTGTTGTTGTTGTTGTTGTTGTTGTTGTTGTTGTTGTTGTCTGGCCTTACAATCTGCATCTGCTACAATTTCCACGCTGTCTCAGTCCGCGCTCTTCCCTTGGCTCATTTGTTGAATTGTTTCGACTGCGTTTTCTCATCAAATTACTCAATTAATTTCACTTGTATTAAAAACACTGTCCAGCGAAGACTGCCATATATAATTCCATTTTAAATTTAAGACATTCGAGTCAGACAGAAGGAGCAACCACAACATTGGCAAATGATTGTTAATTTGGCAGGCGCATTTAAATGCTGAACAATGGCAATTGCTGCTCTAATTGAGAGCCGACTAGTTAGAGTATCTGTCAGCCTACTTGTCGTATGCGTGATTTCGTGCCGCCGGCCAGAAACTGATTAATGGCCACATTGCTTGCAAATGAGCCAACCAAATCAAAACAAGCGCATTGCCTGTAGCTGGACGGGAGAGCGAGAGGAGAACGCTAAACCTGTTTTCGGGCCAAGTCAAATGCATTTGGCACGCAATTATGGCCCAAAGTGTTAATTGCATTTCCGCTGACGCAGAGTCAACTGCCGGCAACTGGCAGCAAACTGTTGCAACTGTTGCCAACTGTGGCACAGCCCACAGCTCACGCATTTGGCATTCAACAAAGCTGCACTCGAAGCAGCAGCAGCAGCAGCTGAAAATATAGAAGAAGCTGTTGCCAAAGCAAAAGGCCAACACATTCAGCGATAAGGCAGTGTTCTCCAGTTAACGGTGCTTTTCGTTTTGCCCCTCTAGAGACACTGTTGCAAAGATGGCGCATGCGTGGCAGACACGCAGCAGGCAGCCAAATGGGCAGCAGCAACTTCACGTATCCAATGCTCCAATGCTCCAATGCACCAACGCTCCAGATGAGGCGAAACTAAGTCAAATATTTGTAGAACATCTCAGCAGACAAGCAGAGTACAAATGGACAGACAACCAGCGAAGCGAGCAGCTCCCCAGGCTAACTGCAAAT